>NC_135482.1:39547656-40172202 GCF_052094955.1 Ictidomys tridecemlineatus | reverse complement strand
ATGGAACCCACTTCTAGACAAGTGTTTTACTGCTGAGCAACAGCCCCAGCCTCAAGTATGCCCTAAGAAAACTCCGATGGATCCTACTCCATTTGGCATATATCCTAACAACAAAGTCACAGATCACTTTGTCACCCAATCCCACATAACTGGATTGGATATTCAACATTGCAGATCCAAAACATCACCCTTCAAAACTGTGTCAAGAATTTAGAAAAGAGTTCCTAAAACCTATTCAACATATTTCCACAATTAAAACATTTTAGGTTGCTTTAGGTTAACAGGTGTATTTCTCTAGAAGGAATCACACTAATGGCTGCAATATCATGATACATAATTTCCAAGTTTTAAATTTATTCTGCTGATGGTATGTATTGATAAAGCAAAAATGAATTAGGTTTTCTCTCTCTCTCTCTCTCTCTCTCTCTCTCTCTCACACACACACACACACACACACACACACAAAGCAACTGCTTGCAGACCTCTCCTCATCCCACAAAGTTCTATGGTTGTGGAATTGCTGCGTGCTTGCTCAAGTCTTAGACCCTTCTAAACCTGCTACTATCATATGGTTAACACCTGCAGCTAAATGATACCACATCACTTTCTGGGGAGGAGGTAGAAAACAAATGATGTATTTGACCAGGCAGAAAAGTTGTTTAGTGTTAGGGCATTTTTAGAGAAACACAGAGCACTTCAAGTATGAGAGCAAAAAATGGATTTTTCAACTTAAGCCAGACTTCATAAGAGTATTTACACATAAGGAGAGCTCCTTTAAGCAATACATAGTTTCGGTTTTTCTTTTTCTTTCCTTTTTTTTTTTCTTGCCATCATCAGAAGTGAAATGATACAAGTTGGCTTGACTCATACATGATTAGAGAATCTCAGCTTGCTCAATGAGGAAAAATGTTCATTTTGAAAGGGCTCTTTTATAGATGTTTATTCACTGACCTCAACACTCCCTGTAGGGCATAGGCAGATCTAAGTGGATTTCTGCTAAGAAAGAATGAAGGAACTTCATGATGCTTAGCCTGTCCCTGAATTTGTTGTTCTCAGTGAACTTGAGAGCTAGTGAAGGAAGCACTCAGCGAGGCAAGAGAAACCACCTCCTGGGTGCTGAGGAGTTACATATTTTTTTTTCTTTTTTCAATCATTTGTCCCTACAAATGGTAACTAGCTGCATTGTAGGCTGGGTGCCAATAAGAGTTCAAGGACAAAAGTTCAATTTCCAGATGGGACACTACTTTTTTACCTTTTTACATTTGATGTTTGTTTGTGTTTGGGAGGGTGGTTCTATTGGACCTGCCCTTTTGTTCTTTTTCTTGGGTTAGCTGAAAGTATTTTTTTGAATCTTTTTCCATGAAGCTGACTTGTCAGGCTTCACAGTACCATAGGTGGTTTGTATCATTTCCTTCCAGGTAGGACAGAGCCACTGAGATATCAAATGATGTATATTTATATTTTTGTTTAGTTTTGTTGAACATGCATGTTATTTTGCTCTGGAAAAATTATTAAGCCAGAAGAGTTTCAAAGTGTTAAAACAATAAAAACCGTCCTACTTCTGCTAGTTTCTGAAATTTCACAGTTAAATGCTAAGAGGGATTGATTCTAACTAGACTGCCATAGTGATGGTCAAGTCAATACAAATCTCACAGTAGACCAAGGGACAAGGGCTATGGAAGAACAAGAAACTATGATTCTGGCAGTACCACTAAGAGCCATGGCTATTGTAGGGGGAAAACTGGAGCAGCCAAGAGAAAACTGGAGCATATTTTTTTTCAACAATGAGATTATCTAGCTCTGTACATAAGCTAACAACATACAAATGCCTTTTTAAAAACCTACATCAATCTTAATTTTCAAAGTATTTGATACAAATGTTTATAACACAATTATTTAGAAGAAAAATCCTCCATTTGAAAAAGAGCTGTGGATTAATTGGGGTTATTATGATTATTAATTGGAGTTATTAAAACTACAGTATTATTAGGCATTTCCTAAGTCAGATCAAACTGAATTTAAGAAATCTTTTGACCTTGTCTCTCTGAGCTGTCCCATATACCTATAATGTCTTTAAATCTTGACAGTACATTTTCACAACTTCAACCTAAACAGCCCCTAGAAGTGGGAGTTCACTTATGTTTTGTTGTGTGCTATTTGTATAAGTTTTAATTTTCCCCTGTAACTTCTTGGGTAAGTTATTATCTCAAAGTTGCATCATTTAAACTTCATTGAAATTCCTTTCTAAATAGAAGGAGAATAAAGACATCTCCAGCATACAATTCTATTTTCATTTCTTAACTGTATAATTTAGCAGTGGTCTACAATGACCATTCCAATTTAAATGCTGGAAAAACACTGACCAAGACACTGTGAAAAAGACACTGGAAAACAGAGACCCATTTTGAAAGCCATGCAGATAGGAAGTGATTTTTAGCCCCAAGAGGATTTGGTACCATCTACGGCTCTTTCTAAGTAGCATCTGCCCTGGTGGATTCTGACCATCCTTTTGATTTAACACAGAAGGAGGTTTGTTCTACCTTTAAAAGCACATCCTCTCTCCCCCACCCCCCCTCAGACTCCTAAACAAATGGCTGCTAAAACAAGACTGGGGTTGTTTTCTTACTGAAATCCATTGTTTATCCAGTCCTTCCTTTTTCAATTCTGAGTTTAGCTAACCTAAGAAAACATATAACCCTCTAATTTCTCACAGAACAATAAAAAAAGTTGGTTCTTCTAATCAACATTATTTTCTGTATGAAAATAAAAAAATATGACTTCTAGTCCTTTGATATATTTACAAACTATATTTTAAACTATGAGATTCTTAGTGTGCTTGTAGAACAAACTGAAAGGATAAGAAAATGTGGTTCAATTCAAGTGTGCAAAGCTCTTGGTGAAGGGTACTTCAGTATGGACAGGAGCACAAATACTTTTAAACAAGTTGAATGATCCCACACACACACCCTCCCAACCACACTACATTTTCTAACTGAAACATCTAATGCATTCATATTCAGAAAGCACAATTAAAAGGACTGTTTTTGTTTTGCTTTTTTGGTGCTGGAGATTGAACTCAGAGCCTGGCACTCTACCACTGAGTACACCCTCCAACCCTCAAAAAGAACCCTTATTAAACCTTCACACACAGATTATATAAGCT
The DNA here is from genome assembly GCF_052094955.1 of Ictidomys tridecemlineatus. Classification (NCBI taxonomy): domain Eukaryota; kingdom Metazoa; phylum Chordata; class Mammalia; order Rodentia; family Sciuridae; genus Ictidomys; species Ictidomys tridecemlineatus. The sequence goes on along the minus strand of NC_135482.1, from coordinate 40,169,039 downwards.
CCCACAGCGGACCCAGCCCTACCACATATTTAAGACATGACCATTCTGCCATCAATTAGGTTAAGTTCTAGATATTTTGAAATCAGATGTCATTACTACTGATTCCCGAAAGCATTATCTTGATCATTGGATTTTCATAATTACACAATTCTGAGCTCTTAGCTTTTTAAAAAATTCTGTTCTACATATACTATATGTCTAAGGAAGAAACCTCAAAAAAAAAAAAGTAATAACAGAGTTTAATTTCAACAATGAAAGTGTCAGACCTCCTGAAAATGCCCTGGGAATATTGACTGTATTCTTAATGTTTTCCTCTCCACCATCCTTTTTATCTTTTCTAAGATTAGAACTTACTAGGGAATAGGTTTTTGGGGAAATGACCTACATTCAGAAATGTCTTAGAGCAAGTATTTAAAAAAAAACTAATAAATAACCATAAACCAAAATACATTAAAATAAAATTACAGTACATCATAGCTTCTAGACGGTCCACTAAATTAGAAGATCCTTTCAAAGGTTCATAAATAAAGTCTTCTTGACTCAAAATCGATCCCTGCGTCGTGATGAAGAATATGCAGAAAACTAAGAGGAATTGCAAGTTATCAGGTGATGTCCAAACTACTTGGTCTGGTGCAGGGCGGGGAGACTGTTTTGTTTTTGATCCAAGTGAAGACAATAGAAATCTGCTCGTCCCACTTCCTCAAGTCCTCAAAACCTGGAAAGAAATGATACCGAATGAAGTATGATGCTCGGAGTTCTTCAAGACCCAGTTTTCTTCAGGTAAGTCCAGGGGACAAAGCACACTCAGAAAGAATCAGATCGCTCCCAGAGTGCCAGACACACAGTTGACACTGGAGCGCACACCACCCAAGGAGGAGTCAGGTTGGGCATGGAGGCGGACCACCTGCCTCCCTGCCTGGCCTGAACAACCCCCACCCTCCAATCCTCCCCTCTCTGCCAGGCCCTTCCTGGATCCAGCTTAATGTCTTCTTTACATCTCCCCCAAAACTTGGAATGATTTCTCATTTTCCCACCTAACAGCCAAACCAGTGAACAAGTTCCTCTCAACACCCCCGAGATCCCACTCCTCTGTGGCCCAAGTTGCGAAGACCTTACCTTGTCTGGCCTAAGTACTGCCCCCTTCAGGCAGAGTTGGAGGTGCTGCGGAGAAGCCGGTGGCCAAGTGGCTGCGAGTGCTGTTGCGGGTGCGTTTGTTGGTGCGGATGTTGTAGTTGGTGAGGATGAGGGTGCGGGTGTGGATGCTGATGAGGATGCGAGTACGGATGAAGCTGCTGAGGCTTGGGTTGGGGCTGAGACTGGAGTTGGAGTTGGGGTTGGGGTTGGGGCAGGGGTAGGGGTAGGGGTTGGGGTTGGGGTTGGGGTTGGGGCTGGGGCTGGGGCTGGAGCTGGGGCTGGGATTGAGGCTGGGGCTGAATCTGCGGCTGCGGGGGCTGCTGCTGGACCAGGTGCTGCTGCTTCTGCCGCGTGGACTTGACGGCCAGGATGGCCTGACGATTCTTGTACTGCACCATCTGCAGAGTGATCTCGGCGTTCCAACCTTGGTCCTGCGGGCACCGAAAGTCAATCTCCTTGCCCTCCGCCATCACCACAGTGAAATACATATACTTGCCCTTGCGCTCCACGCAGTCTACTGTCTTCATGTTGGAAAAGTGCAATTCCTTGAGCTTGACCGGGGGCTCAAGGCTGGCGACAGCGGGGCCACTGGGTTGCGACGGCTCAGCTGTCCCCTGCCCGGGCTGTTGCTGCTGTTGTTGCTGTTGGTGTTGCAGCTGCTTGGGCGGGATAAGTAGCAGCCCCTCCTCAGTGAGGATGCAGCACTTTTTCTTCCAGAGCTGCAGCAACCCGTCGCTGCGCTTCTCCAGTACGCCCTCCTTCAGTGCCTTGCACCCGCTGCTCTCCAGCATCCTCCCGGCATAAGGGGGGCCACCGCTTGGCTCGGCCTCTCCTCTTCCTGCCGCCCGGGCTGGGGGCAGCAGTAGCAGCCGCGCGCCGTCCTCGCCCCAACGGTTCCCACGGCCGCCTGCCCGGAGCGCGCAGAGGAGGCTAACACGCAGGAGGCAGAGCGGCGGTGGCGGTTCTGAGTCCCGGCAAAAGGGCAACCGCGTCCTGATACGCCACAAGGTCCTGGAGCTGCGAGCTGCCTGGCTTTTGCCGTCCTCTTGCGAGCGCTCACTGAAGGGCACTGGCCGGGCCCCCTCGCGGCGCTTTTGAATGGGCCATCCTCCCCACCCCCGAGTGACACCCAGCGGAAAAGGCGGCTCCTGGCGCCCGCACCGCGGGGGAAAGCCCAGCTCCGAGAGGCGCTCGGCTGCCGGCGCACGCCTCATTAACTTGGGGCCTTCCCAAAGCCGGCCACGAACACGCCCCCTGCTTCCCTTGCTCCGCCTCTCGCCACCCACTTGCTTCAGCGCTTCCTCGCCTGGAAGGCAGCAGGAGCCGAGCCCCGGAAACTCCTCTACTCCGCCCTCGGCGCCCCAGCTGCCTAGCGACTGATGCCAACGCCCAAATTGCGCTGAAAGGCCATCCCCTCTGTCCCGCCTTTCCCTGGCCCACGGGTCCCTCTGCTAACAGCCTCAGAAAGTGAGGATGTGGCGGCGAAGGCGGGTAACAGCTACCAAGCAGTGCCAGGAATACAAAGCCCTCTACCCTGGGGAACCAGCCCTAGGGTTTAGCGCCTTACTCTTGAGATCCCGCAGAACCAGTTTCTTGGTGAGGAGCAGGGAGACTGAAAACAAAACTGACCCTAACATACCGCGAAGTATTGCCGAAGTGTCTGCCCCAGACCCGTATGTAGTGTACAAAGGCCCAATAGGACATCGTACTTTTTTGTTCAGTCATTAAATAGTTCTTGGAATAAATGTGTTAAAGCAATAGGGCTACCGCCTCTTTATTTTAGTAAGGGCAGGGAAAGGTGGATGCATTTGCGAAGGCAGCATTTTCCCTTCCTTCTCTCTCGACCCCAGTAGTAGCTAATCTCCCTTATTCAAAACACTAGCTTTCTCCGTTCCTTGACCATTCAGCCTGCAACATCTCAGAATAGTTACTCAACCAACTACAAACAGGAGAAAATGTTCCCTGAGATCCCACACTTCTGAGGTACAGCTTGATCTTACAAACGCCGACTGGCCCTTCCGGTGCCTTTGTACAAAGGCCTAATGGGTCAGATCTATCTGGAATCTCTGTGAACAGAGAAGGTAATGTCCTACCGGACCCCAGCTCCCTCAGCTTCTACTGCTTCTTGTTAGGGAAACTCATCAAATAAACAGGGAGCGCCAACTATGCACCGACCCTGAGGAAGATAATTTCGCAAAAAATAAAAATGAAGGCGGGAGCGGGGGCTAACAGGTCCAAGTTAGCTAGGGTAAGAGAAATGGCTACTTCTGTGGGCCAAAGTAGAAGGGGTAGTTTAGCTCCGCTTCTAGTCACATGGCTATAACAAAGAATTCAAGAATAAAGAAGCTTGCAAAGCTGAGCAAATCATAATTCTTTATGTGTTAAGAAATTCGAACAAATTGAGAGACAATCAGAACAAAGGATGTTTTAAATGAAAGTCCTGAATCTTAATCTTAAGAAACACTTGTATTGGTACATGGTTCTGCACCCATTAAATTGCACTTGACCAGATCTCAGGGCTTTCACATAATTGATTTAGAAGCCTTTAAAGGAGAAGGGCAATTACTGAAATTTTGTAAAGATTTCTAATAATATCATGTTAAAAAGATTTACAATTCTATGTATCAATGACAAACACTATATCTAACATCTCAATTTGTTTCATTCTTTGTGGGACAACTGAGCATTCCAGAGAATTTCTACATGACCAGCTGTTTATCCTTTTAACAGAATGACATTCTTTAGCTCATTTAGAAAAGATATGTCCTTTAAATCTACAATCTCTGAGGGCAGGTGTCATTGACAAAGACATTTCATAAGGAAAAACATAAACTTGACTGAGTAAAAAATAAGATGTAATCTGAAACCCAAGCCATTTTTTAAGGAGAAAACTCCAGTGTTTGGTGTTAACTTTCTGCAACTTATGAATTTTCCATTGGCTATTTCACAATTACAAGTAACCAGTTAATATTATAGACCTAATTTTATTAGGTCAAATGGGTCTATAATGTGCTCTAACCACATGCATAATTGGAAAGAAAACTTTGTATAAGAACCTTGTATATTGGTGACAACTTTGCTCTTATTTCATCACTACCAACTCACTTTTTTCCTTCTTTGTTTAGTACTGGGGATTGAGCCTAGGAGTGCTTTACTACTGAGCTACATTCCCAGCAAGGCCAAGGCCCACCCTTTGAGACAGGGTCTTGCTGGTTTACATCAGTTGCCCATCGAACAGTGTTCATTTTTACCCCATGGATAAAGTTCTCTACTTCAATGGCATCATTCTCAACTTTGTTCCTCCTGTCTGGTCACTATCTCCTAAGTTGTTCCTCTTCTCCCAAGTCTTTGAATATTGAAATACCCCAGATCCTAGTCCTTGGTTCTCTTATTTATACTCATTCCCTTTATCTAAATCAGACTCATCACATGCCCCAAAGTCCCAAATTTATATCCCAAATTGTATAAGCAACATCCAGTTGCTATTGTCAAAGAATAAAACAGACTACTAAAGTTTAACAACAAAAAAAATTAATATGCCAGGCAAGGGAACACTTAGGAAGAACATTCACTGAGTCATTCACTAAAGTATGAGGGAAGCTTAATTCATAAAGCTTTTTACCAAAAAGAAAAACATAAACATTCTACCTAGAAGGAAGAGGAATCAACAGATTTACACACAATTGAAACAGATTCCTGGCTGGGTATAAAGGCTGAGGCAGGAGGATCTCAAATTGAAGGACAGCCTCAGCAACATAGCAAGACTGTCTCAAAATGTAAAAGTCCTAGGGCTTGGAATGAAGCTCAGTAAAGCACCCCTGGGTTCCATCTGCAGCACCTCACCCCCTGAAAAGATTACTAGATGAAACTGGTTCAAAAAGGTCTGGAGAACCAGGATTGCTAAGTTTACAGTATTAAAACCGCTTTAGCTGATTAGAATGGCTATATGTGAAAAACTGCCTTCAGTTTGGATAGATTTCAGGCCAGCACTACTGCAAGTTTGAATTGTTTTTCTTTTATTTCTCTTTAATATTAACTGGGTACTTACTGTAGAGCTCAACATATGGTCTTCCAACATGTTTTATCTAAAGCCCCCTTCTCAGGTGATGTTGATCAATCTGTACAGCTGATCAAGTCAAAAACCTTGGACCAGGTTTGCCCTTACCCCAGGCCAAGAGGAGCCCTAGGCTTTTTAAGTATTATGTACTTCAGAGTAGTCAAAATGGCATGTCCATCTGGAATACATATTCTACACTCCAGGCACTTGGGACTCCAAATGACCTCCAAACTGTTCCAGGAAATGCAGTTACCACTGTGTACATGGACAGTTCTATTACACAGGCAACAGTGTCCCCCCAAACATGCAGGAGGCTTTTTGAAACCATTCACAGCTTAGGGGGGGAACAAATGAAAAATGGGACATGGGCTGAGAATCAGATCTGCTTATAAGTTACATTCTGGTGAAAATTCAAACCTGGCTTTCCAGGTTTTTATAAAGGTACGTTTGTCAAGATTGGACATATTTTTATTTAACAAAATGCTTAAATATTAAATACATGATACCTGCTTTATACTCTTACCTCAGGACTGCAAATGTGTTAGAAGCATGTCCACCTTCCAGTAATCTTTTCTCTCAATCTACTTTTACACAGCAAAATCCATTGGTTGTACTTCAAGATTATATCTGGATCTGATTTCATCTCCTCCATAGATTACTATAATGGCCTACTAATTTTTCTCCTTGAGTTTATCATTGTCTTACAATGTACTTTAAACACAGGAGTCATCCCAAGCACAAGACTTTACTCAAATGTCAGCTCCTCAATGTGGCCTATCCTACTCACTTAAAATTGCAACCACCTGATTCCCATATAGTATTACCTTCTAACATATTACTGAATGATGATCATTGCATATTTGTTTCCTTTTTTTCTTTTTGAATATACACTCTTCAAGGTAAGGATCAGTTTCTGATGTGTTCCAATCACTTGGAACAATTTTTGGCACACGGGTGCTCATCACAAAGAGAAATTGTTTAGAAGCCTAGCATAAGCTCACTTTATGCTTTTGATAAGTCTACCCCCTCCCCCCAAAAACCTTCCGAACTTGCCATACCAATATATATTTGGTATATTTTTTAAATGGCCAACTACAACACATACTAAGCCCACTATCTTAAATGCTACTATATTCCCTAGATGCTATCTAAATATACCCCACAAAACTGTGAAAACTACTAAGTATCTACTGTTATCCAGTAAGAGTAACTGAAAGGAAGAGAAACTAAATTAGTATTTGACAACTAACCAAATATTTGCTTAGAAGTCCATTACCAACATGGTTAGATGTAGAACTTGCAAAGTTAGTTTTGGATAGAATAAAGATTGAAATAGTTAAAAGCAGCCAGGCATGGTGGAACAAGCCTGTAATCCCAGGAGTTCCAGAGGCTGAAGCAGGAGTCCAAATTCAAAGCCAGCCTCAGCAACTTTTCAAGACCCTAAGCAACTTAGAGGACCCTGTCTCATAAAAAGCCTAAAAACCAGTAAAATCAGGTCATCCTCACTGATGTACCAAAGCATAACCAATCTCACATTCTGAATACAACTTAAAAGACTTATTTATAATGAACTAGCCATTTACTTCATCTTCCAAAATACTATCCCAAAATATAGATTAATTCCCAAAATGCCTTGGGTGGAAGGTAACCTTTAACATTATCTAGACTTCTTACATATATTTGGTTGACTGCTTTTCTAGCTCACTAGTTGATGAACTAATGCCTCCTAGTGACCAATTTGTGCAATACAGCTGAACATAAGGAAGGCTGGTGCTCATTTTTAAGATGCTATCAATAATCTACTTATTATGTCAATTAGCTTTCTCTACATTTCTCTTGCCAATAGCCTACTTCTGATTTACATAGTCTCAAAGGGCCCCAAAACTTGGTTCATAGGATTATATACATTGCCCCCCTACTTAGATACTGTTATGTTACAATTACTTCCCATTGTGGAACATCCTAATTCCTTACCCTTGCATGGAAAGCCCTCACAGAATGAATCCCATTTGCCCCTTAGTTTTTAATCCTTCCACTCAATTGTAAGTGAGCACCAGTCATACATCTACTTGTTTACTGCTTCACTTTCCCAAATCCTTCAGACTTCTTGAGATTCTTCCAAAATTGTACTTCACTTCAAATTCCAATTGGTAATCAGATTTTAATATGTATCTAATTCACTGGCTAAGATGTCAGCTGACTGTTTTTACCACTATACATTGACAGCACTTAAAATGAGGTGTCTAAATGCTTTCTGAATGAAGATATATTACTCAAAATAGGGCAGATAGGCTTAAGATATTTTATTCAGGACAGTTAACAGCTGAGGAGTCTGGTGATGTAGAAGACACTTATGGCAGTGTTTGTTTTGAAGTAACATGAAAATACGGGAGCAAATGGAGCAGGATTTTGGCTCTTTTTGCATTAAATTCAAAACATGGTATGTTAGAGAGGCAGTAACTCAATGATACACAAAAATGAAAAATACTATGATCTCACAAAACTCCAACCACTTGAGTTCAAAACTGTCAAATCAAAGTCTTTCAGGCTTGGCAAGCAGAGAGGCATCAGACATTCTACAATAACACTGGAAACATTAATAAACATTTTAGTCTGAACATTGCCTTGGTCAAATAATATCCATCACTCTGCCCTTCATCTAAGAGATTATGAACACCTAATTTCCTTTCCTAGGTCTGCTTCTACTTTGCAATTTTAGTATCTGATAGATGGTCACTTAGGCAAATCTTCCCGTTGAAGGGACTTGATTCCAAGGATGACTCCCTCTTTTGTCATCTTCTTTTCATTAGAACACAGAACGTAGCTTGAAGAAACAACAAACTTTAATTTGGTCATTATTGATTCTCTGGAAGTAAAAACAAAGTAAATGGACAAATGTCTTTTGGGGCAATAAAGGACATAAAGCCTTGCTTACAGACAATTCCTCCCAAAAGCCTAAGGATGAAGGAAAAGAGATAGCTTATCAGCTTACTTGGGTGGTATAAATGATCAAGTTACTTTTTAGTAACAATTTGCTAAGAATCAGAAGGTGGAGGTGCACAACAGATGACGGGATAACAAAGATCCAAAAGAAGGGATTAAAAAATATATCTGTGGGGTAGCAAGTCTAGAAAGGTAAAAAAAAATATTATTTTTAACCAAAAATACAAATAAAGAAATCTTTCTGCAGCAAGTTTCTACATTGCCACTTAACATTCCAGGAGGAAAAAAAAAATAAAGTTTAAAAAAGTCACAATCCCTAATTTTAAGTAAATGACTACTGAGTGACAATCAATATCTCTAACAGATCAAAAACTTCAAAACCTGTAATAACCTCATTTGTGTAGCCACGGCTCTGAGAAAATGTGAGAGAAATTGTGGATAAAAACTAGATCTCTTGTCCTAACTCATCTTTGGGGGCTTTATCCATGATTTTCCTTTCTTAGGCCTGTTTACTTCTGGAATGTGGATATTTATAGGTTCCCAGATAGCCTTGATCAAATAATCCTTTTCTAAATTTTACTCAACCTTTGTGGCAAATGTCTGTCATTGTAACATCCATTTTCCTATGAGATTCTGCTCTAGGCAGCAAGCAGCACGCCCATGTCTACTGTAATCACCAGCCCTCCTGTAGCACTATAAGCATAAATCACAGGCTTTCCTTTAAAGTAAGAATACCAATAGCCTTTTGCCCCTGCTGCTTTGCACAGCACCTGGATATAACATTTAGAGCCCCAGCAGACATGGATGATAAAGCAACTTGCCAAGGACAGAAGCTTCTCTCAAACTATTAAGCTCTCACATCAGTTCTGGAAGAACACTCTAAACCACTGTTATTTTTCTTATTATAAAACACACACACAAAGCTCTACTGATGTGTAGATTAACTCTGATCTTTAAAATACTTCACATTTTAAAAGCTCTAATAAAAAGAAATCATCTTTTATTTACCACTTAAGGTTCCTTGACTAATCAAGCTCATCATGAACTCATTAGATACACATCAACGAATCTCAATTGTTCAGATAAAATGACAAAAAATGGAGAAAAAATTTTCTCTAAGCAGACATACAATATGTAATTTAACCTTCCTTGTTTCTGGTCATTTGGAAAACAATTACAGCTTTTGCTCTGTCAATACTACTGTAGAATATTTTATTTTCCAAAAACCATAAAGTATGTGGCCACTGCAAGATGCCAACTCCTTACTTTTTCAGTATCTTATCCTTCCTCCAGCAGGCAGTAGTCTTTTCCTATTAAATCTGGGTGGTCTTCTGACTCATCCAAAATAGAGAATTTATAAGACCACCCCAAGAGGGTGACAAAGGGTTAAATGTCTGGCCTGCCAGGTCTTGGAACAGACACCAAGCTGAGACCATACACAGGTCAAGTTCTTACCACATGGCTGCTTAGGTGTCAGCTAACTTTAATGACCTGTGCATGAAGAATATTCAGATGATTCCAATTTCTAATCTTCAAAAGCTATCCCAGTTGAAGCTCAATAGAGCAATAACTAACTACATAAAACTGGTCAGCCAAAACAATTGTCCTAAACCATGAGGTCTGGGGAGTAATTTTGTTATAATATGTCCTCTACATTCTCACAGCTGTTTATAAAATATTCACAATTTAGCTTTGTTGGTTTTACTGGTTTTCTCAAAAATATACAACATGTAGAAATGACAACTACAGAAGACTTCAGAATATCTTGGTTAACACCAAGGAGACTCAACTATTAACAAATTACTTAATTTGCTACATGGATCCAATATAGGAATATGGCTAGTATACTGCCAACAGTCCAGATAAATAAACCTTCCATGTTCAAGCTCAGTGATGTAAAATTGGGAGATCCATTAGTAAGTAAGCATCTCTGGAATATGTCATGAACAGGTAGAGTCAGTTCAGAACTGAAGAACCAAAAAAGGTAGGTACTCAATCAAAGAAAAAAATTATGTCAAAATAATAAAACATATGGGCAAAAGCCCGGTGGTAGAAAGTGAAAGGAAATGTAGACAAACTGCTCAAACTGTGCAAATGCAGGTTGGATGGGCTGAGTGGTTGCCTTCCAATTCACTCTACAGGTTCTAGGTTCAATAAGCCAGCTAATAGCAGAAACAGACTCGGCCTCCACTTTTAAAACTTGTAAGACTGGCATAATCAAAGTCTAAAATTCCATCTGATGTCAAGATAGATACACATCTCAGAAAAAAATCCTCAATGTCCAGGAACATTGGCAAATATTAAGGTGAAGATAGGCTAATAATAAAAGCATGAAACATGAGAAATCGAGTCAGATTTCATTTAGTTTTTAACCTAGATTGTTTCTGGATACCATCCAATGGTCAAAGAAAATATTCCAATATATAAAAACAGGTATTTTTAAAAAGGAATGAAATGAGATTTTCCAAACTTAAAAGCTGAGTTAAAAGTTAAATGCTACAAATGCTTTTTTTTTTTTTACTTTATTTTTCCATAGCAAACATGAAAAAACCTTTTCAAAATAGGGGCATAAGTTTAGATGTAGCATCAGCATATCAAGACACCTGTTACCTAAGCAAGACCTTTAAAAACAGTAATAAACAAAAAACCTTCAACTAGTTCTGAAATTCTCTCCAAAGTCAATTTACAAAGTGATTTCAACAAAATTCTAAGCATTATCATGTTTAGAAATCACATTTACTAAATTCTCACATAGATGGATAGATCAGGTTCCAAAAGTACTTTAGACATTTGTTCAGAGACTTACGGTTTTAAATCTAAAATTCCATCTTTCCCATTTTTATTCATCATGTTTTATTCCTATAGAATAACTTCATCTATAATATCTTATTGGATCAGTCAATTTCACTTATTTGAAGGTAGTTACAAGTATAGACTTGATAAGACTAGGACAAATATTAAGTATTGGATTGAATTTCAAAGCATTTGATGTACAATTTCTAAGTTTTTCATCTGAAAGGGACTAGAAACAACCCCAGAAACAAGCACATCCAGGACTTGCATTCTAAATAACACTGTCCACTGTAAGGAACAGATCTTAAAGAAATGGCACATTCCAGGACTGGGAAAGAAAAAGCCAATGATGCTCCTAAAATCTTTCTTAGCCATAAAGCATGCACATACTCAAAACCCGATGTATCAAAAGCTCACAGGATACCAATCATTGAATCTGGGACAATAAAAACATCAAAATTAATTGTGATAGTATAAGACTTGCCAATTTTGATTAACTGCTAATTAAAATAAGCCTCCATACCAAGGAAAAAAAATACAGTGTTGAGGAGGTAAATGGTTTATTATGTCTGCAGCTTTCTGTCAAACATGTCAGGAAATAAATAGTATATATCCATGCATATGAGAATACTCAACAAAAGTTAAGAATATACAAGAATTCTTTCAACTATTATAATTTCAAAGTTAAAGGAAAAGTAATTCACATCATTAATCAGAGAGAACCTAAAATATCAATCTGGAACTTGACTAAGGAGAGTCACAGCTCTGGAATCCCACCTTGTTCACAACTTCTTCATCCCTTCCTTATATCCGTTTATTTACTTTTCAATTTCTTAATATATGACTCTGGGGTCATATATAACTTGGGGTAGACTGCGAATGTTCTTGCCTTCCAATGGAAGGATTACACAATCATCACATTTTTTATTCCTCCACCTGAATTGCACTTTACAAAATTCTACTCATTCTTGAAATCTCTGCTAAAAACACTTACACAAATTTTGAGTACTCTAGCAAAAACCAGAATAACCTCATTAAATTTTTTAAAGCAACAACTCGCTAACTTTATCATGGAAATGTCATTAAATCTGTTAACTTCTGGCAGTTGCATTTTGAAGTGCTTATTGCCAATTCCTCCTCCTCCTTTTAGGTGTAAAACATGAGAAATTAAAAAGCATTGGTTTTATTTTAAGCAATACTACAGAGTTCTGAAATAATAAAAATCAAAACAGGTAATTAAAAGATCAACAAAAGCTATGAATGATATTTCTAATATGAAAAATTTTTAAATAAGATGACTTATTTCCTGCCAGCAATTTATTTCTAAATTGTTATGCCCTTGTGTCTTTTTTTAAAATACTGTTTTATTTATTTTTATGTGGTGCTGAGGATCAAACACAGTACCTCACAAGTGCTAGGTGAGCAGTCTACCACTAAGCCACAACCCCAGCCCCTGCCCTTGTTTTATACCAAAGAATTTTAGTCATTAAACTTATTTAACTTATAAATTTGAAAGTACAGCAGAATGTCAAATGAAAGAAACACAAGATACACAGTATACTAAGTACATAAATTAAAAATTTCCTATGGATGAACACTCCTCCTTAAAGAAAGTAATTTCATACACTAAAAATGTTCCCATTTCTCCAAAATTACATGGTGGTCAGGTGAATCTTAATCAGTCCAAGAACCTTTTTTTTTTTTTAAATCCAGTTTATATTTTAATATCTGGATTTTTAATTCAGTATACAAAAACTACCAGTATACACTTATTAAGTTAATTTCAGTATTATTTCACCATTATCACTTACATTTACTTAGTGCTTTTAAGTGGCAAATTACCTAATTATGAACACTCATTGCGCTAAAGTATATTACAATGCAGACTTTTTTAAAAACTGAATTACATATATATTTCTATTTTCTAAAGTTCCTACAAAGAACTTATACTTAACTATTTGTTCCATAATTTTAAAATAACATTTGGCTTGGCTTAGTCAAAAATAAAAGGCTAAAAACCTTTCTAAGATTAAATCCATAAATGGACTAAAATTTTAAACCAAGCCTTGAAATCACAGCAAAGGATATTTTCATTAGTTTAACATTTTTGCATGGCATAAGGTTTTCATAAACAATCTAGTTTTTATCTTCATTTTTAATAATGGAAATAGTCAGCAACTCAGATAAATCCACAAATTCATACTGTCTTACAAGCAGCAGTAATATCAACACTGTTAATCCAGTTATCTCAGGGGCCTTATCATACATCAGTTATATGTTAACCTAAATTCAAAGAAAAATAAAAATATTTCTACCAAAGATGTCTCCCTTTCATGTTTGTTGTTAAACGAGCTCAAAAGGAAATAGAGGTAGAATCCCATTTTTCTTAGGTACCAACTCACCAATTCCAACAATTAAGATATTTTCACATCTAGATAAGAGTATTACAAATACTGCTTCACTAAATCTATATAAAAGAATAAGAAATTACACAGACGTGACTTTCAGACATCCAGGTTAAACTAACGACTAATCAACTCTTTCTCTGCTTGTCATACTTGAATGACCATAAAATGACAGGTCTTATAAGCTTTTTTATGGGATTTTACCATTTCTAATAGGAAAAAAAAAAGAGAGAACTAACTTGATAGTGAATTGGTTAGTGGAAACCAAAAATTAAGCACATAAAAAGAAACTCTGAAGTGTCTCAAAAGTATCTGTAGCTACATTTTCAATAAAATCTGTCAGAATTATGGAATTCCTTTCTAGTTTTCAAATTAACTCTATTTAACAGGACTAGGGAGGTGGCTCTGTTACAGATTTACAGGTCACAGCGGACTAAGCACAGAACAGCCTGATCTAGATATCCGTTTTCCAATGTTTAAAAAAGTATATTCATGTGTTTTTAAAAAATCCAAATATCACCAGTATATTTTATAAAATTAATTCCAAGTTTTATTAAGGATTTCAAATTACATATTTCAAATTTCTAGAATGGAATAAAACCACTTTGGAACTGAAGAAATGGCATAAATGAACACTGACATTCCCTGAAACTCCAATTTTATAAAGAAAACAATTCCTGTGCAGACCACACCGATTATTTAACAAGATGAAGTATTACTATCTTTTCACTTTGGCATAGCTGTTTCCTAAAGGAACAAAAATAGTGATTTTGTTGCTTCTTTCAATTCATTAAAAATGGGATTCTATCTTTAGATCAAAATTTTTAAGTTCAGAAAAAGCTTGTGTTTAGATTATGGTTAAAAAAAATTACAGACTATCTAAGTCAAAGCAATCAAAATCATTTTGAAAATGAAGGAAAAAAACTATTATAATTGGTTAAGGATTTCCAGTAGTTAGTTAAAAATCTCAGGAATAGGCATGGATAATTCTATACAAATAATAAAATGTCTTCACATTCTAAAACCTTAATACTAAATTTTCAAAAGAAAACTATTACTTCTAAAAGTGAACTTAATGTAATTTTATTAACAGCAGAAACTCAAACCCTCCTGTTGTTACAATTCATTTAGTTCACCCTCACTGTCAAACCAAAAGTTCACCCCCCAAAATTAACAGTAATAAGCCTGAGGTATTTTAAATGTGGCTCTATAGTCTCAAATTTAATTGCATTCCCCTTTCCCAAATGGTCTTATTACCACTTTAGTCCCATGATCTCTATAGTATTTTGTTACAGTATGGTCATCTGATACCCTGGAAAAAAATCCTTGGACCTACTGAATAGTTCACTCATCCCATCCAATTTTCATTAAAATAGGGGCCATGCACAGATCTGAAAGAGTGTTGTCTGGCCAGATCCAGAAGAGAAGTGTTTTCACTTCATTTTCCAGTTAATTACAGAAGCCTGGTATGAAAAAAAAAATGCCAAATATCACACTTGTGGTACAAAACAGGCCCAAATTTTTAAGCTTTTAAAAAGGCTGAGAAACAGCTCATGAAATTTAACTTAATATGCCTTATCACATCTGTGAGGTAGTTAAGTAAACAGTACTACCCATTTTAATACACAGTAAACAGAAGCATGGGTAAATGACATACTAAAGCAATAAGAATTAGAATAAACCATACAGGCTTAGGGCTTTGGTTCTAGCCCAAAGGAAATGAAATATAACTCTTTTGCTTTTTAAAACTATATCACATCATTAAGAGTCTTTTTTTTTTTTTTTCCCCTTCCACTTGCTTATGAAGCTGGCATGCTTTCCGTCAATAATATGGTAAACTGGGCACAACCCTTAATCCAAGCCTCTGGGACTAACCTGAATTAGTACAAAATTAAGACATTATCTTGTGAGAACTAAAATTATATTTGACATTTTTATTTTAGGCTGCAAAAACAAAAACAAGCAAACAAACAACAAAAACTTGAAATAGGCTCGTCAAATGATGTAAATTCATCCTTTCCAGGAAAGCAGAAGGTAGATCCTACCACAAAGAAAAGATGCTTAGTTAATGGAAGTTAAAATTACAAGTACACTTTATCAGGTTAATAACCTTCTGAAAATTATTTTATTCACCTCCCTGTGATAACCAATAACCAAATTATGAGTTAGGTTTCCTTAAAATTAACTACACTTCATTAATAATCCTAACAGTTATCGAGTTTGGTCTTACTGGAAATTCTTAACCATGTTTGTTATGGGTTTTTTTCTTCTCTCAAATGATGAGTTATATTAGTAAAAATTCACTACATTTCTGTAACAAATAAATGAAAAGCACAACTTTGCAAGCAGACTTAAAGTTACTCTTACTACCAGCTGAAAACTACTTTGGTTCATCAGGAAAAAAAAATAGCAAACAAAAAACATTTAGCTTAATTTAACAGTTATTAATTTTTATAGTTGTACTCCAATAGCTACATGATACAAATATTCCAGAAGAACCAAACTGCAGCAATGAATGAACATGCGTGAGAATTTGTGCATTCAACAGATATGACAGAAAAGCTATAGTTAAAATGCTAGGTAGAACAAATTTGTCTTTAAAATATCAATTCCTTTCCTTTAAAAAAAAATTATTGTGTCTACCAAGAAAATACAAAAACATAAGGCTGTAAGTAAATAATAGTTGTGTATAGGCTATTACAGTGCAGGTTATCCTCAAGGCCACATACATCCTGCTTCACTGTTGCTTGCACTCTGCTGGGTTTTGATCCTTCTGTTAAAGGAAAACAACAAGTCAATCTAATTTCTACCTGCTTAATGCATTTTAAATAGTAATTAACTACCTTATCACAGCATCTCACTTTTGTAAAAAATTTGCCAAATAAAAAAAAGGCATAGGACAACTATGGCAAGTTATATTTTCATATATTAGCAAATTGTTGAAATGCTAAAATAAACTCCAAATTTCACATTGCAGAATTAACTCAATGAGACACACTAAATAATAATCTTAAAAATATAACCAATTTGTCAATCATATTATCATTTGCCTTTTTTTTGTATTTGAAGATTCTAATTCCATTCATATTTACATATTAAGATCCATTTATACTTAACAAGATTTATTTAACTTGATTTTAAATTAGCCTCTTGCTTGCTTATGTTGAAGTGTTCTACGAATACTTTTTAACATCAAGCAAATGAATGAACAGATCCTACATTTTAAATAATCTCTGGTAAATTACTATCTATTATTTGGGATATGACAAATTCAATTCCTAGGAATGAAGGACTCGAACTTTCAGAAACTAAGAATAGTGGTGGTTGCAAGAATCTAAAAAATAGTACTGGTCGCCATTTTCCAAGCATTCTTGCACTCAGATCTCTTAAAATTTACCCTTGTTTATAAGATTTTCTTTGGAGGGAAAACATAAAAACACGTTAAATTTTAACACTTAAAAACTGAAAAATAAATAAAAGCCCCAAATAATGTGCCATTAAAATAAAATTTTAGGGTTTACTTGGCAGAAAAGTATAAAAAAAAATGCAAAGAACCAAAAACAATGCTTCTCAGGGAAAGGTGCTCTGAAGTTTTATGTGAACCATATGAAATGACAGCGGGAATTAGAAAAGGGGAAAAATAAAAGTTACACAGACAATGGGATTTTATATTATTGACTGTAATGAAGAAAATTAAATTTCATAATCTTACTTTAGCCTGCACAAATTAAACAGAAAACACCACTAATTCTGCTCACCTTCGAGTCATAGTCTGGATCATTTTCCTCATCTCCTTCTTCTTCCCCTTCCTATATTAAAGTTCAAAATGCATCCATGAAGTAGGTATATAGTAGGAAAAACTGGCTCATAATGTAGGGAAAATTTAATACAAGTTACTCTATGGGTCAACAGATTTTCATGATTACAGAGTTTGGTGATAATGCAATTTAATCTGAAAGCTTCTATTATGAAAAATTTCCCAACACAACTTGAGACATCCAGACAGCTTTTATTGAAAAGATTTACTGCAGCCAACGTTGAAAAAGTTTACTGCAGCTTTTGACTTCTTCAAAGAGCTGATAACCCTGCAGCAGAACAAAATTATTTGAAATAAAAAAAAATGTTGCTGAGTTTTACAATTTATTTATTGAAACCTTATACATACATTGTTTGGCTGTAGAATTCTAAAATCATACTTTCCAAAATTTATCCCAAATCACATAATGATTATATAGCAAAGAAATACATAAATCACTCAATTTGCTTCTCAATGTCTTAAACACAGAGAATTGTTTGCTCATTTGGTAAACATTACCTCATCCGCTTCTTCACCTTCTTCATCATACTGAAAAGAGAAAACGGGATTAAATGTGGATGAATAAAACACTTGAGAATACCATCAGTAACAGCCATCATTTTCAACACCTTTTATATCTAAAACAGGGGAGAGCTTTCTCTTACAGTAAATGATTAAGCTAATCATATATTAGCTTTGGGAAATCAGTTCGGTGCTATCAGACAATTATTACTGTAATTACTAGCCTGTATTGAGGTGTAAAATACATTGCAAAAAAAAAAAAAGCCTAAAACCTATTAGCAAAAAAAAAAAAAAAATCCAGAACATTAAAGGGCAGCCTAATTTTATCTGTTAGCATCATGTAATATTTTCTTAGAGAAAAATTCTGTTATGTTAAAACACCAAAGAAGTCCTAGTTGTTCTACATGGAAAAGGCAAGAACAATATTTTTAAAACTCAGGAGAGGCTGAGGCAGGAGGATCTCAAGTTCCAAGCCAGCCTTGAAAACCCTCAGCAACTTAGCAAGACCCTGACTCAAAACATAATAAAAAGGGATATAACTCTGAGATAGAGTGCCCTGGGTTAAATCCCCAGTACCAAAAAAACAAAACTAGGAAAAGATCTATAGGATAATCAGTTATTAGCCTCATTTTGAATTATTCTACATCCCTTTAAAAAAATTAAACCTAATTTCCTGCTAATTCTGACTCTCATACCCACACCAAACTATTTCATTGCAGGACTCAAATTTACTCACATCATCATCATCATCTTCAATAGCTTCTCCAGTGAAGTATAACACTGATCTCGGGATTATACGCTCACGTAAAAAGTGACCAATTTCAAAGTCTGCAGCAAGAATAGCTTCAGCATCATCATCCTTTTTTTTTTTTTTTTAAGAAAAGCACAAAATTTAAGAATAAGCTGTAACTTAGTTCGGCATATGTAAGATTCAAGAATTTAAATAATAACAAAATCAGTGGTTGAGCAATTGCCCAGCATGTGTAAACTCCTGGGTTTAATCCTGAGCACCACAATTTTTTTTTTTAAAGGCCAACTGTATTTTCTACTTTTTAAAAAATACTTTAAAATTAAATAATTTAAATTAGCTCCTAAGTAGTCATCTACATGTGCTAGGTTTATAGAATTTTAATTAAAAACTTAAATAAGTTAGCAGACTAGTGTTCATGCTAAGAATAGTTATGGCAAATAGAATTTAAAACTGGTTATCACTTAGTTCTTTTCTGGTTCAAACAAAATGTAAAAGCAACTCTTGAGTTTTTCCTTTGGAAATATTACTGAAAAACTAAGAAAAAAAAAATCTCATGCTTTCGTAAGTAACAACTCTAGGTATATGATAAATAAAAGGACATAACAGACCACAGAATATCACTTAACACTTCCTAAGGGACAGTACCCAAACAGCTGTAAGGTTTTAAGTCATTATTGCAAATGAGGAGTTACAGAGTCCTACTTAATAAAGACAATAAACCAAGTCAATCTAGGATTTCTATGTAATAGCAAAACACAGTACAGAAATGACTGACATGATTGAGAAAATTCTTACGTTTAGATACTTACCAATGAATTAAAAAAAAAAGTTTATTAAGCCATCAAGATAACACACCCTGATAAACAAAAATGTACTGGGAAGGGGCAGACATGGAGGACTATGAAGAAATCCTAAATGGAGATTTCTTATATAAGACTGGTTTTGCCATCAATATTTAGAAATATACTAAAACTGCACTTGAAGACAAACTTCAAGCCATCAACTGATATAAAAATAGTGTGAAGCTCTTTTAATGCTCCTAAGTAGTTCTTACTAAAATTCACACACTGATTTACATTCCCATCATTTGTCCTATAAAGGATGTTTTGAGTAGGCCAGTTAATATTCTTTTCAGACAGAAATACTTTTTGCCATTTGCAATATGGCTTATGCCTCAGTCAAGAGTGTTCCAGTATTCAAATTAACATAATATTTACTTTCCCACACACATAAAACTATTTAAAACTATCTCAATTAATTTAAATTCAAATACATGGTCAACAGAAAAGCAAATTCAAAACATTAACTGGCCTACCCTGCCTGTAAGGACTTATTCACGGTTTTCATTAGATCATTTTGTATACATTTTTGGTTCTTAAGTCACAGGCCACATATGGATAATAGTCACCATATGAAATCATATCCATTGGCATAACAAACAAAAAAATTTTCATAGTAGAATGCATTCTGCCTTCATTAAGAGTTTTAAAAATTAGATCCCTAATAGAAAAAAACTGTCTAAAACAAATGTTAGCAGTGACCACACTGTCCACTTTTGAAGACCAATGCTTTACTTTTATATGTATATGTAATAAACAGCTCAATAAAAATTCAACTTACCAGATCTCCACTGTCAGGAACTGAAAATTTGAGAAAAAGAAATGTAAATGAGTGAGAAACTAAACAAATTTCATAATAAAATAGTCACCAATATCGAAACTGAACCTCTACTTACCTTCAGGAGGGGCAAAAAAATTAAAGAAAGAATCATTGGAAACTGTTTTAGTCACGGTACGAACTGTCCCTCGTCCCTTGTGTTTCTGCTTCTTCTTAATAGTTTTCAAAGTGACATTCTTTCCTTTTTTCCAATCTATCTGGCACCTAACAAAACAAAGGAGGAAACAGCACACTTTGAATTTTTTAGAAATGTTCTATTTTAATATCAAATTTGAGAGAAGATAACTGGCTTATTAAATACTTTCTATAGCAGCATAATGAGAGACATTTTATTTCTAAACATTTTTAAAATATACTTACAATTAGCAAAAACACAGTATAATAAAGATAATAGTGCACTCCTCTGCAGAGAAATGTTGTTGTTGTCATGGCAAAAAAAATCGTAGGAAAATTGGACAAAACATTGTACTGAAATGTTTGGCAATAAATAACACACATATGTATACATCAAGTACACACAATAGAAATACCAAGTATCACAAATAATAAGTACAACAAAGAGATATAACGTTATTATGGTCTGGATGTGAGATGTTCCCCAAAAGCTCATGTAAGACAATGCAAGAAAGCTTAGAGGAGAATGGTTGGTTATGAGAGCCCTAACCCAATCAGTGAATTAATCTCCTGGTGCAATTAACTGGGTGGAAGGTGAAAACCAATACAGTGTGGCTGGGGAAGGTAGGTCCCTAGGGATGTGCCTTTGGGGCATATATTTCATATCTGGTAAGTGGAGTCTCTCTGCTTTCTGATTGTGATGTGAGCTGCTCCCCTCCTCAGTGATGTTCTGCCTGTCTTCAAGCCCCAAGGAATGGTGTTAGCTGTCTATAGACTGAGACCTCGGAAACTGAGAGTCCTAAAAACTTTTCCTCCTCTAAAGCTGTTCTTGTCAGGTTTTGAGTCACAGCATTGAAAATCACTAACTAAAACATACACTGTGAAAGTAGTAAAATTAACTTACCCTGTACAACCCATAATTTCGGGTCCATCAAAAGAAAAGGGATCAGAATCGTCTGGTTCTGACCTCATCCTGTATGTCTTTGTCAACACTTCATTTGTGAAATATTCATTGGGTTCAAAGTGAAATTCTAAGATAAAACTCTTAAAAAAAAAAAAAGCATAAAAATTAATTTAACTCTTACACCGTGAATTTCAGTGAATAAGTAAATAGCTTAATCTATGGTTTAGTGTATTTTTTTGGTGGGTGGGGGTACTTGAGATAGAACTCAGGGGCACTCAACCTCTAAGCCACATCCCCCACCCTATTTTGTATTTTCATTTAGAGACAGGGTCTCACTGAGTTGCTTAGCACCTTGCTTTTACTGAGGCTGGCTTTGAACTCACAATACTCCTGCCTACTCCTGAACCTCTGGGATTACAGGCATGCGCCACAGCACCCAGCTTAATCTATGGTTTTTAATAAGCATATACAAAATTTTAAATGTTTTCCTAATTTTGAAACATAATATGTTAAAAGCAAAACAAGGCATAAATAAAATGAATATAGTTTCAATTTACAACTATCACACTTAAGTAAACAGTCTAACCAAGTCCCCCTTTTTTCTAAACCTCTCCAAAAACAGGCTTTTAAATGAGACTAGAATTTGACACTAGCAAAAGCTCAACCTTAACAATCTATAGCCTATAGTTATAATATTGCCAATTTTTAGGAGAGATTGTTAGCTAATCTTTTCTTGAGGAGGAGTAGGGACCCTCTAATATCATATGAAATTCCTATGCACATGATTTTTAATGACTAAGAATTTACTTATTAATATATTACCTTGCCATTATTTTTTTTAATCCACTTTAATCCAGGATCATTAACTGTATTTTAAAAACAAGTGGAAATTCATAGAAAGGGAAAGGAAAACAGCATAAACAATGGCAATATCCAAATATTTACTACAATTAAGAGTAACAAGTTATCAGTTCCGTCTCACTTCCATCTCTAACTCTTGAATGGCACCTAATTTTAAAAACTTTCTTTTATCTACCTGTTAGCATGTTACAAAATTGAAAATATTTCAAAGTTCTTTTACCATAGGCTGGCCAGCATCTGAGAACTTCACTTTAATATCTTTCAAGTGCTTCAGAATAGGTTCGTCATGTTCCTAAAAATTAAAATAATAATAAAAATGAGTATCTAACATGGCATTTCTGGATCCATGTTCTGTTACTACATGAACCCTAGCTAGGATGTAATATCTTTCACAGCAAAGTTTTATATGACAATTATAAACCTTAGGACTCTCCAGATTATGGCCTATACTGAAGCTACTTTATACTATAGTTCTATTTCCACTGGTATAGAAAAAGTGACTAAACAGAGACAAATCATCATACAAGCTGAATAGTCTAAAAAAACACAATACCAAATCTAAATAAGGCATCTCTGCTTTAAAAATGTTTCTTGATTATAACTGTTGCCTTTTCCTTTTCTTTTTGTTAAAGTATAAATGCAGTAAGCAATCATTATATTGAGACCATTTTTTTCTTCACATGACTTCCAACAACCAAAAGACATGGCAACAAGTACTATAATACAGATGGTAGGGGTTCAAAGAAATGCTTGAGAAGCAATATTTCCCAAAAAAGTAATGTCTGTATTGGTTTTCCAGAGAATAAGACAATTATGAATGAGTTAAACACACCCTTATAGTATTCCTTTAAAATGCAAATTTCACTTGAAATTGTTCTGATTTCAGACTGAAAGGTCTTGACAGCTATATAATTGCAATTAAGATTCCCTCCCATTTACTATCTCAAAATTAAACAAAATAAAGAAGGTATGAGAAAGTGCCCGGTCAATACTGATCAATTATTAATGAGATCTCTTTCATTATCTAATATTTGAAAGATTACACTCATCAAAACTGTAATTTTCCTTCTATGGATGACTGCTACTTCAAAAAAACAAGCCTTTAAAGAGAACAATCACCAGAACCATATAAAATTCA
This sequence comes from Ictidomys tridecemlineatus, assembly GCF_052094955.1. NCBI lineage: Eukaryota > Metazoa > Chordata > Mammalia > Rodentia > Sciuridae > Ictidomys > Ictidomys tridecemlineatus. The sequence goes on along the minus strand of NC_135482.1, from coordinate 40,145,944 downwards.
AAGGTTTACCCGGGCAGGTAAACTGGTATTTTTATGACTAAAATTACCTGAACCATGTCACTGAGCAAGTCAACATTCTTAAAAACAGTCAACCAAAATTCAGGAATTCCTTTAGGGTCTTCTTTTTCTTCATCCTTTTTCTCATCTTCTATCTTGGCCTTTTCTTTCAGCTCCTCCTTGATAAGTGACAGTATATATATATATATATATATTATTGAATACCTAAAGTGGTATGTATACACAGTGGAATATTATTCAGCATTAAAAGAATAAAATCATGGCATTTGCAGGTAAATGGATCAAGCTGGAGAATATAATGCTAAGTGAAATTAGCCAATCCCAAAAAAACCAAATGCCAAATGATTTCTCTGATTTAAGGATGGTAATCCATAATATGCTGCAGGGAGTGGGGTGGGCGTGGGGGGATATGAAGATTAAATGAACTCTAGATAGGGCAAAGGGGAAAAAGGGAGGGAGGGGTAGGAAAGATGGTGGAATATGATGGTCATCATTACCCTAAGTACATATATGAAGAAACAAAGGATGTGACTCTACAAGCAGAGATATGAAAACTTGTGGTCTTTACAAGTAATATGAATTGTAATGCATTCTACTGTCATATAACATTCTCTTTAACTTACAGTGAACTAGATACTGAAATAATAAATCTATTATCACCAATAGTTAACTTTTAGTCAATGAACTTCTAGTTTAATTGTGTAAAACTGCTATTTATCCATTCTAAACCTTAATTTCAACAAAATAACAGCTACCACACTTCTCCCCCCCCCCAAAAAAAAACTATTAGAATCAGGAAAACCATTTTAGGAAGATAAATGAAAAACAAAGACTTTAAATAAATATACAGTAAAAAGGAAAAGCTAACAAAATAGTAACTTGTCTAATGCCTTACCTTGACATGTTCTTAAAGTATTCTCTTTATCAATCAACATTTAAAATAGCAATGCTAGAGAAAAGCAGGGTCAAAAAAACACAACACTGGATTGGTGTCAGTTCTGTCATTATCTGTTGCAAGTTACTTAAAAGTTTCCAATAGAAAAATGGAAACAGTCTTTTGTCTGTCATCAGAAAGTTCAAAAGAACACACCATAAATCTATGAGCTTGAAATACTACAAAAACACAAGGAAAAAATGATATTGGGTACAGCTGGTGCCAGGTTGAAGTGGTTCATCTACAATATGCATTTTATAAAAGAAAACATTTCCTAACAATTCTAATATTTCTGACAACTGTAAAAATATACTAAAAAAAAAGTTGGTACTAACCGAAATTTCCTCTTCTTCATCTGGTTTCCATTCACATTCTTCTTCTGTAGGTTCATAAATTGCATTAATGATCTCAAATCGCTAATTAAAAAAAAAAAAAAAAGCTTTCATAAACACACTTGGAACAAGCTTAAAACTAATGGTTTCTCACTAAGGACTCTTACAGATTTAATTAACAAACATACCACAACCTTAACTGTTACTATTGATGGTTTCCCCAAGTACCTCTAACACCCACTTTAGTAAGCTGTACAAAGACTAACCCACCTCCAAGAGTGTTTATATTTCCAGAGCTGGTACTAATTTTAAATAAAGTAGTAAAGAGAGAATTATTACCTTATCAAATAGAGGCTGATAGAGAACAGCATACTTCCTTTCAAGATCATGAACTTCCTCATAGAATTTGGCTTCTATCTGTGCACATTTAACTTGAAGGTTTTTGAGAGCATTCACTCGTCTTTTAACTACCCTAGGCAAGCTGAAAGGTCACATACAAGTTACATAGCATCATAGTAACACACAAATCACACTTCTTTAATCATCATGAAATTGAAGCAAAGGAGTGAGTGAATGAATAAGTTCCTATTTGAAGTAAAAGTATATTAAAAGAAATTAAACCTAAAAAGACAAGTATATTGACCCTAGACTATATAAAACCAGGTAAAGTAAGTTTGTATTATAAATCATATTGTCAACCCTAACGTCTTTAAATTGTAATCAAGTTCAGAGCTGGACTTGTCATTGAAGGCATCTGAAATGAATAACAATGACTACTTGAATTTTTTTTTCCCCTCATATCTGTATCACTTGTACCAATTTGGGGAAAGCACAGAATATTTACTTTAAAGAAAAGAATATGGTATTACTTTCTATTTAATTTGGAATTATGTTAAATAAGAATATATTATCAACAGAGGGCATAAACTTTTAACAGATCTAATGAGAAACAATTCATATATGATATACTATGGGCCACTGATTTTTAAAGTTATACTTAGGTTATAAATCAAATTTATGAACCCTTCTACTACCCAAAGAAATGTCACTCAAAATTTACCTAATTTCAGGGAATCTATGCAACAGATGCAGAATCCAAGTTAAAATTTACTACCACAAACAAATTTTTGTGGATCAAACAATTCTCATACTTAACCACTACTTAAGTTAAGATTATTAGAAACAAAAAAATACTGAAAGATAAATTTTCTATTTTATAATTAAAAGTTAAAAACAATATTCTGTCAATATGGTAAACTACCATGGGCTTCTGGCTTTCTCTCCTACCCCAAAATTGCCTCTAGAAATTTTGCCATCCAAAGAGAAAACTACTATTGCAGGTGCCCATGCACACAGACACATATACATACACACACACACTCCATAAGTCACTTCTGAGTAATATCAAAGGCTATTTAACTGGTATAGGGTGATAAGGTGGTTTGCAATCTGGGGAGGGGATGGCTAGAGTATGCAGCATTGAAGATAGGCAGAAAAAATCATTTTTGCAAAGAAAAATTTAAAATCTCTGCTCTTGCCTTGTAACACTGTCTTATATCATTCAAAAGAGCCCAATGCCAGAGTTTCTAGGGTAACAGTCAGTCAAAGCCAGACTACTTCCTTTACCCATCTATCTAAGTATAATAAATAGATCAGACACCAAAGGAGACTGCTTCTCCTCCAAGCAAACCAGAATAATTGCCTGGAATTGTCAACCAACCTGAGTCTTAGGCTCCAAGTGCATTCAAGTTATCCCCTCTCTCCAAGAAAATGCCATAGACTACTTCTGACCTTTTCTTCCCACCAATGTTTATTTTGAGTAAATGACACTACCCAAAATGCCTGAGCCCAAAAGCAAAAAAAAAAAAAAAAAAAAAAAGTCCGTGAGGTTGAAAAGTTCTCCCAGAAGACAGCATTAAGTAATATTGAAAAGATATGAGTTATGGACGACAAAAAAGTAGCAACAGCTAAACAGTAGGGGGTTGACTATTACAAAAAATGATTACAATTTCCCTTTTCTTGAGAAAATCCTTACTCATCAGTGGTATTTATTAATATCAAAAATAAAAGAAAATTATAAAGGTGTTCAACAGAAAAAAGCAAATAATCATCAAAAGGAGTCAGACTGATAATGCTAGGTTTCATAAGAAACATTATGAGAAAAAACTTAATTGTAATTAAAAAAATTTTTAGTTGTAGATGGATAATACCTTTGTTTAATTTATTTATTTGTATGTGGTGCTGAGTATCAAACCCAGTGCCTCACACATGCTAGGCAAGTGCTCTACCACTGGGCCACAACCCCAGCCCTAATTTTTAAAAGTTTTAAGAACTATCAATCTAAAATTTTATGGCCAAATTATCCACATATGAAAGCAATATAAAAATTGTATCAAGAACATCAGGCTTGAAGGCCATACATACATATATTAAAGAAAATTCTTGAGAAGGTAAAACAAGAACACAGGTAATTCCTTAAGATATAGGTGATCAACCAGCTTAAATTTTTATATTAACAGTAAATTTAATAAACAAACAGGGGTACATAAACCTAGGTATTAAGTTATGATACATCTTAAAACAGAATGTATTAACTTCAAAACCATCAGAAGACAGCCTGATGGAAAGTATAGGAGGATGATAAAAAGAAATAAGTACAAAAAATTTAAAAATAGAAAAAAATGTCAGTGGTAAATTCAAAGAGAATGTAATTTTCAAGAAGCACGAAGTTGAATTTACTCACAAAGAAGCAAATATCCATACAAGAAGTCAAAAAAGAAATGTCAGTCTTAAAAAAATAAATAAATAAAAGAAAGCTCAGATAGCTATCATAATATTAAGCGGGGAGGGAAACAGAATTTATGGCAAGGAAAAAAAAAAGCTAAGTACAAGTGAATATCTCAGTACAAAAGAACAAGATATATACATTATAAACAGCAAATATCTAATAATACAGCTTCAAAATGTACCAACCCCAAACTGATAGGATTATAGGGAAAAAAAAAAGATAAACTAGAGATCTTTAACATATTGTTCCAAGAAACTTAGATTAAGCAGGTACTCAATAAGCAGAAAGGATGAGAACTTGAACAATAAAATAAGCCTGAGCTATTAATTTCAGCATGTCTTCATACCCGACAAATATAAAAGTGTTAAGGCAACAAAAGACAGATTTTTACAAATCAAATAAACCAAACTGTAAAAAGGAATAGAGCAAACTAAACAAATACATGTTAACATTAAAGCCAGAAATCAATAAGAGTAATATAATTTTGATTAAACAAAAATATGTAAAACTATACTAGTCAATTTAAAACCCAGATAAAATACATACCAGTTTAGAAGATAAAACTCTTAATAGACACAAAAAAGAATGTGAATAAACTGTGTTAAAAGAAAAAAAAAATGGTGGCCCAGGGGCTAGGGTTGTAGCTCAGTGATAGAGTGGTTGCCTAGCCCGTAAGGCACTGGGTTCAATCCTCAGCACCACATAAAAATAAATAAATAAAATAAAAGTATAATAATACCTATCTATATGTCTATAACTAAAAATGGTGGCCTCAAATTCCCCAAGAGCTCTAATCCCCAAACTCCAAAAGCCCCAATATAATTTAGAAGAGTTGTACCAAATGTTCAAGGAAGAATAAATTCCTATTTTACTAAGGTGTTTCAAAACACAGAATTAAAAAAGTAATTGCAGCTGCATTCATTTATTAGACAGTTTTGGAGTCTTGACTCCAAAGCCTGTTAAATATTATCACTCTGTGAAAGTTTCTTTGTGGAAGCACAAATATACATCCATGCACACATATGAACACAAGCTATTTCACTAATGAATAAAAACAGAATTATAAGTATACAGCAATGTAACACATGATAATTAAGTTTATTCCAGGAAGATGGCTAGTTTGATATCTAAAATATGTATTACCAAAACATACATTATTATATACTGAACAGATTCAAGGAAAAAGCATTTGAATGAACACAGGAAAGGATGGATTAAATAAATAGAAACTGAAGACTGAAGATGTAGCTAAGAGGTAGAGCACCTATATAGTATGTGCAAGGGCCCTGGCTTCAATTACCTGTGACAAACTTAAAGGGCGAGTGGGGACTGAATATAATGGAGTTTTTATATTAATTCCCAATATGACTAGAAATAAGATAAAGATGCTCATCTGTAATGCTAATGTTTAATACAGTATTTAAAGACAGAAGAATATAGCATGATCTAAGGTAGAAGATTTGAGCTAAAACTGCCATTAATGCAGATAAGCTCTTTTGTCAGGTCTGGTGGGAGAACATAATTACAAAAACAAACTCAGTAATGTTACTGGATAGAAGATCAACATTAAAACAACAATAATAAAAAAATCGATAGCATGCCTCTGTATATCAGGAACAGTCAGCCAAAACTACAACAAAATAAAATTTAAGGAAGCAACACATTTAAAATACACAGAAATGTCTGGAAAAAAAAACCTCTCTGATAAAGTGAAATTATAAGACCCAGAACACAATATAAATATGCAATATTAAAGATACACTTCTCTTTAATTAATCTACAAATTGTAATTCCTATCAAAATTTTAGTGTTTTTAAATTTTTTAAAATTTGGGAATTCTGATGAACTTAATTGTCAAATATGTGGTAATGTTGTGTCAATTTTATGATTATGTTTGGGGATGGGGAAAGATGGAAAGAAGCAACTTGCCTTGTCAGATAAGAAGACATACTATAAAGTCAGAGTAATGAAGTTATGAAAATGACAAAAGAATACACAAAAAGGCTCATGAAACAAGAGAGTGTAGAATATTGTGTCTGGGGGTGTGAGGGTATGGAAGGAAGCAACTTGTCCTACTAGATATTAAGACATAACTACACTGTGAAAATAACAAAAAGACAGAGAGACCAATGAAAGGAAGTGCTGCTCAAAGACAAATGCAAGCGTTTATAAGAACGTGACATGCAATAAATGTGGAGGGGTACACAAGTGAAATGGGGGAAAGAAGTTATACTTTAGTGTTCTAAAACCTAGCCCCCTGGGGTAGGACACGGATGTGTATTCACACCAAATACAAAGGTGGCTTCTAGAGAGATCAAAGACCTAAATGTCAAAGGTAAAACTATTAGTGAATAGGAAATGTGGAAGGAACTACGAAAGACTTCTATACGTTTCAAAAATCGAAGCCACAGGCAAAAATTTAAAAAATAATTAAGTATTTGTTTAATGGAAGACTCCAAAGATAAAACTTAATAGAAATTATACAAAATATTGTTTATAATACCTAAAGCCAATATGGGAATAACAGCATCTAGAATACAAAAGGAATTCTACGAAACAAGACAGTAACCCCAATAGGAAAATGGACAAAGGGTGCAAATAGGAAATCTAAAAGTCTCACTATCTTTATAAAAAGCAGCTCAAAATTCATGAACAATCAGAAAATACAACAAGTGAGCCCATAACTCTTAATTTGGTTTAAAAATAAAAATTTTAAAAACACTATAAATCTGGATGATGCCAACTGTTGGCAGAGACACAAAGATAAAGCAATCCTCATGCACGGGGCACAGTATTTCTGGAAATCATGCTAGAAATACCAAAAGCTTGCATCTCCTACAGTACTAATGATCCCACTATACATAATGTACACATCCCAAAGAAAATATGCACGATTTCTTTAAAGGAGATGCACAGGATGCCTATCACAATAGAATCTGTGTTGATGAAGAGAAGTCCATCAAAAGGTTCAAAAAACAAACAAAAAACAGTGGACACATACCACAGAGAACCAAACATTTAGAAGCTAGTAGGTAGTGATATACTAGATACTACCTACTTAAGTACTAGATACATAAGACCCATATCCAATATAACTGGATCTTAAAATCATAAAGCGGAGTTGTAAGTTTAATAAGATATTCAGGATATTGTTAATTATTATGTCACTAACGAAATATAAGAAATCGTTCTTCTAAATCTATGCATTTCTAACAAACCACTGAACAAATCTCAGAAATGGTTAAGATCAGTGTATCTCCTGTGGACTTAAACTAAAACAAACTTTAAAAGATCAACTCTAAATGGGTGGTTCTAAAGCAAAATTCTAAACTTCCAATAATCCTATACTAGGTACTAGTAGACATTAGGTTTCCACTATTGCATACATAAATCTTAGATGGTTTAAAAAAACAGATATACCTGCAATGCTGATTATAGAAAAGATAAATAAGGAGGATGAAAAAGAACTTGTACCTTTCAATGTATCCTGTTGGTGTTTCTACCAGACCATCAAGTCTTTCTTGAAGAGCTGCAAGAATCTGAGGATTTTGCATCATCTGAACAGTCAGCTGACGCGCTTTAAAAAAAAGGGGGGGGGCATTGAAAGAAGGCTTTTATAAAAATGTATTAAGCTTTTTTAACAGGATAGTCCAATCGTGAAGTTTTCCTAATTGGCCTATATATAAAATGCTTGTGTAATAAGAAATGGGCAGGGTAAGCTAAAGAAAACACACTGTAGGAAAACCCAATGTTCAGGAAAGCTCAGAACAATATTCTCTCTCATTTCCTATTCTTCCTAGTACCTTGTTTCACCCACCTTGTACTTTGCAAAGCTCAAAGCTTCATCCAGATGCCTATCTAATACTGTTGACAGTTCTTTGAAGGCATACAACACGTCAAAAACAAATATAGTGACAGCCTGGGATAAAGACGGAGGAATGACCTGGATGTTCATGTTTGTGTAATATACTTGTGTGTATACAAAGGAAGTTAAGAGTTGAAACAGTCAAAGGTATAACTGAAGCCAAACAAGATTTGATTATTATTGTTTTTTAAAAATTATTCAGTCCAAATCTAAGCCAAATTTATGCAAAACAAATAATATTGCTCTTTCTGTATTTACCTATATAGATATTATACAAAATTGCCATTAATTTTTCCCAATTATGTTCCAGAAGGTCAAATTACTTCTGATATTAAATCACTGGATAACATACAGCTGTAGTAACTAAAAGGCATTTTAGAAACATCAATAATGTCCACTGAGGACACAGTCTCATATCTGTTTTAAAAAAACATTGAAAGATGAAAGCTATAAGTTCTAGAATCCTGTCACAATTTACTTTCATCTCTGGTTTAAAAATGAAAACATGAGTCATCTGGTGCTTCAATATTTTTGGCCCAGATAACAGGGTATACCTAGAGCAGCACAATTCCCTACTACTGCCACTCGTTTTAAAATTGTGCTAGAGTAAATTTTGAATGATTTTTATCTACATTTAATGAACTACTTTCTTCTTGTTTGGAAGAGTTGAGTTTTAGAAAGGCATACATACTGCATGTTTTCTATATTAAACACTAAACATATTAAAGCACTAGCAAAGTCCCCCCAACCCCACCACCTGAAACATTTCTAAATTCAGATAAAATCCACACAGCTCTTTAGTACAGCCATACTATGTGCTGCCCCAGCAGCAAAGGATTTGATGAGTGATTTTTGATGAGTCATTACATTCATTCCTGACTACCTCCTTTGTTTCTCCCTTCATCCTCCCTCCCTCCCTCTTACACACACACACACACACACACACACACTCCCTCCCTCTCAAAGTTACTGAACTGGAAGTATGGATTAGTGGGCAAAGGACAATGTAGAGGGCCCCATTTTTTTTTTTTTAATGAAATGGTACTTATGACTCTCCTCTAGAAGTCCACTGCCAGCCACCACTGGCTCCTAAAGTAATTTAAAATAATACCTTTGATTTTTGTTTCTTCACCAGTTTCTTCTTCTTCTACTTCTTCAACATCATCCAAATCTTGATCAAGTTCAGACTGTTCTTTGCTACAATATCATAGTATCACACCATGGTTCAAATGTACCAATTACAAAAAAAATTATAAAAAAACTTAAATTCATTTTCTAAATCAATATGCTTTCTTTCAAAGATGATAGGAAATTCAAAAGGTAATTCAGTTTCTTAACTTCATAGGTAAGAACTAACTGGAAGTATATAAACTTTCATTTAAAAGCATCTAACCAATTATAAAGTTTAGGGAAATGTGTTGGTGATATAGTAGTAAGCACAACTGCCTTCCAATTATAAAGTACATACTTCCATCTTTAAAAATGTAGTTTGGTCAATCTGAGGGGAATGTCCTTTCAGGTGGCATATGCTTTTGACCTAACATCATCTATTGAGTTCATTCTTCCTAGTATGAGCATCCTCAGTTTATATAGGAAGCAAAACACAAAGTCTACCATTTTCTAGCCTACCTTGTAGCTAAATGTGGCAATATGTCTGTTTTGGCAGTAAGATAAAAAAAGCAGAAGTAGAATAGAACTTAGGAAGAATCCTTAGAGAATAGTAGATAGCTAGGAAGTCCTTTTTTTAATCTCACTTCTTTCCTTCCCCCCTAGAATATGGATTTGATTGCTACAGTTCTAGCAGCCACACAGAATGATGAATACCCAGAAAATGTAAGCCACCAAGATAACTATAAAGGAGCTGGGAAAAATAGAAGGACCTTGAGTCCTTGATGGCTGGTGGAGCAACCATACCAACCTGTAATCACTATCTTTGGACTTTTCTCCTTTTTCTTTACTTCACAGTAGAGATGGAGAAGAACTGTTAAGATATCTAAGCCCACTTCTCACTTAGAGTAAAATCAGGAGGATCTCATTGAGAGAAGGTAAAAAGATAGCATCCTTCTCATTTAGTCTTAAAGAATCACCAAAAATCTAGTTTTTGAACATGAGATTATATCTAGCATTAAAAAGGGGGATAAAGATACCTAAAATCAATAACAGAGTCATGATACAAGCCTCTGAATTTGAATTTTAATATTTGGATTAGAGATTTAGTTGCTTCATGTCTAAACAGCATTTGAAAAATTATTTTTCATACAGGAACAAATACTAACTCTCATACAGGCACAAGTATATAAAAGGTGGTAAGCTAACAAAATCTAGGGCCAGCTAAAGAAAGAAATTCAGCCCTTAGAAATGATGATTCATGCAATTTGTTTTACTTTGTACAAAGTACTCGGTTTATACTTAGTAAAACATTGCAGAAATAGTCGAGCATGGTATAAACCTAAGTGTATACTTGCCTAAGAGTTTAGAGTCACAGGCTAAGCTAAAGACAACATGGAACAGCCATATATCTTCAATCATCTACTGAACATCCACATCTTAAGGCTTTAAACACAGGTGCCCACAAACTATGTCAGATACCCAATTCAGCCCACTTTCATTTGGGTGGGTGGGTACCAGGGATTAAACCCAAGGGGCACTTTACCACTATATCCCCAGTCCTTTGTGATTAAGACAGGGACTTACTAATTTGCTAAGACTAGCCTACAACCTGTGATCCTCCTGCCTCAGCCTCCCAAATTGCTTGGATTACAAGCATGCACCACCACCAAGCCTGGCTCTCCCACTTCTATTTTCACAAATGGAATTTTTATTGAAACACAGACAAACTAATTCATTTATGTATCACCATAGTCACTTCCATACTACATGACATGAGTTGGGTATTTACAAGAAATCACATGGCCTAAAAATGTCTAAAACATTTTCTTTTGGTCCCTTTACAGAGAAAAGCTCACTGACTCCTACTTTAAAGAACAAAATGCCCTTTCTCTCAGTCACTGAGGGCTAAGAGGTATCTAAAATTAAATAATAAGGGAGAAAGAAATCAAGGCACCATAACCAATTTATTATTTTTCTAAAAATTTACAAACTGCAGGCTCCCAGATTAATAAGGTAGTACTGCACAAACTCATATGATAATTCTGAATTCTCCAAAATGTCCATTAGCATTATGAAAAAGGGTTTCAACAGACAGAAAGACAAGGAGACAATAACAGCAAAACTCTGGAAGCCAGAAAATAGACAACAGATAATCAATTTCACTTGAGAACTAAAATGTAAATAGTGGGAAAAGCTAAGAACAACCCAAATACAGAGTTTTCAAAAAAACAAGAACTGGTAGCATCAACTATACTCCTATAATTAGGGCTTAAGGATGAAGATGACTAAAACAAGAAAGGACTGGGTACAAACTAATAAGCAGTTAAATCCCTAGATTTTCTACTCCACCCTCTTAGAAACATGGAAGTTTCATCTCTGAAAGATGGAACTTCTGAACTGGTACTGGGAGACAGACACAATTTAGAGTACCTAAGATACATGACTGCTTGCTAACATAACAGAATGGAAGCCAAGCCTATACCCAGACACTACAGATGGAGAAATCACTACTGACGGGGGGGGGGGATTTCTGGAAATTGGGGGCTTCTCAAAACAAATACCCATTCTAATGATGCTACTTTAAAATTCCAAATCAATAAGCCCTCCTACCCAACCTTCAAATTTTCTAATCATCTTTTTAATGTCTTTCCCACTGCCCCTACCCCTAATCTCTCAACTTAATGCCAATCTTAATGAGCAGATAACCAAATACTAGCTCATATTTGAGGAAATCTCTTACATCTCTTACATTATTGAGACTAAAACAAATGGGTGAAAGAAAATTAAAGAGCAAATAAGATTATACAGAGGGAAGAAACATCCAGAGAAAAGATACTACCATCAATGAAATGGAACAGGATGGTTTAAAAAAAAAAAAAAATCAGGAATAAAAAGCAAATGAACTTTTAGAAACTAAATACAATAGAGATTTAAAATCTAAGACTGGAAAAACAAGGTTTCTTTAGTTCTGTCCAGAAAGAACAAAGAAACTAAGATGAAAAATAAAATGAGGTGATTAGAAGACCTATCAAACATATGACATCTACCAGAATGTGCAGAAGGAGAAAACAGAAACAAGCCCCCCAAAAGGTCAAGAATATTCCTTAGAACTAAAAGCTACTGAACTGCTGGATTGAAAGGGTCCACCACTGACTGTCTAACACAAAGAGATAGAATAAGCAAAACAATGGGAAATTTTTCAAAACTCCAAAGCCATAATAGCTTCCAGAAATATTATTTCAAAAATATCACATGCAAATAATCAAGAATTAACTTTTAACTTCAACACAACAACACTGCAAGCAAGGTAACAATAACAATGGAGTAGCACCTTCAAAATTCTGATGAAAAATAATTCCTACCTTAAAATTCTAACTATCAAGCATAAAGTAGAAGTCATTTTCAATCATATCGTGTATTAAAATAATCTACTTCCCTTGCACTCTTCCAAGAAAGTACTAAAGAACCATAAGAAAAGAAAAGAAAAAGTGTAGAATATAGCAAACTCAAAGAGAAAGAAATGGAAACACCAGGAAGATAGTATGACAACCTTACAACCAGGGTGAAGAAATCCAGATGAGAGCAGTGTCTTTGAGACACAATCACTTTGAGACAATATCATTAAAAAGCCTGCTGCCTCTATTTTTTTTTATGCTAAAGACAGTACGTAGACATGGGAATACTTGCTCAAATTCTCCAGTGTACTTGCATGTTGTTGGCCCTGAAGTAAAATTATCTGCCCTTCTACCACTATGCACTAATGCCTAAAAACAGCAACAAATAACCCCATCATTTTCCTCACCCCCAAGTGTTCTTTTTAACCTATATGAACTGGCAAGCTACTATTAAATCAAAGGCAACAGATGTTGGGCAGCTCATCCTTTTCCATTCTCCCTGATTATATTTCTGCAAGACATCCATCCACTCACACTAGAAAACTACCACACAACTTAAAACTGTTTCCCAAGATACGTACTTCAAAGTGCATAGCACCTTACCCTATAGTTTTTCCCAAAATGGAAACCAGAAAAGCTTCAGAAAAGCTTAAGCCAGACTATGACCCAAATAGTCTCTTGTTTTTACTGTCCTATCTTGGAGCCTTTAACTAACAGTAGTTAATACTGTTTTACTTAACTAAGTTTGGCTTGCTATTCAGCTCTTCAAAATTAAATATTGATTAATAATTTATCAGTAGTAAAACTCTAAAAAGAAAAGCAAAGAAATAAATTAGACAAAAGCCAGATAGTGTTTACATACCTAAAGAGGAAAGGTGGGAAATGCAAGTTAGAAAGGGCAAAAGGGGCTTCTAATAGCAATGTTCTAAAATTAACTTGTGCTTATGTCTTTTTGTTTAAATTCTATATATACATTCTATATACATCTTGTACCTATAGTGTATCTTCCTTTTATATACATCTTGTAAACACTGTAATATGCCCATTATAATAAAAGTAGAAAAATCTCTGGGAAATACACATATGGTAAAAACTCTGCAAGTACTTATGCCCTATTATAGTTCTCAGCACTTTCCTAAGATTACACACTGACAAATGATTTACCATGAAAGTGATTATCCATACTGTGTTTTTCCATTGATGTGCTGTACCCAACTTTCATAATAGCAAGTATCAAGCATTAGTCATTACCATACATTTTCATAATATATATAATGTATACAGAAGTTAACTACAATACAATACAAAGTGATGCCAAATCTCTCAAAAAGTATCAACTATTTGCCACTTACTTGTCAATGTCTGCCATGTTGTAGGAACTTCAAATACCTATGGAGAGAAACATCAGTGTTAAAATATTTTTTCAGGAGAATATTGCTTAAAACAAACATGTTAGAGTAGGCTTTTAGAATCTGATATAAAAAATTATTATATTAACATCATCAGTAAAGAATTCCTATTTGCTGTAAAAGGAATAGTGTTACAAAGTCTTTTGTTCAAATTCTTTTAATCATAAATGTTAAATTTTTGCTAAACTTTTAGGCTATTCAGGACATCTTTGAACAAATCCACTTTTAACAGTATTTTTTTTATCAAATTCAAATTAAAAAAATATTTGCTACCTATTGTACTTATGCTCCTGGAGGTACTAAAAAAATAAAGGTTTAGTAATCTCTGCATCACACATCAGCCCTTTAAAACGATTACACATTAATTGTAAAGATCTAGGTTCCAACCTTTTATGTCAGACAAACCTTCTGTATCTCATCTCACATGACTGATGTACAACCATTCCCACCATCCCCTGCAACAACCTCCCCTGGTAATGCTGATACACTGTTAATTAACACTCTGATTACCAAATCTAAGTAAGTTTACTGGAAAGATTGATTAAATGACTTAAATTCCTAAAGCTTAGAGAATACTTCTGAATACTTAGAGAATACTTAGAGAATACTTCTGAGAGGGAAGAAAACCTTAAGGTAAATGTGTTATACTTAAGTGAAAAATGGCTGAATGTTAAGTCATCCAGATCACTGAAAAAAAAAACCTAAACCAAGTTTAGACAGAATTCCGCATTAAAAAATCAAGTTTTCATCTTTCAGCCTTAGGATTAATTCCACAAAATCTTATAAGATGAACTACTCTCATAACAGCATGCTTAAATATTACTTAAGAGTATTTAAGGTTCTGATTTTAAGTCAAGTGGTAATATTTGAGGATCTAGTATCTGTCCTTTAATTAGTAAAGAAAATATTTCTTCCTAATATATATTTAACATACCTTCCTTTTGTTTAAAAATGTTTCCTTAAATATTTCCTAGTAGTATGACAAATTTCTCCAGTGATACTGGGCAATTAGCATATCTCTACAAAATGTTTAGCAAACTACTGATGAAACTGAATTCAAAAATTAAGAAAAATATTGAATCTTCAAAGAAATGTATTTGGGATTCTAAGTGTCTATCAAATCATTGAGAATTTTCTTTCAACACAGGGAAAAATTTAATAAATATTCTTTCTTAAATCTGAGTTATGTTCTCATAAACTAGTACTTTTCTGGACAGTTATTCCTGGTTAAAGGAATATCAAAAGCAAAGTTTAAATATATCCATCTCCAGCCTTATTTACTTATAAGAATGTTCCATAAAGAACTACTGAGCGGGCTGGGGATGTGGCTCAAGTGGTAGCAAGCTCGCCTGGCATGTGTGCGGCCCGGGTTCGATCCTCAGCACCACATACAAAGATGCTATGCCCACCGAAAACTAAAAAAAATATTATAATTTTCTCTTAAAAAAAAAAAAAGAACTACTGAGCATCTAAGGCCTTGTTTTTCATATTCACCTTCAAGATCCCTCCAAAGCCCCAGTGAACAAATCCTATACATCTTGAACAACTGGTTAAATAATTCTTTGTTGTACAAACTCCTATATAGTTCTATTTCTTTCCATCCCAAGATGGCTCAAGTATATAATTACACATTAGTGTAAGCTAAGGTCTCTCCCAACTTTTCAGATGAGACTCATTACAGAAATTTATATGCTTTTACCAATCACTATTCTTCAGAGTAATATACACAACTTATATGTTATAAATTTATTAGCATGGAATGCACATAAAGAAATGCTTTATAGTGAAAATGGAAGCAATTCTCAAGAGCTGATATGGAAATGTAAGGTATAAGATATATGGCAAAATCCCATTAGGACATGAATAAAATATCATACTTTTATAATATAAACAAAACCTTTGCATACATTTTATTGGTGCTGAGGAATTGAATCCAGATCACATGCTAAACACATAACTATGATTGAACCACACCACCAGCCCCTTAAATAAAACCTTTTTTCTATATCAGAAACCTGAAAGTAGTTACTATAAAACATGAGAAATGAGAATTTTTTAAAATTTTTTTCTTTTTAGTTATATGACAATAAAGTATAATTTGACTATAAAAACATAGAATACATTTTGTTCTAATTAGGATCCCAGTCTTGTCGTAGTACATGATATAGAGATTTACCATGGTGAGAACTTCCATTTTGCATTACTTGGTTTTCCAGTTTAAAGAAGTTTACTTAAATCAGTAATATTTTTCAATTTCCTGGGTTGGAAACATTAACATATTGTCTAATAAACCTAGCAATTAGAATATGGAAAAATATATGGGGAAAAAACTCAGAATTTCAGATTTAAATTTTTAGGCCATTTTAACATGTTCACAGAACTACCTCCAATGTCCAGTTTTCAGCACTATCTCTAGATTCTGAACTTTTGAAATAGAACTTTTTAATGAAGACCCAAACTGTCCATTCAGGAAAATTAGATTTTTTGCTTGTGTACATTCATAAAACTGGGCCTAATTTCAGTTAAATCATTATGGTTTACACTACCTTTGAAGCAATCAACAGGGAAACAACTTCTGGCTTCATTTCATCATATATAAAAAAGTTAAAAAAAATTCCCTCATTGGATTGAATTTATTTCAAGGAATATACTCCACTCATATGTACAGCTTTATATTTTTATCAGCATTTAAAAATGTTTTCATCCTATTACAAAAAAAAAAAAAAATTCAAGGAACAAATCCATGTTAAAACTTTAACCAGAGTTTGATACCTGGTAAGTACTCTAAAGAACACATGCTATTTTCATCCAATCCATTTTTAATTATACCATTGAACAGTTTTCCAAAATAATAAGCTGGGATGATAATTTAAAAAATAGATTATTTTAGTCTTGAAAAATATACCATGGTAACTTTAAGATACTAATATTAGGAAAAAATGGGAAAGGAGCATACAGAAACTCTCTGATCTATGTTTACAAATTTCTTGTAAACCTAAAATTAAAAGTTAAAAGAAGAAAAAAACCCAAAAGGTCCAATGGAGTGCCCCCCCCTCCAAAATCTTCATTTTTAACCCCTACCCTTCGCAGCTTCTGAAACAGATGGCTCAGATAATCAGATTACACTGAAAAATACAGGTTTATATTAATACCTACATTGCTTTTTTTAATCTGGTTAACATTATATCAAACAATGTTGGACATAAAACTGCACTCCTAAATCTGTGAAAAACTTTTCATTCCTGATAATGACAAGCTATATTATGCAGATTAATACTGCCAATAAAAAATAATTAAAAGCAAAGAACAAATTTATTAAAATCTTAATAGCACTGAAACATTAATAATATAATACAGAATTACTACTGGTCAAAATATGAAGGCAAAATAGGAAAATACTTTTGCCCTGAGGTCAACTGCCATTATCAGCAAATGTGAACTCTGGTTTTAATTCGAAATCAAAATTTTGAGCCTATCCAATGAGGAATCTTTATAATAACTTTCTGAAAATAAGCAGCAACCCCAAAGTGCTATGTCTTCAGAGATTATAAGCCAACTCTCTTAAACAAATGACCCAAATTCATTTCATCTGTGTTGCTGCTCCAAACTCCAAGATAGCGTCAAGTATCCTGGCAGTATACTCACAGGCACTTGCTTATCAAATGTAAGCGAAAAGCAACTGCATTCTAGATCTCTAATAATTCATACAAGTATTTTCCAAAGGCAACCAGAACAACCTAAAGGAATACAACAGAAATCAGCCCTACAAAGACTTAAGTATTATTGTCAATTAGACTATAAACAAACTGTAGACAAAGGCCAAAAAACAACCAGTCTTACTAAGTCTAAAAATATAGTATCGGGAACTGTAGGTATAGTTCCAGAATCAAGTGCTTGCCTGGCATGTGCAAGACTATGGGTTCACTGGAAAGGAAGAAAGAGGAAAGGAAGAAAAAACAGTATCTGCAAGAATAGACATGTATTAAATTAACAGCAGATTTGGAAAAGAACTTAATATATCAAATTAAAAGGGTCGCCTTTAGTAGATTAAACAAAATTGAGAATTAAGCGAGCTAAAGAAAGCAAAGAAGAACTATTCTAAAACAGAGCAAGAAACTAAAGAATGGAAGTACTGAAATGAAAAGACATTTTAGGATACAACAAAGTCTAAAAAAGATTTCATGCCTGTAATAACAGAGGCTTGAAAGGCTGAAGCAGGAAGATCACCAAGTTTATCATATCAACAGCTTAGCAAGGCCCTAAGCAACTTGGTGAGATCCTGTCCCAAATAATAAAAAGGGCTGAGGATGTGGCTCAGTGGTTAATTAAGTACATTGAGTTCAATCTCTCATAGGGAAAAAAAAAACAAAAAACAGAAAACTTCAAGTTCAAGGAGGAAAAGATAGGATAGGATACAATACATGAACAAATTAATAGCTAAGCACTTTCCAGAACTGATGAAACAGACACTCACAGATTCAGGGAGTTTTATCAATTCTACTCAAGATAAATAAAAAAGAAAACCATACTTAGATAAATAAGTAAAATAGCAAGATCCCAAAGACAAAGAAGTCACCTAAGAAAGTACACAAAAGATTAATTTCAAAGGCATAGCTGACAGCTGGCTTCTCTTCAATATCAGATACCAAAAGATAATAGAATTCACAACTTTCTGAAAATAACTGATGATCTTAGAATACTATATGCAAACAAAGTAACCTGTAAGAATGAAAACAAAGCAAATACTTCACTTAACAACACCTCCCTCCAAGCACTATCACTGAAATATTCTGTAGTATAATCTTCATATAGAAGGCAAGTGATTCCAGATGGATACTTGAAAATACATTAAGGAAAAAAGATTATCTGTGTATATCTACATGAAGATGGTGTCTGTTTTAGAGATGAGGACCCATTAGGTTCCCAGGCT
Source organism: Ictidomys tridecemlineatus (assembly GCF_052094955.1). Classification (NCBI taxonomy): domain Eukaryota; kingdom Metazoa; phylum Chordata; class Mammalia; order Rodentia; family Sciuridae; genus Ictidomys; species Ictidomys tridecemlineatus. The sequence goes on along the minus strand of NC_135482.1, from coordinate 40,127,163 downwards.
CAAAACTCTTGGGCTCAAGCAATCTTCCTGACTCAGCCTCCCTAGCACTATAACTACAGGCACACACCACCATGTCCAGCTAAATAAGGATTTTGAAAGAAATAAAATTACCATTGTGAGTGTTAAAACATTAAAATTATCACAGTATTTGAAGTCAGTGATGTGAATAAGCACTCCAATGTTTGGTTAGTATGCAAATAGTAATTTCCAGAATGACTACCAAAAGATTAGAAAACAGCATATATAACTTCCAAAATAAAGTAATGAAAACACACACTTTTAAAATAAACCTGAAAAGTTGGGCCCAGTACTGCACATCAGTAATCCCAGCAACTCCACAGGCTGAGGCAGGAGGATTCCAAATTCTAGGCCAGCCTAATCAAGGTAGGAAGACCCTGTCTCAAAATAAAAAGGGCTGGGGTAGAGGTTAGTGGTAAAATGTCCCTGGGTTCAATTTTCAGTACCAAAAAATAAAGAAAAGTAAAATATTCCTGTAAACTTCAGAGTAATTACATTAAATGTAAAAGTAAATGTTCCTATCAAAGATTCTAAGGCCATGCATGGGGTCACACCTTGATCCCAGTGACTTAGGACACTGAGGTGGGAGAATCGCCCAGATGGACTCCATTCTTGGTGACTTAGCAAGACCCTCTCACAATTTTTTTAAAAAGGAGGCTGGGGATGTAGCTTGGTAGTAGAGCACCACTGGGTTCAATCCCCAGTACACAAAAGAAAAAAAATTTCCTAAGACTGTCTTCAAGAAAATTCAGTGTCATTCTATGGATAAGAAATTCATCATCTAGTTTCAAAACTCAGTATGAACCTAATATATTAACATCAGAAAAAAACAAACTTCAAGAGTATTACTAAATATAAAAAGGCCACTTTTCCCAAAATGGTTCAATTTATAATCCAATATATAATGTACACAAGATCTTAATGGAAAGGCATGGTGATTCCAAACAGTATTCCTGAAAGTAAATCTTAATCTTGAAAATTCTAATACGAAGAAAATCTTTCATTAGAAGACAGGCCATTGACTAAATCAGGCCACAAAATCTGATCATTTTGTGGTCTTTTTAATAACCAGATGTCCAGACACCTACTTTCAACTTCTTACCATTCTGGTAATCCTTATTCTGAGTAAATTGCCCATACTATCAATGAATACGAAGAAAAGCCAACATTTATGAAAACACATTTGGCCACTCTGTTAGGAATTATAGGCTTTCCTCCTACTTTGGAAATAAAATATTAAGTGCCTTGCTTAGCAACACAATCCTGAAGTAGTTAGGTTTTAAAACCTGACTTTGAAAACAAAAGCCCATTCCACTATTCTAAAAACCTAGGTACTTTCCAATCAGCCTGTTACATAGATTATTCACTAAACTAAATCATTATTCCTTTACAAAAAATGACTACTTCATGATGAAACAGCCAATCACTAAAAAACAAAAATGGTTTAAAGCCAAAGATGGAAACAATAATATCCCAGGATATAGTTTTCCCTTTACCTCAGACCTCATTCCAAATGAACTTTAAGCAAAAATTTTTAGATAGCACTGCATTTGGCTACAACACAACCCCTCAGCTTAAACAGCTTATTTTTTTACACTCAGTTTTTTCATTTCAGTGCTATCAATAGTCAACCGAGAACTTTGTATTAGACTCCCAAGCAAAATGAATTCCTATTTGAGAACACTGTTATCTTCTGTCCAAAAACATCTATAGAGTATCATCTAATCCAATAACAGGGAAACTTACCCTAGGACCCAGGACACTTGGTCAAAACTCATCCTACTTACAAAATTTATCCTCATTGTACTTCCAAAGTTACATGTACGTGCAGCATACATAACTTGCGTACATATGGCCCAACTACATGGAAGAACACCTCATAACTATACAATGCTGTAGCTTTTCCCTAGACCACTGTAGAATCCAAAATATAGCAGAACAGTTTAAGGGACATCCTTCAAAAACCACTACAAAAATCACCTCATTTTAAGTCATCATTGCTCAGTTATGTAACCCTGGATAGTTTCTTTAACCATGACATACTGTTTCCTTGTTAAAATATTAATACTACCTACCTTTAAGAGCATCAAATGTGAAATACTCATAAAAGAATTTTAAAACAAGGCTTGAATAATCACCCTGTAACTGCTGTTAATAAAACAGTTTTCCATTGTACTTTTGTATTCTTACTTTATTTTAAAAAATGATTATCACAGGCCACGTTGGGGGAGAGGGTGGCTATCAAGAGGCACAAACTTCTCAGCAAGCAAAGTATTCAAATAGGCAGCAATAAATGGCAGAATTGGTAACTCAAGGAAGGTACAGAAGCCACTTTCCATGACACCAGTAATGTGCTCTAATGCTGTTGATGCACTGAAAAACTTAACAAAGAGAGGTGTAAAGCAACTATTCCCACCTTCTAACCACCACTCTTATTCAGATGAAATGAGTTTAAATGGGACTTAAATATTTACTCAAAGTATTAGCCAAGACTACAAATGATTTCAGGTTTGATTAAACCTTAAGACTCCAAATAGATTGATCATTATTATTTCTATACTGGAGAAAATGAGGGGCTCATTCTTTAATCTTTTAATTATATTGAGAATTTACAACCAAGCAAAATACTAAAGTAACAAAATTTTGTTTTGACATCCTCAGACCTTTATAAATCAAGCATTCTGCTTCTTTTAGCCCCTTCTATAGAAAGACCACTTGTTTTGAAATATTTTAAGAATTTATAATCAAATTAATCACCTGGGGCCAATATGGGCAAATTGAATAATAAAATAAGCTGTGGCATTTAGATCACATTACTTCTGGCTAGGGAGTGTACCAAAAAAACCAAAAAAACAAAAAAAAAAAATCTTGTGTAAGGACAGTCATTTGCCTCATTTAGTATTAACTTAGTAATTCGTTCAATTAATGGGTATAATATAAAAAGCAGATATTTCACAATAGATAAAATTTACAAAGATTTGCACACAAGTATGGTGAAGTTTCTCATTTCATTACTTTAACCAACAACTGGCTTGAAAAGAACATTTTAAAATCACAAAAGATTAAGTCTTCTAAGTACACCTGCTTATGTTAGCTCCAGTCTTAAAAGTACAACTGCATGGTTTAGATTTAGAACATGTATTTCCACTTTAGCAACTTCAAACAAGCTTGAGACACTAAAATCCCTAAAGACCACTGAAAACCTCATTTCCTCCAGTTTTAAATAAATTACATATATGTGTATGATTTTTCTCTTATCTAAAGGTAGAACTATTACTTCTAAGATAAGGAGCATTAATCTAAACTGACAAGAAAACAGGACATGGGCTGGGGGTGTAACTCAGGGGTGGAACTCTTGCCTACCATGCACAAAACCCTGGGTTCAATCCCCAGCATGCAAAAAAAAAAAAAAAGAGGACACAGACACCATTTTCAAAAGATGTTTTGATGGTATTTTCAAAAATAGCAAATTTTCTTTTACACCTCTCCTGAAAATTTGCAACCGATTTAAATTCTGAGACTTTCAAAGTATAGTGTTTCTGGAAATCATCAGACCAGTAATAGTTTAAACCAGGGACTCCTTGAGGACAGCCTGTGCCTGCTTGAGTGATCCTTTGTAATAGCCCTCCCCCACAGGACCTCAGTGGCCGCCTCCTTTAATTGCCGAGAGATTTTTACTGAAATGGGGCACATTGACAAGGTAGCAGGTACTCACTTGGGTTGGTCAGTTTATATTAACCCGCCACCCCATTCACCTTCAAAATAGCTAGTGAAGTATCCTATTCTGGGAACCTCATTAAAGGAAATAATGTCGGAAAGCCTGTGAGAATCTAAACTATAACAAGCCAAACCCTTTATCGTCTTAGAAACGTTTAAAGGTTTAGATAGATGAGGATCAATCCTTCCCCTTCCCCACTCCTCAAAAACAAAGGTAGACACCCACCTTCCCATCTTAAGTTCTAACTGTATCTGGGACACACAATACTATCTTTTGTTAATAACAGCTAACATAAGCGCTTTACACGCTTTAATTCTTTAAAATCCTGGCAGTGTATCAGCTAACATTCGAAATTTCCTCTGTACCAATAAAAAGATTTAAGACCAAAGAGAAGCAGTTAAGAGTTGGAAACCCAGGGGACGGGGACTTATGAGCTCATCATCCCTTTTCATACCCTACCAACTCTACAACTTTTTAAGAATAGCACCCCCACACATACACTCCCACCCGCTGCAAGGGTCTCCAATCTTGGCCAGGAGGCGGCCTCGCAGCCCCCTCACCACGTGTCGAAGGAAGCCGCCGGGGGTTTCCCCGCCCCGCGCGGCCACCGCCCCCAGTGGGCGGAGAGCCCCGCAGCCTCCCCGCCCCCCTGCCTCGGGCCTGGTCCCTCAGCGGCCCCTCCCTCCCTCCCGTCGGAATTTGCAGCCTTCCCGGTTCTTTCCATCCCCCAGCGGCCTCCCTCGGGGTATTACTTTGGGGGGGAAAGACAGAGGCGTCGAGGTGGCGGGCTCCACACTGGCCCGGCCCGCATTCCCAGCGCCTCCCGCTCCTTGCCGCGCGGCAGCCGACTCCTCTAAAATACCCGGGCGTCGCCGCGGCCTCGCTCCCGTCCGCGCGCAGAAGCCGGTGGGGCCCCGAGAAACCTTAGGCACGGTAGGGCGCGCCGACCCCCCGCGTCTCCTCAGCGGCCCCTGAAAAAAGCACCGGTCGGTCCTGGGCCCCTCTCAGGCTGCCGTGTCCAGACTCCGCAGACCACTCCGGCCTCACCGGACGACCCGGAGGCCCAGGGCAGCCAGCAGCCACTGCTCTCGCTCCACCGTCCCTCCCCTCCGTGAAGGCCGCCCGACCAACTCCACGTTCCCCTTTCCCTTTCAGGCCCCCATCCGTTACCGGCAGCTAGTACGGGGAGCCAGGCGATCGGAGCTGCGCAGGCAGTGACTCAGGGAGGCAGCGGAGACGGGAGGAGCAGGAGGCGGCGCCGAGAGCAGATGGCGCTAAAAAAGACCCGAGAGCCCGCCGCTCGCGCTCATATACAATTAGCGTCAGCACGTAGGGCCCGCTCCGCCGCCCTCCCCCAGGCCTCGTCGTCTCCTGGCAACACGGGCGGGAGGCGGGCCCGGGCCTGGTTGCCTAGTAACAGAACCGTCCTTCTTCTGCGGAGGTCTCCAACCAGCGGGGTGGGCTCTTCCTCAGCGTCCAGCTTGGGCTCCTCGGGTTCCCGCCACGGTCTATCCGCCTCCCTCTATTGAGCACCCCGCCATCTCTTTTCTCTCCTGGCTTCGCTGAAAAAGAAACCGTAACCCCATTAGTAGTCGGGCAGGGCCCTGACCCTCACGTCTTACCCCTGGCCCACCTTGGGGGGCGAGGGGGTGTAGGCAATGAGGATAGTGGCCAGCAGCCCAACGCTGCGCTCGCGCTGCCCTTGACGTTGATCTCTTCTTGGTTCCCATGCCTGTCCTGGCCTAATTCCTTCAACTCCCAGGCCTCTGGAAACCATTTTCCTTCCTCACCTAAGAACTACTGTTCTTTCCTCCTGACTACGTTGGCGGCATCTTCTGCCGGTTATTCTTAGAGTGTGTCCCCGCCTTCTAGGGGTGCCCTTCGTCTATCTCTCTTACCTAATGAGCAGTCCCTTATTTCTGCTTATCATTTGATGGATGAAATTAGCATGTTTTCTGTGTTCTCAGCTTACTTTATAATGAGACCATTCAGTATGTCCGCTGTGTCATCTTTCTAAAAAAAGTAAACCCTATGTAAATCCTAACTTACGAAACCTCTTGGCTAATTTTCAGTTGACATTGGATTGTCTAATAGTAACTTTCAGTGGTTCTCAAAGTGTAGACTGAGTGTCCCCAGGTCCTTCAAAGAGGACAATCAGAACTATTTCTATGATAATACTAGGTCATTGGTAAACAGTATTCATAGGACATTGTTTACCATTTACACTCACACTCTCTCAAGCCTATGGCAGAGTTTTCCAGAGGCTCCCCGACATGTGACAAGGAAACATTGAAATAGAAGCAGACAGGAGAATCCAGTCATCTGTTGTAAAACCATATATGAAAGAGCTTTACAGAAATGTGAAACAACAATGCCACTCGTTTTGTTGTTGTATTTCATACAGAAGATTTTTCCTTGTTGCCATTGATTGCTTTATTATTGTTTTGAATTGAAAAACTTCAAATTTTCTAAATCTTAATTTCTAATATGATAAATATAATTATAATGCACATAAAAGTTCTTTGGAATTCTCAATTTTTAAGAGTGTAAAGGGAAAAGTTTGAGAACCGCTTCTCTAAATGTTGCTTCAAACTGCCTAGGATCTTCTATATGAATCCTCACATTTAGTGTTAGTAATTATGTGTTCCATTAAAGTACCCAGCTTTTTCTGGGTACCCCCCAATCTTAATGAGATTGGTTCTTTTCCCCGGTCTACAGATGCCTTGGTTTACTTGTTTCTTTTGGTTTTTCATACATGATTCTCTTGTTTTTCTAGACTTCTTCCCTACTCAATATTGATATAAAGCTAACAAAGATTGTGATGGCATGGATAATGGCACTTCAGGAAGAACCCACTATACATGAACAAGGTAGACCCATGCTCAATAGTATATGGCACTGACTCATTACAATAGGAGCCTCAAGAGTGTTACATTCTGTTGGGAGTGGTGGCACTTGCCTGTAATCCCAGTGGCTCAGGAGGCTGAGGCAGGAGGATGGAGAGTTCAAAGCCAGCCTCAGAAACAACGAATCACTAAGCAACCTAGTGAGATCCAGTCTCTAAATAAAATATAGAACAGGGCTGGGGATGTAGCTCAGTGGCCTAGTGCCCCAGTGTTCAATCCTGGTACTCCCCCCCCCACCCCTCAAAAAAAGTGTTATATTCTAATTAAAGCTATGCCCAATGCAAGATAATTAGCATATTAAAATGAACTAAACTTTCCATAACCTTTATAGTGATAGAATTTCTGAGATAAAATTGAGATGTTAGCCTGGAATGTTATCTCATTCCAGGAAGCCTCACCAATTTCATGGCTAATTAGCAACTTGTTAATAAAAAAGGTTAGGGGCTTGGGGTGTAGCTCAGTATTAGAATGTGCACTTAGCATGTATAAAGTCCTGGGTTCAATGACCAGTACCAAAAGGTAAAAAATGAACATCTTTGAGATCATAATGAATTACAAAAACAAGTTATATGGTGTAATTGGAAGATGATTAGAGTGTACATTATTGGGAGAATTGATAGTAAAATGTGGTGGATGTACATCATATAGTATTAAGTATCAGAAAACTGAATGTAAAATGGTTAATACTACACAGATGAATTTTAAAATGAATTGCTCAAATTGGGGGGAAAAAAGCTTACTGGTACAAAATGCTGGAAAAGACGTAATACAATGGGAACTCTAATTACGGGGGGAATGCAAAATAATCCAGTCACTTTAGAAGACAGTTTGGCAGTTTCTTATGAAGTTGAATATACATTCATCATGTGAACCAATAATTTTACTCCTAGCCAAGTGAGTTGAAAAGATGTATACACACACACACACACACACACACACACACACACTACGAAACAATAATAACAGGACATGAATGTTGATAGCAGTTTTATTCCTAACTGCCAAAATCAAAAATGAAAATGTCTTTCTACAGGTAAATTGATAAGCAGTACCATGGGATACTAATCAACAATTAAAAGGAATGAGATACTAATTCACTCAACAACATGGATGAATCTCAATTAAGTTTTGCTAAGTGAAAGAAGCCAGCCTATATATTATGATTTTGTTTATATAATACATAGAAAAGGCAAACCTCTAGGGATAGAAAACTTTCTATTGGCAGAGGTTGGGGGAGAGGTGAAGAACTGACTCCAGAAGGGTTGCAGAAGGGACTTTTAAAGTAATGAAATTGTTTCATATTCTATAGGTAGTAGAGAACATAACTTTATATGTTTGTCAAAATCTATTTGCTGTTTTGGAATTTTAAAAAAATCAACCAGATCTTGGAGAATTATAGGATGGAAATAGACTGACAAATTAAGTATATTACAAGGAAGTTGACTTTGGAAAATAAAGTTTGGATGTTCATTGGATAGAGGCAAAAAGAGCTATATGTAAACATCCTATTATAGTTGGTAAATATCTCATTAGGTAAGCATTAGAAAATATGAATTAACTTTATAGGTATACTAGGACATCTGTATTGGTTTGCTAGGGCTACTATAACAAAATACTAAACTGGGGACTTAAGCATAGATCTAGAGGCGAGAAATCTGAAATTGAGTTGTGAACAACTAGTTGGTCCCTTCAGGGGGCTATGAGGGAAGGATCTGTATCAGGCCTCCTTCTTTGGCTGGTAGATGCTCGTCTTTTCCCTTTATATGTGTGTCTGTGTCAAAATTCCTCTTTTTGATAAGGATATCAGTAGGATTAGGGCCCACTATAATTATCTCATTTTAACTAGGTTATCTCTATAATAAAGACTCTATCTCCAAATGAAGTCAAATTATGAGGTACTGGGGATTAGGATTTCAATACATGAGTTTTAGGATGACATAATTCAACCCATAGTATTAGGGTCAAGCAAATAAGTAAACAATTGTAGATATCGGGAGCCAGGCCCTTCACTATCCTAGAAAATGTCACAAATATACAGGGGTACCCTGTGGTACTAGATTGAGTCAGAGATATTAGTACAAATTTATGTTTATAGACAGATAGATGATTGTTGGAGTGATAGAGATATGTATCTATATATATCTTAATAAACCTATACCCATTTCCTAGTTCTGTCCACTAAGTCTAGAAGCAGTGGTACACTCATAACAAGAAGCATACTCAGCACATAAATCTTGTCTTCTAAATACCATTTGCCAGTTAAAGGAGGGAAAATACCAGGTGAGTCTGGAACATTTTATAGTGTTAGAAATAAAAAATTAGGGCGAGAGGAGAGAGAGGAGAGAGAGATGGAAGCTTGTCAAAAGGACACAGGAGCCATCTGAAAGAACTGGAGCAGTTTCATCAACAAAATAATAATAATGTTGATTATAACCCAAAGAAGTAAACAAATATTCATGAGTTCATAATGATATAAAAATCATTGCATAAATATTCTCTTACTATCTCTTTATCATAGATGAGGAAATTGAAGTTCACACGGCCTGTTAGTGGCAGAGCCAGACTGAATTACAAGGATCTTAGCATCAGAACCTCTGCATGCAAATACATCCTTTCCATTTAAATGGATAAGATGTAGTCCTAGGATTCAAGGAATTAATTTCAAGAGAAATGAGCATGTGATGTAAACAAGCATTATAACTCAGTGTAATTGCTTAAAATAAGGGTCAGGCCATCAGAGAAGACTGTGCAGAAGTGACACTGAGAACAAATATTGAAAGAGAAATAAGAACATATTTTGCGACAATAGATCAGGCATTCCTGGTCAGCACCCCACCCCTCACCCCCCCCCCCCCACACACACACGCACAACAACTCCAGCCATTGGGAAAAAGATGGGATCTAGCTGTTCAAGGTCATGTGGAAAACACAGAACTGCACAAATAATGATGCCTGCCTTTACCTGGGCACGAATTTCACACAGACAAACTTTGGCCAAGTCATCATGAAAGGAGTTGGTATCAAGTGTCTATCAATCCATTTTGGGTCTATTCATCCTCATACTTTCAGGTGTCAAGACCTCACCTTTGTTAGAAGTATCACTATTTATTTAGCAGTTCTAAGGATTGAAACTAAGAGTAACCACTGAACTATCCCCAATCCTTTTTATCTTTTATTCTGAGAGTCTAAGTTGCCTAGGTTGGCCTTGAATTTTCTTTTTTTTTTTTTTTAAAGAGAGAGTGAGAGGTGAGAGAGGAGAGAGAATTTTTTTTTTTAATATTTATTTTTTAGTTCTTGGCGGACGCAACATCTTTGTTTGTATGTAGTGCTGAGGATCGAACCCGGGCCACGCGCATGCCAGGCGAGCGCGCTACCGCTTGAGCCACATCCCCAGCCCCATGGCCTTGAACTTATGATCCCCTTGCCTTAGCCTCCCAAGTAGCTGGGATTACAGGTGTGAGCCACCATGCCAGTCTTCATTTTTCTTTCAATAACTAGGTTTTTCACTTCTTAGTAATGAAAATTTCACACAATTAAAGATGTATTCTTAAAAACTTAAGAGTTAACCTGGATGAGCCAGGTTAACTCTTAAGTTTTTAAATCTTATGAAATCATCTCTTTTAGAAACATTTGGGGGAGGTATGTTTTTAAAAAATCCATAAGACAGTAACTAAAACAGTAGAAGTTGAAGCCACAAACACCATAGTTTACTATGTGCTGGGCACTGTTCTGTCACCTATACATTTTAGCTCTCACAATAACCCTGTGCAGTAGTTATTTTATAAAGTTACTTTATAAATAAAGTAGTGATATCTTTATTTATAGCTAATTAACTGAGGTACAGAAAGGCTTAGTAACTTACACAAAGTTGTAATCAGTTTTAGTAACTTGTGGATTCAGTAAAATCCAGTAATTTCAGTCTTAACAGAAAGGAATGATACTACTTGTTTTTGTTTTGATTCATTTCTTAATTCAACAATGGTCTAGTATGGCCTAGATAGGTGATCACAAACCCTAACATCTACAGGGCCAGACTGGAAACATACTGAGAATTCAACCAGGTGTGTACAATAGTGGGAATTGGTAAACATTGTGAACAACAGGATGTGAGGGATTGAACCTAGGGCCTTACCCATGTTAGGAAAGTGCTCTACTACATGGCACATCCCCAATCCCATAGGCCTCTTTTTAAGGGGGTAGCTACTCCTCAGATCCAATTGTAGTCACAGAGTCAATATTATCAGATTTTCCAAGTTTTAAAGAAAAGTTGGAAAAGCAGATTTTGATATGAATCTTCCAATTTGGAAGATAGAGTGCATAAAATGAGTTCAATTCTGGACATGTTGCATTTGCAGTTAGAAGCCAAGTCTCTAGCAATTAGAAACCGAATATGTGAATTAGGTAAATAATTTGGGAGTAAGGAGAGATCTAGAAATCTTCAGCACGTAGTTGATGAAGCTGCCCATGGAGAAGATTTCAATTAAGAGACAAATATGAGGACCAGGAGCCCAGCATTTATATCATTAACAACACAGGAAGAGCCAGGAGGGAAGACCTGGAGTAAGAGGATAGTAAAGGACAGCAGTGTTTGAGATGCAAATGAGGAAGGGGAATGGGTCTTCCTTAGTTGAGAAGAAATAGTAGGAGTTCAAAGAACAAATTTTTATGACTTTCTTGTATCTAAAATTCAGCTAACACATTTTACTGCTAATTACTTTGATGACTCGAAATTTAAAAGTATTTTACTACCATTTTTCCAACTTTAGTGACATCTTATTAGCATAACAATTATCATTCCATTTCTCTTAGGGCATTTTGAAATGTCCAAAATACCGAAATTTGTCAGAACCACCTATAACAAAAACTGATTTTTGTGAGAAAGTAATACCTATTTAGGTGTATAATTGCATAGAAAAATTTTTCACATCCACAGGTTAACACTCGACTCACACATCAAACTTTATTTGTAACTTAGACACAACTTTATAGTTAATTTAAGACACTTCTATCAGCAAGGAAGGTTAAAAAATAAAAACAAACAACATGTGAACAAAAAACTATATTCTCGAGTTCCAAGGTAACCAGTACATAAAGTCCATTTTCCCTGAGTTTGGAACCCGTTGAGAGAGCAATCAGGAGGCAGACAAATAGAGATCCAATTATCATCTTTCTTACAGATAAGGCAGGTTGGAGAACATGGCTTTATAGGTGCAGAGGGCTGGACTTGCTAAGACTTCTCTTACTAATACAAGCCCATCGCTATCCTGGTAAGGCAGAATGTAGAATGGTTCTGAAGAAAAAGGAACCCAAAAAGAGACTGGGCTTTGCCTGCCCAGTTCTTTTTCCCAAACTCCCCAATCACTTACTCCATCTGCCCTCGAGTTAAACAATTGAGAGGGGAAAATTAAAGCAGGTTTTACTGGTTGAGGAAGTCCTTAACACCAGGGACATGGAGGAGGTTTGGTAGCGCTCCTTATGCCTCATCTCCTTTAAAGTACAGTTTCTTTTATCCCCAGGGTCACATTCCCATGGCTAGTACAGAACTAAACCTGTGCTCCAGACAAATCCTTGTGATTTTAGAACAGTGATTTTCATACTAATCTGGGAGGCTATGCCTCAGAGGTTTATGGTTAAATGAGATAAAATAATTAAAATTAATTCTTTGAGTAGAGGCAACAATGAAATAGCCGCCCCCCCCACTCAAAAAAAAAAAAAAAGATTCAGGAGAAGGTAGAATATGGCTACAACAATGTTACCAACCCACTCTTCCTATCCTAGTAGTCTCACTGTCAAACCAGTTTAGCAAGTCTTGCCTGTATACCACCTAGAGGATCAAATGAGATATTTCACAAATGAATTGTGATACAGTTATTTTTGGGATGAAACTACTATTTCAGTACTTTTAAATAGGAAAATCAGATTATTTTTCTGAATATTTACATTTTATAAGAAGATGCTTTGGAAGCCAGCTGGTAGAGATTGAAATCCCATAGTCCTCCACTTCCTACCTGACTAAACCTGAATGAATAATCTCATCTTTCTGAATCTCATTCTGAATAAGTAAAAATTATATGCTATTTACCTAATAACATTTCGGAAGACAGCAAAATGCATACCACATACGACATTCAGTGTTGGCTACTTTCTTTTTTTTCCTAGGTCTAAGGACTGACCCTACCTGCTTTTACTGAACCATTAAGAAGTTAGATATTTTGCTGGCTATGGTGGTGCATGCCTGTAATACCAGCGGTTCAGGAGGCTGAGGCAGGAGGATCAAAAGTTCAAAGCCAGCTTCAGCAATTGTGAGGCACTAAGCAAGTCAGTGAGACCCTGTCTCTAATAAAATACAAAACAGGGTGGGGGATGTGGCTCAGTGGTCAAATACCCCTGAGTTCAATCCCCAGTACCCCCCCCACAAAAAAAAAAGAAATTAGATTCTTTTATTGGTTTGATGTTTTTGTTAATGCTAAACTGATGACCTAACTAAACAAAAATCCCATGACTCAGCATTATTTAAGAAATTAGTAACCATCTTTGATACCCCTTATGATATTGTGATTTATGCTAAGAAATATATAATTTTTATTTTTCTTCCCCAGTTCCTAGCACACAGCTGCTAAGACCCCCTATAATTTTCTGAGCAATTGGGGTACTGGAAGAATCTTTTGTTCTGATATTTGGTCTTTGATCCTGGTACCTGACAGTTCCTAATCCCTTAGAATTTCCTGGGTGACAAGACTGTCTCTTGCTCTAATGATGTCACTCTGTGAGTTTCTCAATAGAAATTGGTCACTAAGAAAGTCCCAGCCATGATTAGAAACTTGGAACTTTAGGTCTACTGCCCCATACTCCGGGAAGGAAGAGGGGCTACGGTTGAGTTGGTGCCAATATGGGGAAGCCTCCAAAGATACCCCTGAACTATAGGATTGGAGAGATTCCAAACTGACATCACACTGGAGTGGCCCCCAAGATGGCTGCCTGGAGAAGGATGTTCTGCTCCCCTTCTGCCAGACCTTACTTCACATATGTCTTTGGCTATTCATCTGTATCCTCTTATTATATCCTTTAATAATCTAATAAACTTTGTGAATGTAAGCAAATGCTTCCCTGAGTTCTGTGAGTCATCCTATAAAATTAGGACCCCAGGAGAAGGTCATGTGTATCCTGATTTGGAGTTTGATATTCAGTATCTAATGTCTGTGCATAAATACACCTTCGTCATTCATGCATTCATTCATTTGACAAAATTTTGCTAAGCAATTGCTATGTTTAGATGCTGAATTTTGTAATGCTGGGGATACAATTGTATAATCTAATTGAGGAGATATTGTTATATATGCCTTATATATAGTATAGTAAAAGGAAGAATGTACTATTTTTAAAAAGTACTATTCTATGAAAGTAAAATAACCTAGGATATCAATTTCCTTGTCTATGAAGTGGAAATAATAATATTTATGCTATAGGACTGTTAAAATTACTAAATAAGAAGATATAGTTGAAATTGGAAGAATGATCCCCATACAATCACAGCCCAGTCAGCCTGGGAAAAATACCCTTTGACAGAGTTTATTATTTACCCACCAAAATTCACTCTCCTCTTCCTCCTTCCTGGGTACATGATTGTCTTCTTAGACAACATTCCTTAGCCTTTCACATATTGAGATGTATGTGTTGCTAAGCTATTATAATTTGGATCTAAAATGTCCGTCAAAAGTTCATGTGTTGAAGGCAATCCTTCAACACATGAACTTTTGACGGACATTTCAATGCAGCAGTACTCAGAGGTGGGTCCTTGGGGAAGTGATTGGATCACAAGGGCTCTAACCTCACCAGTGGATTCATCCACTGATGAATTAATAGCTTAAGGGATTATTAGTAGGTATAGAAATTTCAGGAGGTGGGGTTCTAGTCAAAGTACCTTTGAATGGCATGACTCAGGCTACCTGTCACGATGTTGTGCCTCACAACAACCCACAGCAATGGGACCAAGCAACTATGGACTAAAATCTCTGAAAGCATGAGTAGAAATAAATTGTTCCTCCTTTAAGTTGTTTTTTTCTCAAGTATTTTGTCACAGTAACTAAAAGCTGACACATAAGTCTTGCCAATAGAGTATGAGCAGAAATTATGTGTGCTGCTTCTAGGGTTCAATTTTAAAGCATTTCAAATGCCTGCTCCATGTTCCCACTGTTTTTCCAGCTATATCATACAGAGTGGTTTGGTGGCTAGCAGTCTTCAACAATGCAGAGGAAGACAAGCCCCATGAGGTGATAAACAACATAACGAAAAGGTTCCTAAATAGTCTCACAGAGCAAAGCTGCCTTTTAGACCTAGCCTACCTTCTTTATGATGGTTATATGGTGAGACACAAACTCTCTACTGTTTAGGACGCTGTAGTTGTGGTCTCTGTTGCAGCTGTCTGGCCCCATCCAAGCTGATACAGCCATGACCTAAGAATTCAGCTGGACCTTCACAAGTTTCCAGATGTGTCTTCATGCAACCAGGGGTATGGCCATAAGAAGTATGCAGCTCAGTGATGAGTCTGCTTCTCAGCAAACGCAGGCAGGTGAAACTGGAGAATAGGAGGTAAAAAGATGAAGGAAAGGAATTTATACTGCTCTATAATTTATCATAAAGCTTTGATTCTAAAGTGAGTGAGGCAGCATTACAAATTAAGGGGCAGCTGGGGTGAAATGTTACTCTTCCTCTTTACAAATTTATTGGATGGTTTAGTCTTCAAGAACTAGTATTCTTTTGGTCAGGCAGTATAACAATAATACAGATCGTCCCTGACTTATGATGGTTTATGATTTTTCAACTTTATGATGGTATAAAAGCCTGAGTATTCCATGTAAACCATACTAGGAATTTTGAATTTTGATCTTTTCCTGGGCTAGCAGTATGAAGTACTACATTCTGTCTGGATGCTGGGCAGCAGTAGGGAGTCTCAGTTCCCAGCTACCCATGTGATCACTAGGTGAAACAACAGATATTCTACAGCATACTTTGTTGCTAAGCTATGGTGTTCAGTAGGTTAGATGTATTACATGAATTTTTGAGGTATGATGTTTTTGTCAATGTATAACCCCATTTACATGGAAGACATATTTTGCTTGTGTGTGTGTGTGTGTGTGTGTGTGTGTGTGTGTGTGTGTTCTGAGAGATATAAATAGAAGCAAAGACAGAGAGAGAAGAGGAACTCCAGAACTAATTGATATGCTCCAAATAAGGAAGGAAAAATAAAGAGGAGGTTCTAGAACTCCTTCTGATAGGAAATCTCAAAAGTTACTGGATTTATCAGTCTGCCCACATATCTGCCTGCCTTTCAGAAAGTGGATTGCTAGTTCTTTCTCCTGGGACACCCTACCACCCCATCCCATAGACTTCCACACTGTTCTATGGATCTTGCAGTGATGAAGGCCATGATAAGCAGCCCCAGAGCAATCCCCTTGAATAGCTTAAATGCGGGGAAAGGAATAATGATACTGGACTAGGCCTGGTGAGTGGAAGGAATTAGTAGACCTAGAAGAAGGGAAGAAGGTGAGGAACTAGAAATAGCGCAGTCTAGAGCTGTCCTATCCAATATAGTAGCCACTAACCACATGGACTATTGAAGTTTTGAAATGTGCTAGTCTGTATTAAGATATACTAGAAGTGTAAAATCCACTTAGATTTCAGAGAACACAAATAATTAAAGATATTTAATTAGTAATTTTTGATATAAATTATACATTGAAATGTTAATATTTTGGATATATGGGGCTAAAAATATATTGTTAAAGTTAATTTCATTGGTTCCTTTTTCCTTTTTTTTTAAAAAAAAACATAGCTGCTGAAAATTTTTAAATTACATTAAATTTTAATGTACTTTACATTTCTATTGGACAGTCCTCAGTCCTGGACTAGACCAGGGGTCATCACAATGTAGACCACAGGCCAAACTCAGCCCAATGTCTATTTTATTTTATTTTATTGTTACTGTGGATTGAGCCCTACGGTGCTCTACTACTGAATTACACCCAAAACCTTTTTATTTTTACCTTTCTTTTTAATTTACTTTTGAGACAGGATCTCACTAAGTTGCCGAGGATGGCCTTGAATTTGGAATTCTCCTGTCTTAGCCTCCTGTATTACTGGGATTATGGGCATGTGCCACTGTGACCATTTTTTTTTAATATTCATTTTTAGTTTTAGGTGGACACAATATCTTTATTTTTTTTATTTTCATGTGGTGCTGAGAATCAAATCCAGTGCCTCACGCATGCTAGGCGAGCACACTACCACTTGAGCCACATCCCCAGCCCACTGTGCCCAGTTTTAATGCCTACTTTTGTAAATAAAGTTTTATTGCAAAATAGCCACACACATTTGTTTGTATATCATTTGAGGTTATTTTCCCCACTATTCAACAACGGCAGAGTTGAATTGCTGGAAAAGAGACCATATGGCTACAAAGCCTATTTAGCATATGGCACTTCATGGAAAAAGTATGCAATTTCTGGTTTAGACTATAAGAATAGTTTTATAAAACATAGTTTAAAAATACTTTCCCTCATATGGGCACAGTGTTATGCACCTGTAATCCCAGCTATCCAGTAGGATGAGGCAGAAGGATCACAAGTTCAAGGCCAGCTTGCCAATTTAGAGAGAGCCTGCCTCAAAATAAATGAATATATGTATAAATGGGGCTAGGGATGGAGCTCTGTGGTAGTGTGCCTCTGAGTTCAATCCCCAATACTGCTAAGAAAAAAAATTATTTTCCCTAACTCCTATGATTCCTTTTAGTAATGGTGATTTTAGGTAAAGCCTGAGACAACTAAGCTGGCTTTAATGTGATGTAAGGAAGAATAAATCTGAGACAGTAAAAAAATGTGAGAAATACCTCCTTCATTTTTTTAAAGGCATTGGTCCAGAGGCAGCTGCTCTTAAAGAATTTTGGGTGGAGATCAACATCAAAGAGTGTGTGTGTGTGTGTGTGTGTGTGTGTGTGTGTGTGTGAGAGAGAGAGAGAGAGAGAGAGAGAGGAAGCAGAAGGAGGAGGAGGAAGAGGAGGAGTGGGGGGGGAGAAAGAGAAGTGGTGAGAGTCTTGTTTGAATTTAAAATGATGGGAAGTTCCCATGCTGACACAAAGTTCAAAGGCAAAACCTCTGAAAGTAAACTTTCTATTCTTTGTAGTATAGAGCCTCAGTGTGGATAGCAACTGGGGTGAGTGTGGAGGTTACACTTTTGCCTAATGAGTTACATACCAAAGGCAAAAGGGTTTCCTGGCTAAAAGGTGGAGAGCTGTGGGTTTGTAATCCCATCTCTGCCTTTTCCTAACTGTGTTAGTCAACTCTGCATCACTGTAACCAAAATACCTGACAAAGAACAACTTAATGGAGGAAAGGTTTATTTTGGCTCACAGTTTCAGAGGTTTAGTCAATGGACAGCCAACTCCATTGCTCTGGGCCCAAGGTAAGGCAGAACATCATGACTATAGGGTGCAGTGGAGGGAAGCTGCTCACCTCATGGCAGCCAGGAAGCAGAGAGAGAAAGGGGAAGGGACTGCAGGGAAGGTGAACTTTTCTAGGGTCCCCAGGGACCCCCTAGCTTACAGTTGCTACCCAGTTAGGATGGAAAGATTACAGCTCTGTAACATAACCATTTCACCTCTGAATACCCCTGCATTAACACAGGAGCTCTTGGAGGATACCTCATAACCAAACCATAATAGTAACAGTACTGCTCAAGAGCTGGAAAGATGAAATGATATCTTAAGTTTCTCACACAGTGCCTAGGACATGTCAAGAATTCAATTTCAGAAATATATTATTGCTTTATTTAATGGACAAAATGCAGATCAATTTATAGAGAAAGAAGTAGAAATCAGATTAATTTTTTAAAATAATAGATTTGGAGAAAACTGAAAAAGTAGTTAGAAAGAAATATCATTTCTTTGGTTTTGTTCCTAAGTCTTGTCTGACTTCATAATAAATTAAATGAGGCTGTGTAATAAGAAGTGATTCCTCTACCATTGGGTGATGCTTTTGATTTCTTTCTTGAGGTCTTGCTTTCCTCCTGCCTGAAACACCTGAATCTGCAGAATAGGTGTTAGGATGAGGACTAGCCCTACACAAAATGAAATGTTACTTCAGCATTGCCAGAAGATTGCAACTATCTGAATTTCTCTCTCTTCTACTGGCCTATGGTGGGAGGATATTCCAGTTCTTGGGTCTGAAACCTGCTCCCACATCTTTTCAATAGAACTATTCTAAGAGTTAGGCAATGTAACTGACTCTAGAAGGTCACTGCTATAAAATATACAAGAAGGGAAGGAGACCTGGATGTTTATTTTTACTGGGTATGTTTTGGGGGTTTTGGGGGGTTGTTTTCCTGCTATTGTAACTTGAAATATTTCCAATTTCTAGTTAAATTGTTCAGGCCTGGGATATTACTATTGCCTGTGGAGGTGGTAGCAGTCAGTGGTGATGGTGGTGGTGATGGTGGTGGTGATTGTTTATGTGTGACCATTACTGCTACAACCATGCACTAGCAGACAGTTTGTTTTAACTCTTTTTTCTAGACATAAAATGCAGAGTCCTCACCCTAAATGATAAAGGGGTGCTCAGCCTCAGTACTTTTCATATGCCCCAGTGTGTGAAACATATTCCCCAGAAACACATCAACTTCCCCCAATATTTATGAATTTCTCACCTTACAGGGACCAGCAGGAAACAAGCTTCTAGAATATTTTGAGATTGATAACTGCAAAATTAAGACCAATAAGTAAGATATGCATTTGATAGCAGCCCACATGGGGCCTTTTAGTTGATAATGTTCCATCCACACTTCTTACTCCTCTCTCCCTCTTTTGTGTTCTCCAAAGATAGAGTTAGGATAGATTCTACCCAGCCTCTGGGCAAACTCCTGAGCTCTGAGGATTTTTCTGCTACTGTGATCAGACTTTTTGAAGATCCTTCCCCTTTAATGATATGTCAATCAAAAGGTTGGTTGAAGCCAAACTTTTCCACCTTTTGGGGAACTGAGACGAGGGCTGTCTTGGTCAAAATCTCTTTGTATCATATCTTGAAAACCAAATTGGTATAATTTTTAAAAAATGTTTCTATACCAAATTATAATCAATTAAAACTACTAAAAGCTCTTCTTAAAACACTGAGTTAGATAATAGCAAGCATTTAGTGAGCTCTTATCACATAATATACACTATTTTCAAATATTTCACATATGCCTCACCTAATATTCACAGAAACCCTTTGAGGCAGCTCCTCAATTCCCATTTTATAGATGAGGAAATTGAATAGTTTGCTGAAGTTCACACAGGTAGTAAGTGTGAGTCTAGCTCAAAATATCTAAAGTGGTTCATATATAAGAAGCACTATTAGTATTTTCTAATAGAGAGGCTGCAGAATATGGTTTTGGAATTAGAACAGGTTTTAAATTTCTATTTCTATCTTTTACCATCCAAATTATTGGAAACAAGTAAGTTCATCATGCTGAACTTTACTTTTCTCATCTACATTTTGAAAATAATACCTCCCTCTTGGGACTATTGTGTAGATTTAATGAGAAAACCTGAAGCTTGCCTAGTAGAAAACTTGGAAATGTAGCATTATTTTGGGAATCAGAGACTATTCTCAGCTGTCAGAACAAAATTACTTTTGACATGACATTATTTGTCAAAATTGCTTTTGACAAGGCAAGAGGAATTATGAAAGTATGGATTTCCATTGATAGTTGGACATATTACTTCCTTCAACTCTACCACCTTAGAAGGATCTTAATATTTTGTATGATTCCAGGAATCAACCCAAATTAACAGTCAGAAATTTTAATCAAACTAGAATAGTAATGTTCAATAAAACTTTCAGCAATGATGGAAATGTCCTGTAATCTCACTGTTTAATATGATAGCCACTAGCCACCTGTGAGCACTTGAAATGTAGCTAGTGTGACCAAAAAACTGAAAATCTAGTTTTATTCAATTTAACTTTAATTTTAGGTATCTGCATATGGTTGGTGGCTACTGAATACACAATATTATTTTTTAGATTCCCCTAGTTTTAATTAATATTGTTAGCTATCAATTATTGAGCACTTACTCATTACCTGGAGGATAATGTAAATTATCTCACTTAATTCACACAGATCTACGACTAGGAAATAGCATAGCACTTTACAGATTTAGAAAACCAAGTCTCAGTAAATTTCTCATATCACAAAGCCTGGAAATGGTACACCTAGTATAAAAATCCAGATCTATCTGACAGAAAGCTTAAACAATTAAACACAAAACTACACTAATAATTGTTATCAGTATACTTGGGTTATATATAATCTATTATCTGCAAAAATATCCTCATCAAGGGCTATGGATATAGTGCTTGCCAATCATGTGAGGGGCCCTGGGTTCCATTCCTACTACCACACACATAAAAAAAAAAAAACCATTCTCATTAGTTATATATAAACTTTTAGGGAGAGCCCATAAAATATATTCCTTCAAATAGCATTTGTTTTTTTCTGCAAAATTGCAGATAAGGTCATTTCTCTTATTCAGCGCTTTTGAGTTCAGTTCAAGAAAACTGTCTCTTCATGTGCATGCTATTTTTAGTTAGAACAAAAATCATATAGCTCAGTATATTTTCCCTTGAGCTTTAATTGCCAAGAAACTGCCAAATCTATCGCTCAGCCATCACAGTGAACTTATCTAGGGTGTCTACTGACATAATTTGTTTACTAAAACATATGGTTATTATATTTTATGAGGTCTATCGTGTGCCAGGGACTATAGTAATGGGCATGGGGTGCAGGGGGTACAGAATATACTGTTGAAAATGATAGCAATTTCCTAAGGCAGCCCACAGTTGGATAAGGGGAGGAGATTTATAATGTGACAAGAGCCATAAAAGGTAAATGAATGATGGCATAATCTGACCAGGCAATAGGCCTAGCTTAATGGGTTACTTAATAGGAAGAAACTCTGAAAGCAAACTTTGTGATCTAATCAGGAATTCTATTATGTGCTGATATCACTGCATATAATTTCATATAATTTCATCATAAAAAATAAAAATAAATAAGAAGCATAAAATTCCTTTTAATTACCAGGGATTGTACTCAATAATTATACTCATTTTTCTTTCACTAGAACTCTCATCTTTAAAATTCCTCTGAAAAATACATAAAGCAACTTAAATATAATAAAAATGGAAATTGAGTTGAAATGATGTCTCTGTTTTGGGCATCTATGTTATTAATTTGAAGTAGACAAAGACTAATAAGGTCCTAGCCTTCCGTTAAGAAGATTAAGAAGCAAAAATCATGTCTTTGTGAAATACTTAATTCTTGCCTCAGGAAGTTATACCCAAAAGATAACTATGAAAAACTAGTTTCTCTGGTCTTTGAAGGCTTTAGTCCATTGTCATCATTAAAAACTAAGACAAAAAGTACATTAGGGGTATTTCTAGTCTAGAAATCACAATTTATAGAAACGAATTTTAATGCTTAATTTTCTAGGTAGAGTTCTCCTAAAAGGGGGTAAATGTAAATTTTCACATGGGTCAGCTAGTAAATAGCAGATACAGAAGTCAGCACATTAACAGTAATAGAAATCTGATTACAAAGAAGGCTTCCATTTCTTTCACAATATTGATGCTGTAATTTGTATGTGTCCCCTAAAAGTTGACGTGTTGGAAATTGAATCCTCAAATGTACATGCTAATGGTTTTTGTAGGTGGGGATTTGGGGGAGATATTTAGTATTAAATGAGGTCATGAGAATGAGTCCCCCATGATGGTATAACTTTTTTTTTTTTTTTTAAATACTAGGGATTGGACACAGGCTTCTTCTCTCTCCCCTCTTATCACATTGCCTGCCATTCACAATTCACAAAGGTATGACTTGTACAGCTTGTGTTATGGTTTATTCAACATTAGGTAAAAAGGCTTTAATGATCTAGTCCTACAACCTAAACAATATTCATTCTATCATTTTGATTGAAAAAGTGTTTTGCATAATAGGTTCTCAACAATTCTTTGTATAAATACAAACACATTTAGCATTGCAAACAACCAAATTGCACTTTGGGGCTGGCTCTTGTTTGCAGGTTGAGTGCTCCCCATGTGTTGAAGGCATTTTTTAATGTAGCTCTCTTCAGGACTGAACAAGATTTGTGCATGATGACCATGATAGTTGGTGAATTTTTTTTTCCTGAATTCACAAAACCATTCTACTGAAAGTGAAAGAATTAAACACCCCTACCTTGGACAGGCTGAGGAAGACAATCTTGTCTATACTGAATCAGAGAGGCTCTTAATAAGCAGCTTTGGGGTCCTGTAGCTGAATTTGGGAGCAGAGACTCAGAGACTTGAATGAATTGTGCTCCTCAGTGCTTATGGAGCCTATAGGTTTTGCTGTTGCAACTCCAAGAAGGTGCAATGTGTATGGAGGGAGGTTAGTTAAGAGATAGAGTGGGCTGAGCAGTAAGACTGATCCCAAATTGTAAAAAGATCTAACACATTTTTAAATGATTCACCTGTCTTAGGGTAAAAAACAGGAGATGTCATTGAGACCTATGGTGAGGAGCTAGGTTTATAGCTCAGTGGTGGAGCACTTGCCTTGCATTTGTGAGGCACTGGTTGGATCCTCAGCACCACATCAAAATAAATAAATAAATAAAAAATAAAGGTATTGTGCCCATCTCAATTTTTAAAAATTAAAAAAAAAAAAGATCTATGATTAACAGTTCAGGAATGGTTCCTCAGGTACAAATTGCCACTGACACGCAGAGAACCAAAGACAATTGGGGCTCTTTTAGATAGAACATGTTCTTGGCTTTGGAATGGTCTCTGAGTCCAGATCCTGGAAATGTAGTAAAAGCACAGAAACAGGTAAAACCTGTCTCTAGAAGAGCCATTCAGAAAGTCCAGCAAAAGAATCCCTGTCCGATTAAACTGGGAGAGAGAGTAATGCCTAGAAATATTAGCCAAGAAGTGTTTTGTTTTTTCAGTACTGGGGATAGAACTCTTGAATGCGCTATCACTGAGCTACATTCCAGCCCTTTTTATTTTTTATTTTGCTAAAGGGTGTCACTAAGTTGCCCAGGTTGGCTTCGAACTTGTGATCTTCCTGCCTCAGCCTCCTGAGTAGCTGGAATTCCAGGCATGCACCACTTGAACCAGGCCAATGAGTGCTTTTATAATCTAATATTAAGTGACAGAAATGTGTTTATAAGGATAACTCAAAGCCAAAGTAAAAATAGCAACTAAAGCATCATCACCTAAGGAGGTTTTCAGTCAGAGAACCAATAATTAAAAGCAAAAAAATAAAAAAAATATATATTTTTTAAGATAGCAAAAACTCTTCTGCTAATAGGACTTTGAGTTCTTAAAGCATAAAGTTTTTCAGCTGTTATTTTTAAAGCAGTCTCAATTGCTGCAGCTTTTCTCATAAAATTGATAAATAGCTCTTCATGTAATACCTGTGGCACAAGCTTACACATTAAAGTATCTTTGCCATTTAAATATTGCCCACTGAATGACTTCTCAACAATTTCTCTGCTTTTTGAGAGGTGTACTCATCCCATCACTTCCATGGCACTTATCCTGCATTTATTCACATTTAATTTTGGCTCATGTCTGAATCATAAAATATCTTGTTTTCCTCATTAGCAACTCCCCATGTACTTACCTCTCAAGCTGATTTAAAAAAAAAAAAAAGATTTCTTCAAAGATTTTAAATCCTGCAACAAGCAACCAACTAGGTTAAAAAAAAAAAAATCCAGGGATCTTCAGACATGGAAAATAGACTATTTGTTTACAGTGATCAATATGTTGGCATCAGCTCAAGCAACAAGGATAAAATTTACTGCTTGTAATTCGTACTTAATGTTTCCCTCTTTTCCAGTTTTCTGAAGCAAACCCCTTTTATCTCTAGCCCAACATTTTGAGCCTCTCAGAATTAGTGTTTTATTCTCTTTTCTTCTGGCTTCTATTTTCACTTGCAAAGAAGAATTTTTAACACTAGTAAAAGCCCTTATAAGAAAAAATAAATGACACTTTGCAAAGAACAAGAAACCTGAAAATTTGGCTGTCGAGAACCGTAGGTTCCAGAGGGATGCCACTTATAGACTGTTTAAGAATGACACCTGCCACTAACGGAAGGAAAGGGACTAGTATTAGAATTGGGATCATAGACATACATATCTGAATGGAGCAAGATATAATTAGCAACTAAAGCATCATCACCTAAGGAGGTTTCCAGTCAGAGAACCAACATTTAACAACGTATGCTCCAAAGAAAATTCACCATAGCTACAAAAAAAAAAAAAAAAAAAAAAATCCTCATAGTTTCTGAATGGAACCAGAGAGAAACGATGCTTTCCCACAAAATAAAAGCCCAAGTCACCACTGAATCACTTGTGTTGGTGGCCGCTAGTTTGGTTCATGACTGTTTTCAACTGTAGCAATCGCTTTCAACATTAAAGAGAGCAGAAATGAATAGATCAATCATGGCCCGGCCCAGTGTGCTAGCCACAGGACTCTAAAAATAAACAAATGTCACTGTGGAGAGCTCCAGAAGAGAAATGCTATCTGCCAAGAAAGGATCCATTAGCCCTTTGTATTTTTCCAAAGTCATTACCCAGTGACTAGGGCAATTTTCGGATCTCAGGACTGAGCTACTTGTATTTTGATCCCTCAACATATTTGGGTTTAGTAATTTCTTCTTAGAAGGGAAGGGTGGGAAGTGCCCTAATTAGAAGTTTCCTAAAATGTGTATGCTTATCTATGCAAAAGGGTGAATATTATATTCCTGGAAGTGGGGCAAAAGGGCTCCTCAAGGGGCCAAGTGTGGAGGCATATGGCCTTCAAAATGACTTGATAAACAGCCTTCAGTTCTTAGAAAGATTGGGGCTAAATGGGAAATTGAGGTTGAGGACCAGAAACAAAAGAGGGAGGGGGGCTTTTAAAAATCACAAGCCGGTAGAAACAGCCTCAGGACAGCTGGAAAACCAGCATTTTGCTGAAGGATATATTTATAACACCTTCTGTTTATGACTATTAATACTGGATTCCCATTTATGGTACTAATATAAACTTTCTTTTTTAAATAAATATTTTAAGTTAAAAATATGAATTGATCTGATGTGAAATGTTTATTAATGTGGTGCTCATAAGTAACAAAGCATCTGAAGCTGGCATGTGAATGGTTGACATTTAGGAGCTACTGACTTTGAGAAGTGCTCTTGGTTTGAGGGCACTCCACTCCAGCCCCTGGAAGCTTGGATGAATTTATTTACATACTTTCCCCTAGCCTCATAACTCTCAACCATAAAATGTTTGGATGAGAAGCATCAACCTCTAAGAGCAATTGTGATGAATAAATGATAAATGTTCAGTTAGTGCCAGCCTCTTTCCTTCCATTAGGGATATGTGGAGAAAGTCAAAAGTCACCCTAAATCACCCCTGCCTACCCTCCTCGACAATGAAGGTAGACAGGGTAGACAGGGATAAGTTATATAATGTTTATGTGAAAACCAATAGTCCATAGTTGAAGACCAACATATTATATCTGCAAACTGAAGACAGAAAAATGAAGTGTCAACACAGCCCTGTCACCAAGCAGAGTGTTTTTTCTAGGGTACTTGGCTACAGCGATGGGGTCTGCAGGCCAGTTGTGGGCATTCCTAACTAAAATCTCAGGCAATTGTATAAGGGAGTGTGTGCACACACTGATACAGAGTGCTACGCACATACGCACAGCAAGGCAAAGTTTCAGAAAAAAATGTTTAAAGAAAGGTAATTTTGAGATGGAAGAACAGGACTTGTACTATCATTTTCCTTTCTCTCTCTTCTTCTTTCCTTTTTTTAAAAATATATAAAAGTACACCAAAATTCATGTTGAGTTTTCTTTCCTAATTTAGGACTTAGTATTTGCTTTTGACCTCCATGTCCTAAAAGTCAGTCAAATTTTTAAAAATTGATTTGTAAAAATAAATAGAAGTCAGGTGCTGTGGTAATCCCAGCTTCTCAGGGAGCTGAGGCAGAAGAATTGCAAGTTTAAGGCCAGCCTGGGTAACTTAGTGAGAGCCTGTCTCAAAATTAAAAATTTAAAAATGGGCCAAGTATGTAACTCAGTGGTAAGTGGCCCTGGATTCAATCTCTAATACTAGAGAATAATATCACCAACAAATAAATGAGAGCATCTAACTTCACTAATAATAATCAAATATAGGATAAAGTCAAGAAGCAATAGTCACCTATATAAAGGTGAATACAGCACATATAACATATATATGAACATAACATATATACCATAATAATACCCATTATTAAAAGGACATGAGCAAGCACCTATGTCTTCCCAGTGGGAGTATAAACTGAAAGAATCCTCTGGAAGATAATTTGTAGTGCTGTTGAAATCCCCCCAGCCCATGTGTTCTTTGACCTTGAAATACTCCTTCTGATTCTTTATTCTAAGAGGATAACAGCCACCCTCAAATCTCTACCAAGAAGAATGTTCATTGTATCTTAATTGATATAGCACATCCCCAGACAGCCTAAATGTCCAAGAATAAGATCCTAAAATCAAACATGATACAACCATTTGATACGAATATGTACAACAATCTAAAATGATAGTGCTGAAGGTGAAGAAACAGTGGTTCTAAATGGAAGGGGAGAAAACATTTTATAGGATGAACATCCCTGAAAGTCAGTGGTCACAAAAGCAATGGATTTCAAGCACATCTGTATGTTGCTCATTCAAGCAGATCTTACTAGTCTTGCTGTAAAACAAAATCACACTTGCTTTTCCTGCTCATCTAGCAGCCTGGGCTCTTGTCTCGCCTCCTGTTCTCCCTTCTTATCTGACCCAGCAGGAAACCTGCTCCTCTCAGAGTATCCCAAACATTTCTGGAAGTCCTCAATGTGGATGGGTATTGTGGTTACTGTCAAGCACCTACCTTTTCTTGCTTTCCTCTTTCATCTCCCACCTGTTGCAGAAGCAGAAGCAGAAGCCTCACCCTGGCGGTCTTGACAGTGCTTGTAGTGAGAAAGCCAAGCTCAGTGTCTGGCATGGTCTCCCAGGTCATGGGAGCATCTGAGGAGTGACACTTTCTATCTGGAAGCTGCTGCAAGTGGCCTCCTCTCTAGCTCCAGACTACACTCTGCCACTTGGAAACGAAGCATTCTGCATTCTATGTAAGCCAGAATCCCAAGGCTAAAAGAAGGATTGGTTTAATAATTTCTAAACCCTTAGATTTTGCCCAGAACCTCACCAACAGCATGAAATCACTTTCCATCAGTTTTTGGCTTTCTGGTTTTTTGTTTGTTTTTATCTGTATTCATCTCAAGGGCTCAAACACAGCTGAGGACAGAGGTTATGCTACCTCCTTTTTTAGTTCTCCCGGGCCCTCAACAAAAATAAATAAATAAATATCCAACACACACCACCAAACAAACAAACAGGAAAAAAAAAAAAAAACCTAACCCATCCATATGTGACTTTGGTTTCATAAACATCCTTTTCTTCCCTCTCATCCCCAAATCTTCCCACTGGCTTTCAGTTTTATTTTCTTTTGAAGTTCCAGGAAGCACCAGCTTCACAAGCATCTTCAGAGGCTACAAGGTCGATGCATTAAGTCACCTCAGTCATTTCACTTTCACTGATTTCAAAATGCTTAAATCAGTGAAATTATTTTTCTGCCTTCTACTTTCCTTTCCCATTACAATTTTAAAGTTAAATTTGGGGAATGGGTATCCTTAATGAACATATCCATACCCATCAGCCATTTGTTTATAAAGGACAGTTCTCCCAATCATGAGTCTAAGAAGAAATAAGAATATATCACCAAAAACTAAATTTTCTCTTCCACCCACTTATACTACTCTAATATGTGCATACTAATACTAGATGGTAATTCAGAAGAACATGATTTTAATCAAATCTAATATGGAATTGACCAAATGACATTAACAAATCATTTTTTAACCCTTTAAAATGTTTAATTCCGTTTGTTTTCACATTCAAATAATATCTACTATGAGAACATTGTTTAATATTATCTCCGAAAATGCTAATAGTTGCTTCAGAGTTGAAATTTTCATGGATTTCATTTTTTATTTTCACTTATTTTGATTTTTTTTTACATTGAGCATACACTGATTGTATATATAAAATATTGTAGCTTTTAGAAAATATAAAAAAGAAAAAGAAACTTATCCAAATCCAGGCTAGGAAAGACTAAAACCTTTGGAATTGCCATCTCATATTTTCACATGAATGTGACTGTG
The DNA here is from genome assembly GCF_052094955.1 of Ictidomys tridecemlineatus. Classification (NCBI taxonomy): domain Eukaryota; kingdom Metazoa; phylum Chordata; class Mammalia; order Rodentia; family Sciuridae; genus Ictidomys; species Ictidomys tridecemlineatus. Next base: position 40,098,226 of record NC_135482.1, on the reverse strand, counting down.
ATCATAAAGTTACTTAACTTGTGTGAGATTAGATTTGCTATTATGAAGTGTTGCTGCAATTATACCTCACTCTTGGAGTTGCTGCTTAAAACCAGTTTTGCTCCCTCTGGCAATGGCTTCTATCATTCTGTGACTGCAACAGCTCTTCCCTTGTGGCCATAACCAATACCATCTCACCTATAAAATCAGTTTCCAGATGATTCTCCCCTCTGAGCCTCATCTGCTCACTTGTTACTCAGAAGATAACCACAAACATCAAGGACCCTCTTTTTACCCGACTGCAGGATCTCCCCCTGGGTCTGAGAGCTTTTCTTGGACCCCAACTGTGCTTCTTTTGCATCCTCAGGGATGACAGAGTACTGCAGACAGTCAAAAACAGTTCAAAGATAAAATGATCTCTGTTCTACTAACGTGTATTTATTAATATTACACATTGTCCTTTTTGTGTGGATGCTTATTATAAAGGGCTTTCAGATTTTTCATATTGTGGATGTTGGTATACCACATAAAGAGGTAAAACAGTACCTGGCCAGATGGTGACCTTTTAGCAGCTTAAAATTCTGATGCTAAGCAATTTCCTTCTTTACATTCTCTAGAGGGATTTCCTAGAAAAATTAGTCATCTTTGAGGATAATTCACTTTTTCTCTCTTTAACAAAACTTGGATGACTGGAAAACATGATGTTGGAACATCAGTAGAATAAATTTCTTTATAAAATATTTGGATCTGAAGTCCCTAAAAACTTTATTTTTAATTTATAAATTTGAGTGTGTTTATTTATTAACTTACCATCTGTGATTGTTTCCTTTTCAGTGGTAAAAATTTAAGAAGAAATATTTATAACTGTAAATAATTTTTAAACAGTGTAGCAATTATTATCATAAATGCTGTTCAAATATTTTCATCACTTGGTGATATTACTAGATTTTACCTAATTCTCCTTCTCTTTATAACCCTTTATCTTTATCAGTTTTTTTTCAACTGAGGTCTCTTCTTTCATTTTTTTCTCCAAGAATAGGCATTTGTTTAATCCCATACATTTTTCAATGTCCTGGTGACAGCTAATTTGGATCTTAATCTATGTTTAAATAGTTCTCTCATTAATTAAAAAAAACTTCATCTTTTAAACAAGTCTCATAATTATAAAATAACACAATATATGTGCATTTGAAAAAATAGAAATATAGATACATTAAAAAATTTAACTGAAATAGCAGTGAAAATGAATAATAGCAATGAAATTTTATCATTGAGCAACAGTCAGCATTGTAATTTATTTGGTATATAGTCTTCCCAGCTCTCAGGTGAATAGATAGATAAATTTATTGATTGATTTAAAAATATTTTTTAGATATTTTATATGTGTTACCCATTTTTATTTATAATTTATAATATATATTTAATTTTTTAATGAAAATGCTTGCTAAAGTTTGGATGTGGTTTGAGTATATCCCCCCAAAATTCATATGATTCCTGGGAGCTAGGTCTCTGGTATGGCAGTATGAGGTAGAGGAATCTTTAAGAAGTTCCTTAACTGATTAGGCCAGGAGTGTACTGCCTTGAAAGGGATTAACTCATGGAGTCAGTTTTTATAAGAGTGGGTTGTTATAAAGCGAGGTCACACACTTGGTCCTTTGTGCACACAGTAGGTTCCCTTTCTATTTCTCTGTCATGTTGTGAAGTAGCCAGGGATCATCATCATCAGGATGCCAGTGCCATGCTGTTGGACCCTCTGGCCACCAAAATTGTGGGACAGGTAAAGTTTATTCTATTAGTTACCCAGCCTCGGGGATTTTGTTAAAGCAACACAAAAACAGACTACTATAGTGGGGTTATAGTATATACTCATTAGTACTGGCTATTCAAATGACAATATGTTCTGAATATTTTACTATGGCTATAGATAAATTTAGACATGATAATTTTAAGAGAATATAGTTATTTTTATGACATTCTCTGATCTTTTATTTTTTCAGCCATCAAAATATGATAATAGTAGTATTCAAATCTATTTTATAGATTTATCATAATCACCAATTGAAAACACCATTATTGTTTTCAAGAGTTATTAAAATGCAAGACTTTATGATCACAGGACAGATTCATAGTGGGTTGTGACATCTGCAGGGACTGAACAATTTTATTTTGAAGAAAATGAACTTCATTCACACAAGCATACGCTGTACAAAGACTTTTTGAGCATCTATTATGCCCCAATGAGAGCAATCTACACCAAGTTCCAGTAATGAAAAAAACACATTAATATTACTTGTTTAGTTTATCATCTATGGAATTTACCTAAGGTCACACAGGCAGTAAATATCTAAAGCTGGAATTCCCAAGCCCAGTTTTTTTTTTTTAGTAATTGTGTTCTTTTTAAACTTTATTTTATTTATTTTTATGTGGGGCTGAGGATCAAACCCAGTGCCTCACACGTGCTAGGCAAGCAGCTTTACCACTAAGCCACAACCCCAGCTCCCAAACCCAGTTCTTACCCTGCTCTTCTGTCTTATTTCTACCAACCTGCTTTAACATGAATCCAGAACTATCCACTCACAAACCACTCTTCCTTTGGACCATTTCCTTTCCTCAAGTCCTCTACTTCCTGTCCTCTTAAAAAAAAAATAGCAGAATCCTGTCTCTATGTAACCCTCCCTTCCCCTTCCACAGGGTTGAGTTTAATAGACGCCAAAACTCAATTGCCTACAAAGGTCATCAGCTAATCTGCAAAAGGGAACTAGTGAGATGTAAAGCAACAGGAAGTGGTGTGGTCTGGGAAATGAGGCAGGCTAACCAAACATTTTCAAACAAAACACATCTGTGGACCAGTTGTAGCTTCTGAGATGCCATTTTGGGACCCTTACCTCCAAAGGAGCAGGAATGCAGATTTGTTTGTTTGTTTTAAGATAATAAAAATGACAAGGATGACTAAAATTTTTAGATACTTCCTCTGTGCCAGAAACTAGGATTTACGAAGTCTTTCAACCTGGCCTACTTGAAATGAACTTGACAAAACCATAAATTCTTTCCTGCAATACTCAGAGTACTCACCTTACAGCTGCTCACACCTAGCAATTCTGGGCATGTGATTCCTCCCACTGAATGCTTCTCTCCTTTTGCAGGTGTTAGTGAATCAGCAGGTGGGTTAGATCATCCTTCTCCTTTACTACCCTGGACCAGCAGGCTCCTGAGCACTGCTGTACATATGGTATGGTTATATGGTTTCCTTCACTTGGGGATTAACTGAAGAGAGTTGTACCCTAGGAGAGGAACTCTTAAAGTAAAAATGGCTTTTTAAAGCACCAAGGGGAAGAGATCTAATCACTTAAGATATTCACATGGTGATACTCTTTGGATTTCCCCACTGCTCCTAATTTGCTTCTTTTGCCTTCAAATTTGCATTTTTCTCCCCAAAGTCCTTCCTTTCTCTGATGTCTTGTCTGAATCTCTCTCTACTTTAAAAACCCCATCATCTGCACACAGCTAATGATAACAGCTTATCCTCTTTCCTAGTAGGATTGCTCCATTCTCCCTGTGGCAATAGTTTTCCCAACTTTTAACTCCTTCCATCTGTGATAGTGGGAGGAGCCCATTAATGTGGTCATCCCCTGCCTCTTACCCATGGAACAGCCTCTCTACATCTGGTGGTGCCATCAACCATCTACCTGACCTCTCCAAATAAAGTTGTCCCTTCGTGATCTCCTCACAAGTGTGCCCTGTGCCTGTTGGATCAAATATGAACTCCCTAAAGTATAAAGACATATAATCAGGCCTAGGCAAGAACTAGAAATTTCTGAAAAAAATGAGCTGAAATAAATGCTTTTATATAAATGTGTAAATGTGAGGACAGTGGCAATCAGTACTATATCTAAAAGAGGTGCTCATCACCCAGCCCAGCTGAATGTTACCATAGAGAGATGAAGGTTGATGTAGCCAGAATGCTGTATTTTTAGGTCATATTTGATATACTGGCTCATTTTTTTAAAGAGCTCATTTTACGGACCAAATAAAACCTACCCTTAGGTTTTGTCAGTTTGCAACCCCTTGCCTAAAACCATATAAACTTTTTAGAAAGGAGAAAATCACATTTTTCCAAATATCTCCTAATTCACAAAGTCACTTTCTTTCCAGAATCCATGTCTTATAAGTCATATTTTGTATAAAACCATGGTCTTTCCTTTGCTCACTCCCTTCTTGAGTTTGCCTCCGAATTGTTCCCCTTCCTGTTTGGGGGGAATAAGAAAGAAAGGTCTGTTTTCTTCATGAAACAAAACAAACCTTTGAATTATGACAACATTCTTTGCCATCAGCCTTTGTTATTCTCATTTCTATTTGAGGAGGAAGGAATATTTTTTTTTTTCCTTTCACTTGTACTTCTTCTCTGGGGCCCTTCTTTGGTATAGCTCCCCTCCAAGGCACCAGGAGGGCCCCACCAATGTATTCACATGGTCAAATGGTAGAGTAAAGTTGCAAAGGCTAGATATTTTAATCATCAGTGGTTAGGATCATCACATCTTTCCATTCCAGCACCCCCTGTCACACTTCCCCTTATGTCTGGCTGGTTCACTGCAGTGGTTACAGACACTTCAGAGACTTGCGATAAACATTGTTTTGTTTGTTGAAACAAATTGTTGTGACTGTATATTGCTTTTAAAAAGGGGGCGGGATCGTTCACACAATCTAGATGCGTATAAAAACTATTTGTGGAAAAACAGCCATAGTAGGTAAAAAAAATGAGCTATTTGATCATAATCATTTGCTTTTTTTATAGGCTGAGCACCTGTGGAAACAAGATTTACATCCACCTCCAAGCACTGTGTCCTTTGAAAATTTCCAATGATTTACATTTCATTTCTGTACTTACCACAAATACTTAGCTTTCTAATTTTTATTCCCTGAATAAAATTTTTGGCTTAAATTAAATGTAGTTTTTTTTTGTTGTTGTTGTGGTTTAAATTGTATAACTTTGTGTCATGCCTAACCACACTGATATCATGCTCTTTAGATTGCACTTTGGAGCCACCAGGGATCATACTGACTTAGCATCCACTCATCCATAAAAGATGTGTCATGCCAGACATTGTGCTGGGCAGTCCAGTGAGGGAATCACAATACAGACAGGAATGTAAAAAGTGGATGAGACATTGCCATTGCTTCCAAGGACCTCACATCTAGTGGGAAAGACCATGGGCTAGTGGGAGAGGCATACAGTTGAACTATATAGTATAAGAAGAAAAAGGTAGAAGCCAATTTGCTGAGAAGTCAATTTGCTGAGAAGTCATGTAGAGTACTTGAATATACCAAAATTTGAGCTAGGCCTTGAAGGATGTGAAATAACTTATCACATTAACAAATGAAAGAACATTCAGGGCAAAAAGAACCATTGAGCGTGATTTAACATTTTGTGTTGGTATAAATGAAGTTGAATAAAATGTAAAAAATAGAGAATCAGAAGAAGGACAGAGGGTCGTCTGGGGTCAAATTATAAAAGACTTAATGAAAAGATTTTTAGTAAGGAAACAATTATACTTGAGAACCAGCTTTATTTGTTTCCTTGAATACAGTGAAACTGTAGCAAAATCTCTGACAAAATTGGGAATCTTAGACCTGAGGTCTTCCACTTAGAGTCACTGAAACATGATATTCTTAGATGCAGTTCAAAATTATATCAGTAAGGATCTAAAGCATAATTATCTAATTCTTATAAAAAATGATGTCAGTGACAAGTAGTCTGGCCAAAATTTCCGATTTTCAGAAGTGAGTGAATAGTATTATTTAATATTGGCACCATTAAACTGTGGCCCACTCATCTAACTCCTCCACCTCAAATAAATTCATCTGGTTTCCTACATAGTACTTAAAATCAGTATCATATACATTTTTTTTGTTACTATATAAAGACTGCAGTTTTCTACATTCACAACATTAATTTAAAATTTAAAGTGAAACAAAATTGGTATTTTACAAATTTTACCCACTAGATCCTGAAACAATATTTAAATACATATCAATGTGTATAGTATATAATAAATACATATAAATGTGTATAGTATATATAGTATATACATCTACGCATTCATAATACAATTTTGCTAAAAATTTAACTTTCTTGCTTTTTTTTTTTTCCCCAGTACTGGCAATTGAACCCAGAGACTCTTTACCAATGAGCTATACCCCTAGACCTTTTCCAAAATCCTTTATTTAGATACAGGATGTTTTAGATAGCATTTTTGCTGCTGTGACTAAAGGATCTGACCAGAACAACCACAGAGAAAGAAAAGTTTATTGGGGGTTCATGGTTTCAATCCATAAACTCAAGGTTTAAGGTGAGGCAGAATATCATGGTGGAAGAGTGTGGTGGAAGGAAGCACTTCATATTATGATCAGGAAGCAGAAAGAGGTCCCCACTTGCCTGAAACAAATATATACCCCCAAGTCATACCTCCAACTCCCACCTCCTCCAGCCACACCCTACCACTACAGTTACCACTCAATTAATCCCTATCAGGGGGTTAATTCACTCACAACCCCATAACTTTTCTCTGAACCTTCTTGCATTGTCTCACATGTGAGCTTTGGGGGGATACCTCACATTCAAATCATAACACTGGGTCTTGCTAAATTGCTGAAGCTGGCCTCGAATTTGCAGTCTTCAGGCCTCAGCCTCCAGAATAGCTAGGATTACAGATGTATACCACTGCACCTGGCTAAAAATAACATTTAAAAAAATTAATTATTATAATATTTTGTTGAATTTTAAGCTAGTTTTCCTTTAGCAAGGAATTAATCATCTAAGTGTTTAAAAAGTGATTCTATAACAATACCTATTGCCTAGGCTAAAAAACGGTGAGATTAGGCAATACTAGATGTGTTTCTTATCTTATCTAAAGCAAATACCGCCCTCAACTTTTTAATCTCTAAATCGAGTATACTTTCAGTGATGGTTTTAAAAAGAATTTCTATTTTATAACTTAAAAAGCCTCATCAAATGGTGATAATAAAAAGACATAGCATTCTTATGCAGCATTAGCAGACTGAAAATAAAAATAATTCAGCTGTTGATATTTTTCTCTTTTAGTCAAATTCTTGCCTTCAGGAAGTCTAACCTGCTTCCTTCTTTGTCTTGTCTATGATTCATGCTAATTTTGGTGGCTGATTTAAATTTTTATAATACAATAGATGTAGGCCATGAAGGCGGGTTGCCAGCTGTTTCCAAGAAGTGTTAAATTAAAATAAAGTAGCAATGTTCATTGTTTTCCTTGGAAACATAGGAAATTTCCATTGGATATCTCTTATATTATTGTTTTCTTCTTATACCACAAAGCTCTCCTTATTAGCTTCTTATTAATTCTGCCTTTTCAAATTAGCATTGCAATGTCTCTGCAGATGTCAGTAAGTCTGAGCAAGTCCTCTATCTGCAACATGACGTCAAGCCATCACCTGTTTTTGATGCCCCACAGTGTTGTATCCCATCTGAAAGGACAACTCCTATTTTTGCTATACTCAACTTACATCACTCACCCCACTTCAGTTCTGACACTAAATGTGTTTGATTCAATTCTGACCCTATCTATGTGAAATTGGTAGATAAAGGACACAGAACTACAAGACTGCCCCATTTTAGATCCCAATTCTGAGTTCAAGTTAGCATCTGTTCTTCTGTCCAATCAGCTGTTAATTGGAAATTCCTATAGCCATTCCTTTAGTTTTAATAATTTGCAAGAATGGTTCACAGAACTCACAAAATCTAGTTTACTCAGTTTATTATAAAAAGGGTACAACTCAGGAAAAGCCAGACGGAAAGGTGTGGAGCTTCCATCCCTCCCCAGGCATGCTTAACCTCCCAGCCTTTCCCTCTGTTTGGCAAATGGAACGCTCTCTGAGCTTTGGGTTTTTATAAATGCCTTATTACATAGGCATAATTGACTGAATCATTGGGTTCTGGTAATCAAGTCAATCTCTAGTTCATCTTTCCTGGAGGTCAGAGGTACTGATTGGTTCCCACACATAGTTGGTACCCCTGAAAACCAGCCACCACCCTAAGGCTCTTCAATTACCCCCAGGTACCAGTCATCTCATTAGCATACAAAAATACATGTATCCCTTCAGTGATTGCCAGGAAAGGGGGATTACAGGAACCAAATATATATCTTCTTATGTCACACCATCCCATACTTGGATTATATGAGAAAGTTTAATGTAAAAAAAAATTAACAGTTTTTCCTCCCAAGGAAAGTGTCAGAACCAGATTTTGCACAGGGGAATGCTACCAATTTTTTAAAAAAGTAGATAATTCAATGTTGTTTAAACTATTCTGTAGATAAAAAAGAAGATGGGGGAGGAGGAGGAGGAGGAGGAGGTTGGGGGGAGGAAAGGAGAAAAAGAAGAAGCACTTCCAAATTATCTTTATGAAGGAAATATAAAATATATATCTGATAACACCTACTAAAAAAAGATATAAGCTAGTCTTTCAATTACTGTCAATACTAAATAACTATTAACAAGCAGAATCCAATGGCAATTTGTAACTCTGAAGGTTTTCCCCCATGAAAATATAGATGGTTCAACTCTTGAAAATCCAGTAGTATTTATTGTGTAACATATAATCATGAAAAGACCTATGACAAAATTTAACAAATATCCTAAATAATAAAAGGGAAACTCTCAATAAGAGAAATAAAAAAATAATTCCTTGTTATGTTTGTCTGAGACCAAATACCAATATAATTTTCAATGGGAAAAACTAAGGAGTTTGTTTTAAACTCCTGGGATTATTATTGTTATTTAATAGTGTATTGGACAAAAATAATAAAGACTAGAAATAATACCAATTACTTATCAAAATTTATTATATATGATATAGGTAATATTAGTTGTAGAAAGATGCACTTATTCATTTAGCTATATTGGAACAACTAAGTAGCCATCTATAAAAAAAAATGAAGTTGAATGCATATCTAACACACACAAAAAAGATACAAGCCAATTATATCAAATATTTAAATTTTGAAAAAATAATGTAATTAGAATAAAACCATGAAAGTTCTGGAAGTTTAGAGGGAATTTTTTTTTTTTAATGTATGCTTGGAGAGAGAAAGGACTTTCTGATAAAATCTTGTAGAATATTTAACTATAGGACAGGGTAGATCTCCTGAAAACTATAAAGTACTAAAGGGATTCAAAAGAGGTAAAACCTAACAAGAGCAACAATCATTAAATGATGGAGAAGTTTCAGAGAGCGTATGGAAGCCAGCCTACAAGATGGTCTCAAATAATCCTTGCCTCCTTGTATCATGCCCTTGTCCAGTCCCCTTCCTGAATCAGGGAAGATTAGGGGTGGCCCAGTGTGACCAATAGAAGTGACAGCATGTGACTTCCAAAGCTAGGTCAATAAAAGATGTTGCAGTTGCATCTTCTATCTTGCTCTCTTTTATTTTTTTCTCTGGAGGATATCAGCCACCAGGCTGTGAGGACAATCGAGTCCTTCTGTGGAAGGCCCAGGAGGAGAATATAGCCCATGGCCAACAACCAGCACCATCTTGCCCATCATGTTAGTGAGTCAAGTCAAAGATGGATCCTGCAGCTCCAATAAAGCCTTGACTATCTCCAGCCCTTGCCAATATGTAACTGCAACCTCATGAGAGATTTCCAGCTGGAACCCCCTACTTAAGTTGCTCACAAATTCCTTATCCCCAAATCAAAATCAGTTGGGTAAAATTGGTTATTTTTGATTTAGGCCATCAAGTTTAGGGAAGATTTCTTGCATAGTAATAGATAAATAATACAGGCATCTATGTTTAAAAAAAGCACCAAGCTCATACAGCTTTAATAAACTTCATTTAGGTCTTCAATAAATGGATAATTTTTATACTACCAAAATATCCAAGAGCATAAAAAGAAATATACTTTCTATGAAATGAACATAACCTTGATATTCAAGCCAGAGCAATTATAGTATCCAAATGAATAAGCAAAAAGCAAAAGAGAATGGTAAAAAGACAAGCAATTCAACATCAAGGCTGTCTCAGTTATGGTCATATATATTCAGACATTCTAATTAAAGTATTTATGAATTTGATCCAGCCATGTATTAAAATACAAAACATGATTAACAAGATTTGGTTGAATTTGTTCATCATTAGTAAAATTCATCATTGTAATTCATTAATTAGCATATTAATAAAGAAAACTTCACAATAAATCTCAATAGCCTCTACAAAAATCACTTGGTAAAATTCAGTAACCTGTGGGGGTGCTTTGGCTCCTACCTACAGTCCCAGGTACTTGGGAGACTAAGGCAGAAGAATCCCGCGAACCCAGGAGCTCCAGGTCAGCCTGGAGAAAGAAAGAAACCATAAATAAAGAGTTTGTAGACAAACAACAAACTAGGAAGAAAAGAATTTGCAACACATTCAACAAATATAACTATCCACATTATACAAAAAGTTTCTAGAAATCAGTGTCACATTAACCATTCCAGTTTTAAAAATGGTCAAAGAGCCTGAACAAACAACAAAGAAGAAGTACAAATGAACAGTATGAATAAATTCTTTACTAATGCCAGGGGAATGCAAACTAAAATTAAAAACCATTGGCCTGGTGGCGTAGTGCATGCCTGTAATCCCAGCAGTTGAGAAGGCTGAGGCAGGAGGATTGCAAGTTCAAAGCCAGCTTCAGCAAAAGTGAGGCACTAAGCAACTCAGTGAGACCCTGTCTCTAAATACAAAATAGAGCTGGGGATGTGGTTTCGTAGTTGAGTGTCCCTGAGTTCAATCCCTGGTCCCTGCTCCCCTACAAAAACAACAACAACAACAACAAAAACACCAACATTACATGCTTGCTTTTAAAAGAAGCATGCTATAGTTCACAAGACTCTCCTTATTTCTTTTATTCTTTTTTTTTTTTAATGTGAAACTGGGGACTGACCCCAGGGGTTCTATCACTGATATACATCCCCAGTTCTCTTTATTTTTTATTTTGAGACAGGGTCTCGCTATGATGGCCTTGAACATGTGATCCTCTCATCTCAGCCTCCCCAGCCTCTGGTTTTTTTCTTTTTTCTTTAGTACTGGGGATCAGACCCAGGACCTCAAATATGCTAGGCTAATGTCCTATCACTGAGCTGGATTACAGTGTGTTGCATTAAGCAAAGCATGACAATCTATATATAATCCAATCTATAGCCTCCAAAAAATTACACTGGGGTAGAAGATTCCCCCAAACAATAATGGCCACATTTTGATTCACCTGGGTAGTACCAACTATACAGGGAGAGATTTTTATAATCTGCTCTGCTGTTAATATTTTAGTCTTTGAGGCATATTGTCACCAGGGCTGGCTCCTTGGGCAATCTTTTTTATGCTACTGAAATATCCAAGGGCACAATATATCCAAGAAGCACAAAACATGAACATAGCAAATCAAGAGATCCAGGGTAACAGACAATCAGGGACATGATCTGGGGTTTTTGTTGTTGTTGTTATTTGTTTGTTTCATTTTTGTTTTGGTGCTGCGGATTGAACTTAGAATGTTAAATATGCTAGGCAAACACTCTATCACTGAGCCACATCCCCAGCCCGTGGCCTGGGGTTTAATTCTCTGTGGTGTCCAGGGTTGACAGGACCTGCCCTGTTAAACTCTCCAGCATTTTTTTTTTTAACAGAGTGCAAAAGTGGTCAGACAGTAGTTGGCATAGCTCACCAGGATGTGCCACAAAAACCCACTTTAGCTCAAAGTGAAGAAGAATGTCTGGTCAGGCCAGCAATCAATGTCCATCTCTGAAGCAGAAAGACAAAAACAATAACAATTAAAGGCATAAAAATAGGAAAAGAAGAACTTAAATTATCACTATTTGCAGATGATATGATCCTATACCTAGAATACCCAAAAGGGTCTACAAAAAAACTACTAGAACTAATAAATTAATTCAGCAAAGTGGCAGGATATAAAATCAACACACATAAATCAAAGGCATTTCTGTATACCAGCGACAAAACTTCTGAAACAGAAATGAGGAAAACCACCTCATTCACAATATCCTCAAAAAAAATAAAATAAAATATTTGGGAATCAACCTAACAAAAGAGGTGAAAGATTTATACAATGAAAACTACAGAATTCTAAAGAGAGAAATAGAGGAAGATCTTAGAAGATGGAAAAATATACCCTGTTCATGGATAGGCAGAACTAACATCATCAAAATGGCGATATTACCAAAAGTTCTCTATAGTTTTAATGCAATGCCAATCAAAATCCCAATGGCATTTCTTGTAGAAATAGATAAAGCAATCATAAAATTCATATGGAAAAATTAAAGATCCAGAATAGCAAAAGCAACTCTAAGCAGGAAGTGTGAAGCAGGCGGCATAGTGATACCAGATTTCAAACTATATTACAGAGCAATAGTAACAAAAACAGCATGGTACTGGTACCAAAACAGGCGGGTGGACCAATGGTACAGAATAGAGGACACAGAGACTAATCCACAAAGTTACAACTATCTTATATTTGATAAAGGGGCTAAAAGCATGCAATGGAGGAAGGATAGTATCTTCAACAAATGGTGCTGGGAAAACTGGGAATCCATATGCAACAAAATGAAACTGAATCCCTTTCTCTCACCATGCACAAAAGTTAACTCAAAATGGATCAAGGAGCTTGATATCAAATCAGAGACTCTGCATATGATAGAAGAAAAAGTTGGCTCCGATCTACATATTGTGGGGTCAAGCTCCAAATTCCTTAATAGGACACCCATAGCACAAGAGTTAATAACAAGAATCAACAAATGGGACTTACTTAAACTAAAAAGTTTTTTCTCAGCAAAAGAAACAATAAGAGAGGTAAATAGGGAGCCTACATCCTGGGAACAAATTTTCACTCCTCACATTTCAGATAGAGCCCTAATATCCAGAGTATATAAAGAACTCAAAAAATTAAACAATAAGATAACAAATAACCCAATCAACAAATGGGCCAAGGACCTGAACAGACACTTCTCAGAGGAGGACATACAATCAATCAACAAGTACATGAAAAAATGCTCACCATCTTTAGCAGTCAGAGAAATGCAAATCAAAACCACCCTAAGATACCACCTCACTCCAGTAAGATTGGCAGCCATTATGAAGTCAAACAACAACAAGTGCTGGCAAGGATGTGGGGAAAAGGGTACACTTGTACATTGATGTGGGACTGCAAATTGGTGTGGCCAATTTGGAAAGCAGTTTGGAGATTCCTGGGAAAGCTGGGAATGGAACCACCATTTGACCCAGCTATTGCCCTTCTCGGACTATTCCCTGAAGACCTTAAAAGAGCGTACTACAGGGATACTGCCACATCGATGTTCATAGCAGCACAATTCACAATAGCTAGACTGTGGAACCAACCCAGATGCCCTTCAATAGATGAATGGATAAAAAAATGTGGCATTTATACACAATGGAGTATTACACAGTACTAAAAAATGACAAAATCATGGAATTTGCAGGGAAATGGATGGCATTAGAGCAGATTATGCTAAGTGAAGCTAGCCAAGCCCTAAAAAACAAATGCCAAATGTCTTCTTTGATATAATGAGAGCAACTAAGAACAAAGCAGGGAGGAAGAGCAGGAGGAAAAGATTAACATTAGAGACATGAGGTGGGAGGGAAAGGGAGAGAAAAGGAAGATTGCATGGAAATGGAAGGAGATCCTCATTGTTATACAAAATTACATATAAGAGGTTGTGAAGGGAATGGGGAAAAAAACAAGGAGAGAAATGAAATACAGTAGATGGGGTAGAGAGAGAAGATGGGAGGGGAGGGGAGGGGGGATAGTAGAGGATAGGAAAGGTAGCAGAATACAACAGTTACTAATATGGCATTATGTAAAAATGTGGATGTGTAACCGATGTGATTCTGCAATCTGTATACGGGGTAAAAATGGGAGTTCATAACCCACTTGAATCTAATGTATGAAATATGATATGTCAAGAGCTTTGTAATGTTTTGAACAATCAATAAAAAAAGAATAAGATATACTCCATGTTTGTATAAATATATCAAAATATCCTCTACTGCCATGTATATCTAAAAAGAATAAAAACCTAAAAAGAAAAAAAAAACGAAAAAAAAAAAACAGTAAACAAAACCAACAGGGGCTGGGGATGTGGCTCAAGCGGTAGCGCGCTCACCTGGCATGTGTGCAGCCCTCAGCACCACATACAAACAAAGATGTTGTGTCTGCCGAAAACTAAAAATAAATATTAAAATTTCTCTCTCTCTCTCTAAAAAAAAAAAAAACCCAACAAAAATTAGGCAGCAAAACTAATCATTAGTACCTTCTATAAATTTCCCCAATTGATTTTCTCTATTTGGTCAATACTTTATCAAACTTAGCTTCTAATTCGGATTGGCAAATTAATAAGTGAATTGCTAGTAGCCCTTCTGCTGTCACACTTTGCTTAGTGCAGCACACTGTAATCCAAACCGATATTTAAAGAAAGAAATCTTTAATTAAAAAAAAATTTATACCTCTCTTCAAAGATTAAGGAATATATTCTATGGATTTTTTTTTTTTTAAAGAAGGAAGGAAACAGGCTGAATATAGGCGAGCCAAGCGCTTGTAGACATCCCTGATCTCGCAAGCCTCCTACCCCCACCCCCAAATCCTTGCACATGCACAAAGGAGAAACCTACAGGGATGTTCACGAAGCCCTGTTTATGAGAATGACAATGGCAAGAAAACCTAACTATCCGTCTGAATGAAGAATGGGTTTAACTATAGAGATTATTATTTCGCATTTTCCAGAACAACTGCTAACAATTAAAGAGCACTTGGCATACCCCCTGACCTGCCTGGAACCTTCTGGTTACTCTTTCATTTTATGCTGTGAGAGTTAAGTCAACTCAAACGTGTTGACTGCTAAAAACAGTACTTGGTCATAGCAAGCACTCAGAACACTTCAGCTGGCATCTTTGGTTTGTTTTTATTGCACCATTTTTTCCTACAACAGCATAAGCATAGTACAACCACTTATCTGATCATCCCCATTTATAAAAAAGAAAACTAGGACACCAAGCATTTAAGCTACTCGCCTAAAGGGTTTGACTTTCTTAGGATTCATAAGCCAAAAACATCAAAAAAGCCATGCCAGAAATCCTTGGTCCCAGGATTATCAAACTCCTCCTCTCTAGGAATGTTCTTTTTAATTTTTTTTTCTTCTCCTTCCCCATAACCAATGGTGAAGCAGAATTTGTTGTTATTATTGATGTTATTACTACTGGTCAAATAAACTGGGCAGAAAGCTAGTAAGGTTCTTTTTGAGGGAAATGAAAGAAGCCTGAAGCCTTATTCTACAGCATCTTCCTGCAGATGTGGTTTCCCTGCAGGACCAGCCCTCTCCTCCCATGTCTAATTCTTCCCATCACAACTCAGGGCAGAGAATGCCCCCAGCATTCTGTCAGCTCAGCTGGCCTTATTTTTCTGAAGGATGTCCAGGTGGTGGGACTTGGCATTCTACCAAGGGAGTGAGGTGCGTGAGACTCTACACGTGTTTGAAAAAATTTCCAGATGATTCTAACCACCTCCAAAAAGCCGCTGCTCTCAGAAAGCATGAAGTCACATCTACAAAGGCATCACACTCCAGGAAAGAAAAGCCGTTTCTGATTTTTTTAAAGCTCACAGGGAGGGAGAGAAGTCTTTTATTTTACCTTCAGATCTAGAGGTAAGGCATCTGGCTGTATCAACAGCAGAGAAAATCACTTTGTTCATGAATTTCCATCACCAACACAGACACTAGCAAGACAAATTAGTTCTTTCTTTTCCCCATCACCTGATCAAATAATTTAAATGTAAGACAAAAAGACGTCAAGTGTAATAATATATACCCACATGTTAAAAATCTAATAGAGTTAGTTAAAAAGGCCATTATATAGCGAGTAGAAGCATCCAGACGAGGCCTGGTGAGGCAGACACAAGACTACAGCTGGGGTACTACCATCGACCTTTTTCATGGAGCACTAGGATGTCATTAATCATTTCTAATAATCATTCAAAATAAATTCAAGGTAGACCTGCATTTGAAGGGCATTGAAAAAAAATGCAAAGATATGTTACAAACAAAAATATTGAATCTCTCAGGTCTGGGAAAGGTTTCTCATTCATGAATTATTAATGATAATATCTAAAAATATATTTTACCCAAGAACCCAAAGCACTAAGCAATCAAAGTCTGGTGTCTCTTCAAATGGCCCTGTCTCAACAGCTAGAGAGACGATAGTATATGTCCATCTCCCACAAAAAGAAATAAGCACACTTGTAAATATCTCTTTCTTTGTCAACATTTGAACTGTAAAATGCTATTAGAAAATTCAGTGAGGATCAGGATCTTTTCGAAGAAACCTTCACCAAACATGGATGCTCAGGCATCATACACCATCCAATTCTGTTTTCAAACACAGTAGGAATGAGGATCCACAGCCTGTACCTCTTTGGTGAAGACGGGGTTGAGCTTTGCTTAGTTTCGGTGGATTCATCGTTTGGATTGCCTCAAGTTGTCAGGATTCTTTAAGACACTAAGCTTACATCTCTCAGAACTTTAAATAAACTACAATATTTAACTCAGCTGATCTCCAAATCACATACCCCAGAGAGCAGTTCCCAAAGACATCAGGTCTATATAACAGCATCCGAGAGAAACAGAAGCTGGATATTGAGTGGATAGTCCATTAACAACCGTTCATTGACTTCTTACTGTATGTTCTCGATGCAATAAGTACTGTGAAAAATCGAGGCAAACTCTCAGAATATCACTTACTTTTTAAATAATTAATGATTTTTTGGTGCTGGGAATTGAACCCAGGGGTGCCTTATCACTGAGCTACATCTCCAGCCCTTTTAATTTTTTATTTTGAGACAGATAAAATATCACTTACTCTTAGTACTACTACAATTATAAGACAGCAAAAAATCATTCCAAGATTCTTCTTGATTTCCATATTACTAAGGATAGAAATCCACTAGAAGGATCATTTTGTTTGAGAAAGTATTGTGAATATTTTGGTAAAGCCCTGAGTTTCTCTGAATGGGGAAAAACTGAGATAGGTCTAAACTACTCCAATATTGGGAATTTTTTGGTTTTTCAAAATAACCCAAGGGCTGGGAGACTTGGGAGGCTTAGGACTTGAGGAGAAGGCTGGGATCTACAGACTTAATGCAACATAACCAGAAAGAGCTTTCCAGGGATAGGGGTGGCTGAAGAAATTAGAAAGAACCATGATAGCTAAAAACCATGTGCTATAATAACCTGCCCTAGGACAGACTGCATGTGTGGTGCCTAGTGCCTGATGAGGGGGCGCTGAGTCCACAAGCAGGCTAGGCAAGGCTGAGAAGGGAGCAGCCACAGCCAGGGACAGGAAAGGGAGAGCTGGGGATTGAGTTTACTTGACACTGATATATAATTTTAAGGATCCATTAATTCCTTCTGAGTATTTCTACTTGTGTTTTAAATCTAAAATTTAAAAAGTTATTATTAAACTGACAACCAAACTAGATGTTTCCAATATGAATTTTTATAAGATTCCAGAATAAAACATAATATATATATATCTGGGCAGGGTGGCCCATGCCTGTAATCCCAGCTATTCTGGAAGCTGAGGCAGGAGGATTGCAAGTTCAAGGCCCATATGGATAACTTAGTGAGAGCCTGTTTCAAAAGAAAAATTAAAGGGGGCTGGGAAGGTAGCTCAGTGGCAGAGTGCTTGACTTCAATGCAGGAGGCCCTAGGTTCAAAACAAAACAAAAAACAAAAACACACACTCCATCCAGAAGGAGAATGAGTTGAGGCCACAGATTTTGAACAGAGACAGACTCAGGCTCAAATTCTGACTCTTGGCCTCAGTTTCCTCATCTACAATACAGAGATTCTGATTGTGAGGCTGGAATGAGAGAAATTTAAGTTCGTCCCTGAGCATGTGCCTGGTACATGGTAAGCCACTGATATTGGGAATCATTATGGCTACCGACATGAGCTCAGTAGATAAATTCTTTGATCTAATTCTGAGATGCTGGAAGAGTTATTTTGCAAAGATGTTCATGCCATCCAAAAGAGATCTTCTTTTTTTTCCTTTAAAATATGGTTTTACATAATAGACAAATAACTTGTTAAACTTGTTATTAGTCAAGATTCTTCTGGTTGCAAATGACAGAAACCCCAACTTAAGCAGTCTTAAAGGAAAGGGAAATTTATTGGTTCTAATAACTGAAAAGACTAGGGTCCTTTATGTCATTGGATATAGGAGCTTAAAAATGTTAAGTGTCTTTCTTACACACTATTTCTCAGCTTTGCCATGCTCTGTTGGATTTGATGTCAGGCTGACCATCCCTGGTGGTGGTCACTGTTGCTGTCAAGCATAGATTGCCCAAATTCCATATTTAGGAGAAGGAAACCATTTCTCTTGGGTTCTCAGTTGACCTCACTGGTGTTAAATGCGTCATGAAGCCCTCACTGAACCAAACCCTAAGCTAGAAGAGTGGGATGTGTTGGCTGGCTGGGGCAAGGACACATGCTACCCCTGGGGCTAAAGTGTGATGACCCATCTAAAGCACATGGATTGAGAGTGAAAGGGTCCCCCAAAAGTTCCCCTAAAATATTTGAGTGGTATTACCAGAAAAATGGAAAATAGATGCTGTGCAAATCAACTCACAGACATCCACAAAAAATTTCAATGGCACTGGTGTTGGAGGACAGGCAACATAAAACCTTCTGCATCACAGCACATAAAGAATAGGATTTGACCCAAAATGGACCAAATCTATGTAGAAGAAGGTATTTTATAATGGTATTTACTAACCATCTATTTTATTATAATTAATCTTCTTTTAAAGAGGTATATCAATATGGCATCAGTAGGTGGACAACCATATCCATCATATAATAACTATTTTTTTTCTAGGATTCTTGGCCTTTCTTATTTTCTTACCTTTGAATTTATTTTTTACTTATGCTATGCTAATATAGAGATTTTTAAAAGTGTCTCTCTACATGAAGGATAAATATTTTTAGAGGAAGCTAAAAGAATTTTCTCTCCTTGATGTGTAGATTCCTTTCTTTTTTAACCTCTTCTTGCCTACACTCTTCATATCTCCATCTATTCTCTCCAGACTCTGATATATTTAATGCGTGGTAAGAAAGCAACCACTAAGAAAAGATAACCTATACCCAGTTGTCCTGAGTGAAGGATTTAACACTCTTAAGCACGTAAGAGTTGGGGAAAGCCACAGGATGTTGGTATTTTCTTCTGTGATGGCATGGCTAGGAATTACTTATCATATGCTTAGAATGTTGAAAATAGTATATAACACAAAAATGTAATGCCAGTAATGTGGAAAGAATTCTTCTCCTCTTTTGAATTGTTCAGAAATCCAAGTTCAAAGAGAAGTGAATAAGGAAGTAACCTGACTGCATGGGATCTTTCCTGCAGCTCAAGACTGGCCAGCAATTTTGAAAAAAAAAAATTAATAGCTCCTATATATCCTGTACCTAGTTTCCCCTATTACTAAGGTTTAACATTAATATGCTTTGTTTACTGCAATTTATTTACTGAATATTAATTTACTTATCTCCAAAATAAAAGTAATAAAGGCAATTATCTGACCTTTTTGAAAATATAGATTCCAACTTTCCAGTGAATCAGAATATCCATAAGTAAGGCCAATGTTTCCATGTTTTTGGAAAGTGCCTTAGGAACTCTGATGATTAAAGAGTTTGGGACTCACCGGTACAGATTGTAAAAAGGAATATTTAACACTGAGTTCTGGATGGAAGAGAGTAATTCCCCCCCCCCAAAAAAAAAAAACCACAGTTTTGAGTCACCAAGATACATAAAAATAATGGTTTGTTTAATAATCTTTTCTTCTTTGGAAGTATTTCAAATGAGTAAAATATTTTAATCTCAGTGAAAATATTTATAATTTGCCTGGTTACAAATTGAAAAGTATTAGCTAGCAGGCTGTTAGAAAAGTAAAATCTTTGGGAAGTTTGTGATTTGAGGTACAAATGTTGTATCTATGCTTTTATCTTCACCATATCCCAATAAGGTACACAGACTAAAATACCGGTATAGCCAACATTAAAAATAGGAGCATGTCTGAAATTCACTCACTCATACACCTCCATGTGCTTCCTGAACCCACCCACTGCCGTCTCTACTTCCATCTCTGGCTGCAGGACCAGCCCATCCCCTTTCCTAAAAAGGCTTTTCTCCTGCCTTCTATAAATGGAGAAACCATTGACACTGTTTCTAACTGTGTCAGCAATAATACTTTGTCCTTTCCACCTCATTCAAGGAGGCCTGGATTCTTTTTGAATGACAGTTTGCTAGTCCTTGCCACATTCGCATGGGGCAGGGGTTAGTACTATTTTGAAGAAGTCTCAGCATGAACTCAACAGATTCACAGAGCGGATGAGCGTGGCAGGTAAGTCACAAGTTGGGTTACAAATTTGTTTTTTTACTACATTTTTTTAAAAATGAAAAACATTTTTTAAAATTATGTAATAATGTCTGAGAATCCTTCAACCCGAGAAAGGCAGTCATTCTAATGAGCATGGACACTAATGCAACATGGGTCTATTTTTAATTTTCCTTGGTACTTTGCTTGTTTATAATGAGGTTGTACTGGGGACATTTTCTACTTACCTCATCCTCTTCTCCTCACTGATAAACAGGTTCTGGGAATTGTGGTCCTTCAGATAATATTCTCTTCTTCCCCAAATGGCTCATGAAGTTCTCTCTTCCTATAAGCCAATAAAATGAAAATAGACATTCACTGTCAGCTGTCAGTCACTTTGGGTGGATGCTCCTAGATGGGCATTAAAGAAATATTGTTGCTGAAATGCAACAAGTTTCTGCTTTGCCTGGTGTCTCCTGAGCCAATACAAGGTTTAAGGGATGATAAATAATGGGTTGTTGCTTGAGTTCTCCATATATCTCTCCATTTTCCATTTTTCTCTCCTTTTGGTTAAGCCTAGGATACAGGGAATAACTGTTAAGACACAACTTTTGAAAGGGAATATACAGTTATGTGGATCAGTGTCCTAAGCTTATACAGGGGGCTGTAGGCATTATTGATCCCCAGAGAGGAGCAAGACTCAGGGGTTTTAGGCACTGGACCCTTTGGCCCCTTCTGCACTGGGGTGCTCTGCTATTATTTGCTTTATGCAGTGAGAATTATGAAATCCTTCTGATGTTAATACAGTGTGTCGTAGGTGAGAAACGGGAGATCAGTGATGTGTTGGGCCTTGCTCAAGGTCACAGCAGGTGGCAATGGTAGGGCTGAGGGCAGAACTCCAGTCCTAACTTCTAGTCTGGTGTTCTTTTAGCTTGCCATTTTCCACTCTATATCTAAACTGGGCAACTTCTTTACAAAAGATGCTCATTCACAAGGTATTATTAATAACTGCTAAGTGTTTGACACAAAAAGGAGGATGAGAAGATGAAAACTGTTTCTCATTTGAACAATACTATAATATTATCTGGCTTCTAGCTTGGAATCCTTGCTGTGCCTTTCACAAAGCAGGTGACATCTCCCTCTGTAAAATAGACAATGAAGCTCAACTCAGATACTGCTCAGTTTTTTTGTGAGCAAGCAGATAACAAATATGGAGCGTTACATTGATTATTGGTTTATTCCTTTGCTTGAATGAAATAAAACTCACTTAATATTCATGAATGGAAAAATCCCTCCAAAGGAATTGTCTCTTCGCATTTTTGGAAAAACCAAAGGTAATAATCAAAACAGTGACCATTTACATGGTACACAGCTTGAGTTAATTAGACAATAATCAAAGGACCTGTGTTCTGTCTGCAAAGCATGCACTGAGGTGCAAGGAGAACTGAGGAATGAGCCTTAAGAAACCAGTCGACCGTTCTGAATCTTACAAAGCCTGCAGTACTAAAGGAGTGCAGAGAAGAATTCACTGGCTGTCTTTTAAATGGTAAAGCCACACAAGCACCAAGAACTTCAGTTGGTCCTGAAATTCCCTGCTTCCCATTAGGAGCTGCTTCTAAATGTAGTAGCTCTCCCACTGCGTAATTAAAATGTCTTCCCAGAACACAAATCTGAGGAGGATGAATAGTTGCCAAATGGGCCCCTTTCTTTGCTAGGCTCGTAGGTAATTTGCCTTCAGCTAACAAGAACTGGCACTGAAAACCAAAAGTAAGACAACAAAGGGCTTTGGACACTGGGTAGGGACTATTACGTGATGTTGGAGTGTGGGATGAGCACTGTGGCGTGAGCTCAGATTATTCCATCTGTAAATTGAGCAATTGGGCAGCTCTGTGTTAGAAGGTACCCCAAGAGTATTCCGATGAACAGTACTCAAATGTGTGCAAGTTTCCTGTTTCTTTGATGATTATGTAAAGATTATGTCCCATTTATAGAACCAGAAGAAAAAATAGCCATGGTGTTTGGAAGATTTGTGTTCATATCCCCTGGCTTAGTTGTTGAGTATCTTTGCTGGATTAAACACCGAATTTCTGGTTTCTCATCTATAAAATGAATAATGGGGTGGAAAGATAGATTAAGGATTTCTAAGGTACTTTTCCAGTTCTAACAGGTTTTTATTTTATGACTAAATATAATGAGAGCAAAACCCTTTTCTTCTTATTGTTTGGATCATTTATATTAATGTCCCGTGCATCAAACTCCAAAGGATTTAAAATAATACTGAGTCTTTGGTCTATTACTCTTCAATGAAGCATGTGGCAGAAGTGTATGTAGTTTTTGATCACTACCAGGGTTAATAATTCAGTAAGGACTAATTTGTACCACAAGAAACAGACCTGGCTGTTACTGCTCAAACACACAAGGATTTCTTCTGTGACATAAAGGAACTCTGAAAGTAGGAAATCCTGAGCTAGTATTGTGGCCTTATAAAGAAATTTTATGAAGAAGGTCCATTGTGTTTGACTACTACCCGAAAGGGTACCTCCTAACTCAGTAATGACTGCTAAGATGCCAACTACTATGCCTTTATTCCAGGAACAATGAACTGCTCCCTCCTTCAACTAGGAAATGTTGTTCTTTACTTGGGCACATTGCTATTACTAGGAAGAAAGGAGAGATGGATGAAAAGGAGACTACCATCTGTCATGCTAGTCGCCTTGGATGGATTCTTGGTTGAAGGTCACTTCCCTAACCCTACAGGGCTTCTACCAGTATGAGAACTGGTGATTGAATGAAAGTGGATTAAAACAAATCCTTCTACTTCACAATACCTTGAAGCCAGAAAGAGTGCTGGGAGGGGAGCCATGTGTGAGTTAGGAGGTACCCCTGTGAGTAGTAGTCAAACACAATGGAACTTCTTCATAAAGTTTCTTTGTAAGGCCACAATACCAGCTCTGGATTTTCTTCCTACCATGTGAGAATCCAGAAGATTTATCTTCACAGGTGAAAGCAGAAAATTTATTCTATCGCAGATGTCATTTTGAGAAGTTAATAATTTTGAATTATTATAATATAATAATTATAACAAAACTATTCATTTATTTGTTTCAGGAAAAAACCCTAATCATTATATTTTAAAAATATCTTAATAAATGTTTTTAATGACTCTGCTCTTGCTATGAATAAGTCGCATAGCTTAGCAACAAGGAACAGAGAGGTGACATATAAAGCTTTTTCTGTACTTTGAAAATAATAGCTCACCCTGGAGCTTGGATTAGGTAAAAGGACCTTACTTCCTAAAGTTCTGTTTTTATCTCAGCTAAGATCTGATTCCCCACACTAGCTCCTACAAGTCACTTACCTACCTCTGACACTGATTTATATTTTGTGTTCTTGTTATATGTAGAACATGTCTTTGTTGTTAAGAAAGTCTGCATTCCTTGCTGCTTTATTTAAAAATAACAATAATCTTAGTTCATCTGAATAGTCAAAACTGCCTAAAGGCAGGTGGGTTTTAAGAAATTGGGAATAATATCCAGTTTTTTTTTTTTTTTAAAAACCCTAAGTAGTTTGATACCTGAAGTCAATTAAGGACAGTTCTTAGACACCAGCCTTCTGTCCTGAGTATTGTATTTGTCACAGATCACCACCCCTGCTTAGGATGGTTAATTTTTTATATCTACTTGGTTAGGTAACAGTACCTACATGCTTGTTAAACAATATCCTAGATGTTGCTCTGTGTGTGTGTGTGTGTATGTGTGTGTGTGAGTGTGTGTGTGTGTGTGTGTGTGTATGTGAGAGAGAGAGAGAGAGAGAGAGAGAGAGAGAGAGAGAGAGTGCTTTAAAGGGATTAACATTTAAATCAGTGAACTCTGAGTAAAGCAGATTACATCTCCATATCCCAGTGGGCTTCATCCATCAGTTGAAGGCCTTAGGAGAAAAAGACAGTTCACCCAGGGATGAGCCAAATGCCTTCAGACTCTCCCCACGTCTCCAGCTTGCTCTGCAGATTTTGCCTTGCCAGCATCCGCAAGTGTGTAAGACAATGCATAAAATCATTTTTTAAACACACATGTACACTAATACACACACATATAAAATATACATTTATTGGACAGGCTTCAAATAGAATACATAGACATCAGTGAGAGAGTGAGAGACAGGAGGTTTTAAGGAATTGTCTCATGCAATTGTGGAGGAATCAATATGATATATATGTACACGTTGTGTGTGTTACATATTGGTTGTGTACTATATGTTATACTATATATATATAGTATACATATCACTGTGCTTAACTATAATATTACATATATACTACATATCATAGTATGCAATCAATATACAACATGTATTTGTCATATGTATCCTATTGGTTCTTTTCTTTGGACAACCCTAACTAATACACCACGCCAACTTTTGTCTTATGGATATTTCACATTTGAGAACCAGCCCATTTTTGCTGCTTCTTATTTCTGTAATCCATTGTTTCACAACTGATTGATAAAGGTAGCATGGTCTAGAGAAGTAAGGAAGATGAGTTCTGGTGTGAGATTGGATTGGAATCACAGTTCCAAGGTTTTATTCCCTGGACAACCCTCTTACCTCTCTGAACCTTAGTATCCACATCTGTAAAATGGTAATGATGCTATTTGGAGAATTAAATGATCTAGACAGTAATGACAATAACTAAAAGTACCTACTTTTGAAATGTATTTATTATTTGCCACATGAAATGGATTCTCTTTTCTTTCCTGTACAACCTTAAAAGGTAGACATGAGAAAACAGAGGTTCAGAGAGTTGCAGGATCTTGTCCAAGTTCACATGGTTAGCAAACGGTAGATGTAGAATCAACCACACTATGCTGCCTCTGTAACAAATAAATACTTAGTTTGTGCCTGGCACAGAGCAGATGCTCAATATTAATTCCCTTCCATTTTCTTCTTCCATTCCATTTATATGATTACTCAGCTCTTTCTGCTAATGTCAGAGCCAGTGAAAGCAATAAATAAATTGAAAGCATTCAATTTATAGCTCTGGTGCAGTCCGGAATCTGCCCCAAAGTGATTCATTCTGCTGCTTCCTTGGCAGGAATTGAAGCTGAAAGCAGCAACAGCCTATTCTGCCGCAGTATCTTGAGTGGACACAGTATTCGCACCTGTACTGGTCACTTAGAGGAGTGTGGTAACCTGCTGGACACAACTATGTCTGCACTACTGAATTCATTCCCAGAGCCAACCTCAAGTTTGTGCATTTGAATGCATGCCCTGTTGCCTCCACTGTCATGTGTAATTTAGAAGTGGGAAGGCAGAGTGGATGGTGGTCTGACTCTTCCCCCCTGGCTTGGTGCTGCTGGGAGAGCAAGCAGCCTTTCTCATTTGGTTATCTTGGTGTGGAAGCCATGGGAAATGGCACAAGAATGGCCCTCTCTCTCTCTCCCTTCTCTCCTCTTTGAAACCACTGCAAAGATCTGTTCCATTAGTACAAAGAGAACATTTATGCATTTTTAAGTGATTCTTTGGCAAACTAGAGAGCTGTTCCGAGAGGCTACAGACATTGTGTCTGCAGCTACTCATCAAAATAATAGGTGTCTCCTTATAATATTGGTATTCCTGACTGTAACTTCCCCTCCTTAAAAACTCGTTTCATGCAAGGATGCTGATGTAGGTACCAAGTTATTCTCTAATTCTAGGGGAAAAAGTTTTGAAAGTCCTTGGTAGTTGGCCTAGCACATATTATATTCATGCTTGGATTTTGGTCAACTTAAATAATTTAGAGCCTGAGAATATTCTACAAAGATTGTTTTTATTTCAAGCTGATTTCTTCAGGGCTTCCAGTATGCTAATGTAGAGACCATTATTTTTTAAAAATCAAGCTATTTCTATTAAGCAGATTTTTTAAAAAGATGTTTTAAACTTTAGGACTTGTATTATACACTCTGATGCAATGAGTGACATTTGGCATTTGCTACAACTGTATCTGCAAACAACGTATGATATGGGGACAAAGTCACAAACGTTAGGACTTCAGTTCCTGTCTAATCTCCCTTTCCTCCATTCCTTCCCATTAATGCCAAATTCCCTTCTGGGCATAACACATCATTTTTTTAATGTCCTGCATGTGCTACCTTCTTCATCTAAAATGATCCCCCTGTCCTTTGTCTCCCTACCTACCAGACTTCACAAATTCCTGCTCATTCCATGACACCTAGAGCAAATGTCATCTCAATGGTTAGGTTTATAAGATTTAACCATGTTGTTGCAGGTAGTTGTGTGTGTTCATTCGTGGGTAGTATTAAAGTTTATAAACATAGCACCATTGGTCAATTCATTCTTACTATGGTTTTGGATATGGTTGAGTGTGTCCTCTGTTAGTCAGTTTTTTATTGCTGTGACCAAGTACCTGAAAAGAACAATCCAGACAAGGAAAGACTTATTTTGGTTCATAATTTCAGAGTCTGTGGTACTTGGCTTCACTGTTCTGGGCCTGAAGTAAGCCATATTATCATGGAAGATGATGTGGCAATGTTAAAAATTGGGAACTAATTAGATCCTAAAGTCATTGAGGACATACCCTCTGAAGAGTTTTAGATAGTTCTCATGGGACCCCTGAGTTAATTTTATGAGAACAAATTTTTATAAAAGCCAGAGCCTGACTCATAAAACCTCTTTGGTTTCCTGTCTAGCAATGTAATCATTTGCTCTTACACATGTTGTCTACCATAAGTTCCTCACTGGAGCTGAGCTGAAGCCCCTGAGCATCTAGAACTGAAGCTAAATAAACCTCTTTTCTTTACCAAGTTACCCAGCCTCAAGCATTTATTTGGTAGTGGAAAACAGATTAATGCACCGGGCGTGGTGGCACACACCTTAATCCCAGTGGTTTAGGAGGCTGAGACAGGAGGATCGTGAGTTCAAAGCCAGCCTCAGCAAAAGTGAGGCACTAAGCAACTCAGTGAGACCCTGGCTCTAAATAAAATACAAAATAGGGCTGGGATGTGGCTCAGTGTCAAGTGTCCCTGAGTTCAATCCCTGGCACCCTCCCCCACACTACCCTCCCTAAAAAACAGACTAATGCAATTCTATTGAGTAACATATGAGTTATTTCTAATTTTGGCTATTAGAAATAGTAGTGCTATGAAAATATTAAATATTTTTTTAGTGCACATAGGTATGCACATGTGTTTATGCCTAGGAATAGAATTTCAGGGTCATAGAGTATGTGTATGTTCACTTCTAGAAGATTGTGTAAAATAGTTTTTGACAGTGATTGTACCCATTTGCCTTTCCATTAGAATTTTATGTGCTCTGCATCATCTCCCACACTGGTTATTGCCTATCTTTTTAATTTTAATGATTTAGGTGAGATGTATTTCATCACATTGTAATCTGCATTTTTCTGATGCCTTTTGTTGTAACTAATGAAACTGATTATTACATTTTGTAGTGTGTTGAGAGCCACAGCCAAAGGGGCCCCAGCAAACTTCCAGCTGCCAGCAAGCTTCAGACTGCCCCAGCAACATCTAGCTGATTGGCTCCTCTGCGGTGATGTTCATTGGGCTGTTTCCCTGCCCTTCAGACTGCCAGCTGATGATTGGCTCACAGCTGCCCCAGCAACATCTAGCTGATTGGCTCCTCCACGGAGCTGCTCATTGGGTGACTTCTTTGGCTCTGCCCACGCAACCCAGCCAATCGGCCTCAAGAGGAGGAGGATTGTGGGAGGAAAAGGCTGGTGTTGGGGAGAGAGGCTTGTGGAAGCCGGTGGTGGCAGTTGGGCTCTGAGGGTTTTTCCCTGGAGCTGTTTTGTTTGGCGTTTGTAGTTCTAAAAATAAAGTTAGTTTCCTTTTGACAAGTGGCTCCTGATTTGTGCCAAGCCAGACTTCGGCATTTGGTGGCTCGCACGGGGAGCAACTGAGGGTAAGTAAACTGCTCGCCCCTGAGGGCAGGGCGAGAGGATGGGGAGCCATTCTAAGTCTCCTCTTTTGTTTTGCTTCGTTTTTGTTTTAACTTTCCTGTCCCTGGAGATGAGTAAGAGGGAAGAAAAACCACTCACATCTGAGGAAAAACTATTTGCGTCTGAGGAACAGATAGGGAGAAAGGACGGATGCACACGTCAGGAGGATAGAAAGGCTGATATAATGATTTTGTGTGGTTCCATTTTTATTGGATTCTGTCTCGGTTTTATTTGCTGTTATCTTGCTGGGTTGTATTATAGTAGAAATACGGGATCAGCAATTAGTAAAAAACAAACCGAAAGACTGTTAAGTAAATTGTTAAAGGAAGGAAGCTTCCCAGTAAAATCAAGAGCAGTCAGGGCATACGTTGATATAATACAAGAATATAGCCCATGGCTTTTTAAGGAGGAGTTGTTAGATATATCACAATGGAACCATCATGGTGAAGATTTAAAAAGAATAGAAAAGAACAACCCAGGGACTCTGCCAGTTGGCACATTGTCATTGTGGACGTTGGTATCTAGTTTGCTTAGTCCAAAGCCTTCAGTTCAGACAGAGGTAGAGGAAGAAGAAGACATATTGATTCAAGTAGAAGAGGAAGTCTCTCAAGTTAGTCAGACAGAGGAAAAGATTCAAGTAAAAGCTCGAGCTAGTCAGAAAGAGGAAAAGATTCAAGTAAAAGAGAAGGTCTTTCGAGATAGTGAGACAGAGGAAGGAAGTTAAATCAGGGGAAAAGTTAAAACAGGTGACTGCTAATAAGACCCTTTTGTTAGAGAGCGTAAGTGTCCAACCAACAGCACCGCCTCTACAGGAGACTGCTACTAACAGCACTCTATCACCAGAGGGCATAAGTGTCCAATCAACAGCACCACCTCCATATGCTAAGAGACTCCCAACCCCCACAGTTGATAGTTTGGATCCTGAGACAGGATCTCAAGTATGCCCTGTATTTGAGGTAGGAGGGCAGCGAACTTACCAGGGTTTAAATTTCAAATCAGTGAAGGAGCTAAAAGAGGCTGTAGCAACCTATGGTCCTCAAGCACCCTTCACTGTAAGCTTGGTCGAATCCATTACCAACTTAAGCATGACGCCAGCAGATTGGGCTAGTTTGTGTAAAGCTGTGCTAAATGGAGGACAATACCTGTTATGGAAGGTTGCCAATGAGGAATTTTGCAAGGAGACGGCTAGTCGAAATGCAGCAGCTGGTTATCCTCAGAGAAATCTAGATATGTTGTTAGGAAAGGGACCTTATGAGGATCGGCAGCAACAACTTGCATATGATCCTGGTGTATATTTACAAATTGCTGTAGATGCAGTTAGGGCATGGAAGTCTTTACAAGAACCTGGAGGTTTACAAGGTCAATTATCTAAGATAATACAAGGAGCTAATGAACCTTACGCTGAATTTGTAGATAGGCTTATTCAAACAGCTACCAGAGTTTTTGGGAATACAGAACAAGCAATGCCATTTATAAAACAACTGGCTTATGACCAAGCGAATCGTTGGTGTAGAGATATCATTAGACCATGGAAACATGAAGATTTAAACACATATATTAAATTATGTAGAGACATTAATGAACAAGGGCAAATTGTGGCAGCTGCAGTAAAACAAGCTTTAGATGCCAGAGACATTAATGAACAAGGGCAAATTGTGGCAGCTGCAGTAAAACAGGCTTTAGATGCCAGAGACATTAATGAACAAGGGCAAATTGTGGCAGCTGCAGTAAAACAGGTTTTAGATGCCAGAGACATTAATGAACAAGGGCAAATTGTGGCAGCTGCAGTAAAACAGGCTTTAGATGCCAGGCCAAGAACATGCTACAATTGTCAACAAACAGGACATTTTAAAAGGAATTGCCCCATAGGAGGAGGGTTTAACAAAACTAGGTATCAAACAAGTAGAATACCGGGTATTTGCCCACGATGCCGTAGAGGGAGACATTGGGCTAATGAATGCCGTTCTCAAACCACCATAGAGGGTACTCCATTATATTGGGCTAATGAATACCGTCCTCAAACCACCATAGAGGGTACTCCATTATCAAAAAACGAACAAGGACAAGGTGTTTATCCACAATATCGTGGACAAAGGCATCGGGCTCCGTTGCCAAAAAATGGACAGGGGGCCCCAATGCTCCGGGGCCCCAAACCACAAATATACGGAGCACTGGAGGAACCCAGCAACCCCAGCAACCCCATCAGGGTAGTGCCCAGCACATCAGATCCCTCATCAGACAAACCAGAGGGAGCGCAGGGTTGGACATCTGCGCCTCCACCAAATCAGTACTAACTCCAGAGATGGGAGTTCAAATCATTCCCACAGGGGTAAAAGGACCTCTTCCCAAAGGAACAGTAGGCTTATTATTGGGACGCAGCTCTTCTACTCTAAAAGGACTTTTGATAAGTCCTGGGGTAATTGATTCCAATTATGAAGGTGAAATAAAAATTATAGCCAGTTCTCCAAAGGGTATATCAGTAATTTCACCAGGAGATAGAATAGCACAGTTACTAATAATACCAAGCCTACATGATAAATTTTCCAGTCATGTTGTAGAAAGAGGTTCCAAGGGATTAGGCTCCACAGGTGTAGATTGGGCTATGCTTTCTTTAAATTTAGATTCTCGCCCCATGCTAAAACTAAATATTCAAGGACATGAATTTAATGGGCTACTGGATACAGGTGCAGATCTTAGCATCATCTCTCGTCAAGAATGGCCAAAACATTGGCCATTACAACAAGCCACTCAATCGCTTCGAGGCCTAGGAGTGGCGACTAATCCCGATAGAAGTGCAATGCTATTAGATTGGAAGGATCCTGAAGGATGTGAAGGAACTATACAGCCATATGTATTGGATCATCTTCCCGTAAATTTATGGGGACGAGATGTCTTAGATCAATTAGGTTTGACATTAACAAATAATATCAATCAAAATGCACCCACTATTATGGCTAGACAAGGTTTTAGGAAAGGAAAAAGATTAGAAAGACAAGAACAATGTATAGCAGCACCAATACAAATAGATCAAAGAACAGACAGACATGGGTTGGATTTTCACAAAGGGCCACTGAGACAATAAAAATTACATGGAAATCAGAAAGACCAGTATGGGTTCCTCAGTGGCCCTTGACTAAAGAAAAGACACAAGTAGCCCATGATCTGGTCAAACAACAATTATCGGAAGGACATATACAACCTTCTGTATCTCCCTATAATACTCCCATTTTTGTCATCAAAAAGAAATCTGGTAAATGGAGACTACTGCAAGATTTAAGAGCCATTAACAATGAAATGGTCATTATGGGACCTGCTCAATCGGGGATTCCTCAATTGTCTGCTTTGCCAAAAACTTGGTATGTTTTAGTTATAGATATTAAAGATTGTTTTTTTTCAATTCCAATTCATCCTGAGGATAGTCCACGTTTTGCATTTACTATCCCTGCACTAAATCATGAAGGTCCTGATCAGAGATATGAATGGAAAGTACTCCCTCAAGGGATGGCTAACAGCCCAACTATGTGTCAAATTTATGTTAACAAAGTAATCCAGCCACTTAGAAATCAAAATCCTGAACTACAAATATTTCACTATATGGATGATGTGTTATTGGCACACAAAGCTAAAAACACATTGCTAGAATGTTATGCCACACTTACAAACTTATTAAAAAATTATAATCTAGAGATAGCAATAGATAAAGTACAATTAAATTTTCCAATTAATTATTTAGGAGTTCTATTATCCTCAACCATGGTCCGTCCACCAAAAATTCAAATACGAGTTGATCAACTCAAATCACTTAATGACTTTCAAAAGTTATTAGGAGACATAAATTGGATAAGGCCTTATCTAGGTATTCCAACAGGAGAATTGGGACCTTTATTTGATATCCTAAAAGGTCCATCAGATCCAAATTCACCCCGAATGTTAACGCCTGAAGCAAGAAAGGCATTAAAAATCATTGAAACATATATGGAAAATATGCATTTGGATAGAATTGATATAAGTTTGCCTTTATTATTTATTGTACTACCAACAAAAAATATTCCTACAGGAGTATTTTGGCAAGAAGGTCCATTATTATGGATACATTTATCTTATTCTCCTAACACTATTCTTACTAGGTATCCTGAGGCTGTAGGACAATTAATACTCAAAGGAATAAAAACAGCAAAGGCAGTGTTTGGAATTTCTCCCCATAAAATTATTACTCCATATACTATGAATCAAATTGATGAATTAGCTAATGAGTTAAATACTTGGGCAATAATAATGTGCAAATCTAATGTTTCATTTGATAACCACTTACCATCTAATCCTTTATTGTCTTTTTGGTCATTGCATCCTGTAATTTTTCCAAAAATGACAAGAAAAACACCTATCATGAATGCTCCAAATATATTCACTGATGGGTCAAATAATGGTACAGCAGCAATAGTTACACCTGATCAAACTTTTACATTTTTAGTACCCAAACAATCGGCTCAAAAGGTAGAGCTTAATGCAGTATTACAAACTTTTGTGATGTTTAAAGATTCTGTATTTAATTTATTTTCTGATAGCCAGTATATAGTTAATGCTATAGTATCCCTTGAAGATGCTGGTAGAATTTCCCCTTCTTCTACTGTTTTCTCTTTGTTTTCCACTATACAAAGTTTAATCTGGGACAGAAAAGATCCATTCTTTATAGGACATATCAGGGCACATACAGGATTGCCTGGAGCTCTTAGTTTGGGCAATGATTTAGCAGATAAAACTACACGTGACATACATATTTTCTCTGTACTAGAAGAAGCTATAAATTTTCATGAAAGATTCCATGTCAATGCTAATACTTTACAAAAGCGTTTTAAAATAACTAAGGAACAAGCTAGACAAATAATAAAACAATGTCAAAATTGTGTGACCTTTTTACCACAAGTTAATCTTGGAGTCAATCCTAGAGGATTGATGCCTAACCATATTTGGCAGATGGACGTCACACACTTGCCAGAATTTGGAAAATTAAAATATTTGCATGTTACAGTTGATACTTCTTCTGGATTTTTGATGGGCTCCCTTCATGCCGGTGAAAAAACTAAAGATGTTATAGCTCATTGCTTACAAAATTTTGCCACTGTGGGCATTCCAAAACAGTTAAAAACAGATAATGCCCCTGGTTATACGTCTACTTCTTTTAAACAATTTTGCTCATCATTTGGCATTACTCATATAACAGGAATCCCATACAATCCACAGGGTCAAGGCATAGTTGAAAGAGCTCATCAAACTATTAAAATGTACTTATTAAAGCAAAAAGATGGAATTGGGAAGGGGTATATATTCCCCAAAGATAAACTTAAAATAACCCTTTTTACTCTAAACTTTTTAAATTTGGATTCATCAGGACTTAGTGCTGCAGAAAGGCATATGTGTCCAAAAAATGTACATAAGCCCAAGGTACTTTGGAAAGATATTCTAACAGGACAATGGAAAGGTCCTGACCCAGTAATTGTCTGGAATCGGGGGTCTGTTTGTGTGTTTCCACAGGAAGAACAGCAGCCGATTTGGATTCCAGAGAGATTAACCAAGGTTCTGACCCAGTGATTGTCTGGAGTCGGGGGCCTGTTTGTGTGTTTCCACAGGGAGAACAGCAGCTGATTTGGATTCCGGAGAGATTAACTAAAATCCTGACCCAGTGATTGTCTGGAGTCGGGGGTCTGTTTTTGTGTTTCCACAGGGAGAACAGCAGCCGATTTGGATTCCAGAGAGATTAACTAAAGCGATTTCTACAGACCAAAAAGAAGATGATTTAGCTCAAATCCATAATAGCTGATATCCAAAACTCCAATTTGGCTATCCTTACATCTGCGACAGAACCAGGATGCTTTTTTCAATATCTATTTTATTATTGCCCTTTCCCATATCATGAAGTTCTATTTTATTTTTTTGAGCTCATACAGACCTAGGTTAATGTTTTGCTGATCAGTTCTATTTTTTTTTGACTATAGAGTTTTTAAACATTGCAATAGAGATTTTACCTGTAAAAAGTTATAAGGCCTTTACTATTATGTTATGTGTTGTATGTATTATATTATGTGTGCACACTTGTGTTTTGTGTTATATGTTTGAATGTACGTATGTCCAATGTACGTATTTCTATATATCATATATGATGAGCGCTCATGAAAAGATGGATCCAAATATTTTTTTTTTATTCACGTGATTTAAATGGTTTAATTTAAATTGGGTAAATAACTGTTAAGAATTGTTTTAATATGTAAACAAAAAAGGAGGTTCTGTTTGTTTACTCTCACCTTTCGTTTTCATTATATTTAATAATTCTCTTCACTATAATATAAATTGTTAAGAAAATTGTTTTCTTTTAGTGCCTTCTGGAATGTTACCTAATTTTTTCTTTAGCCATTATTGCCAGAATAATGTTAAGAAAATTGTTTTCTTTTAGTATCTTCTGGAATGTTACCTAATTTTTTCTTTAGCCATTATTGCCAGAATTTCTATCTTCATCCCAGTGCCAATGAAGATAATATAAATTGTTAAGAAAATTGTTTTCTTTTAGTGTCTTCTGGAATGTTACCTAATTTTTTCTTTAGTCATTATTGCCAGAATTCCTATCTTCATCCCTGTACCGGTGAAGACAAAGATAAAACTAATCTACAGTTTCTGCAATAGCCATCACTGAACTGCTTACAGAACTTACACTGAACTGCTTACAGAACTATGTGTCACTTGTATGCATTGTGAACTATCTGTTGGTGCAGCGACTTGTGTAGTGTTGGGATATTTTTGCTGATGATATCATCGGTGGTACAATTTTCCCAAAAGGAGCCGTCAATTGACTTGGTATATCTTCCTCCCTTCTGCTTGTCATGATCATTCAGCTAAAATTTGGGGGTCAACAGAGGTGAGGCAAAGAACCTCACCCCCCCCCCGCTGAGACCTCTCCACAGGTGTGGCTGTACTGGACCGGTAGTCAATGACGGGTAAGATCCAATTACAATGGTACCAACCTAAGACAGGAGGCTGACGCCCTGAGGTCAGCTCATCCGAAGACGGGTAAGGACCATATGTATTGGACAACCTAAGGCAGGCACGGTCCATAAGCCACATGCTTGTTGTTTAAACAGAGAGGGGGAGATGTTGAGAGCCACAGCCAAAGGGGCCCCAGCAAACTTCCAGCTGCCAGCAAGCTTCAGACTGCCCCAGCAACATCTAGCTGATTGGCTCCTCTGCGGTGATGTTCATTGGGCTGTTTCCCTGCCCTTCAGACTGCCAGCTGATGATTGGCTCACAGCTGCCCCAGCAACATCTAGCTGATTGGCTCCTCCACGGAGCTGCTCATTGGGTGACTTCTTTGGCTCTGCCCACGCAACCCAGCCAATCGGCCTCAAGAGGAGGAGGATTGTGGGAGGAAAAGGCTGGTGTTGGGGAGAGAGGCTTGTGGAAGCCGGTGGTGGCAGTTGGGCTCTGAGGGTTTTTCCCTGGAGCTGTTTTGTTTGGCGTTTGTAGTTCTAAAAATAAAGTTAGTTTCCTTTTGACAAGTGGCTCCTGATTTGTGCCAAGCCAGACTTCGGCAGTAGTGTGTCCAAATCTTTTGCCCATTTTTCTGTTGGATTAGCTACTTTTTAGTAGTTATTTTCCAGTCACTGACTGGATATAAGTATAACAAATATTGATTCCAACTTTGTGACCTGCCTTTCACTCTCATTGCTGACCAGACTTACTTAAAGTTCTGTCCTTTCTACTGCACTCAGTGTCACATTTGTAATAAATCAGTCGGTTTTAAATGTATGGAATAGGACCTTGTCTTTTCAGTGGCCCCTTAGCAAACGTGCATCTTCCCCCAACTTTCCAAACATGTGGTCAGCTCAGAACAAGGATTTGGGTCCCTAATTCTATTTCCTTTGCTAGGTTAATATAATATTTAAATATAATATAGATCATCTTACAAATATCCTGAATTCAAGATACCAAAACTGTCAGTTTAGCCAACCAGGAAACAACTGAACTGACACTTAATAAGATCTCCATAAATGAAACTATTATCATCTCTAACAGCTAACTGGGTTTCTCCATGATTGCAAAGCCATCTCAGTCATCTACAAATGATCCTTTATTTTAGGCCTACTTTACTCAAATTGACCTAGAGTAGTTTTAGACTTATATAACATGAAAAGTAGCTGTTGACTTCTCTGCAATTTGTTCCCTAAAAGTATGTATCTAATTTATATCTATAAAACACTATAATTCCACATTCCCTAATAAAATCAAACTGTTAAATGAAGATTGTAGGGCTAGGTGTGGTGGTACATAGCCAGATATTCCAGCCACTCAGTAGGCTGAGACAGGAGGGTTATAAATTTGAGGTCAGCCTGGGCAACTTAACGAGAACCTGTCTGAAAACAAAATAAAAAGGACTGGGGATGTAGCTCCGTTGTAAAGCACTCTTGGGGTCAATCCCTAGCACCACAAAAGAAAAACAAAATTAAGGCTGTAGATGATTTCATGACCAATCTGATTTTAGGTTGAGGCAGAAGCTAAGGGTATCTATTGGGTAAGAAAGGTAACAAGTTACTGTTCTCACCTAGCTCACCTGCTTAGGGTACAGAAAATGACTCATTTTTTCTCGTAGGAAATGTTCTAGGTCCACTATGTGCAAGATTATGTGAGTCCCACCATAACATTTGGGATTGTCTCAGGGCCAGTTGGTAGCAGGGTGCCCATCTAGGCTCAAGAAGTGGGAAATAAAGAATAATTCCCATTGGCTCAGACTGGGAATAAAATTCAATGCTTGTGCAAATACAGGACATCCCAATCAAATTATTTTAAACAATTAGAGGCTCAGCCCCTTAAAAGATTCTAGATCCAGGTGTCTTAAGTACATTTCCCTGTGCCAGAAACTGTTAAATGAATCAGATCCATTTTTAAAAGGAAAGAGGAAGATAAGTAAAACTAGCTCATCTTTACTACCCACTTCTCATATATACCAGACACTGGTATAGTTACATTAACTGCTTTATGGAAATGTGTCATGCAGTCCTGAGGAGAATCCTAAAAGATGGATTTTATTAACCCCATTTTACAGTTGAGGAAGCCAAGGTGAACCAGTGGATCAGAGTCATTGGTTCTGGAATGGAGTTAGATGGTGAAGAGGTCAGAGGACAGTTCTCAAAGGACAGTTTTTAGGTCTGACAAGACAGTGAGATCAGAGAGTCTGAGGGTTCACTCTGTGAGTGCGGTTTTCTCCCTGAAACTGGGAGGGAAGGGATTTAATCGAATCAACTAATGTGAAGTGGATCAGATCTCTTTGAGGAAAAGAATCTATGTGTCAGTAAGAAACCTACAAGTGTAGGTTTGAGGAGAGAATGCTAGATTTGAGGAGAGAAGGTGGGATATGACTGACCAGGTTGTCTCATAGATATTCTCATGTCCCTCAGTGACATCCAGCTCTCCTCTGGAAAGATGAGCAAAATGTCCCACTAACTCAGCCAAAATCCCTGGTATTAAAGACTTTCTTGGCATCCTGGAGAGAGCCATGTCCTGTGAGCCAATATCAAAGGAATTGGAATTCTCCATTACCTCCGAGAAATCCACTCCTCTGAGTAGACCTAACCCTGCATCCAAGGAACAAAGAGTCCTCTTTAAAGAACTCTGTGAGACTGCCCTCGCTCCACACTCTTTAGCTTCGAAAGGCCCTCAAGAGAAAAAGGAGACTTTAGGGCAGCAAGGGCCCAGGACTCCCCCCTCTCTCAACTTACCAAGAAGGGAAGGAAAGCCTCTTCAGAAGAGTGGTGAATGGAAGCTGGTCTTAGTGGTGTCAAGACCCTGGCTGGGATTCTATACTCTGAAACATCCTTTAAGTATTTATTCAGAGGTGTGTCAGCATCTCACCTGGTTGAGATCTGGAGGGCATCGAACTGAGATTCCTATTCTCTATTCAATTCTTCCTGGTCATGCATCTGGCAGAGATTCCCCCAAATTACTCATATA
Source organism: Ictidomys tridecemlineatus (assembly GCF_052094955.1). NCBI lineage: Eukaryota > Metazoa > Chordata > Mammalia > Rodentia > Sciuridae > Ictidomys > Ictidomys tridecemlineatus. The sequence continues at coordinate 40,059,852 of NC_135482.1, read as the reverse complement.
AGGATTAGATAGATGGTAAAGGACATTACCAAGCAACACTGTTTCAGCAAATTAATATCTAAACTGCAAAATACCACTTGTTTCCCTGGAGAGAATGAATTGAGTTCAACAAATCTTCTGCAATGAGATCTCAGGAGAACCATCCTTAATAAATCAGGAATAATATGAGGAAGTGGCCCTAAGAAGCTGATGCAGAGAAAATGGATGGGGAAAGATAGATGCCAGCTTTCCATGCTCATAAAGCATACTCTCTCCACTGTTTGCATTCGTTGACATCTTTCTGGCCAGTGCAAATACAAAGTGGGGAAGCAGAAGTGAGGGAGGGGTATGAGGGCGCCAGAGGGAGAGGGAGAGAAAGGGAAAGAACAACTGGGGTAAAAGAGCAAGCAAAAGGTAGGTTCCATGCTTAGTGAATGCTTAAATCTATTGATCAATTACAAATAAGTCAATTAATAGATTAAAAAAACTGAGATAAATTATGCCTATTTGAAAATCAGAGCTGAAAAGGGATTTATAAAAATAGAAAGTAGCAAGACCAAAAGAATTTAAGACTCAGATTAAGTATTTCAAATTAAGATTAGGAGTTGATAAAAGGAGAATAAAACAAAATATTTACCATTTTTTTAAAAGGTTGAGGGTTAGTGAAATAAAAGGTGAAAGTTTTAGAATGTAAAGCTATACAATTAAGATGGATCTAAAACCTAAATGATTAAAGAAAAAATTTAAAGTAAGTGTAATTTAAGAAGTAGAAGGAAGGTGTTTTTGTTTGTTTGTTTGTTTTGTTTTGTTTTGTTGGTTTCAAGTAGGGGAGCTGTTAAAAACAGAAATTCAAAATAACAACAACAACTTGACCAGCCGGCCCAGGCTCGTGCAACTAAGAATGAGGAAGCTCTTTGGACAGACAGACCAGGCTTTTCTTTCTCTTGAGGAACATCCCTCCTAGTAGGTTTCTTAGCTGCTTATGTATTCATTTATGCATGCCTCCATTCATTCAGTCCACAAATTTAGTTTGCAAAGACTTGGGAATTCAACAATATAAATACAAAGAAGACTTTGCCCCGTGAAGCTTATGGTGTAGTGACAGTGAAATGATTACACAGGCAAGTTACTAATTACAGGCTGTGGTGAGAGTTAAGAAAAACCTAGGGTACTATGAGCATGTCTGATGTGAACATTAGTAGCGTATATGTTGGGTTGACCAGTGGATATGGAGGTAGGTGAACGTCAGGTACGTCTTTCAGTGAACATATTTGTTCTGAGATCTGAAGGCTACATTAGGAGTCAACTGAAGCAAAGTAAAAGTGGACGTGGCCAATATATATGCCAAGGCCCTGAAACAGGAAGGCTTTGGTGCATTTGAGGAACTAAAAGAGGACTGTGGCTGGCACAGATAGCACTAGCAAGGGAGAAGTGTAAGCTGTGGTTGGAGAGAATGGTTTGGAGATGGTTTGTCCCCCAAAAGTTCCTGTGCTAGATAGAAGTGTGGTCCCCAGAGTGGTGTTGTTGAGGGATGCAGCCTAATAGAAGTAATAGGTCTCTACCTTAATGGATGGATGAATGCTGGTTTGGAAAAGTAGGTTGAGTCTCACATGAGTCATGCAGGAGTGAATTAGTTCTCAAGAGATTGAGTTGTTAATATGTAAAGCTATCCACTTGCTTGGTCTCTTTTGCATGCAGCTGTTGACCTGTCTTGCTTCTCTGACATGTTGTGATATAGCCAAAGGGGCTCTCACCAGCACAATGCTGTTTGAACTTCCAGCCAGAAGAATCATGAGCCAAATGAACCTCTTTACTTCTGAAATATCCAGCCTCAAGTATTTTGTTATAGGAAGACAAATATACCATATTAAGAATTTTGGTCTTTATCCTGGGAATAATGGAAAGTCATTTGTTTCATTTATGGCACTTAAAAGAACTAAGTGCTTCATCCACTTACCTGTTTACTTTTTTTTTTTTTTTTTTTTTGAGGGCCAGTGAAGAGTCTCCTTCCTTTGGCATGTGGACCACAACCTATCCTAAATATCTTTGTACTCTTAGTGCTGACACAGTGGAGAATCAGTAAATATTTTGAATGACCTACTACCAAATAATTTTGATAGCACCCAGGCCAAAGTCTAAGTCTTCTCTAAAACTTAGGTTTTTTTCCTGATTGCCTTATTATTACCTCAACAGTTTGCTTTGAATCCTATCTGCTCATGAAAATTGTTCATATTCCATGGCTCTCTCAATGTTTTCACCATCCTTACCATAGCAACTGAGGTTCTGAAACATTTGGTTACTACAGAGTTTTGAGAATTCTTATGAGTTCTGACTATTTCCTATGACAGTAGCTGGATGCTATTGCTGGTTATTGGTGACAAATTGTAAAGTGAAAGACTGAACTTATTATTGCACATCCACCTGCCCTGATATTCTTTTCCCAAAGAACTAACATATGCAATGACAAATTGTTTTACCACCAACAATTTTCACAAGTCTCAGAAAAACTTAGTAGCACTCAAATTACTGAGTTGTCCCCACAAGCAGCAGCACATATAGTATATTTGATCCCTGAAGCAGATTAGATTTTTAACATCTTCATCTTGCATAAGACAAGGTTATATTTATTAATTTATTAATATTTATTAATTTATTATGCAATTACTAATTATTAAATTTATTAATTTATCATGCAATAACTAGGAATTTTAATTCTTGAGTTTTTCTTTCATTTTAAAATTAATTAATAAGAAGAATGAAGTTCCATTTTTAAATTATTACTTTAAATTCAGGAAACTATGTCATACATGACTAAAACTTGTACTTACCAAACAAAAATATCACATTTTGCATCTTGCTCTTTTAATCACTATTTAAAATTTTAAATGCAAACAACAGATTCAGAAGGGTTATAGAGAACGTTGGAATGAAGTAAGTTAAATTGGGTTTCATTGTTTTTAAGTCACAGTGCTGCAATTGTTTGTTTCAAATCTTGTTTTAGTGAGGAAATCTGTAGTACTGCAGGAGATAAGAGCATCAAACTGCAGCTGAAACCAGCTCAGATGATTCTGAACCTTCAGAAAGGGATTCTCACAAGATTCTTTCTAGCAGATTCACCGGGAGGGAGGCACACATGAGGAGGGGGGTTTCATGAAGAGCATGGGCTGTATAACCAAGTTCTCATTAACCTCCACATAAATACAATGTTCATTAAAGGATAAGTATAGAATATGCTACTTTAGAGCTTACATATATATATTTAAACTCCATGGTAACCATAGCAATGGTCTAAAACCAATGACAAGGCCCCATCAAACATGTGGCATGCTCTTTAAAAAATAAGAGTTCCCCCAACTATTCCTCTGGGTTTTAAAAATAATTTCTAGAAATTAGTTTTCTAAACAACACACTTTGGGAAAATCTCCAGTAATCTTCATTTTAAAAAGGACTCGGACAAACATCCTTATATGCTAATCTCCTTTTTTCTTTTCTTGCCGAGTTGGGTATGAAACCCAGGCCCTCCCACATGCTAGACAAGCTTTCTACCACTGTTATATCCCCAAACCTTATTCATTTATTTCTTAAAGACAAGCCCTTAAATGTTAAATTGCGGGGTCAAATTGTGTACAGGTTTTAAAAGTCTTTTCATGCTTTCACCTCATCTCAGACTGACTTGTAAACGGGGAGAATAATCACTACCTCCTATCCGATGCTTCCATAGAAACTGTTTCCTTTTTCTTTTTTTTTCCTGAATGGCTGGATTTAGAGAGTCTCTGGATTTGAAAGTGGACAGGGAAGACTGATGATCAGCAAGATGGGTTCAGGGGAGCCAGAGGAAGCTTTGGTGTAGAGCCAGAGGCGGCCACCTTCATAGGAAGCCACGCCCACCTCCAAATAACATGCTCCCTCTCTCCCAACCATCTATGCTCTTCTGCTTCTGTGGACAAATTCCTAATTAGAGATTCTATTCTTCTAAATGTTCCTATCTGAAAATTTCTACCATGAGCAAGGCAAGTTTTGATTGAATGGGGTTTGAATCATGAAACTCATAGGCAAGTTTGGACCAAGGCTGAGGTATCACAATGAAGGACCCAGGCCACATGAAAATAATGGGCACCGGGGACTGTCGTACTCCTGACTCCCAGCCTTGTAGCAAGGATCTTTCGATTTCATGATGACATTTTCTGATACCAACAGTGGTTTGTCACGTGACTCTGTGTCATGGTATTCTTTTTAATTTCCCGAATCCTTACTTTTGTTGACCGATTTTGATGACCAAAGAAGGAGAACAAAACTCAGAAGCCCAGCTCTCCTATTTCAAAGTCACCCGGAGTGAATGTATTCTCTTTCCTCTTATTCTTGCTTTATCAAATGACTCTCTGTTCATAGGACCTCGAGCTTATTAGCACATTGGTTTCATGAGGTTATGGATCATGTGTGCTTTGATGTGAACTTCAGCTTATATATATTATATGTGGCTGTTAACTACATAACAATGATGTAAATGATAGGTTGCATAAACAATGGTGGCCCATAGGATTATATTGCCTAGTGATATCCTGGCCATCTTAGTTTGTGTAAGTACACTTTGAAATTGACACAACGAAGCAGTCACCTAACAATGCATTTCTCTGAACATGTCCTCTTGCCTTTATACATATTACTATATATATAAATATATATATACATATATAAAAATATAAGTTCTATACCACCAATTTTTTTAAGAAGCAAATAACTGAAACCATTATACAACTAGATCAATGCCAGAATCCATCAAAGGGCTTAAAATAGTACCTAACACAGAACAGTAAGCACTGATTAAATGTTAGCCAGTATTATGCTTGGTGAACATCATGGTTATTACTACAGGTCTCACTGAAGAGGGAATGAGCCCAGGGAAGTCATTTAGAGCGATTGATACTGTGTATTAACTACACTGATTGTTGGGAATTCTTTGATACTGCTACCCTGAATGAACATGGGATTCTCTTGCTAAAACAGGGTGAAGGGAGATTGGGCTGTCAACTAGCAACATCATCACAGCCTGGCTTTCTTCATTGGTGAGAACTTGGATGCTTTGCCCCTTGGACAAGCAGAGCTGCTCTGAATCAGACTCTATATTCCCCACCAGTCATCTGTGCTTGGGCATCATAATTTACTTTCTAAGACGCGGGTCCCTCACATGCAAATAGAAAAATAATAGTACTTACTTTTTAGAGTTGTTGTGAGAATTCAGTGAGATGTAAGCAGCTAGCATGGCACCTGGCCCTTAGCAGCGGTCTAGAAAATATTGGTAATTATTATGCATTCAGCTAGGCTGACCTTTTTGGTGTTTATTTAATTGCCCAGATTAGCTGATTTATCTCTTACAATTTAACAAAAAGGAACATGCCCTAGAAACTAGCAGTTCATAGTGAAGCACAATTATCTAAGAAGGTCACCTTTAATGGTATTTCAGTGAAACTTTATATCTAGAGGTGCAGACTCAAGTCTATTACCATCCTTCTCCATAGCTGTCACTTATTTTTCCCATTTTTGTACAACTGGGCTATTTCATCAAACTTAGTGCCCACTAAAAGTAGCAGCTGACAAGTGCCATTGTTGTTTCACACAGCACTTGACAGCATTGTGGGCTCATTTGTTCACCTGCTGCCAAGCTGAAGAATTAGAATTCTCCCTTTGTTCTGTTCCAGCTTTAGTTCTTATAAGAACAGACGCAGTGGAGATTCAGGCTAAAGTCAGTTTTTGTTTTCTTTCTTTCTTTTTTAATTAAGTGAAGGTCAAGTTTGCAGGTGAAAGACAGTGGATAGGAGGCCTGGCAATGGAGTCTGGGAAAGGAATTTCATCATTGGCTTGGTTTTCTGACCCTGAGACACACCTCTATCCCTAACTAAGCTTTTAGGTATGTAACACCCTCAGGCCCCAGGCCCCAGGAGGACCCCCATAAGGAGGACTGTACAAAGCCCAGGTAGTTCTACAACCAAACACCTCCTTCACCTGCTCTGACTTTAGAACACTGTTCTGTTAATGTTACTGAGTCCTACTATTAATCCCAGACCTTTGATCTCTTCTGATATCCCCCTTCTTCTCTCAAGGTTGAGTCCTGCTTTGCTCTGACCAGTGCCCAACCCTCCAACAAGACTAGGATCATACTTCTGACTGCCAGCCTTGTGGCAAGGATCTTGCGATTTCATGATGAAATTTTCTGATACCAACAGTGGTTTGTCCATATGACTCTGTGTCATCATATTCTTTTTAATTTCCTGAATCCTTCCTTTTGTTGACCGATTTTGATGACCATCCATCACCTGTCCCTTCATCACACTCACCAAACCTGTGTTTTGCCAGCCTGGCCGAAAGCCCATTCCAATTTGTTTCAACACCAGTTTTGTATCAGGGTAGACGTAAAGGTTCTGGCCCCTTTAAGATTTTCTGGCCACTGCCTATCAACTTTCAGTTGTCTCCTAACCAAGTCTATCACTAGCTATATGACTCTGGAAAAAAATTCCTTAACCTGATATGCCACAAACCAAGTTACCTATAGGAAATAGGCGGGTAACATATGCACCTTAAACTGATCGGACACAATAAACTAGATTGTCAGGACCACTCAGCCCTGGATCCTTACTGTCATGCCAGTCTTGACAACTATTTCATATTCTAACTACTATAGTTTTGGATCTTAAATGTTCCTCAAAGACCCATGTTAAATGCTTGGTCCCCAGGATGGTGCTGATGGGAAGGGGTGGACACTTTAGGAGGTAGAGTCTAGTGGGGGTCCTTAGGTCATGGGGGTAGTGTCCTGGGGGGGTTGTAGTTCCCCGGTTTCCTCCTCTTTCTCTCTTTTACTTCCTGGCCATGAGGTGAGGGTTTTGCTCTGCCATGTACCCAAAACAATGGGGCCAATCAATCACACACTAAAACTTCCAAAATAATTGTTCAATTTGTGAGCCTGGTCATCATTGTTTCCGCCTGAGGCAGCTGTTGTGTGCCACCGGTCGGGTGTTGACACGTTGTCCTTTGGCATGTATCGCTGAAGTGGGGGTTGGGCTTGTGTTTGCAAAAAGGGCTCTGGACTGATGAGGATGACAGGGGGGGCCCGGATCATTCTCTCTTCAGCCGTCTGCCTGGATCTGTCTGCCCAGGTCGCTCTCGTGCATCTCTGTGACAGTGGAAGTGTTTCTTCCAGACAGTGATGATGTATCTGGAAGATGGGGACTTCAAGGAAATGACATGGAGAGGTGTGAGGTTCTCCCTGAAATCCAGAGACTTGAAGAACTAGTCTCACTCAGGCTCGAGAAAGGTGCCATTCACTGTGAATGGTGTCTGACTCTCACCTTGGAGACAGTGAAGCCAGAAGGGTGCTGCCCCCATAGAGATGGGCCTGGGCCTGACCCCAAAAGATAGGGAGGCAAGGCCACCATCAGTGTCTCTCATGGAGTGTCACTGGCAAGAAGAGCAGCGTGGGGTCCTAAAGAAAGAAATTATTCACAAAGGCTGTTAAAGATGATAAAGAAGACAGTGTTTGGGAGAGGCCACAGGGGTAGGTATCAGGGCCACGGCAATGGTGCGTTACAGTGGAGGAGGGAGAATGGGCTTACTTCACTGCAAAAAGGATAGGGATTTATAGTCAAGGAATAAGAGGAGAGTCAGTGGGTGGGAAAATTATTAAGAAGAAGCCTCAGGGGTAAAGGAGATTCCTGCTAGACTGGCTCAACAGAAGACTTGCTGAAGGTGGGCCAGGGTAAGACACCCAGGGTAGTCAGATTCCAAGGCTGGGGGATTGCCACCAAACTGACTTAGCGGGGTTCTTGCCAAACTGGAATCTATCAGGATGAAGAGGAAAGCCTAAGGTTGGGCCTAGCCAGAATGGATTCAAAGGAACCTCAAAGTTTGCTCAAAGGACAGAGTCTTTGTTAGGACTCTGCCTGGTCCAATAGACTATCCTGAAGGGACACAGAGACCTCAGCTAAAAGAGGCAGGGTGAAGGAGGTGACATAGATGATGACTGAATGGGTTCCAAGTGTGCCACCCAAAATATTCTGCTGTAGCACATTGATTATTTTGAGCTAAAGGCAATTGAGATTTCTACAACACAGGAAAAGCTCTGCCTCTCCCTCATCTGCTAAAACGAAGCATTTTTTTTCCCATTTAAAGGAATTTTACTTGTATAAATGGAATTTTCATTACTAAAAATATTTGCATCAGGAAGAGAGCTACTCTTAGACAACTGTCATCACCTGAGAAATTTCTAACTTCATCACAAGGCAAACATTAGTCACCATGCATTTTCTTCCCTCCCACTCCCCTAATTTGTCTCCACCAACCACCGCAGAATTCCCAGACCTCTATGCATTTCTATAGCTCAGGATGATATGCAAGTTTCAATCATCTGGCTTCTTCCTTGAGTCAGATTTTTGTGTGACTCTCATGTATATGTACATAACTCAAGTTGTTTTTCTCCTATTCATCTGTCTTATATTGATTTAATACTTAGATTGGCCATAAAACCTAGAAGGGCAGAAGGAAGCATTTTCTTTCCCCCTATATCACCAAAAAAATAGGATTGATTGTCCCAGGTCAAGGGAACTGAAAAAGTAAGGGGCCCAACAAGAAACCACTGAAGACCCCCACAAAAGCCCCTCCCCCCATGAGAAAATGATCTGCTACATCTCTTGGTCCCAGCCAGGGATTTTCATTGATTCAGATGAGGAGCAGCAACATCCCTTTCCTTACTTTGACTTCAGCCAGGGAGGAAATCACAGGTAGCATGGTTGAGATAGGAAAAAGAGCAGAAGGGCCACAGATTCCTTCCCATACAAGCTACTGAAGCAGGCCAGGTCTGGAGAAGGAGTGATGGGTTACCCCTGATATGAAGTTTGTATTTTTAATTATTACCTGAGACTAAATATATTGTTTCTTTAATAAGTTGACTTTACAACTAAAAAGTGACTCACACTGAGAGTGGCCCAAGACTTTCTTCATGCACAGGAGAAGTCGTCTCCACTGAATAGAGTTTGAAGCCATGGAAGGAAACTGGAACAATGTTTGGATCCCATTCCATGGGTCATGCTTGTACAACATATGGTTACATAAGCACAGAGCAGCAGCGACTTCCCTGAGAGAAGCCCTGTGCTAATTCTGTCAGCTGCATCCTCAGTCCTGGCTCCCAGGATAAAAATGTCTATTGGCTGAAGATCTGAAACAGCAGGTTCTGGAACTTTTTTGACTGGCACAGTGCCAGGTGACTCAGAGCTATGTAATGCAATTAAATGAGTCACATCATCTCTCTTTGTGCCATATGAATATGCTGTTTTTAAAATGGTGGCAGCCCCCTCCCCGTGACCCTGGCTGGAAATGTGTATGACGATGCATTCAGCCATAATTTACCATCAATCAGGTAAAGGTTAAAAGACAATGAAACATAGACATAAACTACAATGACACAATTGCTATGTGCTCTTCTTGTAATGCAAGGGAAGGATTCTAACAGAGGTGACCGTTAAAGTGGGTTTTGATGGACGACTATCTAAATTACTAGATCTCAGCCTCCACAGACCACTTGAATCATCTGGGGTACCTTGAAAATACCATGTTCTGCCTTTGAGGGATGCTGATTTATTGTTTGGGGCTCCTGTTTAGGCACCAGGCCTTTTTTTTTAAGTACTCACACACATACATACATCAGCCATATATAGGGCAATTTTGCCTATTCCATCAGTTAAATTTACAGGTGGGGTTGAAGCAAAAACTAGATTTTTTTTCCTTTTTGTATAATTATATACATTATTTCAACCTATTTTTTAGATTTCCCCATACTGATTTTTTTCTCCCCATCTCTCTCTTTTTAAAAGAAGTCTCTTCTCTTTGATTTTTTTGTTCCCTAGCCTTTATTTCTATTAATCAAACTGTATTCTCAGTTATAATAGGCCTATCCACCCACTCAGTCCACTCAATTACCCCTTAAGCTACCATTTGTGATGTGACAATTAATTCTATTATAATCAACTGCCATACCACAGATAATGGCTTGTGACATCAGAACTTTTAAAAGAAAGAAGTTGATTTCCTTATTAATAGACAGAATAGCTTTCTTCATATTCTAACTTTATTAAAGCAAAGTTTAATCATTAATAGGGCAACTTCTTGGTGTATAACAAAACCTTAAATGAGTATCTCGAGGTAGTCACTCTTCATAGCCTTTTGCCTTCTGTTTCCCCATCCTGCACCATCTCCTTTCCCTAGGTGTCTGGAAATCTACTGTGAACCACATACTTCACTACACTGAGAGGTTGGAGAATCAGTGTCATAATCCAATTCTGTTCCAACAAGTACTTTATTTTTTAATTCCTTCCTCTGTTCTATCTTCCCTTCTTTTTACTCTCTTGATCTCATTCTTCTATATTTTTTCTTTTCTTCCTTCCTCTTTTACCCTCATCCTGCGCCTACCTATACCCACAGTCATGAATCCCCAGGTACGGCTGATCATCACCAGAGTCCTACAGAATGGTCCCAGTGAGGCAGTCTAGGACCACTGTGGGGACAAAAGGCAGGGAGGGAGACTCTTGAGGCCTTATCTCATGACATGTTGTCCACTTAAAGAATGGAATGTGTAACTTCCTATCCTGTTACTCTCCCAGACTATCTTATTGACTAGCAAGACCAGGTGCATCCCAAAGGCCAGGATGCCTTTACCATAACATATCCACAAATAAACTAAAGGAGAGAATGAGTCTATTGGGAATCACCATTAAAGAAGACAAACCCCTTCCACCCCATCCATAGGCTCTCTCAGCAGCTATAGCCTAACCTCACCATAAGGTCTTGACGTTTGTGTAGAATGATGGCATTTACCAGTACCTGGGATAAACTACCTAATCCTCAAGGCCAGCATGTTTGCACAAGAAAACAAACTAAAACACAAGAAAATATCTTTTGAAACTATGCCTCTGTCCAGTGAAAAATTACTGGACTTTAGCCCACCCCAGAAAATCAATAAAAGCTTATATCTTCCTTTGTTTGGCGAATAGCCTGGTCCCTGTCCATCAGGGCTATGTCTCTTCAATTCAAGCCCCAGCTAAAGCCTTGCCTGTGTATGTCACATGTACTTGGCTCAGACTCTTTGCGACCATTACCAACTCAGAAGTTCTTGTCTCCAGTATCATCAGTGCCTCCTGATGGTGTCAGCCTGTCGGTTCTCTCTCCACTCAGAACAATGGAGGCTGAGACAATTAAAGACATGGAAGTCCTAAAAGTCACACAGGTGCCAGGTTGGGGCTGTTTTCATAGAATATGACCACAAAGGGATGCTGTGGATATTTGTTTTTTAATATCCCCAAATTATTGGGCATTGGTGATAAAGGGTGGAGTCTCTCAAGGCAACTATTTGGAAATAGAGGACACTAATTCAGACGCATTCCCAAAGAAAAGAGAAATGTGTGGCCGTTCCTCATCATTTCCCTTTTCCTCATGTGCCAAAAAGGATTCTGACATGATCTGTTCGACTTCCTACAGCAAAGAAGCCCTGGGCCTTTTTGATGAATAGTGAGATAAAGAGGAGAAAGAAGAGAAACAATAGCTTAAGGAGGAGTTTTCCTGGGCATTTGAGTAGCTGCTGCAATGTGTGAGTATCTCCCTCTGCCATCTTGGTTTCTCCTTCAATGTATTCAGGAATATGGTATAAAAAACTTGAATTCTAGTCAAGTTTGATGGCGAATGCCTGTAATCTCAGCAACCCAGTAGCCTGAGGCCAGAGGATCACAAGTTTGAGGCTAGGCTTAGCAAACTTAAAGACCTGGTCTCCAACTAAAAAATAGAGAGGGATGGAGATGTGGCTCAATGGTAGAACACTGAGAAAAAAGAAAGAGAAGAAGGAGAGGAGGAGATGGGGAGGAGGAGGAGAAGGAGAACAACAACTTTAATTATTTAAAAATTTCTTTGACTATGTACTCCCCTGAAGCTGGGCAGAGTGATTTTTCTATAAATTGAATAGGTATTTGTTTAAACAACCCTGATTTCTGGTCTGCTTGATAGAACCCAGTCTTGTTCCATTGTCATTATGCCTTGTATATGATATGGATGTCATAATCCATAGTTCATCAGAACAAGGACAAAGAAACATTTAAAGGTTCTTTGTTGATTCTTGCTCTGGAATCCTTCAGAGCATGGGCTCTAGCTGCTGCTTCTAACTCACCACAGGAGAAAGAGTTTCTAAATAATTGCTCCAGAAATTTCTCACAATCCCATAGAGGAAGAACTATATTTATACAGTTTCACTCACCTCACACCATAATGTGTGTTAAAAATGAGAAGAAATGCAATTGTAGATGTGATTTATTTTTGACATTCAAAAAGTACTGGAAGAGAATCAACATTGTGTTCTGTCTTCTTTAGTCCAATGTTTTGCCATTAAAAGGTCAGTTGCTAAAATATTTCCCTTGGTGTGGCTATAAAGCAATGCAACTCCTTTCCATCACAGGAGTGAGTTAGGATAATTAGTGCCGCTAAAGTAGATCCCAGAATGTCCCTAACAGATATCTCCCTCCCCAACCCACTTCTTCATCTCAGGATTCAGGCACATCTGGAAACCTCGGCGGGGGGGGCGGGGCGTTGAGTTCTATATGTGACCCTGACACTTCCTAGGTAGGAAAGAATATAAGATGAGAAAGAGGGAGAGAAATTGGATTTAAGATCAATGGATGAGTCAGAGGAGTGATTCTGAGTTTTACACAAAATCTGTCACTTAGATTTGACTTTAGATTTTTACCAGAATTCTAGAGCAGGAGAAAATTGACCAAAAAAAAAAGCGTAACACTCACTAGAGAGCTTGGAGCAGAGGTCAGCACACTCCTGCAGTTTTTATTGCTTTGGTCATAACAGGAGGTAGTACCTTAGCTCACACATCCAGGCCCTTGATGTTTTACCCCTCTGTAGACACTGATGGAGGCCAGGAGCCATATTGCTATCAATGATCCTTTGGTGGAGGCATCAAAGAGAGAAAGCCACTGGAAAAGAGGGAGTAGATAGCACATGAATTGAGAAACACAAGGGGTAATGCCCCATCAGAGCAACACTTTAGATTCATCCTGAACCCTCTCTGGTATCCTATATTCAATCCATCCTGTTAAATTCTGTTTAAAACATATTCAGAGTCTGACCATTTCTCCATACTCTGCTGTCACAGTGGACCATCCATAATGGAGTCATCACTGTCTCACTGAATTGCTGGGATAATCTCTTAACTGGTCTACTTGCTTCCACTCTCATCCCTCTGTATTTGATTCTCCAATAGCAGTCAATGAATTCCTATCACTCTGAAGGAAAGGTACCATCATGAATGATCTTTGAGTTACTACAATAGTCTTCAAAGAACTATTGAATATTATCCCCCAACTCTCTTCCTTACCCCTTTGAACTCTGATCACTTTCCTTTGACCTACTCTGCTTCAGCTACATTGGCCTCTTCAATGTTCTTCAAACATACTAGGTATATTCTAGCTCGAGGACCTTTGCACTTACTGTGCCTTCTGCTAGATCCCTTTGCTATTAGATGTCCATGTGGCTCAGCCTCTTCATTACTTCCTTCACATATTTGTCCAAGAATCACCTCTTCTGTGAGATCTTTCCTGATTACCCAGCTTAAAACTGCAAAACCCTCAAGCAAATACTTTTTGTATTCCCCTTCTGGACCTTATATTGATCCACAACATTCATCATCTTGAAACACTCTATATATTTTATTTATTTGTTTTATTTATGAATTTTTTCTCCCAGTAAATGGAAGCTGCATGATGGCAAGGTTATTTCTTCTGGTTATTGTTGGAGACTCTGTAGAGAGCAGGGTGCGATCCGTGGTTGGTTTCAACATCTGCTGAATGGATGAGAACAATGCTCATGGAGCTCTTATATATGGCAGGCACTCTGCTCATTCATCTACCACTTTATTTAATCCTTAAAGAACCTTTCCACAAAGGGGTGTCAGGGGTCCTCAACAGACTCCTTTATTTCAACGATTCACTAGGCAGATACACAGGATTTAGAATATAGTCTTACCCAAGGCTAAGATTTATTACAGTAAAGAATGTAACTTAAAGAAAGCAAAAAGAATAGGCACATGGGCAAAACCTGGAGGAAACTAGAGTCAAGATCCCATGAGTCCTCAGGCACACAGCGTGAGCTGAATTCCTCTGGCTATATTTATACAATTTCACTCACCTAACACCATAATGTGTGTTAAAAATGAGAAGAAACGCAATTGTAGGCGTGATTTATTTTTGTCATTCAAAATTGGGATGTTGACTTGGGACAACACATGTGAAGTGCCCACCAGGGACATTCATTAGGGATTCAGTGCCCAGGGATTTTTCAGGGACTGGTCAGCTAGACATTCTCTGTCTAGCATCTGTCAAAATTCCATACCTCCAGAATGAAAGTAGATGCTCAGCATAAAACACCCTGTTTTATGGTTTAGGCATAATGAATCTCTTGTATCATTTAGAGAATAATGAGAACCCTCCACAAAACTTAGTTTCCTAGATACCAGTCAAGGATCAACCCTGTAATCAGGACTTTACAAAATACTAGTCTTGGTCTACTGTGTTAACTGTTCTGAAAAGAATATATATTTTTATCCCTACTTTATATATGAAGAAAGGAGGCTAAGAGAAGCCACTAGTTATTTAGATAGCAATAGTGACACTGAGATATAAACACAGGTTTTTTTCTTCTTTTTTTTCTCTTAAGTCTATAAATAACAATACACTAAAACTCCATAATATTAATTTGAGAGGAATCACAGTTTCAGAAGAGCAGGTGGGTACATTCAGAAAAATGCTAATTAAACAAAAAAAAATCTTAGGGAATGATATTGCCTACTTTATCTTGTTATATGTGTGCACATATGGATATGTAACAACAAATCCCACCATTATGTAAATCTGTAATGCACTAATAAAAAATAGAATACAGTCTCAGTTATGGACTTTTTTTTTAAGCAATGAAATTTATTATCTTACAGCTTTGGAGGTGAGAAGTACAGAACGGCTCTTATAGAGCTAACACCATGGTAACCACAATGCCAATTTTCCCCTAGGAGCTCCCCTTTACAGTGTCTAGAAACTGTCCACATTCCTTGGCTCATGGCCACATCACTCTGATACCTGCTTTCATTTCCCCTGGCCTGCCGCCTCCCTAGCAAAGGACCCTTGTGATTACACTGGGCTTAGCCTGATAACCCAGAATAAAATCTGTATCTCAAGATGCTTAACGTAATCAGATCTGCAAAAAACACTTTTGCCATTTAAGGTAACATATTCACAGGTTGCAGAGATTAAGACATGGACATTTTTTGGGGGGGGGACAGACATTATTCTGTCTTATTATTTGGGGTTATGGACATCTTTTTGACTTAGGCTTGGGCAGCTTAAGAAATGCAAGTCACATTTAATAAATACAGGAAACTTTGTCATGCAAGAAGAAAGTATGAAGAAACAGTGTGCTTTGGGTAAAGTGAATCTTTAGAAAAATCTCTAAATCTTAAGATCTCAGAGCCTTGATTTGTCCCAGATTCTGGAGCTAATAGACAAAAAGTTCACATAGGAAAACAGGACCTACTCTAGATGTTTGCAACTAACATGAGGCATTTCTGATTTGGCACCACTGAGGTTGCCTTGCCTCTCTCATGCCTAGGGCTCCATTGACACATCCTCAAGGATGTGGTCCTTGGGAGACCAGAGTTCTGATTTCCCTGACACCTTCTCTCTAGGTTGGATTTAGTGCCAATCAAGGACAGCCCCTAAAGGGGAACTGTCACTTCCACTCAGACATTTCTCCAAGAGTGCCAACTTGACTGCAGGTTCTTCCCTTCCTTGCTAATGAATTCTGGTCACAGTGGTACATAGTGGTAGGGGGAAAAGCAGGAATCCTCCCTACATTTCATCTGCACAATATTAGTAGTCTGGAATCTGGGAATGAAAACGAAATGAAGGACCAGATGAGCCACACAAAGGGCAGCAACACCTCCTTGATCTCAAATTGCAAGTGAAAAATTAAAAAAAAAATAACAACCAACAAAACTGTCCCAATGAGATGAAAGAGATTTGTGCAGACTTGAAAGGGTTTCACTGGATTCCCTCTGTGCCACTATCTGACAGCCCTGCAATATGATACTTCCCTGTCTTGGTCACCAAGGGAGGCTGCAGGAACCACTTTTTCTGGTTCCAAGTTTCTCCTGATCTTACTGTGAGTCTTTTGTCCACTTTGCTACTTTTAGGTCCATGACATCCTAAATCCCCTAGGCTTTATGCAGGTAGACCGTAAAACTGTGAAGGAGACAAAATGAAAAGAGAGAAAAAAGTAAAATATAAAGTATAAGATTAAAATATAGAGGGTAATCTGTGGATTTAAAAATGTTTTCCTTAAAATGTAAAAACTGTACACAAAAATCAGGCAAATATTTTTGGAATCACTGTCTCTAGAGCCACATTGAAGAGTGGGTGGGTGACATTCATAACAATGTCTCTTCAAATCCCTTGAGCTGTCTGCTTTGCCCCCAAGGTGGCTGATGGTTTTTTCTTGGTGCAATAAGTTGAATTGTGTAGGTAAAGTTCAGTTACAGCTCTTGACACAGCTCATCCTGGACTGAGGGAGGGCCCTAAATTCAATGGTGGGTCCTTATAAAAATAACAATGCAGAAGACACTGAAGACAAAACAGATTGTGAAGATGGAGGCAGAGACTGGGTTGATGTGTCCATAAGGAGAGAGACAAGGAACTAGTTTTCCCTTAGAGGCTCCAGAAAGAACCAGCCCTACTGAAACCTCAATGATGGACTTCTGGTCTCCCAAAGTGTGAGTGAAGTATCCAAGTTCTGTTGTCTGAAGCTGCCCAGTTTGTGATCATCTGTCATGGCGGCCCTAGGAAACTAGTGACACCAGTAGACTTGGAGTTCCTTGCTATTTTCCCACTGCTGGAGTTCACTTTCTGCACCTGATATTGCTGCTACAGCTTCTGTAAAAGCTTGAATAATAAACACTTTAGGTGGTTTTGTGTGCCAAATGTCTCTACCACAACTACTCAGTTCTGCTATAGTGATGCAAAAGTAGCCATAGACCACATGGAGGGGTGTGACTGTTTTCCAATAAAGCTTTATTTACAAAAGCAGGTGGTGGGCCAGAATTGACCCGTGGGACACAGTTTGTTAATCTTTGAAAGAAAAATTCCTTTTTATATACTCTTAATACTTCTGATAACAAAAATGTGGGGGTTTTCTTGATACCAATCAACTTTCTCTGGACATCTATTGTTTGTCCTAAAATTCAATTAAGATACTAACTACTCAGTGAGCACAGACCCATAAATGCTCCCTCCCACAAGACAGCCTCCCACTTTCAGCTGGTCTCCACCCTGAAGGACAGGGAGGGGGGAATTCCAAGCTTTAAACTGTGGCTTGGGCTTTCTGGTGACCAGTCCCCATCTTGAAGCTATCTAGGAGCCCACCAAGAGTCCCTCATTAGAGCCAAAAGTGCTCTCATCACCCAGGAATTTCCAAGGGGCTTAACAGCTATTGCAGGACCAGAGGCAGAGACCAAATATCAGAACAAAAGATGCTCCTAGCATCTCTATCACTCAGGATATATAAGGGTTTTAGGGGATCTGAGTTGGAACTGGGAGCAGAGACCAAATATATATCTCTGATGAAGTTACAGCCCTGAGTACATTTTTCTCACCTGGGATCCTGTGCCTGTTGCTTGGCAGTCATTTCTCCCTGAAGCACTAGGAGGTACTTACATAAAAGGACCTCACATGGCTTGTTTTGATTTTCCAGATTCTCTGATATAGATTTGCTTTGAGTTCCTGTTGTCACCACTGATTATCTTAAAATAATCATCTGACCTACTTTATTTCCTATTTCTCAGATTTTTAAAAATTCCAGTCACGAAACATCATTTTCTTTTCTTCTTACATCCCACGGCCTCATTTTCATAGTGGTTGTGGAACTCAGGAGGGAAGCGTTTGTGACTGGCATTGGGTTGTGTTGAGTTGTCAGCGGCTGGGAGTGTGATTCGAACTGTGTGGGTGGCTTCAAACAGGGGCGAGCAGCCGCACAGCTCCACACCGCTGAGCGAAGGAAATAACAAGAAGAGAAAAAAGAGGCCGCTTGTTGTACGTAAACTTTTAAGATCAAGAACAAGCAGAGGGAGAAGGGAGAGAGACACACATATAAATCCATTCTCAAAAAAAAAAAAAAAAAAGATTATTCAGATGTAGAGAATACAAACTGGAAAAGGATGCAAAACAAGAACAAAGAGAACAGAATTTTTGTACTGGTAATTCTAAATCAGTTATTCAGTGTAGGACAGTGAACCTTTAAAATACAAGTGCTCAGGCAAGAGAAGGTTTACTTAGATCAGGAGGAAGTCTTTGGGGTTGAAGTAAAACGGAAACTAGAACCTTCTCCACAATTCTGAGAAATATAGGCATCTCTGATCTACACTGTTCAACCTCTCCTCTATTATCTGGTTCATTACCTAATAGGTAGACATAGTGGTGCCCCCCTGTAATCCCAGTGTCTCAGGAGGCTGGGGCAGGAGGATTGTAAACTCATGGCCAGCCTGGGCAGACATGTGAGACCCTATCACAAAAAAATTAAATTAAATTAAATTAAATTAAATTAAATTAAAAATGGGCTGGGGATATAGTTCAGTGCTTGAGTGCCTATGCAAGACCCTGGATTCAATCCCCAGTGCTGCAAAACAAAACCAAAAAACTGGTGAATCAGACTCACCAGTAGGTTGAAGCTCTGACAGAGATCTAAAAGCTCTAAGAGAGAGCTACTCATTAAGACAAAATTAATAATGCATTGAGAGATTTAGAATGTGTTGAGATAGGCATCTATCTTAGGTTGAATTAATAAATACTTAGAAGACCAAGTAAATACAACAACTTCCTAATTTGGTGATTGAAAAGGACAGAAATATGTTCCTTCCTAGTTATGGCAACCAAAAGTTCAGAATGACTTCCTCTGGGCTGAGATCACCTGGGAAGCCGGCTGCGCGCCCCCGGGAGGCTCTGAGGGGGAACCCGTTCCTTGCCCTGCCCCTTTGGTGATTGCCTGTACAACTTGTGACCACATTCCTCCAATTTCCACCTGGTCACATTACCTCCTCCTCTTTTATCTGCCTTCCTCTCTTTTCTCTGTGTCCAATTTCCCTCTGCCGCCCCTTATAATATACATGTGGGTCTTTAGGGCCCACTGGAACAATCTAGCTTTTTCTTTCCACCTCCAGCTATCACACTTCATTCCAAGGTCTTGGAAAAGTCCCACATTTCCTTCCAACCCCCATCACTTCCCAGGATCACTTTGGCATCCCTAGTGAAGGGAAGACTGTGTTCTGCAGCAAATTTCAATAGGCTATTGCCCTGGAAAAGAGATTCAAACTGGCATTTGGAAAACAAAAAAATAGGAGTTACAGTTCTCCTTCAGAAAACTAAGGCTAAAGAGATGATGTCATTGAACACCACCCAAATGAATATTCAACAAATTAAAACACTAAGGATTTTTCTAGTGGAGTTTTGATTTTTTAGAAACTATGAAGTTCTTTTGATTTTGGAGGAGCTAGCTTTCCCTTCACCATACATTCTTATACCAGCCCATAATTTTTAAAAATTATATTTAACACAATTATAACTAAATAATACACTTGTGTAAGTTTTATGTTTAATGGCTTTCTTTTGCCCCTGTCCTTAAGGGTCACTGCTCATTGCTTAGCAGTGCCGTGGACAGAGTAGACACCAATAATCATTCAGTAGGTGAATGAACAGATTGATTATTACAGAATTGGGATTATTTCTCTTCCCCTGAATGAATTAAGTCATCTTTTGACCACAGCAGGAGACTGTTATATTAGATATGACTTTATTTATTTATTTTTTTTTGTAGGAAGATGTGCTAGGTATCTAACCCAGGGCCTTCTATGGGCTGCACTTTACCACTGAGCTACCTCCTTAGCCTTGGATCTGATTTTGAAATGAGGTTATTCAACATGCTTTTTCTTAAAGCAGAGGTTCTCAACCTCAGTACAATTGACTTTTCAGACAGTATAATTCTTTGTTGTGGGGTCTCTCTTGTGCATTGGAGGATGTTTAGAAGTATCCATGGCCTCTACCTCCCTCAGTTGTGAAAAACTAAAGTGCCTCCAGACACTGTCAAATGTCTACTGGGGCCAGACGGCCTAAGTGTCCACTAGTTGAAAAACACTAAAGGAGGAAGGGATATTTCTAAATCTGGGACAAGAGTTCCCTAGCGGGATGAAAAAGAGGAAAAGGAAATCATGGCTGAATGCCCTAAAAGCTTTGCATCTGAGGCAATCTCTGCTGAGGCTCCCCCTGCACCCCGCCCCCGCCTTTACGATCATAAATCATAGTCCCCAAAGTCCTTGTTTTTATACTTTGATGGTTTTTTAAAAATTATTTCTTAGCTTTTCACTAGAAATATCTCTTGAAAAATTCTGACATTCTCTCTATGGAAGTAAGGAGAGAAACTTTACTCTTTTTATTATTATTATTTTTTAAATTCAGCAGGACAGTTACCTGAGACTGAGACAGATGGGAACCTAGGTAAGATCATAGAATAGGGGCAGCTGGGATGTGATCCCAACACAGCTGGGCCACTCTGCACAGCGTGTGCAGCCAGAGCTGCTGACAGCCTCCTGCAGACAAGCAACAAACCACATGGAAAGGTGACTAGAGAGACAAGTGCCTACTGATAGTCAAGTTCTTCAAAGGGTAGATGCCAGAAGTTACTTAATAACCTAAAGTTTGTGTTTTCTCAGTTTCTAAATAAAGCATCAGAGAAAGGAGGAAATATATTTATATAACTTATTTACATATATGTATATAAATTCTTGCTTTAAAAATTAATTGCAAGTATTTCTGCATCCTAGGGGAGCTACAGAATTCTTCTCCCCTAGAAAACGTGTCTTTTTTTTTTTTTTAGGAATATGTGAAAAATGAAACTACAAATTGAACATAAACTAAAACTCAAATGCACAAGGAACATGTAGCTTTTAAAAATTTTCTATAACAAATCAATTCCTCATGAGCATCCACCCCACTGGGAAGCAGACCATACAGGAAGAAATGAGGAAAAGCATCTTAACTTTTCTAATTAATTGTGTATATTTGAGTTAAAATACTTTGTGTTGGTTGAGTATTCTATCAATGAGAAAAAAAAAATCTCCCTGTAAGAGCTGGATTTTTCCTTTCCCTTTCTCTCCACAAGATGGCATCTCCGTGTGGAGGAAGGTTTGCATCTTAGTGGCACTTGGGAACTTGGGGATGGGGCAGGTTCTTATTTTGTCTCCATGGCAGGCCACCCATCCTGTCTTGGGTGTGGTAGGTTGGTGCCCACCAAGGTGGGGTGGGCCTGTTCAGCGGCACATCTTGCTGGTAGTGGCTGCCATTACCTGTACCTGAGGAACTCCTGGTCTGTTCTCGTGGTTTAGGATTAGGATTAGGATTAGGATTAGGATTAGGATTAGGATGGCCCTCGTGACTCCCTCCACCTCACCCCGTTGCTGGTTGCTTCACATCCCTAAGAAGTTTCGTCACTAAACCCAGGTGTTCCCCATCTCACTTCCCAGAAACAGGGTTTCCTTGCCTCACCCCACTCAGTGACATCATATGGCAAACTCCTCAGCCTGGATCTCATCTACTTTCAGCAGCCCCCTTGAGGATATTTAAGGGTTGCTACATTAGTCACAGGACATACAACAACCTTAAGAAGTGAAGAGTTCTACCTCAGGAGTCTATCTGTATTATTTTGAGCTGATTATGTTGAGAAAGTACAGAAAAAGAAGAGGTTCAGAAATTAGAAGTACAAGTGCCCTTTTGTAAGGACAATTTATATCTACACCCTACATTTGTAAGGGTGTCTTCTTCTCTGTATAGGCATGCCTTAGAGATATTGTGGGTTCAGTTCTAGTTCACTGCAATAAAGCAAATGTTGCAATGAAATGAATTACACAATTTTTTCAATTTCTGGGGGGGACATGTTAAAGTTATTTTTGTACTATATAAAAGGTGCAAAAGAATTACATCTAAAAAACAATATATATGTATATGTGTGTATACACACACACACACACACACACACACACACTTTAATTAACGAATTATCACCGAAAAATCCTGCAATGACCAGGTATAGTGGCACATACTTGTAATCCCAGTCACTTGGGAGACTGAGGAGGAGAATTGCAAATTTGAGGCTAGTCTCAGCAGTTTAGCAAGAACCTATCTTAAAATAAAAAATAAAAATGGATGGGGATGTAGCTCAGTGGTAAAGAACCCCTGGGCTCTCTCTCCAGTACCAGACACACACACACACACACACACACACACACACACAAATGACACAAATGCTAACCATCATCTGAGTCTTCAATGAGTCATCATTTTTTTGCTGGTGGAGGGTCCTGCCTCCATTTTGATGGCTGCTGACTGATCAGGGTGCGGTTGCTGAAGGTTGGGGTAGGTGTGGCAATTTCTTAAGATAGCAATGAAGTTTGCCACACAGATCAACTTTTCTACAGATTTCTCTGTAGCATGCAGTGCTCTTTGACAGCATTTTACCCACACTAGAACTTATTTCAAAATTGGAGTCAGTCCTCCCAAACTCTGCCACTGCTTGATCAACTGAGTTTATGTAACATTCTAAATCCTTTGTTGTCATTTTGGGATAGGACTATGGGGATACAGAAGAAGGAAGAAAAGATACTCTGATTCTTAAGAGAAGAGCCCAAGAATCCTTGAGATGCAGAAAACACTCTTGAACCCATTGGAATGCAAAACAAGCAACTCCCAAGGAATCCAGGTCACATCCTTGTGCTCTGGCCCTTGCCTGTAGATAGCATGATGTGGGGGCATCGTGCAAAACCAAGGAAAACTGGCCTGAAATTGTGTAATTCCACCCTGACTCCACCTCTAGTTTAGATCCATAGCTACTGTCCCACCATAAATATTAGACCCAGATGAAGGCATTGCTTCTCATTCTTGAGATATCCTATGTTCTTCCTTGAATGTATACTCCTTGCTTTCCTAAATAAGTCTCTGTGCCTCAATTTCTGATGCATGCTGAAATAATTTTCCATCACGGACTCCATCCTCCTCAGCTGAGTTCTTCTTCTCTGGGAACTCCTTGAACCCTCCTCCAGTGGCAAGTTCAACAATTTTCATAGTGTCTTCCCCAGGAGTAAATTCCATCTTTAAAAAAAAATTAACCTTTTACTTTGCTTATCCATTAAGAAGTAAGTCCTTGAAGGTTAAAGTTTTATAATGAGATTGTGGCAATTCAGTCACATCTTTGGGCTCTACTTCTAAATCAAGTTCTCTTGCTATCTCTACCACATCTGCAGTTAGTTCTTCCACTGGAGTTTTAGACCTCTCAAAGTCATTTATGAGGGTTGGAATCAACTTCTTCCAAACTCTTGTTAATGATATTTTGACTCCTTCCCATGAATCATGAATGGCTTGCAAAATCTTTTTCAGAAGGTTATAACTTGACTTTCTCCAGACCCATCAAATGGATCACTGTCTATAGCAGCTAAAGTCTTACAAAATATATTTCTTAAATAATATTACTTGAAAGTTGAAATTTATCCCTGGTCTATGGGATGAAGAATGGATATTTTTAGCAAGAAGGGAAACATTAATCATGTTTTACAACTCCATTAGAGTTCTTGGGTGACCAGACACATTGTCGATGAACAATAATATTTTGATAGGAATTGTTTATTTCTAGCAGTAATTCTCAAACAAAGGCTTATGATATTCAGTAATACTATAAACAGATGTGCTATCTTCCAGGCTGTGTCTTTCCACTTATAAAGCACAGGCAGAGTAGGTTTAGTGTAATTCTTAAGGCCCCTAGGACTTTGAGAATATTAAATGTTTAATGAGCATTGGCTTCAACATTGGCTTCAACTTCAACTTAATTAGCCCCTAACAAGAGTCAGCCTCAACTTTTTGAGGCATTGACTCCTCTTTCTGCTTTTAAAATTCTAGATGCATCCATCACCTTCCATTTTAAGGCTGTTTCTTCTATGTAGAAAATCTCTTATCTTGGGCTGGGGTTGTGGTTTCATGGTAGAGCGCTTGCCTAGCATGTATGAGGCACTGGGTTTGATTACCAGCACCACATACAAATAAATAAAATAAACGCCCATCAATAACTAAAAAAAATATTTAAAAAGAAAAGGAAAGAAAATCTGTTGTTTAGTGTAGCCACCTGCATCCATTATCTCATCTAGATCTTCTGGATAATTTGCTGCAGCTTCTACATCAGCACTTCCTGCTTACACTTTCAGGTTAGGGAGACAGCTGCTTTCCTTAAATCTCATGAACAAATCTTGCTAGCTTTAAACTTTTCTTCTACAGCTTCTTTATATCTTTCAGACTTTTTTTCTTTTTGTATCAGGGATTGGTGCTTTACCACTGAGGCACATCCCCAGGCCCTTTTCTATATATATTTTATTTAAAGACAGGGTCTCAAATAAGGCCTAGCCAAATTGTTGAGGCTGGCTTTGAAATCACAATCCTCCTGTCTCAGTCTCCTGAGCTGCTGGGATGACAGGCATGTGCCACCACACCCAGATCTTTCAGCTTTTGCAAAGTTAAAGAGAGTTGGGGTCTTGCTGAGGATTATGCTTTGGCTTAGAGGAACATTGTGGCTCGTTTAATCTTCTGTCTTGACCATTGAGCTTTCTCAAGAGCAACAAGGCTGTTTGGGGCCAACTGATGTGCAAAAGAGGCCTAGCTTTCAGCCTATCTTGACTTTCAACATGTCTTCCTCTCTAAGCTCAATTATTTCTAGCTTTTGATTTGAAGTGAGAGACATTTGTACTTCTCTTCACTTGAATATTGAGAGGTCACTGTAGGGTCCTTAACTGGCCTAATTTCAATATTGTGTCTCAGGTAATCGGGAGGCTGAGGAGAGGGAGAGAGACACAAGAGCAGCCAGTCAGAGGAGCAGGCAGAACACTCCACACTTATCCATTAAGTTCCTGGTTTTACGAACACCATGCATGCCATCCCCCCAAAATTACAGAAGTCATATCAAAGATCACTGAACACAGACCACCATAGCTGATATAAGAATATAAAAGTCTGATCTATTGTGAGAATTACCCAAATGTGACAGACACAAGTGAGCACATGTTGTTGGGAAAATGGTGCCAATAGATTTGCTCCAGTCCGTGTGGCAAAACCTTCACTTGGGAAAATACACAACATCTGTGTTTGGTTTGCAGCACAATAAAGCAAAGCACAATAAAATGAGCTACAGTTGGATTGTATCGTGAAGAGAAGGGCAACTCTAGAGCACTAGAGAAGGCTCTAACTCAAAGAATCTGTATAACAAACTTACACAGAGTTTGGTAAAACTTACCTTGCTTTAAAATGCTTTTCCTGGGGGACTCCCTGTCGCTGCCCGGCTTTTTTCT
The DNA here is from genome assembly GCF_052094955.1 of Ictidomys tridecemlineatus. Classification (NCBI taxonomy): domain Eukaryota; kingdom Metazoa; phylum Chordata; class Mammalia; order Rodentia; family Sciuridae; genus Ictidomys; species Ictidomys tridecemlineatus. The sequence continues at coordinate 40,034,372 of NC_135482.1, read as the reverse complement.
TTGTTTCACTTGTAGATGATATTTAAGCCTGAACTCAAATTCACCTCTTTGAAATGTACTAATTTCCCGCATATCTCCCACATGTAATGCGAAATACACATGTTAATAAACTTCTGTTTTTCTCTTGTTACTATCTTTTGTTACAGGAGTCTGTATGACTAACAACTATGAAGTATAGAGAGAAATGATTTTTCCTATCCTACAAACAGGAAAAAAAAAAAGAAAGAAAGAGACCAACAAGCCCAGCCTTCCAGTCACCCCTGAAAAGGTTCCAGACATGTAAGGGGGCTACTGATGATTGCAGCCTGCCGTGGTTAGAAGTTATACCTTCCAAATTTCAAATGTTAAAATTTAATGGCCCATGCAATGGTATTAAGAAGTGGTGCCTTTAAGAAGTGATTAAGTCATGAGGAATCCTCACCTCCTGAATGACTTAAAACCCTTATAAAAGAGGCTTCACATAGCATTCAGCTCCTCTGTCCTTCCACCATTTTCCATGTGAGGTTACAGCATTCCTCCTTTTCAGAGGATGCAGCAACAAGGAGCCATCTTGGAAGCCATGATGGGCTTCATCAAAGAGCAAGCCAGGTAGTGCCTTGATATTAAATTCTCCAATCTCCAGAACTATGAGAAAATATTTTTTTTCTTTATAAATTACCCAGGCTTCAGCATTTTTGTTATAGCAGCACAGAGATGCAAACCACAATCTGATTGCACCTACACAAGGAAACCGCCCCAAGAAAGACCAACAGAAGACATCCTGGCTGAGTGGCATCAACATGAGAAAGTGGTATGAGATGGAACATTTGCTGACTCTTAGGATGGTTTGTTATGCAGCAATTAGTAACTAGAAGAGTGCTATGGGGCTTTTTATTTTGCTTGGATCATGGTGTCAGGGAAAGAGAGTCTGGAGTATTATGTACCAGTTCCTATATATCTCCATCCAGAAATGACAAGTGAAATGTTTGCTCATATTTCACTAGCTAAAGTAAGTTATCCAGGAAGGGAAGGACATGGGCATGAGTGACATCTACAACCTCATCTACCACAGCCACAGAGTCTGGGGAAAGGAAGATCATTTTAATTATTTGTTGTGCTCAATCACGATTTATCATGTTGGGCTGGGCACAGTGCAGCCCCAGACAGAACCAGGACACATTATCAGGAATGAACAGATATTAGGTTGGCCCTCAGTGTGTGTGGGAGTGGGGCTGCCATCTGCACCTTGAACCCCACTCACTGTAGTCTCACCTACCCATCCTGAGTTCTCTCAAGCCTACCAACTTTCAATCCACAAGTTTGGAATTTGAGTTTGGGATGAGTCTGGATGAGGAAAAGAAAGGAAGAAAGAAAAGAGGAAGGAGAGGAAAGATGGAGAAGGTAAATGGCAGCTGTGTGATTGGAAATGAAATAAAAAAGAGAGCTTGAGCGCTCCAGACTCACTTCAGCACTTGGAGAATCATTTAGGGGGAAAAATAATTGATGTTTGCACAGAAATGTCAAACAGAAAGACGAAAGAAAAGGTCATATTTTAAAGAGATATGAAAAGTATGGCAGCCTGGGTGGTCTGGCTGAAAGACGAAGAACAATATTCTTTTCAAGCTTTGCTTTGGGAAGTCTCAGAGGCAAGTAATGGAACATTCTGATCCAAGGCTTACATCCTGTGTACCCCAAAATAGTTGATCCCTTTGTTCTTGCTCTTCTGAAATTTTCCCAACTCAGTTCTCAGGTTTTTTCCTTTTTAGTTAAAATGAAATCCCAAATAGCAACTCCCCTCGTTTCTTCTATTATAAGTGGAGGATGAAATTCTAGGAACACATCCAATCAAAAGACTTCTCATATATTGTCTTCTTGGGAAATTTATCATGCTTATTTCAATTTGTAGGAAATCAAGGCTTGTAGAGGCTAATTTATCCAAGGTCATGCAACACAGCTGAAACTAGAACTGTTGACCTTTATGGTTCATTCAGTTGATGACTATGATACTCTGACTTTCAAGGATTTACTGGATGCATTGCTCTTGATTGAACCTGGGAATCTAGAAATTTTCTGGATAGCTTGGCCAGCATTTGTTGTCTTATTCAGGATTACAACTTCTATTTCCTGATTCTGATAGAACTGTCTTTAGAATCCTCCCACAGCTATGTAATTTTTACTTTCTTTCTACTTTTATCTTTATCCAAATGTTCCCCACTGTACTCCTACCTAACAGTTATGGGTTTTCACATATGAGGATTATTTTCTTGACATACAGAATTAATCCCCCTCCCCTCCATCCTAATCTCTGTCTTTTGAAAGGTTTGGCCCATCTGTGACCCTGTCCACTGTGATTATTCTGCTGGCTCAGCTTTAATATTTACTAGACTATTTCCTTCCTTACATTGAAGCCTCAAGTTCCCTCATTTTTATCTCTGTCCTTCTCTCTCCTCCATTTCACATAAATCAAGAGGACTGCCCCCGAGCTTAAGTAAAACCTTAGTGGAATTTCTCTTTAGTCCTTTGTGATTGAGAAGTGGTAAAGAGAAATATTTATAGGTACTTCCTGGTTCCTTGGGGCTTTGAATCTAGCTGCTGTGTTGTCTTGCACTGTTGATTGGTGACTTAGAGCTGCTTTCTCGATTTTAAACTATTTCTACACTAATGAATATTTTTTCAAAGTGTGTAATGATATAATGCAAAATGCCATTAGTTATGGGTCTACCGTGAGTGAGGCTCTAGGCTAAGGACTTTATATGTAACCCACATTTCCCAGGAAGGAGGAACAGAGGTAGTGTCGGTGTGATGGGACAGCCTTTACATCTTGATGAATGCTCTAACATGGACAACTGTCACTGTCCTTTACCCTTTCATTTTCACAATAATCCTATAAATTGTCTATGAACTATCATCTCTGCCTTTTCAGGTAAGGGACTGAGGCTCAAGGGAATGGGTTAGCTTAGAGGACTAGATTTAAACTCAAGTGTCCTCTTCAGCCTTACTGGCCTGCTCACTGATCCCATGTCAAGAATTTTTCCCTGGTTGCTCCCATTGCCTGAACACTCTTCTCCCATGTTATGGTTTGGATGGAATGTCTCCTGAAAACTCTTGCATTAAACAATGCAGGAACCTTCAGAGGCGAAATGATTGATGAGGGCTGTGATCTAATCATTGGATTAATCCATTTGATGGATTCATAATTTGAAGGGATTAATGAATGGTAATTAAAAGCAGGTAGGGCTCATCTATAAGAAGTAGATCCCTCGGAGCAGGCCCTGGGGAATTTATTATTCCTGGATCCTTGCATTCACGTTCTCTCTGCTTCCTGTTTCTCATGAACTGAGCAGCTTTTCTCTACCGCGACCTTCTGCCATCATGCTCTGTCTTTCTGGGACCCAGAAGTTATGGAGTTAGCTGACCAGGGACCAAACTTCTGACACCAGGAGCAAAAATAAATTTTTCCTTTTCTAAACTATTCTTGTCAGGTCTTGAAGTCACAGTGATGCAAATCTGATGGAAACTTCCCACATCTAAACAACCCCCTTCCTCAGCTCCCCACAGATTTGCTCAAATGTCATCAGGTCTTTCCTAACCCTCCCACTAAAACTTCACTCCACTCACCTCTCTCCTCACCCCTTCTCTGTGTTATTTTTCTCAATAGTAATGATCACTATCTAACATACCACATATTTTACTTACTAGAATGCAAGTTTCAAGATAGCAAGGATGTTTGTCAGATTTGTTCACTAGTGAGTGTGTACATTCTCCATAAGTGTTTCTTCAGTGAACAGATGAATAAATAAATATCTACTTTGAAAGCCCATTCCCTTTTACCACAATAATGATTGGCATCCATTTCTTCTTTCTGCCTCTTAGAAATGCCTACATTCAGGATCATCCAGGAAAAGAGAAGGCAGGTCCAATCTGTGCTCGGCCCAGAAACTCTGCTAGCAGCCATACTTGTGTTTATCAAAGAACATTTATTGTCTGCCTTTTTCTGTGTGACACTCTGTTATGTATCCTGCAAAAACATTAAAGCAGAATGTTTCTCTCTGGCTCCATTTCCCCTTCCAATTGACTGAGAGCCAGCCTTGGTGCAGATGAACAAAGGTACATACAACACACTGTACATGCAACACAAACCTAATCACAGGTGGTCAGGAGCCAATATTTACAGGGCAATTGGAGAGAAAAAAAAAACATGGAAGTTTCCTTACTAGACAGGATGAGGTTGCCAAAGTCATCCAAAGAGAACTTTTTCTTCCCAAATCTTTCTCAAGGGGAGAAAGCTGAGAAGCAGTTTCTCTCATACACAGTCAGCTCCCTCTAGATACTCACGGTTTGGTTTCAGGATACAAACATTTGACTGATGAAACTATAATAACCATAGAGCTGGGAGGAGAAGTCGTGCCACCCCATCCTGGGGAAGAGCCCATTCTCAGGCAGATCTCCAGCCTGATGGTAATTTCATGTTAAAACCAATTTCCTAATGAGATGTGAAGCTACTAAAAGCTGCTGGTAATTGGGACAATCATCATCATTTAGCATTCCTTAAGGACCCTAGGGAAGCGTAGAATTAGAGGTTTTTAGCTGCGACTTCTCTGTTGATCACTGTTCTCTTCCATGCGTGTACTCCAAGAGTGTGTAAGAAGACTAGATTATAGAAACATTAGGAATGTAAACACATTACAGTAACACGGACCCCTCTTGATGGCCAGCAACAAATCCAGCTGCCACTGACATGACTCTAGAGCCTTTTAGCTTTACGCTATTGTTATAAGGCCAGCCATACGAAAAATTATATTATGCTAATTAGCCAATTAGCTTCTCACATGCATAAATTACTTCTACTAGATGTTAAGCTTCGTTAGAACAAGAATAGTATTTTCCTAATTTTTGTGTTCCACAAAGCACTTATTTCAATGCTTGATAAATATAATTTTTCCTTCAGTTGGGTGCAGTGGCACATGCCTCTAATTTTAGCCACTCCTGAGATTGTGACAGGAGGATTACAAATTCAAGGACAGCCTAGGCAACTTCACGAGATCTTGTCTCAAAATTTAAAAAAAAATGCAGGGGTAGCTAGTGATGTAGTTCACTGATAAAGTGCTCCCGGGCACAATCCTCAGTACCCCCCTCCCTTACACACACAAACACACATACACACACACACATAAATAAATAAATATATTATTATGTATATTATTATTTTTCTTTTTCTATCAAAGGATCCATTAGGAAAGGGACATTTTTCCCTTATGAACCCAGTATCTAACATGCATTTGGCACGAAATAATGTTTGATACATTCTTTTTTGCAATGAGAAAAGAAAATAGTGACTTGAATGAATACTGATCTCTAAACATTAACTCAATTGGATTCTTTGATTTATCATTAAAATAATCATAAAACAAAAGATTATAATTTTGAATATTTTATTAAAAGACATTGACAGGTGTGTGATAAAATGCTGAATCAGCTCTTGTTGGGAGAGAGTTGGTTTTGGACAAGTTATTCATACATTGTGGGCTTTATTTTACTTTGTCCATCCTGATGAATCTTAGACAAAAAAAAAAAAATGAAGGATTGGGTTAGAACATCATCTCTACTCTCTTCCAGCTGAAAGTTTCTATGATTAATATGTGTAAAGCCCCAAAGGATATACATATGAAAGCAGATGCTGGCCTTTTAGCTGAGACAAACAACTTTTTATAAAAGAATAAATCATAAAGGAAGCAAACTTTCTGGGGCAGCCAGGAAGTCCAGGAGGGCCTCCAGTGATTCCACCTCCTGACATTCCTGTCCTCCTTTCCATGTCGTGGTAGGCATGGTGTGTTTGAGCATTGGAATACAGCACAGTGACTGTGCATTACTGCCTAGCTATGCTATAAGAATAGAAAGTGACAAACGGCCTACCACCACAGCGAGGTGAACGTGTCTGGAGGGGGATTCTCTGCCCTCAGTCAAATTTTCAGATACCAGCAACACTGGCTGACCGCCTGTCTGCTCCCTCATGAGACAGAATTGCCCTATTGAGCTGTTCCTGGGTTCCTGACCCTTAAACACTATGTGAGATAATACACTTTTGCTTTTTAAAGTTTGCTAAATTTTGGAGTCATTTATTATGAAGCAATAAATATTATACTTTTTTTTTCATCCAAAATTCTCCCTGCTCCTGGGACACATGACCAGTTTTGAAAATTATCCAATTTGTTTGGTAACATACATTTTACAGGAAACAACACAAATCAGTGCCAGCCCTTGCTTAGCCTCCTGCTTTTGAAATAAGTCACATTTTTTTTTTTTTTAATTCACACTACTGCCTATTGGAGTTGTTTCCTTCTGATTTCCAACCCTACGGGTTCAGGACTGCCGCTTGCCTTTGTCATAGATAACTTCTGTCATGGCTGCTCAGTTGCCGCCTGACTGTCATGCTTTCTTACTTGGTCATCTTATCAGTCAATTGATTGCTTTAATAGAAATACATTCATAGGGCTGGTTTCTCTTTCAATACTTCATCAGTTTATACACTTGATCTTTCCTTGATAACATGACTTTTCAAGAACTTTAAATACAATTTCTTTCATCTAAAAATTTTAATTAAACCACAGAATTCATGTGTTTTATTTAGGCATTTCATTTCCCACCTTAGGAAGCAGTGCCACACAAAGTTCTTGGAACAGTTCCTGGCATAGAAGTGTTCAATGCAACCATGATTTATGTGGACATGCAGATTGACATTCTATTATACAGATAAAGAAATATCTACTATAAGAAAGAACTTAATACCTGGACACCGGATGGAAGGCCCCGAGAAGAGAGATCCATTACAATAGCCTTGGACCGTGGTAAATGTCAAGTTCAAAATAGCCATCTTCATTCTTATCTAGGTCCCCTCCTTGGCACTTATTTCTCCATATAGAATCATAAATAAACTTTTACTCTTTCAAAAGCTTCCTGATGCACCAGAGAAAAGTCATCATGTAATATGTAAAATCTCACAAAATGATTCAATAACTTCTGTGGACAGCAGTAGTTATCAACATATCACCATGCCTTTGGGCAAACACATTTCTCAGATTTGCAACTTGCTATCTCATGCCTGTAGGAAACCATGAACACATCTTAGCTGGCCTGCAAAGGTATTGGTCTCCAACAGTACAATAGCTCTTTCTTACATCATATGTACACACAGACTGGTGATACAGGCTGGTCAGTAATACAAATTCTAGTAAAAACATAGATTCCCATAAAGAAAATATCAGCAAGAGCGTATCACTTTCTGGTTCCTCTGATTGAGGGATTTTGAGAACTATATGGGAGGAGAGAGAAGGGACATTATGGGGGAGAGTGACCCTGGGGCAAACTAGCAAGTCCTTACCCCACAGAAAAGAAGAAAGAAAGAAATGAGTATAAGGCAAGAAGCTTTATGTGTAGAGACTTCCTAAGGTATAAGATGCTGCTGCAAAAGGTTTATTTTGCTCCTAATCCTTCTGTGCTCCCAGTTTCTTAGATCTGAACTCCTGGAGAAAAGAATGGATTCATATGGAAAAAATGTTGATGAATGTTTGGCTATCATTATTTTTCTTGCACCTAAGGGATCGTACCCTAAAAGCGAATTTCCAATTACTTGGTCAGAACTAAACCAATTAAGGCTTTGAAAATGATGTATCCAAATAAAAAATTTGTGAAGTGTAAACTATTTTCTCAAGTGTTTACAAAAGAAATGGAATTTTTTTTTAAACCCCAAATCTTAAATTACAGTATCCTATTAGGGCAAGAGGAAACAGTCACTGGGCATGGTCCAGATAAGCATTCAGAAAGCAGTGATAGTGTTATTTATTCTGATTTTTGCCACCTATTGAGAGACAGCTATATCAGTTTTCACATCATAAGTGATTCATTGAAGGTGATTATATTTCTATGTTTTTCTAGTGAAAAAAGACACTATAAATTCAGCATAAAATGTACATTATTGTACTTAAGCAGAACTTTGAGAACAAAAGATCCCTTACAACCTCATGACAATGAGACCAATGATGACTTGCATCACCCATTAGTTACTTACGATCTTGAACCAATGCAGCTACTTGTACCCCAGACACATGTAACTTATTTGACCTGATAACAGTCACTTCTTTTTGCATAACAACTATTTATGAACTTAGTAGCTTAAAACAACCACCATTACCTAAGTTCACAATTCATCATTACCTAAGTTCAGCAATTTGGGCTGGGGGCTTGGCTGAGCAGTTTTTTTGGTCTCGCGGGACTCCTTCATGAGTGTGTGGTCAGCTGCCAGGTGGGCTAAGTGGTGCCACCTTTGGGTTGGGCATATCTATAATGAATTCAACTGAGTAATTCATCACTGCTTCATGTGCAATCCTGAGTACGTTACCTACCCTCTGTAGTCCTCTCTGCTGGATCATTCTCATCAGCATATAAATGTGATATTTCTCTCACATTCACCCCAAAGCTCACTTTCATTTCCAGCTACAACCCTATCTTTGTTCATTTTTATGACAAAACTCTTCTTAAGAGGTATCTATATTCACTGTCTTCAACTCTAGTCCCATTTTTGATAAAACTCACTTAAAAGGTCTCAGCCCCATCACTCTGCCCAAACTGTTCTTGTCAGGATCATCAATAATCTTTATGTTGCTAAATTCAATGATCCTCCATTCCCAGTCCTTAACTAACCTGACCTATCAACAGCATTTGACATCTGTCATCTTTTATTACCTGCTTCTCCTAAACACTTCCCTGACTTCTGGACAGCACCTCCTCCTGGTTTCCCCTACCCTACTAGTTTTTCCTTCTAGGTCCCCTTTACTAGTTCTTTCTCATCCTCCTGATATCTTATGGTCAAAGTTCCCCCAATCCTTCCTTGGACTTCACCTGTACTTTCTGCTCACCTCTGTATTGACTCTGTGGGTGATCTTACCCAATATCTTGATTTTAAGTATCATCTATATGCTGATGACTCTCAACTTTACACCTTTATCTTGGACCTCTACCCTAAATCTAGACCTGTATATCTAGATGCATACCAGCTATCTCTACTTGGATACTGCATTTTCCTAATGCTGCTGCAAAGAGTTATCACAAACTTAGTAGCTTAAAATACATAAGCTTATTATCTTATAGTTGTGGAGCCCAAAGTCCAAAAGGATTATCACTGGGCTATTGTCAAGGTTTCAGCAGGGCTGCATTTAGGGGAAAAATAATTTTCTTCCCTTTTCCATTATCTCGAGGCTACCTGCATTCATTCACATGTGGCACCCTGCCACCTTCAAAGCCAGTGATGGCTGTTAAAGACACTGTGATTACATTGAGACAAACTTGGATAATTCAGGAAAACCTCCTGATCTTAAGGTAAGTTAATTAACTATCATAATTTCCCTCTCCCATGTAACCAAATATACCTATATATTTCAGAGATTAGGACCTGGAACAGTCCTTTTGGGGGTCATTGTTCTGTCTATCATAGTTGTCTTGTAGTCAGGTCAAATATGAAATATTAAAACTGAATCCTAATTGAACCAATCCCACTCCTTTCCAAGTATTCTCCAACTTCAGTTAATGCCAATCTCAGCCTCCCAGTTGGTAAGACCAAAAAGTTTGGAGTCCTTCTTCCACTTACTTTTCTATCTTACTTCTAAGCTACCAGCAAATCCTATGGACTCTACCTGAGTCCATCTGCTGATTCTCATCACCTCCACCATGATTCAGACTTCTCCATTACTCTCCCAGCTTACTGACAACCACCTCCAGATCTCCCAGGTTTTTATCATAGATTCTTAACCCAGCTGTCTGGTTTCTGCCTGAGTGTAACAGCAATGAATAGGCAGAGCATGGAGGAATGTTAGGAAACTAAAAATGCTCTGTATATTACAATGGTGTGTACCTGCCATTACTGTTGGAGCTCAGAAAATGAACTACCTGGAGTGTGGTGCTCTGACATGCTGAAGCCAAGAAACAGTCCCAGAATCAAAGTCTCTCCAAGCAAAGGGAAGGGATCTCCCTAAAGTTCCCTTATCTGACTGAGGAAACTTCTTTCAAAGGAAATACAACTGTCTCAAATCCCTTCCTAGGAATTTCGGTAAGTAACCAAGATAAGAAGAGACTGAAAACCATCACCACATCCAAACAGACTTTTCAACCATCCTTCCGAGGGCAGCTCAGGGAGTTTATCTGTATATTAAGACAAGCCTTGTTTGTATTAAAGGTCCTTCCAGGCCAGTCTGCTCTTTGATATCATTTGTCTATTCTCAAAATTTGCTATTCCTAAATATTGCTAATATTAAAATTATTCACCACCTCTCAAAATTGCCTATAACCCCTTTTTTCCTCTTCCCTATGAAGAAGAATATATAAGTTTCTAAGTCTTATTGGGTTGTTGGGTAATCACTCTTCCATGATCATTCAACAATCACATAAATAAATTTTCATGCCTTTTGCTTCTGTTAATCTATCTATTGTCAGTTAACATTAATGAACTTTTGGAGGATAGAGGGACAAGTCAACCATCTCTGTATTATATATTTGTCCAAACACAGAATAAAAAATGCCAAAAATGAGCCATAACATAAACCATATAGACTTTGAGTGTTAAGGATGTATCAGTGTCAGTTCATTGATTATAACAAACATACCATTCACGTGGGGGTGTTAAGCTGTGCATGTGTGGAGATAGGTAGTAAATAGAAAACCTCTGTACCTTCCTCACAATTCTGCTATGACTCTAAATCTGCCCCCCAAAGCAAAGTCTTAAAGCAATAAAAACCAAATACAACAATAATCCCTCCCAAGACTTTTCAGTTTCATAACAGCTAACATCTGCAAGTCCCACATGGTCTGGATATTTCTTCTATTTTTCTGACCTCTTCTCTTGATCCTTCTTTCCATACTTGCTTCATTCTGTGAAAGAAATCTAGAAATTTGGAGAAAAGACTGAGTGTCTATAGGAGAAATATCTCTGTAGGAATGTGGAATGGGCAACTTGTGGACAAGTTGGTAACCGTGAGCTGGACAAAGAAATCTAAGGATAAGAAGAGACCATTAACTCTGTGAAGCTAGGGACTAATATCTGATTGGATCATGAACACCTCATCAACCACCAGACTGCCAGAGATGTTCACATAAGCTGAAACCTACAGGCCAGACCAGACGCCTAACTCAATCTTCCTTGGTATTCTCCTGAAGGAAGTGCAACCCTTTGGGGATCATACATATCTCCCCTAAAAAAACCCAGGCCTTAGGTCCTGGCAGTGCATCTCACTCTGAAGATAGCCAGGTTGCTGCTCTGAGGATGCACATCTTCACCTTTCGCTTCCTAATGATGCTCTTGCTCTCTTTGCTAAAATCTGACATGTTCTTAAATTCTTTTCTGTGATGTGTCAGGAGCTTGAGACTTCCAAGTAAAGGTCCTCTCTGACTCTGGAGAAATCTCCTCCAATCCCCTTATGGTTCGGATTCCACCCCAGGAGCCCCTGTGCCTTGTCTGCAACACCTCAGACACCTCCCTGGGCCCTGTCCTTGGCTGATACTTATCAGCAGGTTTTTCTGCTTGGATCTTTCTCTTATCTTCCTCAATCTTTGCTCCAAAGTGACCTTTCCAGCCCTCACCTTTCACAGAATTATCATTTTCTAATATCATCTATGTCATGTATTGATATATACATATATATATATATTTGTCTAGGAAAACAGAATATGCCATCCTAAAATATGCCACTTTGTAATAAGGATTATTTTGAGGAACTGCAGGCACACAATCTCTAAAAACAGAAGTTTTCTTTTTGCAAGGGAAATGCATAGAAGAGATCGCTATTTGTGAAGTTATCTCTTTATACCAGGAAAAGAAAAATGACTCCAAATCACTGAGATCCTTATCAATGGAGGGGTCATGATATAGACTGTTTTCTGTTACTATAATAGAATACCATAGATGGGCAATTTATAAAGTGAAGAAATTTACTTAGCTCACTGTTATGGAGAGTAGAAATTCCAAAGCATGGTGCCAACATCTGCTCAGCATCTGGTGAGGGGCTCTTGATATGTCATAATATGGCAGAGGGCATCACATGGCAAGGCAGAGCAAGCATGCCAGCTCTTATCTCTCTACTTTTTTGTTTTCTGTTTGGTACTGGGGATGGAACCTAGGGCCTTATGAATAGTAGGCAAGAACACTGAACCACATCCCCAGTCCTATCTTCCTATTTTTTTAAACCATTAAAGCCGCAAAGGGGGAGTGACCCTCATAACCCATCTGTGCCAGGCACTGTGATAAACATTTTACATATATTAATTTTCTCCCAAACTCTGTGAGATAGTCACAATTCTTTCTATTCCATTTTACTGATGAAAAAAGTGAAGCAGGGTTATTGTTTTATTGGGCCCCCTCAAAATTCATTCGTTGAATAAATGAAATTATCTCCAGACCCAATCCTAATCCCTAGATCCTAAGAATGCAACCATATTTAAAGAAAGGATCTTTAACTTCTGCAGAGAAAAAGCAGTAAATAAACATTTTCTATTAATCTCTCTGTTGTGTTTTGCTTAAATATTGTCTCTGCTATTTAAATCAGTTGTGTCAGAAATAATTCTATGACATTTGATTTGGAACAACACACTCTGTCACTAAGTTCTAAAGATTGTTGTGCCTGGTTATACAAATTAGTTACTGCACGTAGGTATCTTTACCAGGAGATATATGATGCTGACACATTTTTGTTTTGCTTATTTTTAATTCTAAAATTTAAGTGTAACTATTAAGGATAAAGCAGGAAAGACTCTGAGCACAGAGTACAGCAGGGGTTCAGATACCTAAGGCTAAATATTTTTAAGCCCCTCCCAGAAGTTTAGATCAGATCTGGAGAGAGGGATAGTAAGAAAAAAAGATGTAGGAGGGAAAAACAGAATTTGGAAATTTATCTAAAGAAAATAAGTTTTTCTAATATGAGTTACAATGACTTAGTAAAATTTTATTTCCCATAATCTACTATACCGAAACTGGGGCTTGAGATTCAAACTCAGATATTGAGCATTTTTTTAAAAAAAGATGAATATGTGCTCACCTGAGTAAAAATTCTGGGACCATGAAATCTATAGCCAGCATGCCAGCATTTGTTGAACTACTTAGAGCATAGTTGGCACTAGGCTAGGAGACACACATGCCATCTCGCTGAGTCTCTCTGGAGGGACAGATAGTGAGAGGCTGGCTGGATATTACTGTTTGCCTCCAGATCCTTATTCACTCTGCTCTGTGCCAAGGGAGGCTAACTGATGTCCTGCTTCTTGTTGGGTGTGGTCAATGGGAGGGTTGGTAGAGAGCTAAACTGAGGTTTGCAATCCTCTAACTCTTTTTAGGTCACAGTGCCATGGAAAGTCTTCATCCCTCCGTTGAAGGTCATAGGTCCTATGACCTAGAGGACCTGGAGCCCCAGGAACACACCCTTCTGTTGACTATTAGGCATAAGGTGGGTAGACACTCCCTGATATTGCCAGTATGAAAGTACTGCATGGTTCCTTACTGGTTTCCAAAAAGCTTGACAACAATTTTGTAAATAGTCCCTTTCTAGTTACCCAGTCGGAATGGACCATCTATTTACAGTGAGGACATTCACTGACGCATATGTAGTTGCAAAGCAGAGACACTTCTCCATGGGGATTTGCTCATCTGTGATCTAAATGGTTCTTAATGACTCTTTCAATCTTGAAAGTCCTTCTCTATGTTGTTTTAGACTAAAAAAAGACCTTTATGACGTTTTCATTCAATCACCTGTGAAATGGCCACATTCCCTATAAAAACTCTTCACATTCTGTTGAGCAGAATTACTGTATCTATCCTCTCAGAAGAAAAAGGGATGGATGGAAAGTCATAAGCAGTTAAATTTCAGAAAGCTGGAGGCAGCTATCTTCAGTCTCTCGGGGACAAGGATCCTGGCTGGCCCTGTGCAGCACCTGTGGCCTCTCTGCCTGGGATGGATAGTTTTCTAATTAGAGATGGGATCCGAACCTGAGCATCTGCTCACTAGAGGAGGAAGGGCTGCTGTCCCCTAGTTCAGCTCATCGCAGGGCTTAACACTTGGGTCTGTAGGTAATTTAATCTGCAGCAACATTTTCCTATGTTTCGCATGTGTTCAGCAACCCTGTGGGGACTGAGTTTCAACCTAAACAGAAAAAGCAACGAGGGAAATGCTCACTTCAAACACTCCAATCACCAGCCCTCTCTTTTTGTTTCAAAACCAAAAAAATAACAGCCAAACTGTTGTTCGTGTTGTGATTATTAACAACAATATCTCATACTTGTCTTGAAATCTCTCGTTTTTATTCTCCTGAGGATCTCACACATACAAAACTGTTCAAATAAGGCAGACATTCTCTTTTATTTATTTATATTTTGTTGTTGTTCTTTTAAAATAAATGTCTTTCAAAGTCTATCTCTATTCCAACCTTTTAAGGATTTTTTAAAAAGTCTGAGATCACATAAGTGTGATTTTTATTGTTCTTAGTAATAATAATAATCTTATTTATATTATGAATTAGATATCATTTGCTAAATAGTCATTTGTTGACCATGTTCTGTAAACAGAGAGCTCTGACAGGTTTTATGGGGAATGCTAGAACAGTGTACCCAACCAGAGAGTCTGTAATGATAGAAATATTCTGTATCTATACTCTAGTCACTTCCAAACTGGCTAATGCAACCAATAAACTGAATTCTTGGTTGTATTTAATGTTAGTTTAACTTTTTTTTAAAGATAGGGTCTCCCTAAGTTGCTTAAGGCCTTGCTAAGTTGCTGAGGGTGGCTTTGAACTTGTGATCCTTCTACTTCAGCCGCCTGAGCCATTGGGATTATAGGCATGTGCCACCACACCAGGCTCAGTTTAACTTCTCTTTATTTAATGTCAATTGTGAAAATTTAAATATTTTAATTTTAATAACCAGTGGCTACTGTATCTGGCATTGAAGTCCTAGAACAAAAGTAGCCACTCTTATTCCACCTGGATAAAGAATCCAGAGGGATCCTGTTAGAGAAGGGTGTGGTGAACCAGCAAGGGGCATGGCTTGAGAACAATGGAAAACTATTGCATAAAGTTTTTAATCATATTAAATGTATCTAAAAGTTAACATTATCAAATTGAGAGATCTGAGTGGGATGCGATTATTGGGAGGAAGGGTGGCAGAGAAAATGGTATTTCAGGAACTGCTGTGTTGGAGGGGGAACAGAGAGAAGTGAAGGCAATAGGACTGATGGGGAATCAAGATGTGGGCCAAGGAGGAACAGTTGATGAGAGAGAGTAGGTGGTCTGCACATCCTGAGGAGAGACTGAGGCACCTCATAGTAACATGGGAGCCATTCTTAGAAAAATATGTGAAAAGGAAGAAAACCAGAGTGGGAAAATTCTGTAGAAAACTTTGTTCAAGGTCTGTGATCTCAAATATCTTTTATTATTTCATTTATTTCCTAAAAATGGCTTCAAAAATAATAGATGAGCTAACCCCTTTGCCGGTTTATAAATTTGCTTGCATCATATTGAGGATTAGTAAGAACAATACTTATATATATGGTCATTTATGTTTAAAATAACTCCTTCACAAATGGCATATGACTTGATCTCATGAAATTTCTTTTCTTCTTCTGAATTTCAGGACAAATGTAAAATCATAGAGATGCTTACAGAAGGAAAAGGCAGGTGCACATCACTTAGGAAAAATTCCTTTGGAAAAACTGTGAAATAAAGCTTGAAAGCTGTAGGCACTTACCCTCCCCTTAGTCCCTTAAAACTGTGAAGAAATTGCCTTGTATTTTAATACAATAGATTTAGTGTCCTACTATTTTCACCACTTAACACCAAGCAATCTGATTTGACCTCTATTCAAGGGAAATATTTCTTAATTTCATTAAAAATGCAACATGAAAAACAAATTTTTTGGCGATCCTTGCTTGGAAACCAGATTGGAAACAACAACAACAACAACAACAACAACAACAACCCCTCCCCCGCCCCCCCCCACCCCGCCACAAAAACCAAACACAAAAAAAACTTGATAATGGGAATTTTTAAGACAATGGAGAAAATTTGAATTTAGGCTACCCATTAGATAACTTTGTTATGTCAACACAAAAGCTTTTTTGGTGTGATCATGGTGTTATGATTATAAAAGAAAATGTTCTTATTCTTAGGAATCACATGGTGAAACAGAGAAGGAGTCTCATGATGTCTGCAACCCACTTTTAAATGGCGCAGTATTAAAAAGAGGAACACTGGTGGGGTAAGTAGATACACAAAGAGAGACAGAAAGGGAAAGTAAATGTGACAAGATTTTGAGAATCGCTGTATCTAAGCAGGCCTAGTACCTTGGCAGGTGCTGAGACAAAAGTGCAAATGGAGGTTCATAAACCTTACGTGTAAGTATGTAAGTTTTAAGGCAAGACAGAAAAATAGTAAAACATGTTAAATTCTTTATTTTGGCCAACATATCTTCTTAACAACCTAGAAGTCAAGTTCAAATATAGAACTCATAAACTCCTGCAAGTTTTGTGCTAGAACACAGCAATGCAAAGACAGCCTGACCTTTGTCATTTGGCCTGCAGCCAGATCCCCTTCCCTTTCCACCCCTACACCCATCCTGCACAGGTACCAGGTCACCCCAGTTCATGCATTCAAACACCATTGCACCACAGCTCCCCACTTTCAATTCATCTGCCCCTTGGCCCCCTTTGGGTCTCTGAGTGTGCATGTCATCTAACCTCAGAAAAACAGACCCCCTCAAATTGAAAGCAGCAGGAATTCCATGTGTTAGGGCCCAGGCCTCTTTACCCAGAACACTCCTCGTCCCTTGGTGGAGGCAAGGCTGTACTTCTAAAGTGCGGTGCAATATCAGATTTAGGTGGTGCCATTGGATTTTTGTTGATCTTATCCTTTCCATTTCCCTCCAGTTTTATTGCGGTATAATTGACAAAAAAAATTGTATTTATTTAAGGTATACAATGTATGTGTACATTGTGAAATAAACCTAACATATCACAATAAAGCTAACATATCCATTACCTCACATAGTTATCGTGTGTGTGTGGTGTGTGTGTGTGTGTGTGTGTGTGTGTGTGTGTGAGTATGAAGAAAACATTCAAGATTTACTATCCCAATTGGCATCACCACAGATTGAGAGGGGTGGAGGGAATGTGAAGGGAGGGAGGATGATGGGAATTAAAGCACAGTTAGAAAGGAAGGCTTCTAGCTTTCTCTAGATTCTCTAGCATAGTACGGTGTCCACAGTCTACAACAACTAGTTATACATTTCAAAATAATGTTGGAAGGTTCCCAACACACACAAATGATAATGTTTGATAATATGGAGCTACTAATTTCCCTTATTTAATCATTACATATTGTATAAATTTATCAAGTTATAGTACTGGATCCCATAAGTACAAATATATGATAATTAAAAAATAAAAATTAAATAAGACAAAAATAACTATTCTCCTAGCTAACTACCAATATACATACAGACAACATTTTTTTGTTCAGTGTTGGGGATCAAAGCTAGGGCATCAACCATGATAGAGCTCATGACTATAGTTATTAACTATAGTTACCATGTTATACTTTAGATCTCCAGAACATACTCATAAAAAATTTTGAACACTTCGACTTATTCTCCCCATTTCCCCCATACCTCATTCTCTGGCAACCATCATTCTATCTCTGTTTTTGTGAACTTGATGTTTTAAGATTCCACTTATCAGTGAGATAATTCAGTATCTGTCTTTCTGTGCCTTGCTAATTTCATTTTGCATAATGTCCTATAGTTTAATCCATGTAGTCTCAGGTGACAAGATTTTCTTCTGTTTTAAAGGCTGAATAACATTCCATTCTGAGTGCATGTGTGTGCTCATGTGTGTATGTGTGTGTGTGTGTGTGTGTGTGTGTGTGTGTGTGTGTGTGTGTGAGTGCATCCCACATTTTCTTTCTTGATGCATCCATCATCCGTGGACATAAATTGGTCTTTGCAAACAATTCTGCAGTGAAAGGAGAGTGAAGCTATCTCTTTAACATGCTGATTTCATTTATTTTAGTTATATACCCCTAAGTGAGGTTGCTGGATCATATGGTGGTTCTATTTTAAATTTTCTGAGGAACCTCCATCCTGTTATCCATAATAGTTCTCAATTTACATTCCCACCAAAGCATGTTCAGCATTTCATTTTCTTCTTGTCCTCACCAACACTTTTATTTATTTATTTATTTATTTTGGAAATAGCCACTCTACCAGGTGTGAGGTGATGTCTCATTGTGGTTTTGACTTGTATTTTCCCAACGAGTATTGATGATGAGCATGTTTTCTTTGCCCATTGGCTATTTATAGGTATTCTTTTGAAAGATGCCTACTCCGTTCCTTCACCCACTTTTAAATCTGGTCATTTGTTTTTGTGCTATGGAGTTGTTGAATGCCTTTTATATTTTGAATGTTAATCCATTATCAGAGGTATGTTTGCAAATATTTTCTTCCATTTCTTATGTTATTTATTCTCTTTTGATGATTTGCTTTACTGTGAAGAAGCTTTTAATTTTGATGCAATTCCAATTGTCTATTTTTTTTTGTTGTTTATTTCATTGCCCATGTTTGGGGGTTGTATAAGAAAATCATTGCCCAGAACAATGTTACAAAGCTCTTTCCTATGTCTTACATTTATGGTCTTTAATTCATTTTGAGTTGATTTTTTTTTGCATACAGTGTGGGATATACTGTATGTGTATATCCAGTTTTCCCAACACCATTTATTGAAAAGACGATCCTTTCCCCATTGTGTATTCTTAGCATCTTTGTTGAAGATGCACTGACTATAAAAGTGTGGATTTATTTCTGAGCTCTATATTCTGCTCCATTGACCTATGTTTTTATGGTCGTACCATACTGTTTGGTTACTATGCTTTGTAGTACATTTTGAAATCAGTTAGTGTGGTGCCTCCAGTGCCTCCAGATTTGTTTTTGTTCTTCCTTTTCTTCTTGTTTTTTTTTTCCCAGTATTGGAGACTGAGCCTAGGGCATCATACTATGCAATGCATGCTAGACATTTCAGTGTTCTGTCACCAAGCTACATTCCCAGCATCAGGACTATTACAGGCATATGCCACCATACCTGGCTTTTGGCTGTTCAGAGTCTTTTTGTGGTCCCACACAAAGTTCAGAATGTTAAAATATTTCTATGGAAAATGACAGTGGAATTTTTAATAGGGATTACATTGAATCTATAGATCTCTTTGGTACTATGGACATTTTAATAATATTCTTTCAGTCTATGAATATGGAATATCTTTCCATTTATTTATGTCTTCCTCAATTTCTTTTACAAATAGTTTTGTAGTTTTCAGTACATAGCTATTTCAACTGGTTAAATTTATTCCTTTTATTTTTTTAGTGCTACTATAAATTGGCTCATAGGACCTCAATAGTACTTGGCCCAAGGCTGAAACTTGGGTCTTGGATGGGGGATGTCTGGGGCCATGAGGGCTAGCCTGAAGCTTGGGTCTGTGGGTTCCAAGCATCCATTTGGCAATAGGGCTTATTGGGGTGGGCCTGGTGCTGGGGTCCATGGCAAAACTGGGTGCTTACTTCACTGCTTCTCCAAGTAGAGACTCTCTTTCTCTATTCTTTGCTGTGTGGGCTTGGGGAGAGTGTGAAGATGGGAATGTGAAATTCTTTCCTACCCTCTTCAACACATCTTTTCTTAGTTCTGTGGTTTTCTTATCACACTGTGGTTTTGATTTGTGTGTCTGTGATGATTAGTGATGATAGGGTGCTCTATCTCTTACCTGGATTTTTAGCTCTTGTGAAGGTGTTTTCTGCAAAAATGGTTATTCAAAATTATGTTTTTATGAGACAAGGACCACTAGAAACACCTGTCATCTTGCTGATGTTATTCTAGACTTTATCTATTCTTTTCATTTTTAACATTCTGGCATATTTTTTCCAGTCTCTTTCTTTTCTAAATATTCATTTGAGATGATTTATTGAACATTTTTTTATGTGTCCTCTTTTCACATATTTTAGCAGTAATTCTCTATCATACAACTGAAAGATCTTTGGAAATATGATTTGCTAGATTTATAATATTCAATCCTAGTCATGTAGCAGTACATTGTTTCTCATTTCTACCAGAATATTGTCTGTCATTTCTGGCTTCAGTTATCAATGCCATAATGAATATCTTTGTACTGTTTACTTCAAAGAATTGAGTCTTTCAAAGGAAAGCATGTCAGGGCTCATGACATATGATGACAAAGTGAATACAGCAATGCTGTTTATGACATTACATAATGTTTGAATGCCCATTTCTGAAAGAGTATCATAGCAATCACTATGGAAGGGCTTAACAGCCATTCTAACTGCCTTCTTCCCTCCTCCCTGCTAAAAACCTTGTTTTGTAGCTTTTGCCAAGATCTGTGGTATAAACACTCCCACCACAGCTGGTTTCAAGCTACTAAAATGATATCACTGAACATGGCTTGGGGAAGGGAGGTTACCACTTGGCTTTTGAGAGCCCATAGAAGCTGGCTCTACCACACTAGTGAACTTCCCTTTCTAATAACCCCCATTACTCAAGCTGCTGAAGCTACAATGTCACCAATCACCTGCATGTATGTGAGACTTTAATGGCATCTACTTGCTAGCACAGATGGTGACAGAACAGGGTGCTTCTGAAGCCATCAATTTTCTAATCTGGCTTTTTACTGCAGCAGGAATGAGACCTATGGGGAGGATGACATTGCTTCTGCAGCCATCGCCAGCCGCAGCAGCCTGCTTGCTTAGCATCTGTGGGAGGTGCAGTGGTGGCCTCCCCAGTCTGCTATAGAGAGCTTCTAGGGCTGGATGCTGTTCCTGAGCCCTCAGCTATGAATGGGAACTGCTTTCACGGGCCGTCCCAATACCCAACCCCCTGTATGAAATCCTTCTATATAGATTCTGTCATCTGCAGTTGAATTCTTTCTAATACAAGTCCCCATCAGTGCACCTCTTACGACTTCCAGATGGCCAAAATTGGACTCAGGTTAAAACAACCTTAAAATTTCCTATAGTGGAAAATTTGGAATTCCTATATGACAACTTGAGTTTTTAAATGTAATATATCGAATACACTAAAGATTTCTGCCTTCTACTTAAAATTTGTAACAGGATATAAGCTTTGCTTTTAAAAGAATAGTATGAAATATAGATTATAATAAATATGAATTTTCAATGTAGAAAAAAGTCTTCAGAGATTAGAGTGAAGCATATTTCCAAGTGTAATCTTTATCTATTTTAGAATCCCTGAAGTTTTTGAGCAAAGAATCCAAATCTTTAGAGGTAGAGCCCAGGTATCTCAAGTTTAATAACACTCCCCAGATGTGCATCTGAATATTTGGGACTTACTAATTTAGCATAATTTCTATCTCATCAAAGATTTATCAACAACATCCCTCAACATGTATTTCATGCAAATCAACCCGACATCTCCATGCATGCCAACTGCTGCTTGAATACTTCAATGAGGAAGCTCATGAAAGGATATTTATTCTATTTTCAGATGGTATTAAATTCTGGAAAGTGCTTTCTTAATGTTCTACATGCCTAAATACAAAATTGGAGCACTGAGCCCTGGTCAGATGTCATCTTTCAGCTTATCAAACTATTAATATAACAGTACCTCCTCCAACATTTCTCAGTGCACTGGAAGATGCCTTCACCCTTTGAGAGACCAGGAACTGCACGTCTGGGGAGCAGGTCTTCCTCCATATCTAGCCTTAGATTAAATGGCCACCTGTGCTCTTACATGCCACTGCCTCTAGTTCTATTTTAAAGAAGATAATATTTTTAGCGCCCGGGCTGAGGCTGACTTTGAAGGGAAAAAATATTTTGTTTCTGGAAGGTTTTTGTTAATCTAAGCAACTGGCAAGAATAACTCCTCTTTTTAGTGCAGATATGTGGAAGGTAGGTGATGCCTTTCTTGGTTAATTTAAAAAAGTGTCAGGGTCACCTTATCAAAAGAAGTTCATAGGTTTCCTTAGGTAAGAAGCTGAACCTTTAGCTAACATAGAGAAAGAAACCACAGGCCCATGCTCTTTGAGAGTTCAAAAGGGGAATAATCTGCCATGAAATCACGTAGGTCCAGCCAATCCTTCAGTCTGAGAAATAAATGAGAAGAGGAGGGTAATTCTGAGTATTCTGAGGTAGATCTAGACACATTTCTTGCTTCTGCTATTGTAAGAGATGAATCCCAGCATGTTAGATGTTCCTCATAGTAGTTCACCTCTCACCCCACACATGACAGCGGCAGTCAGAATGAGGCAGGGGATGCACTTTCACACGGTCCCTCAAAGTCTCAGGATGATATCCCCACTACCCCAAAATACACTGCTTCCTGTGGGGGGCCGAGGAGGGGGAAATGGCGTAACTCAGCCTATCTGCATTTCCATCTGCCATCAGATTAGACATCTACATTCACCCAGGAGGTAGAATAAGCCATAATGGGTGATTTTGGGGGTTGTCAATTGATTAATTTCAAGGTTATAAGGTAAAAAAGAATTTTATTTGGGACATTAGGAATTGGAGTTCAAGAGACACAAATTCAGATAATACCAGAAAGTACATTTTAAAAACAAAGAGCCTGGAGCAAGGCGTGGTGGCATATGTCTATAATCCCAGCAGCTTGGGAGGCAGAGGCAGGAGGATTGCGAGTTCAAAGCCAGCCTCAGCAAAAGTGAGGCACTAAGCAACACAGTGAGAACCTGTATCTAAATAAAATACAAAATAGGGCTGGAGATATGGCTCAGTGATCAAATGCCCCTGAGTTCAATCCCCGGAACCCCCAACCCCCCAAAAAAATACCCACAAAGAGACTGCCACAATAGCCAAATCAATCCTTAGTAAGAAAAGTGAAGTCTTTATAAGACAGTCAAATTTTAGAACATGAGTTAACTTTATTTCAAAGTTTCCAAATAAAACAATACCTTAAGAAATTATAGCTGGAAATTGTGCAATTTACCTGTGGTGTCAGCTACCTAGGAGGCTGAGGCAAGAGGATCACTAGAGCCCAGGACTTTGAGGCCAGCCTGGACAAAATTCTTATGGTTTGGATGTGAGGTATCCCCTAAAAGCTCATGTGTGAGGCAATGCAAGAAGGTTTAGAGGAGAAATGATTGGGGTTGTGAGAGCATTAACCCAATCAGTGAATTAATCTCCTGATAGGGATTAACTGAGAAAATCATGGAAGTGAGAATGTATATTACTTATGAAGAAGTAACTTCTATTAAGGCAAAGTTAACAGGCAGTAGAATGCAATGATCATAAGTATATAGTTCAGTGAGTTCTGACCATGGTACACATCCATGTACCCATTGCCTCAATCAAGACATAGAACATTTTTACCTTTTTAGAAAGTTCCCTCATGTTCTTTTCCAGTCAAATCTTATCCTCCATTCTTCCACCATAAACCTCAGGCTACCATGTACTTGATTTCTTCATTATTAAACTTTTGTTCTAAATATTCACATAAATATAGGACCATAGAGTATTTACACTTCCACACCTGGCTTTGTTCACTCGACATGCTGATTTTAAGTTTCATTTATGTTGTTGCATCTATAAGTAATTTGTTTCCATTTATTGTTAAGTAATAAAATATTGTATAAATATAAAAAAAAAAAAGAAATGTGAAGCAGGAGGCATCACAATACCAGACCTTAAAGTATACCATGGAGTTATAGTAACAATACAACAACAACAACAAAACAAAAAACAAAAAACAAAAAACCATGGTATTAGCACCAAAGCAGACAAGAAGACCAATGGAATAGAATAGAAGACACAGAGACAAAACCATACAAACACAATTATCTTATACTGACAAAGGTGCCAAAAATATACATTGGAGCAAAGATTGCCTCTTCAACAAATGGTGCTGGGGAAAATGGAAATTTGTACGTAGTCGAATGAAATTTAACTTCTATCTCTCACCCTGCAAAATACTCAACTCAAAATGGATCAAAGACCTAGGAATTGGGCCAGAAATCCTACACATACTGGAAGAAGATGTAGGCCCAACACTCTAACATGTTGGCTCAGGAACTGACTTCTTAAACAAGACTCCTAAAGCACAAGAAGTAAAATTAAAAAAAAAACAATAAAAGGGATGACATCAAATTAAAAAGCTTCTTCACAGCAAAGGAAAAAAAGAGTGTGAAGAGAGAGCTTACAGAATGGGAGAAAATCTTTGTCACCTGCAACTCAGATAGGGTGTTAATCTCCAGGATATATATATATAAAACTCAAAAAACTTAACACCAAAAAAATCAAATAACTCAATCAATAAATGGGAAAAGGAACTGAACAGACACATCTCAAAAGAAGAAATATGAATGGTCAACAAAGTATGATAAAATGTTCAATATCACTAGCAATTAGAAAAATGAAAATCAAAACTACACTGAGATTTCATCTCACTCCAGTCAGAATGGCAATTATCAAGAATACAAGTAAGAACACAAGAAATATTGGCGAGGATGTGGGGGGAAAGGCACACTCATACACTGCAAAACAGTGCAACCACTCTGGAAAGCAGTATGGAGATTCCTAAAAAAAAAAAAAAAAAAAAAAAAAAAAAAAAAAAAAAAACAACAGGAATGGAACACATTTGACCCAGCTATCCCACTCCTCAGTATATATACAAAGGATTTGAAATCAGCATACTACAGTGATACACTCACATTAATGTTTATAGCAGCTCAATTCACAGTAGCTAAGCTATGGACCCAAACTAGGTGCCCTTCAACAGATGAATGGATAAAGAAAATGTGGTATATAAATACAATGGAGTATTATTCAGCCATTAAGAAGAATGACTTACTGACATTTGCCAGTAAAGGATGGATCTAGAGATTAGGATGCTAAATGAAATAAGTCAGTCCCCAAAAGTCAAAGGTTAAATGTTTTCTCTAATGTGTGAAAGCTAACACACAATAAGGAGGGAGAGGGGGAAAATACAAATTCAGTAGATCAGACAAAGAGAATAAAGGGAAAAGTGGGGGACAGGAAAAAAAAGAATGACTCTGACATAACTTCCCTATGTACATATATGAATACACAACAGTGAACCCCACCATCTTGTACATCCACAAGCATGGGGTCCTAATTAGAATAAGATAACTTCCCATGCTTATATACTTATATCAAAATGGATTCCACTGTCATACATAACTATAAAGAACCAATTAAAAAAAACAAAAATAAGATTGATAATAATAAAAAAGTGGGGGCCTGGATTTAAGAAGGGAAATACCTACTACAATCATTGGATCATGTAAGAATCAAAGTGTATGAGCTCCTAGCTGATTCGTCAACTTGTGTGTACAGCTGTGGAGGCTCCATTCACAGCTTTAGGCAGCTCCAAATCAGCGTCAGAGTAAGTGGGTGTACCCTGTCTGGTGATCCCTAGGCCCCTTTAGAATGCTTTTTGAATAAAACAATTCCACCTTGAGCAGAAGTTTCCACGATTTCCCAAGGTTCATACCTGAACATGTGGTATGTTGCTTTTGTCTACGCGCTTTTCACAGAATTCAGGGATGTGGCCACACCTCACTTCCAGAATAGCTGGGAAATGCAGTCTACTGACCCAAGAGGAAAAAAGAATGTGATTCAACCAATCTAAGCTTCCATCTGCTATCAGATCATACATCCGCAGGTTGTTCAAGTATTTTATAGTTTCAGCCCTCAATAGATAAAAGGAGGAAGATGAGAGGAAGTCTTAGTTTCCTGGGACTGCACGAACCTCTATTTTACCAAGGAGATCATGGATTGTTTATGAATTCAAGTTTCTGTTGTAAAACAATTACTTAGGAGTCCAGTTTTACTCTGTGCCTAATATAATTGGGCTTGAGTTTTGGGTTTCCTTTTTGTCCTCACTGCCTCTTCCTAGATTCTGAAACCTTTTGCCCCACTCACTGTGGCACTGAGCTCCCTGAGAGGCCTTAAAGTCTTCACCCTGAGATAGGTCTTACCAAGAAAGATAAGGCCAAATGCATTTTTGCATTTATATCACATTTACTGGGCAGAAATTTCTACCCTAACTTGTTCAGGGATACTCAGGAGATACTTTGCCTATGCTACTGGGTTGAGGTTAATTGGGGTTACCATTATTATTTTGCACCTGCACTTATGGGATGTCATATTTTGACTTCAGGAGTAGAGCTGTGTTCTGCATATGCACAAAGAGATGGGTAGAACACACATATCTGTCTGAGTCTATTGGGCTGCTAAGACAAAATATCATAAACTGAGTAGCTTGTAAACAACAGAAATTTGGTGTCTACTGAGGGGCCACTTCTTGGTTCATAGATGGTGCCTTCCCACTGTGTCCTCACTTAATGGAAAGGCAAATGAGCTCTGAGCCCCCTAATAAGGGCACTCGTTTTCTTAATGGCTCTGCCCTCATGGCTTAACATCTCCTCAAAGTCCACACCTCCTAAAACCCACATATTAGGGGTTAAGTCTCAACATATAAATTTTGGGGGTTATTTTGGCCAGCCTTTTCACTGCTGACCAAAAAACCCTGACAAGAACAATTTTAGAGGAGGAAAAGTTTATTTGGAGCTCACGATTTCAAAGGTTACAGTTCTTAGATGGACAACTCCATTGTTCTGGGCAGAGGTGGGGAAGAACATCATGGTGGAAGTCATGGTGGAGGAGAGCAACTCAGCATGTCATACCAGTAAGCAGGGGTGGGGGAGAAAGGAGGGAGAGTAAAAGAGGGGTAGACTTCTCTCACTAAGGACAGATATTTACCCCAAATCCCAATGACCCACCTCCTCTAGTCATACCCTACCTGCCTATAACCCTGTTAATCTCCTACAAAGGGATTAATGCATTGATTAGGTTAAAGTTAGGATAACTTTAACCAATCATTTTACCTCTAAACTTTTTTTGCACTGTCTCACACATAAGCTTTTAGGGGACACCTAATATTTAAATATAACAGGGGGACAAAAACAATCAGATCATAAGAATGTCTAAAGTATGAAATTAATACATATAAAAAGGAAGACCTCTAGATATGTTCATAGTATCTGTTCTTATTTTTATATAGACTGAAATTTTGCTTCGTTATTTATTTGGAGGCCTAGAAGTCCAGGTGAATGGGGGACACCCTACAAGGCAAGGTTAGTCTTAGCACCAATATAAGGTAAAGATGTGATGTTACAAATGGGGCAAAAGCACTCCACACTGGTCTGCTGTCTAGTGTACACCTCTAGACCTGATACCTGGCCTTCATGTTTGTATATGCTAACTTCAGTTTACCCAAGACATTATAATTTTCCAGATGGCCCCTGCATTATGTGAGGATTCAGGGAAAAAGGGAATAGTGTATACCAATGTTCCCTAAATTTTCTCCATGGGTGCATGGCAGTATGCACCCACCAGCTAGGAACAGGATTCTTCTCCTCAAGATAGATAAGGAGAGGCTGAATGCAATGAAAATAACTCAGCTTCATCCAGTTTCAGTTGCTCCTTCAGGGGAAAGACCAAAATATCAAATTACCAAGCAGGAAGGAGAGGGAGAAGAAGGAAAAGAAACTACCATCAGGGGAACAAAAGGAAAGTTGGGGTTGTCAGAGTTAGAAGCTTGGGAAGAGGTCATTGAGGCTTAGACCTAGGAGGACCAGCTGCCCCACTGGTGCTGCTGCCTGGGAAGGGGTGCAGTGTGGCTGGCCCTGGGAGAGGCAGAAAGGAGTGGGAGTTTGTAATACCTGCTGCTGGGATGAAGTGCTATTGCTGGGGTGGTGCTGACTGAAACAGGAAACAGACCAGAGGAAGGAATTCCCACCCCTTCTTAGTCCTGAATTTCAGTGTAGGGACTCAGAAAATAACATCCCCAAATATCACTTTGGCCCCAAAACAAGGGAATGGGCAATGTTGTTTTTTTTTTTAGAGGAGACTGCAAAACACAAGAAATAAAACCAAAAATAGACAAATGGGATTACATCAAACTAAAAATCTTCTGCACAGCAAAAGAAACAATCATCAGAGGGGAAGAGACAACCTATAAAATAGGAGAAAATATTGACAAACTATACATCTGACAAAGGGCTAATATTCGAAATGAGTAAGGAACTCCCAAAACTCAATACTAAATAACAACAACAACATGATTAAATAATGGGCAATAGAACTAAAGAGACCTTTTTTTTTTAGAGTTTCTTCTTTTTAAAATTTTATTTATTTTAATTAGGTATATATGGCAGCAAAATGCATTTTGATTCATTGTACACAATTGCAGCACAACTTTTCATTTCTCTGGTTGTACACAATGTAGCCTCTCACCCCATGTGCAGTCTTACATGTACCTAGGGTAACCATGTCCATGCCATTCCACCATCTTTCCTGCCCTCATGCACCTCCCCACCCTCAATGTTCATAGCAGCTCAATTCACAATAGCTAAACTGTGGAAGCAACCTAGATGCCCTTCAGTAGATAAATAGATAAATAAATTGTAGTATATATACACAATGGAATATTACTCAGCATTAAAATAGAATAAAATCATGGCATTTTCAGGTAAATGGATGGAGTTAGAGAATATTATGCTAAGTGAAGTAAGCCAATCCCAAATACTAAATAGACTTTTTACAAAAGAAGACACACAATTATCAACAGGTTTTGAAATAATGCTCAAGGTCACTAATCATCAGGGAAATGGAAATCAAATCCCAAAGTAGATATTGCCTCCCTCACCCCAGTAAGAATGGCTACTCTCAAAAAGTCAAAAGATAACTTGTGCTGGAAAGGATGCTAAGAAAAGGGAACCCTGACATATTGTTGGGGAAATGTAAATTAGTATATCCCTTATGGAAAACAGTGTGACGTTTCCTCAAAAAAGTTAAAAATGGAATACCTTCACTGGGTATATATCCAAATTAAATGTAGTGAGTGTGTTGAAGAGACACCGGTACTCCCAAGTTCATTACAGCACTATTCACAGTAGCCAAGAAATGGAAACAGCTGATGAATGGATAAAGAAAATGTGATACACACACCATGAAATAAAAGGGACTGGGGTTGTGGCTCAGTGGTAGAGCACTCACCTAGCATGCACAAGGCCCTGGGTTCCATCCTCAGCACCGCTTAAAAATAAATAAATAAACAAAGGTATTGTATTCAACTACAACTAAAAAATAATTTTTTAAAAAAGAATGAAAACCTGTTATTTGCAACAACATGGATGGAAATAGTGATCACAATATTAATTGAAATTAGCCAGGCACAGAAAGACACACACTGCTTGTTTTCATTCATATATAGATTCTAAAAAATTTGAGACTAGAATGGTGGTTACCATGACTGGGGAATATGGGGAGGAAGAGGAATGGGGGAAGTTGATTAATGTTATAGTTAGGAGCAAGAAGTTCCCGTGTGCTATTTATTGCACAGTAGGGTAACCATAGACAGCACTAATGTAGTATATATTTCAAATAGCTAGAAGAAAGGATTTTGAATGTGTTCAACATAAAGAAATGATAAATGTTTGAGATAATGTTTAACCTGATTTAAACAGTATAACATGTAAATATACATTGATTGAAACATCACATGGTACCCATTAATATGTACAATATTTATGTGTTATGTATCAGCTGAAAAAAATTTAAATGCCACTTTAGACTTGAAACAGCACCTGGGGAGCAGCACATGCAGGGAAGGACCCTCTCTGAAGTTTCTCTCCTACCTTAGAGGCCAGGTACTTCAGAAACAGTCAATTGTCATAAACCCCTTCTCCAAATGCCAACAGATGTGATTCTGCAAGCTGTATACGGGGTAAAATGGGAGTTCATAACCCACTTGAATCAAAATGTGAAATATGATATATCAAGAACTATGTAATGTTTTGAACAACCAACAATAAAAAAAAAAATGCCAACAGAGAGAATACTATAGGAAGGAAAATGAATTGACACTGCACCAGAACCCAGATAAACTGTCTCAGGATATTTTCTGGATTGAGGACAATTCACCTCCCATAAAAATCATTTCCTCCTCCTATAAAATTGCCTACACCCCCCCCCTTCCTTCTCCCCTCTGAAGAGAGCACAGGAGCCCTAAATCTCAGTGGGTTATTGAGAGCTCGTTTTTTGTTCTTGTGATGCCCCCTTGCAAGTAATGAACTTGTATTTCTTTCCTCCTGTTAATCTATTGTCTGTTTATTTCAGCAAACTCAATTATTGAGCCTCAGAAGGCAGAGGGGAAGTTCGCTTTACCCCACAATAGATAATAGAAAACAGCTTCCATCAACCTAAATCAAGAAGGGAAGACTTCTTCTACAGAAGGTTAAAAGCTTCTGTTCTCAGTCATTTTTCACCTTGTGATCAAAAGACTTTTCTTGAAAATAGGGCTTCTCTAATTTTGCTGAGAGAACGTCTAGAAAGATCCTTTAAAACTGGGACTGTCAAGGTACCGCCACCTGTTTGTATACCCATCCCAGACAGGGTTGTAACTCACTGTGGTCCCAACGTGCCCCATGGGAGCTGAATTCTGTGCCCCAAGTCATGATAAGATTACCCAACTTTCCATGTTCCTGTGTTATCAATCAACCCTGAGGTTCATGAAGTTATATGAAACAACCAGCTAAGCAATGGTGACAATGACAAAAAACCTGTGAAATAAAACCAGGTCAGCATAAATTGATTCCCATGTAAGAGTTAAAGCTAGGGAGCTTGCAGATCATGGACACTGTCATTCAACATCAGGATTTATAATTTGTAAGAAACCATGGATTACAGCCATGCTGTAGGGCATACATCCCAAGAGTCTCAGGACTTAAAATTACCTTAAACATTACCTGTTGCCAGGGTCACAGACTGAACTTGGGTCAAATGTAGTGTACAGACACATGTGGCCTGCAGGGTTTTATTGTTTGGGGGGAGGGTTTAAAAATGTGATTTGATAGCATATTTAATTGTCAGAAAGCTTTACATAAAAATGAGAATTCCTGGCTTCTCTTGAAAAAAAATATTTCCCAGCACAGGAACCACATTCCTTCATGAAATTCATCTTTTGGTGCTGAATAACAAGTTTGCTCTTTGGAAGGAATCCACCTAGACCCCAGTACTCCCTATGTTGTTTCCCAAGTAGAGGCTGAAAGCCAGCCGCTATTTAACATGATCTTCATCTGTTTTATTTAAAGTTAGCAGGGAATTAAAGAAATTCTTACACTTGGCCTCTTTTCCTATATATATTAACCTGTCCTCTCTAATGCATTTGACTATAAGAGCTGATCTGGTTGACAACCCCCCTCTGTCTTGATGCTTGAGATCCTGTGTAAGATCACCAATCTGTGCTTTGTCATGGGAAATTCACCCTCTTGTGGCAGCCCAGCCCTACCTTTCATCATCTCTAAACATTAGAAAGTTTTAACTTTTGGACTAAAAATGTATCTTCCTGTAGTTCCCACTGGTCTTAGTGCTTTTCCCTACAGAACACTAACAAACACTTAAAGTGCAGTTGGTAAAGGACTTAGTCCATTGCCGGACATGCTGTAGGTGCTCAGTAAATCACGGTTTCCTTTGCTGCTTCCTTGTTTTTTTTTTTCATTTAACAATTTTTCAACAAACATTTGTAGATTGCCTGCTATGTGCAAGGCACCGTCCTGGGAGCCAGAAATAAAAGGATGAATATAACACAGCTTTGACTCCCCTGAACATAGACCGGAGTAGGATGAGACAGTTACAACACTGGGTCAGAAATGCATCTGGGACTCCCAGACAAGGGTGGGACATTTTCCTTGATTTTAAAAACTTGTCTGGTTATATATTTGTGTGGGTAAGCAGGGGAGTTCAGGTGTTGGTTTGAAATTATTTGTGGAGTACCTAAAGGCCAGCAGATACCTTGGGAGCAGAATCACCCTGCCACAGCTCAGCGAGGCTATGTAATAAACTGGTTTTTAATTAGGGGATAAAGACCTAAAGAGTCAGGGTATCTGTTGGAACATACCTCGCATAACGCTTTCATTTTGAAACCTTGTTAGAAATATGATGAGTTCTAAGAAAATAGGAAGCATGTGGGCTATAGGAACAAAGAAGATTCATGACCCATTTTAGTGACAGATGTTTACAAATAACATACAAGACGGATTTAAAGGTGGTGAGGCACTGGGGGCAGGGAACTGAGACTCCCCTCCATACCCTTCTGTGGACCCCAGCCCCTATCCAGCCTGCTGATTTCCTCATGGCCCTCCCTCACCCCACTTGACCCTGTTTTCCAATCTCAGCAGGGTTTGGAGGGTGACTTCAATTTGTGACTGGTCCAGCTAGATAATGTTTAAGTGTGTGTGTTGTGGGTGGGGGAGAATGGAATTCTGACAGGCCTGAGGCACAAGAGGTCTTTTTATATTTACATAGCTCTCCAGGGAGCACCTCCACTCCCCTCCACTCAGCTGAAGGGGAAGAGGAAGGTCCCTGTTTTATTTCACCCCAGTGGCCCTTGGCAAAAAGCCTGGCGAAGAATGAGAGAGAATTCCAGAGCAAAGCCATGCTGAGGAGCCAGCCAGGCAGAGCAAGAAAGACCCCAGACCAGGCCGAGCATCACAGCTACAAATGCTTGCCAGAGTGGCCACCTTCAAGTTTACATATGGGTCCTAGTTACTGAGGTACCTTTTACATGAACAGAATATCACCGTCAAAGGAATCGAGTCAGACACGGAGGCAGGAGAAGATGGTGTGTCTGAGTCTCAGTGTATCTTGCACCCCACATTCCCACCCTTGATTCCTACACCCCATAAAATGGGTCAGCCCTGGAACTTAAAATTCGAGGTCATGGACTTGCATAATCCTGATAATTTTATTCTGTATGTCTTCAGCTTTGTATTTAAAACCACTAAGAAAAATGTTTCTCGGACTCTTTGAAATGTTTATCATTCAAGAGTCAGGATTAAACTATAAATAAGATGGATGCCCACAAAGTGAACACACTTCTGAGCCATCTCTAAAGAAAAATATAGGATCTAGAACAAAAAAAGTGAGCAGTCAGGTTAACTCTGTCCTGCTCAACCGGGTAGGATTCTTATGTACAGTTCAAGTGCTACCCCTGCCGGGAATTTTTAATTATTATTTTATTTCTTATATCACCATTTTTCCTGAATAGGATTTTAGGAATTATTCAAACTAAAATATATTTCATAACTGGTAAACAGAATAGTGACATGTGAAAAAGGAACAGAAATTTTGCTGGTCATTGATCTCCATGACAACTTAACACCTTTTTTAATGAAACTGAAGCACCAGCAGATGCAAAAATGTATACAAGGATATTTGCTGAATATTATTTTTTCACCTGTTAAAATTTTTATTACAGTTATACATTTCCATAATCAACACATAATATTATTATTAATATTATTAGGTACTGGCGATTAAACTCAGAAGTGCCTTACCCTTGAGCTACACCCCCAGCCCTCTTTTATATTTTATTTTAAGACAGGGTCTTGCTAAGTTGCCCAAGCTGGCTTTGAACTTGATACCTTCCTGTTTCGGTTTCCCATGTCCCTGGGAATTACAGGTGTGTGCCACCATGCCTGGCTATCATATTATTTTATATGTCTAGTATTTTATGTAGGATAATTTTATTCTGCATATTGTTTTAATGGATATGCACTTAGTTCACCAATTTAAGATGGCCTTCCATTGTATGACTATATGACAGTTTACTGATTGATCTCCATGTTATGAAACAATATCTTTACTAGAAAAGAACTAGAAATGGAAAGCATGTCTGTAAACAGAGAAATTGCTGAACAAATAGTTATACATATTACATACATGTATATATCTTAGAATATAGGTAACTATTACAAAAAAATGAGAGAGATATGAGAGAGATAGTCATTAAATTGGAAAGTTGTTCATGATAATTGCTAAGCATATAGAATAACTTCTTGTTTAAAAAAAATCTAAAAAGTAAAGCCTCCATAGTAAAGCCTCACAGATAGGCACCTGTGAGTCTAAATGAATATGGAAAGACACACCCAATAAGCCAAATGGAAAGACAATAAACAAAATGTTAACATGGATATACAAGGTTTTAGAACTAGACCCTAAAGGAGGAGACTATAAATTTTTCCATTATGTGCTTTTGTATTATTTGATTTAGTATGTGCTACTTTTATACTTTAAAACATCAACAGTTATAAAGCATCAAGGAAAAAAGAAAGCAACACAATTTTTGCTTCAGACTCTTCTTTCTAGATGTTTGGTATTAATGGATCATCTTCCAAACATCTCTCCCTCCTCATCCCCACCAAGAAAATCTCTCAAAATCTCAAATTTCAGCTAATTCCTCATTTGGGGGCCAGATAATAAATTAATTCACACTAAAATGTGAATGATTGAGGTCATCTTAACTGTTACTGTTCACAAGGACATTTAAATTTTTTAAAGGACCGAGGATAAGGTGTAAGCTTTAACTTTATGCATCTACTACTCTTCTAATTTTAGACAGGATGGGAAGATGGGAGTTGCAGCTTTAGGAAAAGAAGCTATTCTGATAGCCTTCACTCCTGGATGATCACGGCTGCCTCCTACAACTATGTGTGCCCAGCAGGGTCAGGCGAGAAGTCCTGTACAGCTCCTTATGATTACAATTTCAGTAAGCTATTTTTCATTCCATATTGAAAAATTGAAAGGAGTTTCCACAGATGCACCATCCTGTTGCAATTGACTCACTCAGGTACTAAGATAATTTATATGGTTCATTTTCTGGACAGCTGAGAAGAGAAGAGGATCTTGTTTCTGTTTTCTTCCCCCTTGCTATATATAAAGTTCCTGGATTGACAGAGACATGAGTCACTCATTTAGCTTTCTCCCTGTAGACTGGCCACCTGGGGATTAGATCTGGACCAGTCTCAACAGCCCGAGGATTTCTGTTTGTAACATCAACAATGGCTCAGAAGCAGAAATTTTCACCGTGGATCCCCTGGCTCCCCTTGAAGTCTTGGTTCCTCATGAGAGTAACAGCAGTCACAGTCACGTGTGTGAAACATGGGCACACTCACAGAACCTCAGAACTGCCCTCGAACATTCGAGCATCAGCTTGTGGTCTTCAGTGGCTAATTTGGGACTTCCAGTTGTGAAAGTGTGCAAGAATGATTCCATCCACAACTCAGAGCCAGGTACTTAAAAAATTTCCACCTCCCCCGAAATGTTCCAAGGTATTCTATTAGACATGTACTAACTCAGAATCTGTAGTCTATCTAGGGAGAATTCCTTATATAAATAGCAATAATAACTCCCAGGAACTGTCATTGGTACAATACTCAGAATATTGTCTCTGCAGCAGTGAATGAATGACACATTTATATGTTATTATCCACACATTATCTGTAGGAGGACAAGGAAAGTTTCCATACTCTCTACTTAACACATCACTTGCTTCTTAATAGCAAAATGACACGTGAACAACCAGAGAGAAGATGTAAGATTCTCTGCTTCAAGAAAAATAATTTTGCTACTGCAGTTGCCATTGGGGACAGGTCTTAGTGGAGAGCCTGTTCACGGCCCCTCAAGGACTACTGTGGTCATCTGTTCCTTCTGCTTCGTTCTCTGTGGATGAAGTCTCCATTATATCTTCTCACTACGTTGACTTTTTGTGGATCCCACTGACTTAGACTAAGATTACTGGCTCCTACTAATGTAGACCCCTAAGTAGGAGCAAATGCATACTCTCTGTTTAATTGTGTTTGTCTTTACCTATGTAATCCGAGGGGCCAGTGTGCTCTGTGCCCATCCCAGTCCCTGCCAAAGGCCATTAATGTCCCAGCCCCAAATTTCCCATCCTTGTAGAACTCAGAATCTACAAAAAGATTTAACACAAAAAAAACGATTAGAATTTTAAATTCTAATGAGAATTCAAAAGTGGATTATTTTCTCTCCCTTTGCAGGTCAAACTCTAAGTGCCATTGAGCCAACTCACTTTCCAGCATGTGACAAGGACACTGTAGGGACTTTCTCCCTTCTCCAGCCCTCTTGTGTTCTCCTTAATCCTCAAAATCTTCAAGTGCTTGGTTTTCAGTAAATGAAGAGGTTATTTAAGCTACTTACAAAAGAAATTGAAGCTTAGGAGAAGGATACAGGCTGTTAGCAATCCCCCAAAGTTTAAGTATTTTAAAATTGTCCGTCTATGTCTCATTTAAAAAAAATGATTAGAATTCTCTAAGGCAGCTCTGCCCAATAGAAATATAATAGAAACCACATGTAACTTTTTAGTTTTTTAGTAACTAGAAGCCAGTGGAAATAATTTTGGCCATTGTATTTCCATACTGCTGCCCCTTCTATACAATTCAGTTTAAAACCTCACTCAATGCTCACAATGGGTATAAAAGACATAAACAGGAAATGCTAAGACCAGCTGGGGTAGAAGGCTGACACCCGGTGGTACAGGAAGTGACCCCACAGGGCTTCAGCCATTATCAGCTTGCTATGACTGTTCAGAACCTTCTGTAACACACAATAGAGGGTAATTTGTAGCCATACTTTGACAGAACTGTTCTGCACAGACCCATCCTCTAGTAAACAGGAAGAGAAATAGCCAGAGCTCTAAGGCTAATTCTAAACACCCTCCCTAAGAATAGCTGCCCTCGAGATATGATGTTATAATTCACTTAAACCTTCCTGTGATTTCAAATCCAGTCTCCGGGATATTTGCATTTGAAGGATAGCTATGACTGCAGATTGGATTTCTTAGCATAATTCAAGAAAGTTAAGGTACTATGAACAGATAAAGAGTGAATATTTTGGAAAGCATGTATCTCTGTCTCTCTGGTAGAAGGCACATAAGTTAGTGCATAAGGGGCCCATATGGTTCATTCAGATTTAGACAAATAATGAAAGGACATAAAGAAGGAGATGTGTAGGCACAGGTAATGGGGTAGAGAGTATCCAGGGACAAAATTTTAACAAGTTGAGTTTAAACAAATTGGCTTTCATTAGTGACAATGAACAAACAGGCAGCATCCCATCTATGAAACAGAAAGATGCTCCACTTGCAATGGCAGAAGAGTTGAGTTTTGTAGGGAGCTTGAGCAGGTACAAAGAAAAAGGATAGTGAAAAACAGATCTGGATAACATCAGGTTCCTTCAGGTTACTTGCCTTGTATAGGTTAAAGAAAAGAGAATTTCCTTATCCTGCTGGCTCAGATTGACTTGGTCTCTTGGGATTGGTTGCTGGGAATGTCCTATTTTTTGCAAAACTGGCTCATTTCTAAATTCAGTTCAATTACATGGAACCTAGCATGAGTGACTCCATTTTGCTTTGGTCTAGTTTGTAGAAGCCTGGTGCAGGTGCTCAATCCAAAACAGTGACCTCAAATAAATTTTATTTAACAATGGTGATTAGAGTAGGCAAATATCAAAGGGAACTCATGAATTTCCTGGATATTCTCTGGGTAGGCATTTATCTCTGGAAAAAAGGGAGGAAGGTCCATTTTTATCAGAAAAACAATGTTCTAAATAGCTGTCTCTGCAAAGTGTTGCCCTTAATTGCCCTGCTCTCCTTCCTAGAGTTACTAAATGTGAAATCACTTGAGAGCTACAGATGCAGTGGAAGCTGAAAGCAGGAAAGTACTTATGCACTTCCATAGACAGATGCAAAGTGGCTGACTGGCAGATGGGCTGGGAGGCTGACTCTTACTTAGAGAGTTGTTTTCTTCCTTGATCCACTTCATTTAAGCCTTTTATGTTTGCTGAAGGGGGAGGGGAGGTAACTCAGTTTTTCATTGTCATGACCAAAATACCCAACAAAAACAGCTTAGAGGATGAAAAGTTTATTTAGGTTCATGGTTTCAAAGGTCTCAGTCCATCGATGGCCAACCAATGCTCTGGCCCAAGGTGACACTAAGCATCATGGCAGAGCTTCATCCCTAGCCCTTTTCATATTTGAGACAGAGTCTCACTAAATTGCCCTGACTAGGCAGGAACTTGTGGTCCTCCTGCCTCAGCTTCCTGAGTAGCTGGGATTGTAAGTATGTAGCACATTGCCTGGCTCCATTTTGGTCTATAATCTATTTCAAGTTGATTTTTGTACACGGTGTAAGATAAGAGTCCAAGATAAGAGTTTGTTCTTTTGCATATGGAAATTCAGTTTTCCCAACATC
The DNA here is from genome assembly GCF_052094955.1 of Ictidomys tridecemlineatus. Classification (NCBI taxonomy): domain Eukaryota; kingdom Metazoa; phylum Chordata; class Mammalia; order Rodentia; family Sciuridae; genus Ictidomys; species Ictidomys tridecemlineatus. The sequence goes on along the minus strand of NC_135482.1, from coordinate 39,996,215 downwards.
ATTCATTGAAGAAGTTATTCTTTCCTTATTGTATGCTCTTGGCACTTTGTGAAAATCAGTTGACTATGAATGCATGGGTTTATTTTTAGGCTCTCTATTCTATTCCATTGTTTTATATGCCTCACTTTAAGTCAGTACCAATCTGTTTGGATTACTGTAGCTTTGCAATATATTTTGAAATCAAGTAGTGTGATGGTTCCAGCTTTTCCTCTCCTTCCTTCCTTCCTTCCTTCCTTCCTTCCTTCCTTCCTTCCTTCCTTCCTTCTTCCTTCCTTCTCTCTCTCTCAAGATTACTATGGCTATACAAGGTCTTCTGTGGTTCTATATGAATTTTGATATTTTTTCTACTTCTGTGGACTATGTTGCATTGACTCTAGAGATCACTTTGGATAATGTGGGATATTTTAATAATGTTATTCTTCTAATCCATAAATATGGAGTACTTTGCCATTTATTTGTGTTTTATTCCATTTCTTTCATCGGTGTTTTATGATCTTCAGTGTATAGCTCTTTCCCTTTAGTTAATTTATTCCTAAGTATTCATTTTAAATGCTGGTGTAAATGGAATTGCTTTTTCTATTTCCCTTTAGATAATTTATTAGTGTATATAACTGTAAGTAATGTTTATATGTTGTTTTGTATTTAGCAACCTTATTGAATTTGTTTATTAGTTCTAACAGTTTTGAACAGAGTCTTTAGGGTTTTCTATGTATAAGATCATGTTATCTACAAACAGAGGCAATTCTATCTTAATGGTAAAGGCCAAAGTAATTTGTTCCTCCTGACCTTTTACAGTGTTAATGGAAACAGTGATGATAATAGTTAATCCCTAGTGAGAACCCACTATACACTAGGCATGGGGCTAAGGACTCTGTGGGGCTCATCACATCACAATAACCCTTGAGGGTGAATATGAGGAATTGGTTCACATTATCATGGAGGCTGAGAAGTTTTCGGCATTAATCTTCTCTTTGGAAATTGGTGACCCAAAAAAGCTTGAGGTATAATTCCATAATTCCAGTCTTGAGTCCTAAGACAAGAACCAATAGAGCTGATATTGGAAATTCCAGTCTGCACTGTTATTATCAACACTTTAGAGATAAGTGCTGCCCAAGGACACTGCATCAGTAAGAGGCAGAGTTGGAGTAGAAAGGAGTGTTGTCTCCAGAAGAATGCGTCTTTGGGATGAATCACAATTCTGCCTTGCTCCTGACTAACAAGGTGAGACTGAGGGCTTTACACCAAAGTACAGAGAAGGCTGCAAGGTAACATGCTGAGATTTACTGTACCCCATTCATCTATTGTCCCAAAGCCCCCACCCTTCTTAGGAGAGAAAATAAATTTCTCAAAAGGAGAAACAAGCTCCAAACTATCTTTTTGTTTTTCCTAGAATATTATTATTTGGGGGCGTCAATAGCCCTGTAATATTAATTCTTACCCAGGCATGGTGGCACACACCTATAATCCCAACAACTAGAAAAGCTGAGGCAGAAGGATTGCAACTTCAAAGCCAGCCAGGGTAATTTAGTGAGATCCTGTTTCAAAACAATAATAATAATGATAATAATAATAATAATAAAGGACTTGGGATTTGGCTAGTGGTAGAGTGCCACTGGGTGTAACCCCCTAAAATAAAAAAGGATTAAAAAATGAATTCTTTGAAGGAAAGAAGTTATAGATCTTTTAATATAAATCATTAATCCATTGTCAGAAACCTTTGTGGGTGAATATTTTGTAATTAAGGATTTCAGAGATTGTTAGAAAGGTTATGAATTAATATACAATATTTTGTATAATATCCCCAGCAGAATCTACAGGTGATATGGAATGAATTGTGTTCCTCCAAAATTCCTACAATGGAAGACCACACCCCTGTTAAGGGTAATTTCATATCTCAACTTAACTGGGCCACAGCGTGCCTGGAGTAAACATTATTTCTGCCTGAGGATATTTCTGGATGAGATGAACATTTGAATTGGTAGATTTAGTAGATTACCCTCCCAGTATGGCTGGGCCCCACTTAATCTGTTGTGTGCCTGATAGAACAAAGAGGGTTTCCCACTTTCTTTTCCTCTTTAGCTGGAACATCTGTCTTTCCTACCCTTGGACTAGGATTTCCACCATCAGCTCCGTTGGTTCTCACTTTTAGACTCAAGACTGGTATTATGAAATTATACCTCTAGATTTCCTGGGTCTCCAGCTTCCAGAGAGCAGATTAATTTCCAGGACTTCTCAGCTTCCATGACCATGTGAGCCAATTCCTCATACTCAAAAATCTCCTATTGATTCTGTTTGTCTGGAGAACTCTAACACACTCCTGGAGACCACATTAGAGAAAGGGACTTTAAGGAGGATATTAAGGTTAAATGAGATCAGAAAGGTGGAGCTCTGATCCAAAAGAACTAGTGTGCTTATATAAAAGGAAGAAACACCAAATATCTCTTCTGATTTCCTGCCCCGCACCCCAGGAGCTGTCTACAAACCAGGAAGCTGGTTTGTGAATCTGGTGGCACCTCCATCTGGGACTTCCCAGCCTTCAGAACTGTGGGAATAAATGTTTGTTGTTTAAGCCACCCAATCTGTGGTTTTATGTTGTGGTATCCTGAGCAGACCCCCAAAATCAATCATATTAATATTGCTGCAATGAAACAATGACTACCCAAACTAAGCATGCTATAGAGTATAGTTTATTCATATAGTAATAAATTAGTACGTGAAATGGTGCAATTAATATAGATTAAAAATACTCTAGTATTTTTAGTAAAATTCCAGTTATGTACAGGTTAAAAACTAAGTTAAAGTTTCTATCTATCTATCTACCTATCTGCATGAAGACACATTTCATACATTTTCTTGGAGAAGAAGACTGTCAGTTATCAATTACAGTTAGATATCACATGATGGTCAGGAATAAGACTCTTAAGAGACTCTAGTACTGGCCAATGCAGTCCTCTTCATCTTCAAAGTCAGTAGAGGATCTCTCTCATCAGAAAGATCCCCTCCCTTTTAAATGCTCACAAGATTAGGTCAGGTCCTCCAAGGGTAATCTCTCTTTCTTAAGTAGAACTGTGGAACTGTGCCACTGAGTATAATCTAATCACAGGAGTGCTTATCTCATTATATGCATAGTTCCCTTCTCAATGGAAGGATATTATGCCTAGTATCTCTCAAGACTGGGAGTCTTGAGAACTATCAGATTTTTTTTTTTTTTTTTTTTTACCACCCATGTCAATCCAAGAAGCGCAGTCTCCAGCAGGATATATTTACACACCTAACCAAGACACCTCAAAATCAAATTGCTGAAATTAATGATAAAATCTTAAAAACAGCCCACAAAAAAGACACATTACAGAAGAACAAGATAAGTATTACTACAGATCTTCTGACATAAGCTGTTGATTTAACAATATCATTTTGAGTATTGACAGCATCATAAATGGTATACTTAAGACTGACCTCTTCTAGGAAGTCAGATTTCTGGGCCTCTGTTAACTGAAGAAATCATACAGTTTGGAAAGAAGTACTTATATTTGTTCTTCATGGTCTATAAACTCCTTTGGTCCTGAGGCTACACTACTGAAGTCATATTGGAAGGAAAAAAAAACCCTGAAAACATTACATAAAACATTCAGAAGGAGAGTTTGCAAAGCCATGTGCATGAGCAATATGACTTTATATTTTCTTCCAGTCCAGGTTGCCTGAAATAAGCCCACATTGCTGGTGCAAAGTGGCTATTAACTCACATAAATTGCTCTTACTTTCTTGTTTATATATTATTGCTACACCCTTTGGATTTCGAACTGTCGTCTTCTCCCAGGTGCTTTGAATCTTCTATGTTCCTACAGCACTGAGCATCGGGAACAGTCCATCTGCATTTAATGCCATGAAAATCTGTAGGTGCTTTCCCACAAGTCATGGTTAATGAGTTTTCTCTTATAGGTGGGGAAACATTAATATCAATTTAGAGCTTTATCATCAACATTACAGGTAGGTTCAGAGTTAAGGTTTATATCAGACATGACTAACAAATGTATTCAGAGTTTCATTGCTTCAACATTAGCTGGAATGTTTTTAGACAGATATTTTTAGATGTCATTCCAGGAGGCTTTTAAATTCAGTGGACAGCTGTGATGGTTAATTATTTTTCTTTTCTTTCTTTTTCTTTCCTTTGTTGTTTGGTTTTTTGTGTGACCTAGGATCTCAAGGATGTTAGGTGAGCACTATAGCACTGAGTTACATCACCATCCCTGTGATAGTTAGACTTCATATTGTGACTTGGTTAGACTTTGGCTACTTGCTCAGTCACATCCACTAGTCTGGATGTTGCTGTGAAGATATATTGTAGATGTGAGATTAGTATACACAACCAGTTGACTTTAATTAAAAGATATCACCCCTGATAATGTTGGTGGGCCTACTCTAAGTAATTGAAAGTCTTGGGAGCAAAATTCAAGATTTCCTGGAAAAGGAATTTTGCATAAGACTATAACTTAGAAATCCTATCTAAGTTTCTAGTATACTGACCTGCTGTATAGTTTTTTAGTTGTCCTATAATTGCATGAGATAATTTCTTACATTCTTTTTACATAGATTACAAAAGAAATATCAAAATGGTGATTGAATTAGTGACTATTTATATACCCATAAAATACCCTACTGATTCTGTTTCTCTAAGGGAACCCTAAGTAATATATTAATGTTCAGTATATTCACATTGCTTTAAATGTTTGATTTTTGTAGTATATTATAGCTTGCTTCGTGACCAACAAATTAGTGATATATGTTCACTTCCTCATTGTCAAATCCCACTTAATTAACACATGATTATGATTTGCATGGTTTGCCCTTTGCAATATTTTCCTATTTTTCATTAGTTTTAAGTCCTCATTTCACTGGGTATCTTCCATGACTTGCCATTCTATTTTTTAATTCTTATATTTTTTTGATTCTGATACTCAAATTTTTCATCAAGATAGACACCATGAGCCATGTTCTATAATAACTTTACTTAATGCATTATTGATTACAACAGATACTTCCTTTTTCCCTCCCTTTTCCTTCCCCTTCGCTGTTACCCACAGGGGCAGCCTGAACTCTTTTCAAAGAATTAAATTAAGTTTCAAAATAACAAAATTGCACTCAGCAGGCATAACAGTGATGGGTAGGAGCTCTGAGACAGAGATAATGGTCAGAATTGGTTTTGTCACTAAATTAGTTTTGTCCACACAATGGCAAAAAGACTTCTGTTTTTCAGAGCTTTCTAGATTTCATAATTGCAGAGAAAGGATCATGGACCTGTACCTGCCTCTTACCGAAATGCCACACATTTTGAAATGTACTTGTCCTTGTTTGACTAGGCATTAAGACAGAGTGTTCTCTGGAATGAGAGTTCTTCCTGCCACCCACTTATGTTACATGTGGGACATTAATAAGGCGACAGTGATCTCATCCTCCTGGCTTAACTTCCTTGGCTGAGATTCCAGGGAAGTGGTAGAGAAAGCCTCCAGGTCCACTGAACAGAGTTGATGTGCCTGCCCTGGCCGTGACTGCTATTGGCTGGCCTAGCATTTTAAGCCCTGGAGAACCTGGATACCCACAAGGAATCACTTTTACTACTAATACCATATCCCACAAGAGCTCTCCCAACTTTGAGGGCTCTTACTCCCCAAATGCTGATCCCTGCTGAAAAAGCCTTTTTGGTCCACAAAATCTTTGCCATCTGTTAGAAATATAGTAAGATGGAAGGACTGATGGCCAAGGGACCTGGCACACCTGGATTCTGTCCTGAAACAGAATATATGCACTCAAAATAATGTTGGGCAGAGACACATGTTCTGTGTCGCTGGGCTCTGGCCTAAGCCTCAGTGCAGACTTGTGATCTGGAGTAGACCACATGCAACCTGGATGAGTGACTCTTCTTGGCCTATTTTTCCCTCCCCATTTTTTTGTTGGTGCATTACAGTTGTACATACTGATGGGATCTGTGGTTACATATTCATACCTGCACACAATATAACAAGAAAATTTGGCCAATATCACTCCCCAGCACTTACCACCTCCCATCCCATGGTCCCTTTCTTGTACTGATCTCCTTTTGATTTCCATGAGTCCACCCCACATTTCTTTTCCTTTTTCCTCTCTAGCTTCCACCTAGGAGAGAAAACATAGGACCCTTGACCTTCTGAGTTTGACTTATTTCGCTTAACACAATGATCTCTAGTTCCATCTATTTTCCTGCAAATGACATAACTTCATTTTTCTTTATCTTATCCTATTTTTTTGAGGGAAGGGCAAAGGTGGCAGATCAGTGGAACTCTGAGATGCTCATAGCCAAACTAATGAATGCTTTATGAAATGAAGGCTGAGGAAATGAAAATAAAGCAGGATTTCTTGTGACCACAATCATCCCTTACCAGAGAATTTTGTATAAAGAAGCCTGCTCAGACCATTTCTTTACTTGCTACCTTGGAGGAAAAATCTCCCTTCAGGTTTGAGTTATGGCTGACTGGGGCAGTAAGAGATATGAATGCAGTACATGCTGCATCTAGAAACATGGGATCCAAATAAATCCTAGTTCCTCTTTTCTTTGTTTCCTTCTCTATTTGGTGAGGCAAATCAGAGACATTGAAGATGTTGGCATCACATGTGTCTGACTTCAACACGTACTCTGTAGTAGAGGTCACCCTCCAATAAGAAATAAAAAAACACAAATACTACTCTCATCCTACTTTTAGAATTGGAATCTTGACCTGATGTACTTGTCTATTTGCGTTGTTTTGGAAGAGTTCAGAGCTTAGTTCTAATTATATTGCATATGTGAAAAACAATACTATTGGTATCCAGACCCCCTTTCCTTTGTCAGTCTATATCTCTTGACCTGAATTTGTCTTCATTCACATTACTTGAATGCTCTAGATCTATCTGAGAGAAAGTTCATTTTGATGTGCGGTCAGGTCAACACCTATTCTTAAGTCTCATTGGAAACTCACTGTAATATGCAAAGTCACTTGTTAATTGAAATTCTATCACTGACCAATCAATGGTACTCTTTGGTATCTTAAGCTACTAGTCAGAAACACTACTTTTTGTTGTAAGTAACATAAGTAAAGGCTTAATACTTTCCATGAATACACATGTTCAAGCAAGGAATACTTCAATTTCAGCTCTTTACCTAGATGCCAAGAAATGGCCAGAATTTGCTCAAGCCTACTTTGATATCATTAATTCCATTTTGCATATGAGGAAACTAAGGCACAAAGAGATGTAATATAATTCTCAAGTTTACATGAATAGTAAAGCCAGCATTTATACTTAGAGAACTTGTTGATAGAAACTATGTTCATAACTATTGTGCAAAAAGTGCTTCTCAAAATACCCTGTCTTACTAAGGCCCTGAGACCTTCCATGATCTGGCCCCATGCATCTCACTGGTCTCACTCCACTCCAAACTGGCCTCCTTGCTATGTCTTGAATATTTTTAATACATCCCCAAGTTAGGGCATCTAAAATCCCTGCTCCTTACATTTACAACCCTCTGTCCCCAGATATCCTCATGGCTTCCCTCCACACTTCTTTCTTTCTTTTTTTTTTTTTTTATTGTTGGTCGTTCAAAACATTACACAGTTCTTAATACATCATCTTTCACAGTTTGATTCAAGTGGGTTATGAACTCCCAACTTTACCCCGTATACAAATTGCTGTATCACATCAGTTACCCTTCCATTGATTGACATATTGCCTTTCTAGTGTCTGATGTATTCTGCTGTCTGTCCTATTCTCTACTATCCCCCCCTCCCCTCCCCTCCCCTCCCCTCCCCTTTTCTCATCCCTGTTTAATGTAAATCTTCTTCTCAAGCTCTTCGTCCTTACCCTGTCCTTGTTTACTCCCCTTATATCAAAGGGGTCATTTGGTATTTGTTTTTTAACGATTGACTAGCTTCACTTAGCATAATCTGCTCTAATGCCATCCATTTCCCTCCAAATTCTATGATTTTGTCGTTCCTTAATGCAGAGTAATACTCCATTGTGTATAAATGCCACATTTTTTTTATCCATTCATCTATTGAAGGGCATCTAGGCTGATTCCATAATCTTGCTATAGTGAATTGTGCTGCTATGAACATCGTTGTAGCAGTGTCTCTGTAACATGCTCTTATTAGGTCTTTAGGGAACAGACCGAGAAGGGGAATAGCTGGGTCAAATGGTGGTCCCATTCCCAGCTTTCCAAGAAATCTCCATACTGCTTTCCAAATTGGCTGCACCAATTTGCAGTCCCACCAGCAATGAACAAGAGTGCCCTTTTCCCCGCATCCTCTCCAGCACTTATTGTTGTTTGACTTCCTAATGGCTGCCAATCTTACTGGAGTGAGGTGGTATCTTAGGGTAGTTTTGATTTGCATTTCTCTAACTGCTAGCGATGGTGAGCATTTTTTCATGTACTTATTGATTGATTGTATGTCCTCCTCTGAGAACTGTCTGTTCAGGTCCTTGGCCCATTTATTGATTGGGTTATTTGTTATCTTATTGTCTAATTTTTTGAGTTCTTTGTATATTCTGGTTATTAGGGCTCTATCTGAAGTGTGTGGATTAAAGATTTGTTCCCAGGATGTAGGCTCCCTGTTTATCTCTCTTATTGTTTCTTTTGCTGAGAAAAAACTTTTTAGTTTGAGTAAGTCCCATTTGTTGATTCTAGTTGTTAACTCTTGCGCTATGGGTGTCCTATTGAGGAATTTGGGGCCCGATCCCACAGTATGTAGATCATAACCAACTTTTTCTTCTATCAGATGCCGTGTCTCTGATTTAATATCAAGCTCCTTAATCCATTTTGAGTTAACTTTTGTGCATGGCGAGAGATAGGGGTTCAGATTCATTTTGATGCAAATGGATTTCCAGTTTTCCCAGCACCATTTGTTGAAGATGCTATCCTTCCTCCATTGCATGCTTTTAGCCCCTTTATCAAATATAAGATAGTTGTAGTTTTGTGGATTGGTTTCTGTGTCCTCTATTCTGTACCATTGGTCCACCCGCCTGTTTTGGTACCAGTACCATGCTGTTTTTGTTACTATTGCTCTGTAGTATAGTTTGAAGTCTGGTATCGCTATACCGCCTGATTCACACTTCCTGCTTAGCATTGTTTTTGCTATTCTGGGTCTTTTATTATTCCATATGAATTTCATGATTCTTTTATCTATTTCTACAAGAAATTCCATTGGGATTTTGATTGGCATTGCATTGAACTTATAGAGAACTTTTGGTAATATCGCCATTTTGATGATGTTAGTTCTACCTATCCATGAGCAGGGTATATTTTTCCATCTTCTAAGGTCTTCTTCTATATCTTTCTTTAGGGTTCTATAATTTTCCTTATATAAATCTTTCACCTCTTTTGTTAGGTTGATTCCCAAGTATTTTATTTTTTGGGGGGATATTGTGAATGGAGTAGTTGTCCTCATTTCCGTTTCAGAGGATTTGTCACTGATATACAGGAATGCCTTTGATTTATGCGTGTTGATCTTATATCCTGCCACTTTGCTGAATTCATTTATTAGCTCTAATAGCTTCCTTGTAGACCCTTTTGGGTCTGCTAGGTATAGGATCATATCGTCTGCAAATAGTGATAATTTAAGTTCTTCTTTTCCTATTTTTATGCCTTTAATTTCTTTCGTCTGTCTAATTGCTCTGGCCAGTGTTTCGAGGACTATGTTGAACAGAAGTGGTGAGAGAGGGCATCCCTGTCTTGTACCAGATCTTAGAGGGAATGCCTTCAATTTTTCTCCATTCAGAATGATGCTGGCCTGTGGCTTATCGTAGATTGCTTTTTACAATGTTGAGGTATGTTCCAGTTATCCCTAATTTTTCTAGAGTTTTGAACATAAAGGGATGCTGTACTTTGTCGAATGCTTTTTCTGCATCTATCGAGATGATCATATGGTTCTTATTTTTAAGTCTATTGATGTGGTGAATAACATTTATTGATTTCCATATATTGAACCAGCCTTGCATCCCAGGGATGAATCCTACTTGATCATGATGTATAATTTTTTTGATATGTATTTGAATCCGATTCGCCAGAATTTTATTGAGGATTTTTGCGTCAAGGTTCATTAGAGATATTGGTCTGTAGTTTTCTTTCTTTGAAGTGTCTTTGTCTGGTTTCGGAATCAGGGTGATGTTGGCCTCGTAGAATGAATTTGGAAGTTCTCCCTCTTTTTCTATTTCCTGAAATAGCTTGAAGAGTATTGGTGTTAGTTCCTCTTTAAAGGTTTTGTAAAACTCTTCTGTATACCCATCCGGTCCTGGGCTTTTCTTAGTTGGTAATCTTTTGATGGTTTCTTCTATTTCCTCTATTGTTATTGGTCTGTTTACGTTGTCTATATCCTCCTGACTCAATCTGGGCAGGTCATAAGACTTAAGGAATTTATCTATGCCTTCACTATCTTCTATTTTATTGGAGTATAAGGATTCAAAATAATTTCTGATTATCTTCTGTATTTCTGAAGTGTCTGTTGTGATATTACCTTTTTCATCCCGTATGTTAGTAATTTGAGTTCTCTCTCTTCTTCTCTTCGTTAGCATGGCTAAGGGTCTGTCAATTTTATTTATTTTTTCAAAGAACCAACTTTTAGTCTTGTCAATTTTTTCAATTGTTTCTTTTGTTTCAATTTCATTTATTTCAGCTCTGATTTTAATTATTTCTTGCCTTCTACTTCTTTTGCTGTTGTTTTGCTCTTCTTTTTCTAGGATTTTGAGATGAAGTATGAGATCATTTATTTGTTGGTTTTTTCTTTTTTTGAGGAATGAACTCCAAGCAATGAATTTTCCTCTTAGAACTGCTTTCAATGTGTCCCATAGATTCCGATATGTTGTGTCTGTGTTTTCATTTAACTCTAGGAATTTTTTAATTTCCTCCTTGATGTCTTCTAAAACCCATTGATCATTCAGCAACCTATTGTTCATTCTCCAAGTGATGCTTGATTTTTCCTTCCTTCTTTTATCATTGATTTTCAGTTTTATTCCATTATGATCAGATAAGATGCATGGTATTATCTCTACCCCTTTATATTGTCTAAGAGTTGCCCTGTGACATAATATATGGTCTATTTTTGAGAAGGTTCCATGTGCTGCTGAGAAAAAAGTGTAACTACTTGATTTTGGGTGGTATAGTCTATATATGTCAATTAAGTCTAGGTTGTTAATTGTGTTATTGAGTTCTATAGTTTCTTTATTTAACTTTTGTTTGTAAGATCTGTCTATTGGTGAGAGAGGTGTGTTGAAGTCTCCCATGATTATTGTATGGTGGTCTATTAGACTCTTGAACTTGAGGAGAGTTTGCTTGATGAACACAGCTGCACCATTATTTGGGGCATATATATTTATGATTGTTATGTCTTGTTGGTGTATGGTTCCCTTGAGCAGTATGAAGTGTCCTTCTTTATCCCTTTTGATTAACTTTCGCTTGAAATCTATTTTATTAGATATGAGTATGGACACTCCTGCTTGTTTCCGCATTCCATATGAGTGGTATGATTTTTCCCAACCTTTCACCTTCAGTCTATGAATATCTTTTTCTATCAGATGCGTCTCCTGTAGGCAGCATATTGTTGGGTCTTCTTTTGTGATCCATTCTACTAGCCTGTGTCTCTTAATTGGTGAATTTAAGCCATTAACATTTAGGGTTATTATTGAGATATGATTTGTTCTTCTAGCCATATTTGTTTATTGATGTTTCTAAACCTGATTTGTTATCCTCTTTGACTATTTTCCCCCCTTTACTGTCCTATCTCCCATTGTTGGTTTTCAATGTTATTTTCCATTTCCTCTTCCTGTAATGTTTTGCCAAGGATTTTTTGAAGAGATGGTTTTCTAGCTGCAAATTCTTTTAACTTTTGTTTATCATGGAAGGTTTTAATTTCATCTTCTATCCTGAAGCTTAATTTCGCCGGATACACGATTCTTGGTTGGAACCCATTTTCTTTCAGTGTTTGAAATATGTTATTCCAGGATCTTCTAGCTTTCAGGGTCTGTGTTGAGAGATCAGCTGTTATCCTGATTGGTTTGCCCCTAAATGTAATCTGCTTTCTTTCTCTTGCAGCTTTTAAAATTCTCTCCTTATTCTGTATGTTGGACATCTTCATTATAATGTGTCTAGGTGTGGATCTCTTATGATTTTGCACATTCGGTGTCCTGTAGGCTTCTAGGATTTGTGATTCTGTCTCATTCTTCAAGTCTGGGAAGTTTTCTTGTATAATCTCACTGAATAGTCTGTTTATTCCTTTAGTTTGGAGCTCTGTGCCTTCCTGTATCCCAATGACTCTTAAATTTGGTCTTTTGATATTGTCCCATAATTCTTGGATGTTCTGCTCATGGTTTCTTAGCAGACTTGCTGAGCTGTCTATGTTCTTTTCCAGTTGAAATACTTTGTCTTCATTGTCTGATGTTCTCTCTTCTAAGTGATCTAATCTGCTGGTAGTATTCTCAATTGAGTTTTTAAGTTGGTTTAATGATTCCTGCATTTCTAGGATTTCAATTTGTTTGTTTTTTATTACCTCTATCTCCCTGTGAAATTGATCTTTTACTTCCTGGATTTGTTTGTCAATGTGATCTTTCATTGTCTGATTTTGCTGTCTCATGTCTTCCTTGAGACTCCAGATCATCTGAAGCATATATATCCTGAACTCTTTATCTGACATTCCATCTGTTGCAGCTATTACTTCTTCGAAAGTTGAGTTGAACTGCATTGCTTGTGGTCCTTTCTTCCCTTGTCTTTTCATGCTGCTCACGTTTCTTTCTGCTTGGTGAAACTGTTGTGATTATGAGTTTTTCCCCCTAATTATTTATATTGCTCTTGTATAGTTGAAAAATCTCCCTTGCAGGGCGGGTAGTAGCTGTGCTCCTTCTCTAGTTGGGGTGATCTCAATACCGCGCTGGCAGGCCGCTAGGCCTGCTCTGCCGGTTGTTCGCAGGTCTGCCCACCCTGTGGGAGCGGGTGGCGGCTCTGCTCCGTCCCCCCTCCAATTGTGGCGATATGACTATCACCCCCTCACGTCGTTGGGCCTGATCCGGATGCGGGCGGCTGCTCTGCTCTGCCCCCCTACTCCAAATGGAGTGGCGTATCTACCATGCTGGCAGGCCTCTAGGCCTGTTCCATTGGTGGGTCTCAGGTCTGCCTGACTCTGGCAGTAAGGGGAGTTGGGTGTCGAGAGTCCTTTGGTCCTTGCGGTCACGCCCACAGAGAGATTTTGAAGTTTCCCGGTTGTTCGCCAGGTGTGTGGGGCTATTAGCAGAGCCCGGAGGGCATGGCCATGTACGGGGCCATGCGGGGATCCTTCTAGCTGAGTCGGGCCACCGGGAGCCACGTGAAGAGCGGGGTAGCTGTGTCTGCGTGGTTAAGATCCGAGCGGGTGGTTTGGCTGTTCGCCGAGCGAGAGCAGGGCCTCCCAGGAGAGCCGATATGGTGGAGGCATCTGCCGGTTTGGGCTGCCACTCCGCTCCGGGCCGCCGCCGCTTTCAGAAGCTGCTGGTGGTTGCGGGATTGGACCTCTGCGCCCGCCGGAGGGGCCACCTGTAGAGCCGGGAAGCTGCGACCGGGTGGTTAGGGACCGGATGGGTGATGCGGCTGCTCCCAGAGCGAGCACTAGGCCTCCCAGGGGGAGCCCGGATGGCAGAGGCCGAAATCCGGTTCGGGCGGGGCGGGCCAAGCCGCTCCGGGTGTCCGCCGCTTGCCAAAACGGCTGCTGTTTACAGAAGATGATTTCTGCACCCGCCGCAGGGCCACCTGTCTATTTGGGTAGCTGTGGCCGCGTGGTTAGGAACCAGGTGATGAGGCTGCTCCCAGAGCGAGCACTAGGCCTCCCAGGGGGAGCCCAGATGGCGGAGGCCGAATTCCGGTTCGGGCGGGGCGGGCCAAGCCGCTCTGGGTGTCCGCTGCTTGCAAAAACGGCTGCTGTTTACAGAAGATAATTTCTGTACCCGCCGCGGGGCCACCTATCTATTCGGGTAGCTGTGGCCGCGTGGTTAGGAACCGGGTGGGTGATGAGACTGCTCCCAGAGCGAGCACTAGGCCTCCCAGGGGGAGCCCAGATGGCGGAGGCCGAATTCCGGTTCGGGCGGGGCGGGCCAAGCCGCTCCAGGTGTCCGCTGCTTGCCAAAACGGCTGCTGTTTACGGAAGCTGATTTCTGCACCCGCTGCGGGGCCACCTGTCTATTCGGGTAGCTGTGGCCGCGTGGTTAGGAACCGGGTGGGTGATGAGACTGTTCCCAGAGCAAGCACTAGGCCTCCCAGGGGGAGCCCAGATGGCGGAGGCCGAATTCCGGTTCGGGCGGGGCGGGCCAAGCCGCTCCAGGTGTCCGCTGCTTGCCAAAACGGCTGCTGTTTACGGAAGCTGATTTCTGCACCCGCTGCGGGGCCACCTGTCTATTCGGGTAGCTGTGGCCGCGTGGTTAGGAACCGGGTGGGTGATGAGACTGTTCCCAGAGCAAGCACTAGGCCTCCCAGGGGGAGCCCAGATGGCGGAGGCCGAATTCCAGTTCGGGCGGGGCGGGCCAAGCCGCTCCGGGTGTCCGCCGCTTGCAAAAAACGGCTGCTGTTTACGGAAGATGATTTCTGCACCCACCGCGGGGCCACCTGTCTATTCGGGTAGCTGTGGCCGCGTGGTTAGGAACCGGGTGGGTGATGCGGCTCCTCCCAGAGCGAGAGCTAAACCTCCCGGGGGAGCCGCTTGCAGGAGCAGCTGATGTCTGTGGGACTAGATTTCTGTGCCCGCGTGGCCGTCCAAAATCCACTTCTCTGGGACAAACTGTCACTTCCAATAAACCTACCAGTTCACGGCAGCTATCTTCTTCAGGGAATTATGCTAGAAGTTCCTCCGTAGGTAGGCTGCCGCTGTTCCGACGGGTCTTTCTTATCCGGTTAAAGTAGAGACGTTAGAATCGCTGCTTCCTCACCGGCCGCCATGTTGGGTCCCCCCACACTTCTTTCTTTATCTAATCAAATGTTACCTCAATGAAGTAGCCTTCTCTGACCTCCTTATCCTTAAATGAATCCCTTTCGCCCCCTGCCTCTTAGTCTCTAGTCTTTTTTCTTAGTTAGAGCATTATGGTTATATGTAGTAGTTGGGCTTATTTTGACCAAGGCATACATGCATAGAATTTGATTTATTCCATTGAAGTTCCTGTCCCCCTCTTTCCCTCCCCTTCTCTCTTCCCCTGTTGCCCTTCTTCTACTCCAGTGACCTTACCTATGTCTTTATGCTATCTGACCTCTCCCTCCTTTCCCCTGCCTTATTTTGCTCTAGCTTTTACATATGAGAGAAATCATTTGACTCTTGCTTTTCTGAGTCTGGCTTATTGCACAGTATGATGTTCTCCATTTCTGTCCATTTGCCAGCAAATGCCATAATTTCATTCTTCTTTATGACTGAGAAAAACTGCATTGTGTATATATACTACATTTTTTTTATTGTTTGTTCAAAACATTACAAAGCTGTTGACATATCATATTTCATACATTAGAATCAAGTGGGTTATGAACTCCCATTTTTACCCCAAATACAGATTGTAGAATCGCATCGGTTACACATCCACATTTTTACATACTGCCATATTAGTGATCCATTCATCTATTGAGGATCATCTGGGCTGGCTCTGTAATTTGGCTGTTGTGAATTGTGCTTCTAAAAACATTGATGCAGCTATATTGTTCTAGTATTCTGAATTTAGTTCTTTTGGATAAATATCAAGGAGTGGAATGGCTGGGTCCTATGGTGGTTCCATTCCTATTTTGGGGAGGAATCTCCATATTGCTTTCCAGAGTGGTTCTACTAATTTGCAGTCCCACCAAAATGTATGAGTGTATCCTTTCCCCTATATTCTCACCAGAATTTATTATTATTTGTATACTTAAAAACTGCCATTTTGATTGGTGTGAGATAAAATCTTAGTATAGTTTTAATTTGCATTTTTTAATTTTCATTATTTATCTTAAATGACACTTACAAGATATTACATAGTTGCTGATATATTTGTATTTTGTACAGACCAGAAAACAGAACCAGATGAAAACTCTATAGTACCCAGATTTGGACCATTATATTCACTGCTGTGCTATCAGCTCCTAGAACAGAGCCAGCACATAATAAGTACTCAAGAAATATTTGCTGGAAGGAAGGAAGAAATGAGAGATGGAAGATTAATTAATTAAACTATGAAACTGGTTGTCCGATTAGTAAGTATTTCCAACTCCTGTCGCATCAACATAGGATTTTCATGATTTTCTCACCCGTAACTCCAAAAAATTTTCTATGATATTTTCTGAAGCAGTTAAGGATTCTCATCATTTCAAAGTGCCTGGGGTTGAGGATAATACAAATCAGTTATTTAATTGACCTTGCACTCAC
This sequence comes from Ictidomys tridecemlineatus, assembly GCF_052094955.1. NCBI lineage: Eukaryota > Metazoa > Chordata > Mammalia > Rodentia > Sciuridae > Ictidomys > Ictidomys tridecemlineatus. The sequence continues at coordinate 39,979,821 of NC_135482.1, read as the reverse complement.
AAATACTAGCATTTTTAAGCACTAAATAATGTCAGTGTTTTCTCAGTTTTGTGCTACTGTGATCAATATCTCAAATAGGGACAATTTTGAAGAGGAAAATGGCTCACATTTTTAGAAGTTTAGTTCCTAGTTTGCCAACTCCCTGGCTCTGGGCCCAAAGTTAGGCAGAACATCATGGTGAAAGGGCATTGAAGAAGAAAGCAGCTCAGGACATAGCACCAAGAAACAGAGAGAGAGCTCCACTAAAACTATAAAAAATAAATCCCAAAGGCATATTCCCAGTGACCTACTTCCTCCAGCCACACTTTACCTGACTATAGTTAACATCCATTCAAGTGGAGTAATCCACTGATTAGATTACAGCTCCGTAATCTATTCATTTCATCTCTGAACATTCTTGCTTTGTCTCACACATGAATTTTTGGGAACACCTCTAAGCCATAACAGTCAGGCACCGAGATCAGCACTTTATTTTTATTTTTTTATTTATTCTTTGTTTAGTTATGCGTGACAGTAGAATGTATTTTGTCATACTTGTCATACCATACATACATGGAATATGACTTCCCATTCTTGTGGTTGTACATAATGTGGAGTTACACTGCTTATGTATTCATAGATGAACATAGAAAAGTAATGTTCAATCAATTCCACCACCTTTCCCATTCCCATCACTCCTCCCTTCCCCCTATTCCCTGCTGTCTACTCCAGTAAACCTGAACTCCTCCCTCCCCACTGCCTAGTGAGAGTCAGCATCTGCATATTAGAGAGAACATTAGGCCTCTGGCCTTTGGTTTTGGGGGACTGGCTTTTTTCACTAAGCTTGATATTCACCAGCTCCACCCATCTATCTGCAAATGCCATAGTTTAAGTTCCTATTGCCTAGATCTACATGTACCACATCTTCTTTATCCATTTATCTATTGAAGTACACTTAGGTTGGTTTCTTTCATATTTGTTGACCATTTGTATTTCTTCTTCTGTGATGTGTCTGTTCAGTTCCTTTGCCCATTTATTGATTGGGTTATTTGTTTTTTTGGTGCTAAGTTTTTGAGTTCTTTATATATCCTAGAGATTGTATATCCTTCTCCATCTGAGTTGCAGGAGGCAAAGATTTTCTCTCATTCTGTAGGATCTCTCTTCATGTTCTTGATGGTTTCCTTGGCTGTCAGGAAGCTTTTTAATCTGATACAATCCCATTTATTGATTTTTTATTTTTACTTCTTGTGCTTTTGTGGTTTTATTGAGGAATTTGGTTCCTAAGCCAATATGATGAAGATTTGGGTCCACTTTTTCTTCTTATAGGCACAGGGTCTCTGGTCTATTGCCTAGGTCCTTGTTGAGATTGGCACTTTACATGGCTTATTGCACTTTACTGCCACCATAGTACCTTTCATTTTTAACAGGAAGGAAGTATATAGTGTTTACATATGTGAGCCCTGGGGATCAGCCTGCCCAGATTTAAATCCTGGATCTACCATTGACTCGTGTGGTCCCTCTCTGTTGATTATCTGTAGGAAGGATATGATATCAACTATTCATAGGTAACAGAGTCATTTTTAAGATTAAATAAGACCCTACAGATGAAAAATTTGGCATAGAGTTTGGCACACAGTGAACATTCAAAAATCTTAACTACTATCATCTTTATCTTCTAGATCAGGAAACCAAGGCTAAGAGCAATTAAGAACCATGTTCATGAGCACACACAACTAAGAAATAGGACTGGGAACTTAAACCTTGCACTGTTTAACACCAGAATTTTTTTTTCCAATTTAACTATTTACTATTTACTGCCCTTCTTAGTCTAGCTTTCTGTTCAAATTCTAGAGAATTGAGTACATTATAGGAAAATGGTATTGATTTTCTTGTCTAGTATTCTCTTTTAAGGTATTAGAGGTAAGTCCTTAAGGTAATTATTATTACATATTTGTAAGTGAACTAGGCTATATCATGGTGACTTTGGTAGCCATGGATTGTTATATGGCTGTTCTGAAAATATTAATCACTTTTTCATGTGATAGATTAATGGTGACTTTGGTAGCCATGGATTGTTATATGGCTGTTCTGAAAATATTAATCACTTTTTCATGTGATAGATTATCTAAATTTAAAAGGGAAAATAATTATTCCAGAGGGAAATTTAGGAGACTACATCTTTATGAACACCATTCATAACAAAATTATAATTGAACTTTATAAGAATAGGAATTTCTTTTCAACACACACCACTAAGAGAATGAAAAGGACTGGCAGAGGGTATACACCTGTAATCCCAGCAACTCTGGAGGCTGCAGCAGTTGGATTGAAAGTTCAAAGCCAATCTTATCAATTTAGCAAGACCCACAGCAATTTAGTAAGCCCCCCTTTTGGTGGGGGTGGCAGGGCTGGGGATGTAGCTCAGTGGTGAAGTGTCCCAGGGTTCAATCCCCAGTATCCCCCAAAAAGAAGAGGAAAGCCATGGAGTGGGAAAAGACATTTACAGTATTTACAACCAACAAAAATGCCTTTTCCAGAATACATAACAAACTCTAAAATCCAATAAGAAAATGGCAGGAGATTCTGGAAAAGTAGACAAAAGACACAAGTACTTGACAAAAGAAATGATTAAAATGGCCAATAAAATATGCATATTTATTTTTAAATCCACCAAGCAGGTGGGATTCTCAACTAACATCCAAGGTTTTACAAAAAGCCTAGAAAAGTCAAATTCTAAGTTGTCAGGGAGAATCCATATAGATAAGACAGGGTCAGATCTCCTGTGGAAACACATAACACAATCAAGTCAAGGCATAAAGAGCAAAGATCAGGGTTAAAGCGCACGGCAGAAACAGAGCAAATTCTAAATAAGAGGAAGAAGGAGACTTCAGAGAGCTCACAAGGAGCTGTGTTCTGATGGGTGAGTGAATGAGTGGCCCATAATGAGACTTGAGGGGCCTGGTAGTGTCACTGTTAGTAGTGGAAGGGGAAGGGAAACAATAGGAACTAGTGAGTCTGAGCAATTCTCCCAAAGTGAAACCTTCTGGAAGAGTGGTAAGACAGGACCTCAGGCTTGCTCTGTGAGCAGCCAAAGACAGCTCCTCTCCCTCTGCCTGCCCCACCCCCTAGTGGCACAGCTCTCCTCCCTTTGGGCTCATGCTCTGATCTCTTCTCCCCGCTCCCTATTTGTAGCCAGGCCTTTGCTTGCACTCTGTTGAATTAGAGACTCTCTAGATTGTTCCACATATTCTTCTGGGGTCAGTGTTGAGCTGATCTCATTACAACCCATTTGGGTTTCCTTTTTACATCTTCAGTGAGATCACCTCTGTAGGTGGTCAGACTGCAGAAGCCTCACGACAGGTAGATGACGAGGCGCTGTTTCAGCTCCTTTATCCTGGGTGAGGGACACAGACTGCTGCTCCTTTAAAAGGTTTCAGTGTCAGGCTTCACAGAAATAATGAAAATACTGTCAAGCAGTTGGCAAGACTTTGAAAACCACCCTTTGATCTTTGGTAGTGCGGGCACCCGAGGTCGGCCTCCCGAGGTTAGCCTCCGTGGCTGCCAGGCCCTCCAGTCGAGGCACAATAGCACCACTGTTCTTCCCAGAAAACAGTGAACACTGCTGGAGCCATTTAGTGAAGGACTTAAAAAAAAAAAAAAGAAAAAGAAAAAGAAAGAAAGAAAAGAAAAGAAAACCCCCAGCACATGAGTACTTTCAGAGAAAATAATGTCTAGTGAATCGTAAATGGAAATGCAAACACCCTCCTCATCGCAGAACCAAGCACAGGTGTGTGACCCTCGCTGACCTGTTTCGCCATTTCACTTTGTCCTGTAGGGATGTGGGCAGACTGCTGTCTTCCTTCCTCCTTCGTTCATTCATTCCTTCCTTCCTTTGGTCATTATAAATTATCTACAATTCAGTTATGGTCTTGAGGAAGGTAGTAAGAAACAAAGGAGAAACTACAAAGAACTAATAAAGATTTGAACTGGATTCTTGAGGAAAACAGGAAAAAAAAAAAAAGTTCAAGAAAGTGGCCCGAGTTCTTCAACAAACTTTCAGAACAGGTCCTCTGATCCACGTCCTCTCTTGCCTCTGATATGGTGACACGGTACTCTCCCAGGTGGGTCTTAGGCCTGCCAGACAAGATGGACACTCTCAATCAGTGGGATTGTGCTTCTCCTGCCAGGCCCACAGGCCCTTCCTGTCCTCCCTCTAGATAGCAGCAGGAAGGAAGGAACATTTCCAACATTAAAGATGCATTCTAGGAAAGCAATGACTATGAGTGTTAGACCAGGACACAAGAAAAGACCACTGACTCCAATTAAAATCAAATTAAAGCAAGCTTATTATTTCGACCGGCCGGGCTGCCTTTCCCTCCCAAAACAGCGGGGAACAAGACAGCAGCCCCACCTTTCCTACAGCCCAGCTTTATAGCCCAGAAAGTTACACAAAGGGGGGTTACAGATAACAGAACTCTGACAAGCATCACACTAATGGTAGTTTACATTTTTTGCTGGCCCCAACATCAGAATTTATGAAGACCATTAGAGCCTCAGAGAGGGTCGTTGTCTGGCCAGGGAAGGCCAATATTTATGAGGTGTCACTAAAGTTTCAGAGAGGGCTGCTATCTGGTCAGAGAGCCAGGCATTCCAAGCAGGTTCAGAATTTGCAGTAATTTATAGTAAAGCCGAAATTAGCTTTTCATGGCTTTGTGGCAAGATGGCTTCCAATTTTAATAAAAGATCAGGTTGGGTTTATCATGAGCTGAAGAGTTCAAGAGAACTCTTGGTTGGAATGTGTGCTATTTTACAGTTAAGGTGGGAAAAAAAACTGAAGAATAAATTTAATATGAGAAGAAAATGAATTATGGCTCCCATTTTCCTGCGTACCCGACACCTTTGTGGTCATCATCAAGGAAGCATTGTAACAATCTCTGATAGGGTCACTGGAAGCCAGTATTCACAGGCACAGGATGGATGATGCCATGTCATGAGTAAGGATGGAACCAGCATGAAATAACTGACATCAGGGAACTTGGAGGGGAAGGATCCATGTTGTTCCTATACAAATAACCTGCACAGAGCCACGACACTGCAAGCAGTAATGGTGGTGCTACCTTTTTCTTGAAGTAGAAAATACAAATTAAGCCAAAAAGAGTATTGTTAGCAATAAAAAGCATGCATAGATAGCTCCTCATCCTAAACAGAGCAGATAGGGCCTGGACACTATGAAGAATCTTTTCATGAACTAATTGGATAGAAAACAATCATAAGTATTTACACTCTACCCATTTTCTAAACCTTTATCAGTTAATCATCTTTCGTGGGCCCATAGATATTATGACATTTTAAATCAAATTATTTATATACATAGGACTCTCAAAAAAGTATTACCACGGATGAAAACACCCTAGAGACAGTTCTGCTTAGACCTTCACCATGTCTGTTTTAATCTTTTATAATAACATCCTAATTGGCCTCTCTGGTTTTTTTCCAAATCTCTTCCATCTCCTGCATATCCCCAAACTGTCAGAGTGCTCTTCTCAAACTCATATCTGGGGGGCTGGGAATGTGGCTCAGTGGCAGAACACTTGGTTAGTCTGCATGAAGCCCTAGTTTTGATCCCTAGCCCCACAAAAAAACAAATAAATAAAATCCTAATCCGATCAAGTTTTTCCTGTTTATGACCATTTAATATCTAGGAAATTAAACCAAAATTTCTTAGCTTGGTGTATAATTTCCTTCATTTACTGGCTTCTCTTTGTCCCTTTTAAACTCCTTTTCTACCATACCCTATAATTACTCTATGTTCTAACCATACAATTGGCAGTTTTCAACATCCTCAATGTTTTTAAGTGTTCTTCCCTTTCTTGGCATATTAGTCAGCTTTCTGCAGCTATAACAAATACCTAAAATAATCAATTTATAGAGAGAAAAGGGTTACTTGGCCCAGTTTTAGAGGTTTAAGTCCGCGAGTTTGGCCCTGTTGCAATGGGCAAGGCAATATGTCATGGCAATAGGGTATGAATGAGCAAAACTGTTTATGGTTTGGATGTTAGGTGTTCCCTAAAAGCTCATGTGTGAGACAATGTGAGAGGGTTCAGAGGGGAAATGATTGGGTTAGAAGAGCCTTGACCCAATCCGTGAATTAACCTGATGGGATTAATCGAGTGGTAACTGAAGGCAGGTGAGGTTTGGCTGGAAGAAGTGGTTCATTGGGGGCATGGCTATGGGGTATACATTTTGTATCTGGAGAGTGGAGTCTCTCTTCTTCTGATCATCATGTGAGCTGCTTCACTCTGCCACACTCTTCCACCATGATGTGCAACCTCAACTCAAGCTGAGGAATGGAGTCAGCCTTCTATGGACTAAGACCATAGAAACTATGAGCCCTTAAATAAACTTTTCTTTCCTAAAGTTCTTCTGGTCAGATCTTTTAGTTACAGCAGTGAAAAAGATGACTAAAGCAAAGACCCATTTACCTCATGGCTAGGGAGTAAAAGAGAGTGAGGAAGGGGCTAGGATTCCACTATTCCCTTCAAGGTCATGCTCCAAATGACCTGAAGACCTCCTACTAAGCCCTACCTCCTAATGATCCCACCACTTCTCCATATCACCACCCTGGGAAGCAAGCCTTTAACACATGTGGGAGCTGTGGGAGACACTTAAGATACAAATTATAGCACTGAGGATTCACTAACCATTTCTAACAAGGTTCCCTTGGGGTCCCACCATCACCATTTCTAAATGCATTCTGCCACCCTATTTCTCTCAGGCAGAAGGAAAGGAAGAGGAGGAAGTATATAGCAAGAAAGAAGGTAGGGAGGATAGAATTGAGTTCAGAGAATATGGGGTTCACTTCACAGAAAGCCTGAGAGGATTTCATCATGAGAACAATAAGAAGCATTAAATAGTCACCCAATGAATTGCGCCTCTAAAAAGTCAGGATAGTAGAATGAATCGGACATTATTACCCTATGTACAAATATGACTACATGACTAGTGTGATTCTACATCATGAACAACCAGAAGAATGAGAAATTATACTCCATTTATGTATGATGTGTCAAAATGCATTCTACTCTTATGTATAACTAATTAGAACAATTTTTTTTCTAAAAAATTGTTCTAGCTTTTCCAAAACAAATAGAGGGCATCCAATTTGGACAAACTCTTATGTAGTCCCTTCCCAATCCTAAATTGAGCTGGCATTATGGCCACTTAACCAATATAAAAAGGCAGAAGTGGTCCCATGCTTATACAGGGTCTCAATTATCAGAAGGTTTCTACGTTTGTGATTTGGAAATCCCTGAATGCCATAAGATGCTCAGCTATCCTTCTGGAGAGACCAGATGGAAAGGGAGAATTCCCTAGCTGAGTCCAGTGTTTAGCTGTCCTTGACAAGGAATCAGACGTGTGAATGAAGCATCTTCCAACCCCATCCACAACTGCATGAGAGTCCTGTTGGACATCCATCTGAGCCATGTCAATCCATGGAATCATGAGAAATGAAGTCTTTACCAGGCTATGAGGTTAACTGATAAGATAACTAAAACAAAACTCACTAGGGGAGAGTGGGTCTTACCAACAGATACCTATGAAAGAATGTTAGGTGGAAGATGTGCAGCAATTACTATCAGCAAACTCCATGTTGGGCATCAAGATGCAGGACTCAGAGACTGGATAGATAGGTCACCAGCAAGGTAGTGCACACACATGACTCAGACAAACTTCTCCAATGCCTATCACGCTCACCCTGATCGATCCCATCCTTAATCAAGAGAGGTAAAAATGAAGAAGTTCAGTGTGTCCTCTATCCATAGCTGGGACAGGCGGCAAGGCAAGGCAGCCATCCAGCTGGCAGGAAGTCTAAGGACAGGAAGCCAATATCTGATTAGATGCTATAGCAGAAATGGCTGAAGCTGATTACTGGCTAGTCCTTTGCTCTTCTAGTCAAGGACACAGATTCCATCCCAGCTCATTTGGCTCTATTCCATGGCCACCGACTAAACCTTTAACCCTAGCCAGCTGTCCAAATTGGATGCCCTCCATTTGTTTTGGAAAACCTAGAACAAGACTCAAAGTCCAACTCACAGCTTTTCTCTGGGAAAAGCTGTATTGTGAGTCCATTTGTAACAGTAGTATGATCAGAACCATAGCAGGTTCTAAACTTCATTTGCTACCTCCTTCCTCCCCACACACCATCCTAAATTTGTTCCTTTATTTGAATTCCCTATTTCTGTTACCAGGACAGCAGCCTCTCCCCATTCCCTCAGTTTAAAACTTGGACAATTACTTTCATTGTTTATCTTTTCTCTATCCCCTGCACCCAAGCTCAGCCTCAATATCACTTCTAAATCAGCTCCTCCCCTCTTTCCTATTTCTCTCGTTCTATCTGGGAGTATATAACTCTTACATGGAGAGTTCTAATACTTCTTGAGGGATATTGTACCCTCTATTTCTCCCCACATCTGACTTTAACATCCCTACAAGGATAATTTTGGAAAATGTGTTTTGATAATGTCATTTCCATCTTAAAGTCCATCTATAATTCTCCAATACCTGAAACAGATTTGCAAATTAAAATACCTTCAGGTAATTTAAACATGAGACATGATGAGGGTGAGACCATAGGGAGTTACTTGGCTCCCTCTGACAAGTGAAGAGCATGGGGCCTGAAGAAGGCATTTATATTCTGCATTTTTATAATTATTCTTTGACCAAACAAACCACAAAATAGAGGACAGACTCTGTCTAACCTTCAAAACTTTGCTGAGTAGATTCCAACCTACATTTCCAGATTCAGAACTTTCAATGACACCATGTAATTCAAACATGTCATGTACGTGATATAGGGGTCACCACTCTCCCATCCCTGGTCACAATAGACATTGCCACCAATCCTAGTCCTCTTTCCAGACTCAAGATCCTCCTTAATACAACACTTCAGAGAGCAAATAGAAATTGGCTGGGTTTTATGTACCCATTCTTTGCAAATGTGTGTTAGCTTATGTCTGATTAATTCCAGCCCAGGCTAAGTCCCCCAAGTTCACTATACTGTGCTTATTGTGTAGAACTTTAGCATTTTGAAATAAATTGCCTGGGTCCACAGTTTTTTCTCTGGCAAATACTCCAGCTATCTCATGGGCTACCATGCTGTAGGCTCAGTCCCACTTGCCTTATCAGTTACCCTCTACAGGTCATGGCAGGAGACTGATCTTAATTCTATAGTTTTCTCCAAAGAGAGGCTTGGATTATAGTCCCATCTTAGCTAAAGTGGATTTCATGGTAGTTCCCTGTCCCTAAACCCCACCTCACCTCTGCAGTGGCAAATGCTGGCAGCTAATTTCAGAGCCCTGACCCCCAACACTGCTTTTTAGGGGGACTCACAACATAGCTAGCACCAAGTATCCAGCCTGTTCAGGGTCATTTGCTAATAATGTCTGCTGACAGGTTCAGGCTCCCCAGAAGGAACGTATTCTGGGGCTGCTGATTAGGTTTGGCTCAGTTCTGCGTGAAGTGTGTATATACCATGATGCCCACACCAGAATGTGTGGCAAGATGTCCCCTTTGAGGGGCTTGTTGTGCTCTGTACACACTGCTTCAGTGACCTGAGAACTGCTTCACTTTTTCTTATCCAATCAGGACCAAAGAACCCGGTTTTCCTTTTTGTTTAGCAAAAGGAAAATGCTTTTCTTTAAAGCCGTTGACTTTACCCTTTGTCCTAAGACAGTTGCCAATGGCACCACACAGATTAACTAAAATACTCAGAGAAGAGAGGGAAGAACCACTTATTTTACAACATATTTAACAGGGTCAGTTTGCCTTCATTTATGATCCTCTGGAGAGGTCTTCCTCTGGTGCCTGCTGCAGTGGTTATCACACATGCTTACTGTAGGTATTCAACACAGTGAACTTAAATATGGCAATAGGCTTAGATATGGCAAAATTTGACTTGATAAATGAGGCCTGATTCATATATCTGGTTGCCTGTAAAGGTTAGCATGCCTTTTGCAAAGACTTAAAGATGGGATTGCTAGGCACATATACCTAGTGATGCAGCAGGTAAGAACATGAATTTGTGGTATCCTCAATGACTGTGCCACAGCTGGAAGCCCCAACCTCAAAGACCACCCTCCTCTTAACCTACCGAGTTCTTCTCATCTACTAAGAATTCCTTTATTTGGGGTTTTATTTATTTTTACTCAGTAATAAACTCTTCTATGGATTGAGCATTGGTGTCCCTACCAAATTTCTGTTAAAGCCCTAATCCCCAATGTGATGGTATTTGGAGGTGGGACCTTTGGGACCTAATTAGGTATTGAGGATGAAACCCTTATGAATGGGATTTGAGTCCTGACTGAAAGTGACATGAAAGAAATGATCTCTCCCCCCATCATGAGAGGATACAGCAAGAGAGTGAACATCTACAGGAGGACAAGACTCCTCAGACATTGAATCTTCTGGCACTTGGATCTTGAACCTCCAGAACTGTGAAAGATAAAGAAAATAAGACCCCTGGTGTGTAGTAATTCTAAGATAGACTCCCACAAGAATTAGTCATATTTGATGAGAAAGAACGAGACAAAAGTCCCCGCTAAGGATTACTTGCCAGAATTTCTTTTCCAGGGAGAGTTTGTATTTCCACCATACGAAAGGTGGAAGGAGCACATTATATTTGTGACAAAGTCCCCTGAGAATAACAGTGTGTTCATATTGTTTTTTTCTTTAATAGACATAGATCCTAAGGAGACAGTGTTGCTAACTGAAGTGGCTTCATGAAAAAGGCAGAACTTGATAGAAACAAATACTCAGAACCACCAATGTTTCACCAAGAACAGAATCACTGAGAATTCACATCAACTGTGACCAGAGGGTCACCCCAACCTGCCATGACCAGGCCTCCCATCTGATCTTTGCCCTGGTTCAGGATATGTACACTTTTTACCTGGGCAAGATGAAGGGCCCGTATTAGTGTACATGGGGTTGCATTTTATGAAAGCTCATGATTTTTAAAATAATTTGAATTTTTTAGTAACCATTTTTCTCTACTTAACTAAAATAACCACTTTTTGACAGACTTGCCAACAGAAAATACTATGTCATTTCATGCCCCTATACCTCCACAACTCTTTGTTTGATCGGCAGTAAGGTAATTCTGTTAATAGAATAGAGAACCATTAAGGAGTGATGCCTGAAACAGCCCCACAGCTATGAATCTGCTGGCCAAGAATGAAGACAATGGCTGGTTAGGGGAGACAGAGACTGTATTTAACAAAATGTTTGTAAAACAATGATCTACAGAGTATATAGGAAAACTTAACAAAATTATAGCCCTCTCCTGATTGTTTTAGGGATTTGAGTTTTTTCATAATTAAAATTTTATTAAGAAGTAAAAATAGTAATAAAATACTTTGAAAAAAATCATAAGATACCATGAAGAAATAATCAGGAAAAGGCCTAGGGAGAAGGTTGCAATATACAGTAACTTGTATAATTTCTTGCATGGCATCAAATAGTCGATTTCTCAATACTTGTAATGTTCTCAAGGCCACATTTATGTTTATCATCTTTCACTCTCGTTTTGGTTTGGTTTTGCAGTGATGAGGATCAACCCGGGGCTTTACATGTGCTAGCTTGGCAAATGCTCTACCACTGAGCTATGCCCCTGGCCCTCATTAATGTATTTCCTGGCAAATATTTAGGTTTCTTATTCACTGCCATATATAAAGTTATAGTACATATCCTGTGTTCTGTCTTGTCCTTTTCTAACCTCAAATGCTGCTTTAAATGGCAGGCCAGAGCAATGGGATGTTTGATGTTCTCTGAGTTACCAGAAGTTCCAGGCTGTAAATAAATCATAAATGTACAATGTCATTCATGAATTATTCATTTTGCTGCTACTTTCTATAGAACACTGTGCATCAAAATCAAATCCAAACTACTGTAATCTTAGTTGTTTTCAGATCATTAAAATTACTGGTTATTCAGCCGTATAGAAAGATTTTTTTTAAATTCTATGTCTACATAAAGGTTCTTAACACTTGAAAGAAGTAGCAGTCTTCCTGTACTGTTCTCTTACAGGGAACATGAGGAGTTAAAAGAAATTAGGGTTGTAATATCGTGGGGTGTATATTCCAATTTTTAAAATAGAAAATACTATTTTTTTATAATATGCATCACTTTCTGTCTTTTGGCTTGCAGCCCAAGTCCATTGCTATGTAGGTCTTGTTTTTTTGTTTTGTTTGTTTTGTTTTGTTTTCCAAAACGAAATGGAGCAAAAACTGTACCCAGCTTACTAAATACCCCAAAGCTCCATTCAGAAGTCGGTTGTTTAGAATAGATTAAACATATTTTTCCAAATAAGTAAAGTGAGTGGTTCCATCCCCTGAATACCTCAGCCTACTAACTCACAAGGTACCAGAAATATGGGCCTAATGATAACTCAGAAGGTAATCAGAAATAGAAGCATGCTTCCATAGAAAATTGTGTCCATTATTTCAACCTGGGATAGCAAGACTATATCTTTCATTCCTCCTTTGTTCCTGCCTTCCTCAACTGTTAAGTCACATAGGCCCAGACCTACTCCAGCCAGGCCAGGGCTTAGAATCATGAGAAAACAAGAAGGAGAGGGTCACTGTGTGGGTATGCTTAATTTTAAGGGGTATGTGATTTGTGTTTAATGTTCATTTAATATATAGGAAGTTTGTTCCTTTAGGTTCTTTAAAGGGTCTCAGACCCTCATATTTAAAAAAAAACAATTTAGAATCACTACTCTAGCAGGTATGAGGAAGGAATGGATGGGACTTCTTGCCAGCACATTCCCACAGCATCATTTCTCCATTCTAGGCTATCTCCCAAGACAATTCAGGATAAGTAAAGAGGTTCTGCTTGCTGGGATCCATTAATGCCTGATTTTTAAGTCAAAATTCTTTTCCTCTCTGATGCCCCTGGAAATAGTACCTTCTACTCTAAAAGCATTTTCTAGTAGTTCTTGTTCCCTGTAAAAAGTGAAATGCTGACCCACAATTAAAAATTGAAGACTCCTTCCTTCTTTCTGAACCACCTGGATATACAGGGAGCCCAGATTGTGTTCTAGAGTCTTCTATCAGAGGTGTGCCTTGGAAGGTGTCACCTCAGTGGGAGTCTATGTAGCATCCTGAGATCTGGAGGGTGAGAAGAGATGGCAATGGATAGGAGTTACCCCAGGCAGTCTGAATCAAAACCACAGCTGGAAGAGATCTCCAACTATTTATTCATGCACTCATTCATTCTGTTTAGTTATTGAGCACCTGCTGTATATGGAGAATTATACTGGGCTCTGAAGGATTCACAGAATATCTGGTCTTCCCCCTTAAGAAACCATGTTGTAGAAATCCAGTCACACAAATGAACAATTACAAACTAAATACAATTTCTATAAAAGAGGTAGACACATGAAAGGAAGGACACAGATCTTTGTTTCTGTTCAGTTATTGTTTGCATTGGGAGAAGGGGGTGAAATTCCATTGTACGAAGAGGCAAGTTGGAGTCAGGAGCACACTAGATTCTAGTTCTAGGGTAAGATGTTTGGGTCTGTTTTGGGATTCCTCATGTTAACAGGATGGGATTGACAGGGAAGTCAGGGAAGGAGAGAGGTACCTGAACTGACTTAACTGACCTGGGCCTGAATCCTAACTCTGCCCCTTTCAGTACCTTAGTTTGCCAGTCTTCCCAGGGCCTCCATTTCCTGTTAAGTGGAAAGAAAAATACCTGCCCTTTACAATTGATGGAGAAATAAATAAGGATTAAATGTCTTCTTTCTTCCTTCTCCTTTTCACCTAGGGTTCTGTGAATACACTTGTCTCCAGTTGTGAAATTATTAAACCAGGTAATGATGAATCCCCACCTGCTAAGTCCCCTCCCCTTAGTTTACTTATGAATGTTTCTTCCAATGTAATTGCAAGCCAGAGTTCCACTGTGTCAACTTGGAGGACCTTTGCTCAGACTTTTGTTTTGAGATTTTCTGGGAATTATGTTTGCTAGTATCAGGAGTGTAAATCAGGGGCCATATTTTTTTAAAGTGAAAATTCACTATCTCTTATGTACATGAAGTACTACACATAGATTTTTTTTCCCCCTGCAATCTCTTAACAGCCTGATGAGGAAATGATAAGACTAACGTAGTTCTCTCCTGGTCTATATTTGAAGGAACCAGGGTCTGAAACCAGGCCCCTTCATTTTGGACCCCCATCCTAGGGCACCCTACTGTGGGGAGCTCTAACCCAAGCAGAGGTGCTTTCTTCCTCATTGACCATATAAAGGATTATTTTTAAATAACCCTGAAATGGTTTTGTGTTGAGGTTTTCATAAATGCAAATGATAAATGCAAAAAGATAAAATTTTCAAATGTGCTTCTTTTATATGAACATATTTTGCTGGAAAAAAAAGGTGGGGGCAGGGATCAGAAAAAGTGGAAGAGGAAGTAAGTGATCAGTATTGCTCCAAAAGCCTCCTCCAGAACCACGGAATGAAAACACAAAAGAGCTGGTTAGGATTGACATAAGGAGCAATGGCAAGTTCTGGGACTCAATGTTGTTCCATAAAGGAACCAGGTTCTTCTTACTGGAGGTTATGAAGAAGAGGGTACATAGGGTCTTGCCTGTAACAAAAAAGACCCAAACAACATATCACACACATGCACTCATGCATACACATAGGCACTGGCATCTAGCAGATGTGGGTTTGAAACTGGACTCTGCCAAGGGATGATGTTCAGACACCAGATGGCCATATAAGCTAATTAAAATATTTTCTTGAATATTAAATTAAAATATTGAAAATCCTCCATGCTGGTCATTACATAAGTCCTTTTCTGAATTCTACATGTGCCTTTCTCTCCAGAAAACCTGAATGTCAGACATCTCCTGAGAACCACCCCCCACCCCGTGTCCTTCCCCAAGGTCCAGTTACTAAAGGGTTAATGACTGGCACAGCAGAGGCACTCCAGGAGCTACCGGGCTCTAATTGGCTGGGGCCTTGGCCACACCTGTGGTTAAAACTTTTAATACCCACCCTGACTGTCCCACTCACCCACTCTGTTGCCTTGGAGACAGACTACTTAAGTTACCCATTTAATTTGGGGGCCTCCGTTTTCTTCTCAGGGAAATAAAAGATGAGTTGGTATCTAGCTTGCTGACACCATGTGAGGATAAAATGAGCGCATATAAATTAAATGTCTGTCATAGAGGAGGGGCTATTACTAATAAATAAAATCATCCTTGTTAGACACTTAACTCTATGCATAGAGTGAGTACTCTATAAAAGCTAGTCATTGTTAGTATTATTTATACATAGAGTATTCTATAAATATTAATTATTGTATTATTTGGTGGTTATTATGAATATTGATATCTTTTAGTAAATTCCTCACTGATTGATAGGTGAAAACAAATGACCTCGGCCAACACACACACAAAAAATTGGTAACTCTGTAGCTGACGCAGTTCCACCCCTCTGATACAAGAATTTGGGGTACTATCAGAGAATCCCTCAGAAAGTATTCTCTAGGAATTGTGACCCATGCATTTTCATTACTGATGGCACTTTTATATGCATTTGCACTCTTAGGCGGGGTTGGCCATTGGGGACTCACTGAATATTGTCTGTGCTCCAAGAGGACAGGTTTGGGAAAGCCCTGATGGTGCCCAGATGGTTTTCTATTTTTATAGTCTATCTAGATTCAGGGATTAGAACTATGTCTCAGCACTGAATCAGGCCAGAAAAAAAAAAGGAGAGTCAAATCCTTCTTTGCACAGCCTTGTAATTAGCACACCATAGTCCAGGACCTTCTAAGAAAACTGGAATTATCTTCTTGGCCTTCAATCTGCTCCATGTGATTGGCAACATTTTCATCTCTGTGGCTCCCATGTACCACTGACAGGCAGCATTCCTGGATAGAATAATGCCCTATTATCTCTATGCCCCTTTTCAATATAAATGTCCATAAATAAATACATTCTATACAAACTCCTATCAAAGAAATTCTAATTACTACATACACTAATTTGTCTTCCAAAGTCCAAACATATATGTGTGTGTGTGTGTGTGTGTGTGTGTGTGTGTGTGTGTATGAATGTTGTAGGTGGACATAATACCTTTATTTTATTTTCATGAGGTGCTGAGGATGGAACCCAGTACCTCACACATGCTAGGTGAGTGCTCTACCTCTGAGCAACAACCCCAGATCCTAGTCCAAACATTTTTAGCCTCTACTTTTCTCACATTCCCAAGATAACTTGCTAATTTATCTTTGTCCAATTCCTTGTCTCCCTCACTAAACACATTCTTCGTCTAAAATTCAAGGCCTAACATATTTCATAATTCAAAATTGTCTGGAACTTTAGAAAGGCACCATGGTCCACATACTGTACTTTCAATAACATAGCCAAGTGGATCTGGAAAGTACCTATAATCAGACAAATTTATATTTTAGTATCAAAACATATCAATATTCAACTAAATGGGACAAACAAAGGTCATAGAAAATCTCGTATCATGTTAGAACAGATTTTGCTTGACCTAAACTGAGTTTTTCACAAACTTAGACAAATATTTTTCTCTTGATAGCTTTTTTGATTTTCAAAGTGTAGACAAAGGATTATGTGCTTGTAATAGCAATTTAGTCCATGAAATAACATTGCAGGAGAAATGACTTTTCCATTTTGTATTTCCTTCTAAATTCAGGGAGTCCTATTAACTATTCTCCTGTTCTCTGAGGTCCTGCTTAGCCATAGATAAGGAGGAAGAGAGGACTTAACTCTCTCCAAGGATCATTACCTTGGGGAAGACAAACTGGGTATGGTCCACTCAGCTTTATCAGTTTTTACTTTATCAGCTTTATCAGTTTTTACATTAGGAGGGAACAGATCTTTGGCCTTGCTGTGGCCCTCTGCCTAACTTAGTCACAAATACCTTTTTTTGGTTTTTTGCCTCACAATTTTTTATTACTATAAATAATGGTAATGATATTTTGATCTTCTATTACCCTTTGTTTTGTTACTCAATTGGTTAAAATTTCAAAGAAGAAGAAGCCTGGCTATTCAGAGACACTAACATTTGGTTCTTGGCTGGGAATACTGAGAAATTAAAATAGTAGATTGAAAGAAATATACCCTGGTAGAGGATTTCAGTGACTGGGGCTTAGACTTGTATATGTGGACACAGCCTTTAACATTGGCCATTTGCAGAGGTTCTATTAGGTCAGTCAAGTTTTTCTAGTTGTGGATTAAACAATGACTACTGGGCAGAAGGATTTGTGGAAACTATAAGATATTTTGACGTTAGTTACTAGAGGTCCACTAGTACTGAGATATCTAGTCCTGTACTTCTAGTCCAGGATGAATGCTTTCTCTTTTCACTGTTCTTATACTTTGGACACACTTCTTGATGGATCAACACCTCACTATTCTTATCTGTTCATCTACTCACCCTCTTCTATTGCACTTTGGCTGTCTGAGAGCTGGGAGTGTTGTATCCCAGTCTCTAGTGTAGTGCCCAACACTCAAATGCTTATGACTGAATGAAGAAACATCATCTGCAGCCTCTCCTGGCCATGCACATCGGGAACTGCAGGCTTTACAAGGTGAGACCCTACAGGGAAAAAGAATTCAGAGCAACAAAAGTAAGTATGGTGACCACTTAAATTTTATGACTTGCTGCCCTGCTTTTAGAAAGAGGAAAGATTTAAAATAATAGGAAAGAAAGAGGAAGCACATGTGCATGCAAACCTCTAGGCCTGTGAGAGGCACTTTTGCTCTTTTCTGACAGATGAGGTAAAATAGAGAAAATTATTCAAAATGCCTCCCAGCTCTGTCAAATGCTATTTTTTGAAAGGAAGACTATAGAGTAAGAAAGGGAGCCTGAGAATACATGTGAGGGTGTGTGTGAAAGAAGAGAGTGAGAAAACTTGGCATTTGAGCAAGGCAGTTTGCATGGAATGACAGAGACAGTATGTTAAGAGACAGAGACAGAAAGGGGAAGAGGAAACAGAAGGAAAAGGGGGCAATTCATACAATACTTAACATTAGAACAGGAGTTTTTTCATTATCAGTAGAAGTAGAAGCTTTCAAAATAAAATAAAACAGCAATAACTACAGAGAAGTTTAACAATAAGAATCCTCCTCTGCCTTTTATGTGACCCACGGTCTCATCTGTAAGTTGTGGTGACAATTCACCTGACCACCTGGAAGTCTCATCCCTACACCAATGAGACCCCTATCTCAGGGGGTCTTAGGACTTGGAGCATCTTCCTTTAATTGTTTAAGTACCCCTGTAATGACTGGGACCAGCCAGGGGTGGCAGTGATATCTGGACAGGGTGCCGCAAGGAGGGAATTACTGAACAAAGGGGACACTTTCACAGAGAACCTTGTAGGAATCAAGAAATCTAACTCATTTTAGTGGAAGGAATTTTGGAATTTTGCAGAGAAAATATCTGTGTGATAGACTATGATAGTCCCACTTATCTGCAGTTTCTCTTTCCACGGTTTCAGATATCCATGGTCAACCATTGTTCAAAAACATTAAATGGAAAATTCCAGAAATAAAAAATGTGAGTTTTAAATTGCACTGTTCCTAGTAGTGATAAAATTGCATTCGTACCCACCCTGACATGAATCATTCCTTTGTCCTGCATACTCAGGCTGTACATTCCACCTGCCTATAACTCATTAGGCAACCACCCGGGCTGTCAGATCAAATGTAGAGTTAACATTGTACTTGTGCTCATGTACCCCTTTAATTTACTTAATAATGGCCCCCAATATGTAAGAGTAGTGAAGCCGGAGATTTAAATATGCCTAAGAGAAGCTGTAAAGTTCTTCCTTTAAATGAAAAAAAAGTAAAAAAGGTCTCCACTTAATAAGGAAATAAAAAAATCATATGCTGAGGTTGGTAAGATCTATAGTGAAATTGAATTGTCTCTCTTTGAAGTCGTGAAGAAGGAAAAAGAAATTTATTCTAGTTTTTCTGCTGCACCTCAAACTACAAACATTATGGAGACAGTCTGTGAGAAGTGCTTCGTGAAGACTGAGGAGACATCATATTTGTATAGTGTATATAGGGAAAATGGCATATACAGGATTCAGTACTGTCTACAATTTCAGGTATCCATTGGGGGTCTTGGGATGTATCCTCTGCAGATAAGGAGGAACTACATTACATCTTAAATTAATCTTGGTAAGAGTGTGACTGATTTGCAGACAAACATGAGAGACAAATTGAAAAATCTCCCTAAAAATGGAAACTTAAAGATTCTGGTTGACTGAATAAAACTGTGGGTTTCAATGAGTAGGAAGTGTAAAGAGTAGAAGTCAGAAGAAAATGAAGAAACAAGGGACAGGAAATAGAAGGGGATAAATATGCAGTATTTTGAGAAGATGAGTGGTCAAGAAGGACAGGAAGTAGAACTTCTGAGCTTCAGTGGTCTTGTCACAAGTAGACACATAGCCCAGGTACTCTTCAGAGAGTCTGTGCCAGAGAAGAGGGGGCTGCCTATGGGGCTTCTGGAGCAGGACATGGAGTCGTTTGTTGAAAATGCCAATTCCAGGGTCCAAACACTTCTGTAGTCTTCCCTGGGGCCTGATAATCTACAAGGAAATAGCTCTCTAACTGATTCTGATACAGATGGCTCATCCATGGACCATTTTCTGAGAGATGCAGGCATAAAGTCAGGACCGTTTTTTAATGATCAAAAGAAAAAACATGTTACAAATGCAAACACAAGCATTTTCCCAAAGTCACAAGGTTAAATTCTAGAACCCTGCATAGTCTGCTTTTGAGTCCCACCCACAACTCATGGCCTATCCCTACAACCTTTGGTCTCAGTCATCCTTTGCAATGGGCTCCTCCTGCCCACAAGCTGCTTAGATGGTCATGAAGCCCTGTATCTAAATGAAATTTGCATTTGTTCTCATGCAAATAGTCATAGAACACTGTGGAGATGGTTTGTCTGTTTTTTTTTATGGAAGAGTAGGAAATACATAAATTTCTGGGTTAAGGAAGCACCAGAAAATTGACCAGCACTTGACTATAAGAAGCAACTGCATTTTTGCACATGCATTACAGAAGACAACATTTAACAAAACACTTTCTCCAAACAGTTGAACTTGTACCAACATTTGTCACGTAATAAATTAAAATGATCAATCCCTGTAATGATTGCTAAATAAAAATAATTCAAGAGGCTGCAGAATGTTCAAATAGTCCCTTTCTAATCCTAAGGGGAGTAGGAGACAGACTAACCCAACTGGTGCTCAGAATGGGTTCATGCAGATGAAGTTCATTTCCTTTTTTGTCAAAAGTACTTTTTCCTTAATTAATATTCTGTAATTTACGTGTTCAAATAAGCACATATGTGTAAAGTTTATTTCTGTTGTCTCAGAATTTCAGCTGAAAATAAAAGCTGAAGAGATACTGGACACATCTACTAAGGATTACTAAAAACAGTGGAATCTAATCATGTGCCCCTTAGCTTCTCACCACTTCCAACTTGTCTAAGACAAGGAGAGAGAGGTGGAGAGGGAAAGTGGATTTCTTTGAAGAGAGGAAGCTTTAGCATAGACTCTGGAATGTCTTCACTCAAGGCCAAGGGAAGAAGCTTTCAGAAAATCTGTGGATTTGTAGTATGGCGTCCACCGTAAAGAGAAAGGGACAGCTCACCTTATCCCCATCTGGATGCTCACTGAACTGCACCAGTTTTGTTAGCACAAGAGGGACTCTATGTGTGACCACAAGAGTTGGGTGTGTATATAATGAAGACAGCTGGCTGGAGCTGCCCCTTGATGACCAGGACAAGGACAATGGCCTGATCTTCCTAGGTTTCCCTGGAGGGAGCAGACAAGGAAGACAAGCTCATATGAGGTTTTCAAGGGGCCATGTGAACACCAGAGAAGTAAACTGAGCACAAGAGAAAGAGCTAAGTGGGAATTACTCAAAGTATGTGTTAATACATCAGAGACCATAGCAGTGAGGAAGTCTGGGAGTGGGCATGGCTTGTCCTCCAAAAAGCCCCAAATCATTCCTCATTAAAAAAAAAAAAATGGTTTGGGTTTTGGGTTTTTTCCATGAGTAAGATGACATGCAACAGCCATGAGAGTTGTTGAAACAGCTCTGACTACATATTCCTATTATCCTTATTCCCCTCTACCCTTTGCTCCAAATGTGAAGAAATCAATGAAATCCTGGGGGACAGGAGAGAAAGGAATGTAAAAACAGATCTGAATCCCCTCTTGATTTCAGGGTTCTGAGCAGAGTTTAGGTTGAGCAGAGGAAAAGGAAGAAGCTGTTAGTTAGATGAGAGAGTGAAAGTTTGACATTAAATTGCTCTGGATTTCCTAATTACAATAAATAAGAGTGTTCTAACACTTGGAAATTACAGGTCAAGCCAAGGGATCTGCCTGAGATATTATCCAAGGGCAAAGAACCAAAAGAATATTTGAAAGCAATGGTAGAGGAAAACAAATTTTTTTTAAAAAAAAAGGATACTTCCTGATTGAATCCTCCTGAGTCCTGCCCATTTTAAAAACCAGTTACTTTTGTACTGTAAACAAGCTTCAAATGATAGAAACATGAGAAAGGCTACTGCTAACACCAGATAATTTGGACAATTGTAGCAGGTCCTCTATAAGATAAGAACTTGCATTTTGTTCTCTGTCATTTTTCTGCCTCCTCCAGGCCCACAAGATTGTCAGACTCATTGGTCCCTTTGCCTCAATGAAGTCTGTGCTTCAGGGAAGAAAGCAGACACATTGAAAGACATCTATCTTTTGTGGAAGGTTTTATTATTTTTGTGAAAATATTAGATGTCCAAAAAAAAAAAAAAAAGAGGCAGAGAGAGGAGTATCTTTGAGAGCCATGAAAGGAGAAGGATTTCCCCCAAATGAAAAAAAAAAAAAGGAGAATTCAGCTGGATCCCAGAGTAGCAAGAATCTGCCACTCCTTGCAACAGCACCATAAAAGAGTCTCTTCATAATCTAGTCCCATTGCCTTCCTAACCTCATCCTAACCTTTCCTCTCTCCTTGCCTTCACATTATGTGTAGAAATTCATCTCCCTGAGAAATTACTGGAGGCAGCAATACCAGGTATTGGAAGAGATTTTAAGAGCTTAAGTTAAGACAATGGTGATGGTGATAGTAATGAGAATAAGGAGTCAAGAAATATTTAGTGATTAGACCAGAGACAACTTACTACTAAGATGAAGGAAACCAGAGAGGCAAAACAAGAATTATAGTAGTGGTGGTGACAAGGACAATGACCATGGCAATGATTGCAGTCATGGTGATCATTTTCTGTTCTTACTACATCTAACAGGTCCACTTCATTCTTTCAACATTACACATGTGGCTTATTTTTAAACTGACATTTTTTTTCTTTTCTCTTCTCCCTCTCCCCTAACCATTGGTGGGGAGCAAGATAAACCTCCTTTCCATCCTAGGCTGAGTTATCTGTCCTTGAACACACACACCAGAGGAGTATTGTAATTCAGATTTGGGGTAGGTGCAGGAAAGACTACCTAAGAAATGACTATCTCTAAAGTCTACAAGTGAATTACAGCCCCTAAAAATACACACCTGGAATGTAGGATTTGAATCACCTATTTAAAAGCCCTCTGTTCCCCATGACAGTCAGAATCACAGACCCTGGGACAGGAGTCCCCTGTGTTTCTCTTTTGCAAGGAAAGCAATAGAATTTCTTTTTTTCTCAAAACTGTCTCTTAATTATTGGATTGACATTGGGAAAGAGAACTGAGTTTTTGGTAACAGCACTGTTTTGAAGGTTTATATGTATTAACTTGTTAAATATTAAAAACAACCCTGAGATTGGAGTTAATTTTATCCACATCTTACATATAGGAAAACGGCATCCAAGGAAGTTAAATAGCTTGTACAAATTTACAAAGGGTTCCATACAGTCTGGCTTTAACATGACACACAATTGAGCACAATACAAACCCAACTGCTTTGCCGTCTTAAACCAATTGCCACCTCCCAAACAAGCCCTACTTCTTTCAACTTGTATGTCCTCCCTATTCCTTTTGATTGAAATATTCTTATCTGTTCCTTTGAATGGAAATTTTCTTTAGGCTCTAAATCATGTTACCTCCTGAAAATGTTCTCTCTGTGTCTTCCCCTGAACAGAATTATTTATGTCTTCCTCTGTTTTATCATTATACAGTGTATGGAATTCTATTGGTGAACATAGAACACTATGTATCAATTGTCAGTACATCTCCTCCCTCCCCAACCTTACCTACTAGACATGAACTTTACAATGACAGAATCTGTGTCACATTCATCTCTCATCCCCCAGGATCTAGCATAGTTTCTGAGTTTTAGTATTCAAAACTTTCTGCTAAATAATTAATGAGTTAGTGGATAAATGAATAAAATATATGGAGGAGGGAATTATCCAACCTGCCATGTTACTGAATGGTGTTGCTGTAAGTTCACAGTGCGAGACAAAGTTAGAGATGAACATTAGTGAAGGTATCAGAACAGAGTGGAGAGATCAGAATGAACCTGAGATTGGCATGAAAAGGTTAATAAAAATAATTCCCAAAGTAGCCCAATAGATGACATCATAGTCTGTGGGACCAACTGTGGGAGGTGGATGTAATGGGAACATCTTAAGATCAAATATGAAAAGAGGAACAAACAGATACTGTTCTTGTTTCTGGGCACTGGATTTATCAATTCCCCTGCTATTAAATTCCTGGAATATGGCTGTTGTCCACTTATTCCCCTTTTCCCAGAACTTCTGAAAATACGTGAACTGTGGAATAGACTTCATTATCAGAGTTATCAAGGGAAGAAATCAACCTTTACAAGTAGCATGTAACAACAATCAAGTCAACATTTCCAGAGTGGGAGCCAAAATTGCTTGAACTTCAAAATATAATCTCTGAACATTCATTCCATTCCATGGCTGAATGGGTGGTCCCCATCTTATAGATGTTTAAAAGACCCTAGATGATCATTGTTTATGCAGGAACCTCCCTTGTATGCTTGGCTGCTGGAGTCCTTTTGTAATCTGGTTCTCATTTCTGAGCCTTCTAATAAAAGACAGGGAGTCTGTTAGTTTCTTTTTTCTCCTTTTGTCAACATTATATTCCTTTCTCTTTGTAATTTTTCCTGCACTTGTCAGAATCATTTTGGATCCCTACTTGGAACTCTCTTCTGTTGTTGGAATTCCAAGAATTTTCTGCATAGTGCCATACCCATGTGCCCTATGTAATATAAAACTCTGATACAGATCTGTAAGCAAAGTACAAGAACTAGGTGAAGGTGAAGCCATTCCAAATTATCTTTCATGGGATGGGGTTTGTTTGTGATGGTGTCCGTTTCAGACATTTTAAAACCTGCTTTTTAAAGATGCATATTGGTATCTGGTGGCATAAACTATATGGGATATGCTCATTGATCCATGTTCAAAGAGGAACTATTATTGACTGTTCTTGAGAAGACGAGTGCAAAGTTGATATTCACTTGGTGCACACCAGCATGTTGATGGTGATTGTTAAAATTTTGCCTTATTTTCACAATAGTTGGTAAAAAGGTACTTCATGTAAAACCGCAAGAATAGGATCCTAATTAAAATAAGTTATACTCCATATATGTATAATATATCAAAATATACTCTACTGTCATGTATACTTAAAAGAATTTTTAAAATAGACACTTCAATAAAATTATGCATCGAGGGGAAAAAAGGCACTTCAGTTCCCTAAGTGCAACAATTTTGGGTGCCTTAGACCTTCCCCAGGAACTCCTGAATATCCTATAATCTAGCAACAAAGGGTTAAGTCCTAGACTAGGCAACCCTACAGAACCATCTATCTATACTATCTATACTATCTATGGCCTATCTATACGGATCTGTCAAGACTTTGTGACACCAGTTGTTAAGTTTTTTAAAGAGTGTTCTTTTTCTTTGAGAAAATTGTTCTTGTAGCAGTGCATAAAGGATTAGAGAAGACCCCAGAGCCAATAAATTCAGCAACAAGTCTGTTGCCTTAAGAGATCAGGTAGTAAGTACCCATATGTGTTATTCAGATTGCCATTGCTATAAGAAAATACCTGAGATAAGCATATTATAAAGAGAAAGAATTTACGTTGGCTTACAATTTTGCAGGTCCTAGTCCATGACTGGTATCATCGCTTTTGTGCCTATAGCAAGGCAGCACATCATGGCAGGAATATGCGATGGAGCAAAACTGTTCATCTCATGACTGGAAAGATAAATAAATCAATAAATCAATTAATCAACAAACCAATAAGGAAAAGACAGGTCCCATAATCCCTTTCAGGGCTTGCCCTCCATGACTTAAAGATCTCTCATTAAGGACAACCTCTTAAAGTTTTCACCATCACCGGATACTGTCTTTCAGGGGGCAAACTTCCACACACAGACCTTTGGGGGAAACATTTAAGATTCAAACTATAGCACTGGACTAATGTGTCAGAGGAAGAAGGAGTAATCTGTGCCATCTGCCAAGCCAAAAAGAGACAAAATCTCCTTCAGAGTAGGTGCGATAAGGATTTAGTCTCTGGGAAGCAAGGAGAGATCAAGACTCAGTCCCATTCACAGGTTAACAAGGTCAAGATAGGAACACCAGCAATGATAGTATTATTGAATCTGAAACTTGGGAAATTGCCAAATTCCTAAATTCAGTCCAGTCTGGGATGAATTTGAGTGTACAGGTAAGTCCTTATAGGGGCTAAAGGGATATACACGCAAGGATCAGATTATGCAGCGCTAAGAAGGTGGAAATAAATGGACCAGCAGAGGGGAAGGGAGAAGAACAGAAAAGCAGTTTCAGAGTAAAAGTGGGCAATCGTCAGTCAAATTCTAGGAGTGTAGTTAAGAAAAATGAGGCTGAAAACACTAATAAATTTTTTGTTTGGGAGTGACAGAATGAGATTATAGGGATTAAGATGAGAATGGAGAAGAAGAATCAGATGGACTCTGGATTATGTAATCTCCAAATTTACCAGGACTGGGGACAATTAGCTCACCACAAAATGAAAACCATGGATGGGGATATAGCTCAATTGGGAGAGTGCTTGCCTCTCACACACAAGGCCCTGGGTTTGATCCCCAGCACCATTAAATAAATAAATATATCTGATTAAAAAAAAAGAAATGAAAACCATGGTGTAGTTTAGTGGTCATGGTACTCTGCATATGAAAACTCAAGAGAACTCATGTTAAGCTGTGACTAGATCTTTTGTTTTTTAACTATGTTCCTCCGGACCATCTTTTCAAAATTAAAGTATTTTAGCTGTGGTGCAACAGTGTATAATCCCATCTGTATAGGAGGTTGAGGCAGGAGGATCACAAGTTTGAGGCCAGCCTGGGCAATTTTGCAAGACCTATTTCAAAATAAAAAATAAAAAGGACAGGAGGTATGCCTCAGTGCTAAAGTGTCCCTGGGTTCAATCTCTAGTATTGAAAAAAAAATTAAACTATTTTGTTTCAGATAACATTAAATATTGAATAGGAAGAGCATTTCATTTGGACATTGAGCATTTGGTTGAGAATATCAGCAATAACTACACTATACTCTGAATGCACCCCACATATAATCTTAAATTCTTCCTGAATAAGAGAAGCACTGGAAATATGTGACCCAGTAGGCAAGAATTATGTGTCAACCTGGGACTTCTCCAGAAGGGACAGGATTCCTAAGGGATGATCTCAAAATCTACACAAGTTTGAGTCATGTGAGACCTGAAGTTGTCCTCCCACATCCCATTCCTGGAAAATTTGAAGACCAAATTTACTAGCTCTTTTCCCACAGCTCTTCTCATAATTCCTGAGGGTTTTATTATCCATGACCATGATCCTTCTAGTACTCTGGCCTTTTAAATTTCCTCAACTTCTTCTCTCCTGATGTCTCTGTCCTTTACTCCCTTAGTCATATACAAGTTTAGATTTTATGAATGCCAATAGTTGTATCTATCCATAGTCTTATACTCAAGTATCAGATTCTGGAACAACTGTCTCCTATATTTTTGAGTCACTTCATTTAATATCCCAATTTCTTTTTTTTTTTAAATATTTATTCTTTTTAAGAATTTATTTATTTATTTATTTTAGTTTTTTCGGCGGACACAACATCTTTGTTGGTATGTGGTGCTGAGGATTGAACCCGGGCCGCACGCATGCCAGGCGAGCGCGCTACCGCTTGAGCCACATCCCCAGCCCTAATATCCCAATTTCAATAACTGTTTAAACCCAATTATTGCACTGAGCCCCTCATTTTTTTACTCCCCCAGATCTCCTGTATGTCCTCAGGACCAAGAGTATGGTGAGATGAGTTTTCAGTGCTGTTTTCAGGACTAGGGTGAGTTGAGGGAGATTCTAGGGTGCAGCATCTAAGAGGAGCCACTCTCAGGGTTCTGCAAGAGTTGAGTAGGCAGTTGCATGATGGCCCCTTAAATGTTGCACCCTAGGTACCTGCCCTGGGTCACACACAAATTCCAGCACAGCTCACTTACCTGCTTACCTAGGTTAGGTGGCATGATCCATGATAATAAATACCCTCTGCCTCTCCCCTATTTAACAGGACACCATCCTAGTTAAAACTAATGCTTGGCTTACTAAGCCAGCACCTGAAAGAGTAAGTATGGCTGGAGAAAAACATCCACAATGTTCATTATTCTCATGAATACTAACCTCAAAAGGAATTAAGTTATGCTCCTCAGTGATCTCTCCATATCTTCTAGGCTAGTGGTTCTCAAAGTAAACTCCTGGTCCAGCAGCATCAGGATGACCAGGAACTTGTTAGAAAAGCCAATTCTTGGGACTTTCCTCAAACCTACGAAGTTAGAAACTCTGAAAGTAGGACCTACCAATCCGTGTTTTATAGAGTTCTCCAGGTGATTTTAATTGCCCTCAAGTTTGAGAACCAATTCCCCGGTCAACTTTCTCTCCTGCTCTAAACACAATTTTATATCCTTTCTCTCTCCTCCAACCCAAGTAGCCCCTTCCCACTCCCCCCAGCTGAATTCACTAACTTTGACTTGCTCTCATCACCAATTCTCAGGAGGAACCAGAACCTATACCTCCTACCTGGCCGACTCTCTTGTTACCGCGAACTGCCCAAGTGTTTATCAGAGTCCTGAGAAGTGGATCCCTGCACTCTCACCCACTCAAGCATGCAACTTTTACAGTTGTGCCCTCCCTCTGCCTTCAATTTGGTTATTCCCATCAGTGTTTTATGTCTCTCTATCTCTTTTTCTAAAGGAAGGAAAAAAAAAAAAAAAGAAATGCTCCCTCGAGTATACATCTGTTTTCTGCACCTGCCTTTTTCTCTGATCTACTTGAAGTAAAACTTCACAAACCTTATCTTTAGTCTCTGTCTCCACTTCCTCTCCACATGTTCTCGCATGGATCTATTCCAATCAGACTTTCATGCCCACAACTCCACTGAAAGTGCTATCATCAAGTCCTTCCAATTGCCAAACCCAGGAATCAATTCCAAGTCCTTGTCTTACCTCCTTGAGATTCTTTCTTCAACTTCCCTTTGGAACATCATGCCATTCTTGTTCTCTGCCCACTCCATTAGCTTCTTCTTCACAAATGTCTTTGTTCTTCATCTTCCTGGCATCTTTAATCTCCAGACTTGGTCATTCTCCCTTTTCTGGCTATGCTCTCTTCCTAAATCTCATTCAAGCCAATGATTGTAATTGTCATTAATATACTAATGACCCCAAAATTGATATCTTGAGGCCAAAACTCCACTATGATTTGTATAGCCAGTCACTTTACATCTCGACATCACCAATATATCCACAAAATAAACCTAATATTTCCACCCACCTCCACTCCCAACCAATTCTTTCTCTATCCATATATAGCTCTGTAAATGGAAATTCTATTCTTTTAGTTCCTCAGAGCAAAACTTTGAAGTCACACCAGGGTGACTCTCTCTCTTGCTCTTACATCTTACTTGCATCCCTCCAACAAGACCTTTTGCTCTATCAACAAAATTTGTCTAGAATCTGACTGCTTCTATCACACATTCAAACCACGAGCACCTCCATCCTGCATTACTGCAATAACCTTCTAGTGAGTCTCCCAGCCTCTAATCTTGCCTTCCCACAGATGTTGCCCTCATAGCAGCTGGAGTGATCTGTATAAAATATAAATCAGATCACATTACTCTTCAAAACTCGATGGTGACATGTTATCTCACTGAGAACTGAAGCCAACTGCTTGACCATGCTTAACATGGACACACTTCTGGGTCCTTCTGTATTGTTTCCTTCCACTCCCCATCTCTTCTGGCCCCTTGAAGCCCTTGCTGTTCCTGTGTCTTGAACATCCTTCCTCAGATACCCACAGAGCTCCATCCAAGTCTCTGTTGAAACTTTATTTCATCAGAAAAAGCTTTCTCTCTCCCCCATGAATAAAAGAGCAGCCAAATCCCGGAGAAGGAGTCCAGGGTTCTTAACAGAGGGAGATAGACAACATACTAGAACTTACTACATATTCACCAAAAGCCATTATCCCTTTCTTCCGGAGGAACAGCATTTCACTGGGCATGTGGCTGCCCAGCTAGAGGCTGCATTTCCAAGGCATCATTGTGGCCAAGTGTTGTCACATGATTATAGAATGTAGGGGCATGATGTAGAGGGAAATCATGAACTGGGAGAAGGTGGGAAGGAGATTTCTCAGTGTATACTTTGTCATTTAGATTTTTAATCATTTGAATACTCCTTATTAAAATGGAATAAAACTTTAAAACATAAGTCTATCAAGCACGTAGAGAATGCTCCTGAATACAAATGAAGGCCCCCTGATCTAAGGAAATATAAAATGAGCATGAAAGAAAAACTGTGTGAGAGACATGGTGACAAATCAGTAGAACCTCAACAACAAAAAAGGACACAACCAATGAAGGGAATATTCTCTTAGCTGTACCTGGCTTAAGGTGTTCTCACCAGTTGTAGAAATGTGGGAACCTTCTTGCTTGGCAGGTGACAAAAAGATGTGAGCTAAAGAAGAATGCCAGCGAGCAGTGTAGCGTTCATTCCTTTAGGGAATTTCCTCAGTCCTGTGTCTGGCTTCTCCTTACGCAGACTCATCATAAGATTTGTCAGCCTGGTGAGAATGGCTGCTTCAGGGGCTGACTCAAACCAAGCTTGTGAGTGTGATCAACTTATTTACAATAAGAACTGCCTTAGGAACTAAAATATTCCAAATCCATATGACCAGTCATTCCCATATTCATGGATCCATAAGGGAAATCGAATAATAATCAGGTGTGGACTTAGTAAGCATTCAATCAGAACAAAGAGAAATCAAATGCACTGTCAGATTCTCCCAGTCAGTTCAGGCTGCAGTTCCCCATAACTGAGTTTGGCCCTCTCCATCTACACTTGCTTCCTAGGAGATCGTATCCCATTTAGTGGCTTGGATGCAAATGGATTCTGATAATACACTTTATATTTTCAGCCTAGACTTCTTACGAATTCTAATTCCTTTATCTGCTTCCAAACCAGTCTCTACTTGGACATTCACCCTTCATAAATCCAAACAGAAATGCTATTCCCATCCACTAAAACTGCCCCTTCTGCTTATCTTATCTCGATTAGAAATATCACCAATCTCCTATTTGCTCAAGACAAAAACCTCTGAGACACAGTGACTCCTGTTTTCTTCACATCCCCCAGCCAATCTATCAGCAACTCCTGCCAGCTCCAACGCAAAATAGATTTCACCCATTCCTCTCCGTTGCCACCATTGGTACTCCAGCCTGCTTTATCTCTCACCTGAGGCAGCTTCCTAATGGGTTTTTTGCTTCTATCTCACCCTATAATTTTCCAGAGTGACACTTCATCTAGTTTTTAATTTTATAAAATTTTAATCCCGCAAAGTATTGAAAGAATATAATGAACACCTACATACCCATCCATCATCTAGATTCACCCGTTTATGTTCTATCCGCTTTGTGCAAGTACATGCACACAAACATCAACACATGTTTTACTAAATTATTTGAAAGCAGTTGTAAACATCATTATACTTTGTCCCTGAATACTTCATAGGTATATTGTATAAACAAAGAACCTATCCCCTGCACGCCTAAGTGATTCTTTTCACATGCAAACCATATCATGTAATTTCCTTACTCAAATTCCCCCAAAGATTTTCCTTCACACAGAATGAACTTCAGATTTTTCATAGTCTATAAGTCTTTGCATGATCTGGCCCCTGCCTCTCCCTTAGATCTCATTTTCTTCCTCTCTCTGTCCAGTGTTCTCCCCACCAGTTACACTATCAATCAGGATAGTTCATGTCACACTGTGATAAAAGATAACTGAAATTCCAGAGGCTTAAAACAATATGAATAATTCTTGCTCACATTATGTGTCCATTAGAAGTCCACCAGTGACTGATCCTTTGCATTGTCTTCTTCCTTACTCTGAGATCTAGGTTAATCACTGTGTGGAGCATTTTCAATCATCAAACCAGTAAGGAGAAAGAAGAGCTTTAGAGAGTTTTGCATTGGCTCTGTCATAAGAGGCACATGTTATCTATGCTCATGATTCATTATCTAGAATTAGTAAAGTGTGCCTACATGTCCACAGAAGGACCAAGTACTGCAGCACTACCTTGTGCCCAAAGGACAGAGAACCAGCACTTTTAGCAAATAGCGCTAATGAATGCAAAACTGACTTTCCTTCTGTTCCCTGAACATAAAAGTTCATTTCTACCTCCCAGCTTTCTACTTCCTGTCCCATCAGCTTAGAACTCTCTTACCCTCTGATCTTCTTATGACTCTCTTCCACATTCCATTCATATATCTCTGCTTCAATACCACATTCTTTAAGAGGCCTTCCTTGAAATACAATCTAAAATAATACCACATTTCCTCTCCATGACTTCCCTCCTTCACTTTCTATTTTTTTACCTTGTTTAGCATTTTTTGAAGCATGAACCTGATTTTACGTGTGTGTGCATGCCTGTGTGTGTGTGTGTGTGTGTGTGTGTGTGTTTACTTATTGTCCACCTTCCGCACCAAAAAGTAAATGCCCTGAGATTTTGACTTATTCACTTCCATGTTTCTGGCACTTAGGACAGTGCCTAGCATAGTAGATACTCTATGAAGTTCAGTGAATGAATGAACAAGACTAGGCCAACTAAAAATCCTGACCAAGGTTCCCCTCTTCTCAATAGGAATTAGATGCACCCAACCAACCTTTGCCTCAGTGACTCCATTTTTGTGTTTATAATGATACCTTAACTGGGATAGACACAGTATTTTCCTTCCAATAACAAATCCCTGCAGTTCTACTAGCCTGCAAATCATTCTGTCTCCTCTAGGTGGTTTAGCATGTATCTGTTCTAAACACTGTTAATTTCAAAGAGCGCTCTTAGGTAAGAAGTATTTCCAAGTCTGTTCCAAAACTCTTCCTGTAGCCTCATGTATTGATGGCATACATATTGCATTATGATTTTATTTCATTTATGCTTATTCATTTATCATTGTGTGATAAAATATGCATAATTTTTACAGTCTCTTATTTACAACCACTCTGAATGTTCATATTTAGTATAAAATAATAGAGATAGGAAATCCTCATCTCCTCTTTCCCAAGTTCTAGATTATTTATTTATTTATTTATTCATTCCTTCATTCTAATTTGTTATACATGACAGCAGAATGCATTTCAATTCATAGTACACATATAGAGCACAATTTTTCATGTCTCTGGTTGTACACAAAGTAGAGTTACACCATTTGTGTCTTCATACATATACTTAGGGTAATGATGTACATCTCATTCCACCATCTTTCTTCCCCCCGCCCCCTCCCTTTCTCTTCTTCCCCTTTGCCCTATCTAAAGTTCCTCCATTCCTCCCATGCTCCTCCCTCCAGCCCCATTATGGATCAGCATCCACATATCAGAGAAAGCTTTTGGCTTACTTCACTTAGCATGATATTCTCCAACTCCATCCATTTATCTGCAAATGCCATGCTTTTGTTCTCTTATAATGCTGAGTAATATTCTACTGTGTATATATACCACGGTTTCTTTATCCATTCATCTACTGAAGGGCATCTAGGTTGGTTCCACAATTTAGCTATTGTGAATTGTGCTGCTATAAACATTGATGAGACTGCATCACTATAGTATGCTGTTTTTAAGTCCTTTGGGTATAAACCAAGGAATGGGATAGCTGGATCAAATGGTGGTTCCATTTCCAGTTTTCCAAGGAATCTCCATACTGATTTCCATATTGGCTGCACCAATTCATAGTCCCATCAGCAATGTATGAGTGTGCCTTTTTCCCCACATCCTTGCCAACACTTATTGTTGTTTGTGTTCTTAATAGTTGCCATTCTGACTGGAGTGAGATGAAATCTTAGGGTAGTTTTGATTTGCATTTCTCTAATTGCTAAAGACATTGAACTTTTTTCATATATTTGTTGACTGTGTATCTTCTGAGAAGTGTCTCTTCAGTTCCTTGGCCCACTTATTGTTTGGGTTATTTGGTGGTTTTGGTGTTAATTTTTTTAAGTTCTTTAAAGAAACGTTTGGGGAAGAACCTCATTGATTATTACAGCAAGGCTTTTGTGTCCAAATTAAACACAACTAGTCATATAATGTTTTAGTCAGGGTTTCCTCGCTGTAACCAATATACCTCACAAGAGCAACATAGAGAAGGAAAAGTTAATTTTAGCTCACTGTTTCAGTTCATAATCAGCTGAATCTATAGCTCTGGGCCTGAGATGAGGCAGAACATCATAGCAGAAGGGCACGGCAGAGGAAAGCAGCTGAGGTCATGGCCACTGGAATCAGAGAGCTCCATCACCAGGACAAAATGTAAAGTCTAAAGGCACAGCCCCAGCAACCTATTGCCTCCAGCCACACCCTACGCCCGCAGTTACTGCCCAATTGATCCACATCAGTGGGTTAATTTACCAATTAGGTTACAACTCTCATAATCTAATCATTTCAACTCTGAACTTTCTTGCATTGTCTCACCCATGAGCTTTTGGGGACACCTCATATCTAAACTATAATATAGGGCATGCTCCGTGAACCACTCAGGAGGTTTCGGTGGACTCCATTATCTGTGCCCCTACTATAGGGGAATTCCTGCTACACAGAAATGTCCATTTTCTTTAAACAGGGAACACTCATGGTATATTTAACCATAAAACATTTCTGAAAAGTACATTTATGAAAAGCTTCTTGGGACTTGACTTGTGTCTCCTTCACGATTTACACACCCTTTTTGTACTCAACAAACCCCTATACTGAATTCCTTTAACTTCCATTACACATCTTACAATGGACATTACCTTACAATTTTAGTCTTAGGAATTATCCAGGATTCCTTTCCAATACCCCAGATGGTCAATTTCTATGTGATTATGGATTAACAAATGATGACTTGGGCATTAGTTGAGAAAGGAGACATCTAATGTGCTCTTTGAGAAGATTTGTTGGTTATGTAAACAGAAAATCTGTCCATTTACACATTTCTACTATGTGCAATACTTTTCTCTTTTGAGAAGTATTAAATAAATCTTTTATACATGTATAAGAGAAAATAGAATGAACTGTGTAGTAAAAACAAAATAAGAACATTTTACATATTGTG
This sequence comes from Ictidomys tridecemlineatus, assembly GCF_052094955.1. Classification (NCBI taxonomy): domain Eukaryota; kingdom Metazoa; phylum Chordata; class Mammalia; order Rodentia; family Sciuridae; genus Ictidomys; species Ictidomys tridecemlineatus. The sequence continues at coordinate 39,945,180 of NC_135482.1, read as the reverse complement.
TTAATGATTTTGAAGCAGAGTGCAGTAGAAAGAGCACAGCCTTTGTACCATCCTTGTTCTACAAGTATAGAGTTACTTCTTTTGCCTTAATTTCCTCATCTGTGAAATGGTAATTATAGTGACTACTTACCCAGCTATGGTGAAGATTTAATAAAGTTATCTTGGAAGAAGAACCCAGCACATGCCTGATACATCATTAAGTAGAAGCTTAACATATATCAGCTTTATTTCTTCCTTTGGTTGACTATAAAATTTTAATCCTCTCCCTACCTGTCCTCTAATCTTTCAGTTATACAAGCTAATCTGTGTCCTAAGTGAGATATTTGCAACATACGCCAGAATAGATGATGGATGTCACAGTAGCAGCAGAAATGTGTCGTGGCAGATTGTATTTTTTTCCTTGTTTCCCTTGCTACATTGGCTGAAAATCACAACCTTCAAATTCCTCCCATGGAGAGGTGGTATCTATGTTTCCTCCCCTTAAACCTGGGTAAGGCAGCCTTGCCCAATAGACTATAATGAAAATGAAAATGCTGTACTGTCTGAAATTATAAAATGCAATGCTGAAACTCCTGGATTTCTTGGAACTCTTTCACTTGAACCCCTACCACCAAACTATAAGGAAGCACAAGCTGCCCAAGGGGAAGGCCATGTGGAGAGGAACCAAGGCCCCAGACCATAGTCATGGCAAAGTTTCCAGCCAATACCCAAGCATCAACTTTTTGGCCATTTGGGGGAGCTCTGGGTCCTCCAGCACCCAGAATTTATAGTGTTTCTTCATGTGAGTTGTGTCTGTTATCACTAAAATAATGTTAGTAGAGAAAGAAACCTTTCCTATTATATTTTAAGAATATGATCTTAGCTTATGAGTAAGATAACCAACAAGTAGGTTATTCAACTGGAGTATACTAATAAAACTGTTAATATGGTTCCAATATTGAAATATTTTTGGATTGGTTTAGTAAATACTGTCTTAAGCATCCCAAATGCCTCCTCCTCCCTTGTCCCCCATCCTGACACCCTGGACTCCCAGCCCCTTTCCTGGGACCATTTGAGCTATCCCACCATGCAGACAAATGCATCATTCAATAGCAGGCTTTTAGGAATTCTGTCCCAATTCTTTGATGTTTACTGTAATTGGTGAAATATTATCTGTGCCAAGCAGCTTTAAGTATTTTGAACATAACTTCTTAATGTAATTTGTGTATATATATATATATATACATACACACACACAAACACACACAAACACACACGTATATTATATACATTAAATTATACCATAATACTGCTTTTTAGTGCTTTGTTTTCTTTTCCTATTTGCTTATCTCCCCATTCTCTCTTCTCCCTTCATGTTGTACTCCAGCTATTACTTCAAACCAGATAATTTTGTGAGCTTTCTATCAGGTGTCCTTGCACATTTTTGGTTATGCTGATTATAAGTCATATACCAACATGTACATACATAGTCATATATGTTAGGACTTTTTGTCCTAGCAGGATTTTTTGTCCTACCTAGATGAGATTCCTCTTGGCTCTTGACTTACTCACTACTCCTCCAGGGGAGGGAAAAAGACACATCTAGTTGGTGAGTTTGGGTAGAGAAGTTACACATGCTTAATTCAGCACTCCTTTTCTTTGTCTTAGTTACAAGAAAGGAAATGTGGTGGTCAGCTTCACCCCCAGTAGGCCTATAACAGTGGTGTTGGGAAATGTGGCAAATTCATTCTGATTCAGAGGAGCATTAGCCTGCCTGGTCTAGTTACACATTGTCAAGAGTAACTAAGATGCTTGCATATTCTTTAGCCTGATCACCCTGTCTGCCTCCCAGGGGGACTATAATTATTGAATAAGGTCCCTAAAACCCCTTGATACAGACATCACCAGCTTTAAGCTGCCAGTGGCAGGTAAAGTAGCCGCAGAGATGAAATGAAACTGGACAGCATCCTCACCATCCTCCTCGGTGTGCTCACACTCACATGTCCACATGGCCGAATCTCTCCAGTCTCTACTCTTCCCCACAACCCAGAAGCAGGCCCAGAAAACAGAATGGAAGAGAGATAATATCCATATCACAACAGTTGAGAAGCCCATTAGCGGTAGAGGCTGTGAACAGTATGAGAGACCAAAATGTTAATGATCAGCTTTGATCAATTCATTAATTTAGCCAAAGAGCCCCAAGTGCAATTACTTGGACTTAATAAAATTTTTTTTCAGATCCAGAATAAACTGAGACCCTACAAAGCAACCTTATGGACAAAACCAATGTTCCATGTTCTCTGCCACTGAATAAAGACTCCATTTAACCCCACTTCACAGATATCATGATGAAAACAGAGATGAAATAGAGAGAGATCTCTCCAGTTCATAGTCCCAGAACTTACCAAGGTCTAGAAATGTTCCTGCTCTTGGATCTATGAGATTAATCTACTTAAGCAACTTCAAAGAGACTACTGCTCATAAGGAAAGAAACCAATGAAAACGTTTCAGTCAAGAATATTAAAAGTATTGGAGTGATTTGATGAAAGTAATGTTTTATTAATTAGATTAGGAAAATGAAAGAAGATTAAGAAAATGGGAGAAAAAGCAAATGGGTTATTTCGGGTTTATGGGGTGAAGATATTAGTAACTTTACTAAGCCTGGCATGGCACAGAGAACATGGGCTTTACAGAATCACACGACTTGTATTTGGATCCTGGATATTCCATTTACCAGTTCTGTGGCCTTAAGCAAGCTACTTAAATTTGCTGTTCTTCCCTCATCAGTTTTTCAGTCCTCCATTATTGTGTGACAAATTATCCCTAAGCTTAATTCTCAGAAGCAGTAAACATTTGTTCTCTCACATAGTTTCTGTGGGTCAGGAATCTGGGAGTAGCTCAGACTTTATCACAAAATTGCAATCAAGATGTTGGCCAGGGCTGCAGTCATGTGAAGACCTGACAGAATGGAGAACCACTTCACTCACTCACACAATCACTCACTTGGCAAGAGGCTTCAAGTTCCTCACCATGTGGCTACCTGATGTGTCCACATGCAGCTGGCTTCCTCCAGAGGGAGTGGCCTAAGAGAGAGCAAAGAGAAAGCAAAACGTCTTTTATAGTAGTGCCATTTCTGCTGCTTTCTGTTAATCAGAAATGAGCAACTGAATCAGCTAGCATTCAATAGAAGGGGAATTAGGCTCCCCTTTTGGAGGGAAGATTGTAAATAATTTTTGTAATTAGTTCAAGATAATCACACCAGTAAAACAGAAATAACAACATCAACCTATTAAACCCTTGAAAGAATCAAGGGCAAATATCTAGAACAGTGCTGGCTTAGAAGTATCTATTCATTTACGTAGTCTTTATTGAGTACCTACGGCTGTGAAGTATTTTCAGGGTACAACCATGAGCCAAACCTGGAAAAGTCCTTGCTTTCATGAAACTCACAGTTTAATGGAGGAGATAGACATCAATCAAATGACACATAATATATGGAAGGTGCTGTTTTGATATATGTCCAATGCTTTATAGAGGTTAGAAAAAGCTTCTCTAAGGAGAGAGATGATGCCAATGGTGAGATTTCAAGGATGAGTAGGAACTGAGTAGGTGCAGAAGAGAAGATAGTTCTAGATAAAATTTGTGACACAGGTAGAAGTATGGAAAGGAAAAGGTGACAAAAAGATCAGCAAGTCTGCATGTGAATGTAGGAGAGAAAACAAGGAGCCAGTCCTAGTGCTGCTCATCTGCCTCTAACAATGGAGGGGAAATTTTTTATATATTTATATATGAAATCAGTGGTTGCCACAGAGTAGAGAAGGGTCATGAAAGAACTTTTTTGGAGGATGGACTGTTATGTATCTTGATTGTGGTGGTTACAAAACTCTACATGTTTGTCAAAACCTATAGAACTATATACTAGAGAAGGTGAATTTTACTACTATATGTAAATTGTGTCTCAGTAAAATTACTTTTTAAAATATACTTTTGGTATTAGTCAATTTTCTGTTAATGTAACAAAACAGCTGAGATAATAAACTTAAAAATAAGAAAAGGATTGTAGCTCACAGTGGTGTTGGAGGTTTCAGTCCACAGGCACTGACCCTGTTGCTTCTGGGCCTGGGGTGAGTTGTTACATCATAGCAGGTACATGTGACAGAGAAAGCTACTTACTTCATGATAGCTGGAAACAAACAGAGGAATAGGAAAGGGTTGGGGTCCCCTTTGATGAGGGTTCATCCCTAATGACCTAAGACCTTCCCATAGTCCTCACCTCTTGAAGGTCCCACCATTTCCTGATAATACCAAGCTGAGGACTAATCTATTAGCATATGGATATTTGGGGTCATTCCATATCCAAACTGTAGCACTTTGCATATGGGCATTTTAATAAAGGGGTATAGATAATAGTTAATTTTTCAATAATAAAGGCCTTTCCATTTCATCTAAACAGGATTAACTTGTTACACATCAAAAAACAAAGAGACGGGGGCTGGGGATGTGGCTCAAGTGGCATGTGTTGTGGCCCGGGTTCGGATCCTCAGCACCACATACAAACAAAGATGATGTGTCCGCCGAAAACTAAAAAATAAATATTAAAATTCTCTCTCTCTCTCTCTCTCTCTCTCTCTCTCTCGCTCTTAAAGAAAAGAAAATTTAAAAAAATAAATAAAAACAAAGAGACTGCAATAATGAAATTCAACCTATCTAGTTGTTTATCTGTTGCTAAAACTCTGCAGTCAATAAACTCTGCAGTGAGGTGTGTGTGTGTACACACGTGTGCTCATGTGTGTGTTTTGCTGGTGATGGGGAATAAGCCCAGCAAAGTAAAATAAATGTAGTATAGTTTTTCTGTATTAAAAATGACATGCTTTCACAACTGTGTAAAAGCACAAAGGGAAGGAACATTTTCAAAGTATTAAATCAAATTATTTAATGTAAAACCTGGCTTTTTGGGTTGCTCTGTTTTTATTCTGAAAAGATGCTATTCTGTAGATACAGTTCTAAAATCAACAATGATGCTTAACAATTGAATTTAAGAGATCATTGTTTTGTTACAAAACCAATTACAGATGTGAAGTAAAGCAGGTTTTCCTGGCTCATAAGCTGATATAATGCCTGTGATATCCTCTTTAGGCAAGACACTGATGCTATTAAGCTTTTGTGAAATTAAACATTTGAGAATAACAATGGTCCTTCAGCATTGGACTTAACTTTCAACAGCTGAGCTCATGGAGTTCTCAATATAATTTGTTACTGAAAATGAAATTGATAGTCTTCCATTGTATAAATAAACTTAATACAATTTATTCATTCATTACAAAGCAATGGGAAAGAATACTTTGCAACTGTACACAACTCTGTGAATGACTCTCACAAACAAAAGGAGCCAAGTACCAAAGTGCACAGTGTATGTTTCCATTTATGTAAAGTATAAAACTGGTTGATGTTGTTACAAGCCAATGTAATAGTCCCCTTGGAGAGAGTGTCTGGGGTTGCTGGCAGCTGGAAGGGCATGACAGGAATTTCTTGAAACAAATAATGTGTTTTGTTTTATCTTGTTTTGTTTTGTTTTTTGGTGGGGTGAAGAATATCGGGGATTGAACTCAGGGACACTCAACCACTGAGCCACATCCCCAGCCCAATTTTGTATTTTATTTAGAAACAGAGTCTCACTGAGTTGCTTAGTGCCTCACTGTTGCTGAGGGTGGCTTTGAACTTGCAATCCTCTGCCTCAGCCTCCCAAGCTGCTAGGATTACAGGCATGTGTCACCATGCCCAGGATGTTCTATTTCTTGACCCAGGAGCTGGCTACACAAATATATTCAATTTGCATTATTTGTTGAGCTGTACGATTATGTACACATGTTATAGTTCAATAAGTTTTTTAAAGATAAAAAAGAAACATGGAACAAGTGCAAAAGACCTGTGCCCTAAAATAGAAAATTAGGACATTTGTCCTAACTTTCACCATGATCACAGATTGATCTAATAAAAGGCTGCTACATATCTGACCCCATACTTGTCTTTCTACCTAAAAAGATACCCATTATTTTCATTCTTTAAAAAAATTAAATTGACAGATAAAATTATACTACATATTTGTCATGTACAACATTATGTAGATATATACATACATACATACTTTTTGGCATGGTTAAATCTAGCCAATTAACATCTGCATTACTTCACATAGTCATCATTTTTGTGGTAAGGTTTTTCTTACATCTACTCCTTTAGCATTTTTCGAGAACCCAAATATTCTTAACTATAGTCACCCTGTCATACAAGAGATCTCTTGAACTTATTCCTCCTATCTCACTGAGATTTTGTGTCCTCTGATCAGCTTCTCCCAATATCCCTCAAATTACCTGCCCAAACTCCCATTCCAGTCCCTGGTAACCACTATTTTACTTTCCACTTCCAAAACTAGAGACAGTAGAGAAATAGCTTGACACTGTAAAAGCTTTCTATGCTAAACCCAAAGTCAACTTCATTCTAAATGGAGAAAAAATGGAAGCATTTCCTCTAAAAACTGGAACAAGACAGGGATGCCCTCTTTCACCACTTCTATTCAACAGAGTCCTTGAAACTTTAGCCAGAGCAATTAGACAGATGAAAGAAATTAAAGGATACAAATAGGAAAAGAAGAACTCAAACTATCATTATTTGCTGATGACATGATTCTATACTTAAAGGATTCAAAAAACTCTACCAGAAAACTGCTAGAATTCATTATTGAATTCAGCAAAGTAGCAGGATATAAAATCAATACCCATAAATCAAATGCATTTGTATACATCAGTGATGAATCCTCTGAAAGAGAAACTAGGAAAACTACCCCATTCAAAATGCCTAAAAAAGAAAAAAATACTTGGGAATCAATCTAACAAAAGAGGTAAAAGACCTCTACAATGAAAACTACAGAACACTAAAGAAAGAAACTGAAGAAGACTTTAGAAGATGGAAAGATCTTCCACTTCCATTAGATCAAGTTTTTTAGATTCCACAAATGAGTGAGGTCATGTGATATTTGTCTTGATGTCCCTGGCTTATTTCACTTAACAAATGTACTCTAAGTTCGTCCATATTGTTTCAAATGACAGAATTTCCTAATAGTATTCCAATAGTAGATAGATAATATTCTGCTGTGTAGTGACACTACTTGTTTTTTTTTTATTTAGCCATCCACTAATGGACACATAGGTTAATTCCATATCTAGATATTGTGAATAATGATGTAATCAACATGATAATGCTGATCTCTCTCCAACATACTGATTTTGTTTTCTTTGTATACATACCCAGCATTGGGAATGATGGATCATTCAGTAGTTCTATTTTTAACTTTTGAGGAACTTCCATACTGTTTTCCATAGTGGCTTACTAATGTACATTCTCACCAACAATGAAGAGGCTTCCCTTTCCTCCACATTCTTGTCAATAGTTTTTAACTTTTTAAAGTAATAGCCATACTAACAAGTGTGAGGTAATATCATGTTGTGGTTTTAATTTGTATTTCCCCGAAGATTAGCAATGTTGAGCATTCTTTCACATATCATCCAGCCTTTTGTATGAAAGTTCCCCCTCCTGGAGCAGATGGTTCCAGAAGAGGTTAAAAAACAAGAGGACTTCAAATCAAGCCTAACAATTAGCAAGGTGACACATAGCCCAATCACCTTCATGTTCTTGTTAAGATTTGAGATTTTACTAAATTAAGCTATATGAAAACTGACCCAGACATTAATGTGTGAAAAGTTTGGGCACAGAATTTACAGGGCTTAGAAGTTGGAAGATCTGTTTTCTTGTATTTCTCCTGCTTTCAAGCAAATTAAGCACAATTTTATAAAAATCCCTTTGCTAGAAGCTATGGGAGACATAAAGATATGTAAGACCTTAACTTCAATAAGTTTGTGATTTATAGGGAGATAACCCCACAATATGAAAAGATTTTAAAATTTTCACAATGTCACATAAGGGTGGAGTAGAGAAGCAGCCATGAAAGATTTTGGTAGTCCAGTGAGAGCTAATGCGGGTGGTAAAGAATGGGATAGTTTAATCCAAAAAAAAAGTGGCGGGGGATAGACTTGAGTTAGAATTTGAAAGAAGGAATATTAAGGTAGACAGGGAAATATGAGTAGAAAAGACACAGAGAGAGAGAGAAACAGTGTAAACAGAGATGCTGAGGATCAATACACAAAGGGGATTTAATTGGGATTGCTTGTGGCTCCAAGCCTAAAAAGAAATATTCAAAGAAACAGACCAGCAATTTAAAATAATTTCTTGGGTCTTCCAAAGGCTATCCACAGAGATCCATCCAATTGGTGTTCCCAAGCATCATTTCTTAAAATACCCCTTTCTACATTTGTTGAGGTCTAATATTCCTCACATATTGCAGCTGTAACTAGACCAGAGGTTGGCAAACTTTCTCTAAAGAGTCAGAGAGTAAATATTTTAGTCTTTGCAGGCCAGATGGTCTCTATTACAATCACTCAGCTCTGCAATTGTAGCACAAAGCATGCATTAACAATATGTAAATGATGGGCATGGCTGTATTTCAATAAAACTTTGCCAATAATAACAGGTGGCAGGGTACTTTGGTTCACAGATCATGGATTGCTTGCCCTTGAACAAGACTCATACAAACCCCACCAACTTGACCACTCCTCACAACCTAAGTGTGTCTTTTTCTTTTATATCCTTTCCCCTGTCATTCTTCTTCTTTTCTCTCACTGCTAAATTGTATTATGATGTCAATTCCTGTTTTGTGTTAAGAATCAGGGTCAATGGGTATAGAAAAACAGAACAAGGATCCCAGATATACTGGGGAGCCATTGACTATTTCTAACCAGTGAGAGTGAGTCAACCCAAGTGATATTTTAAGAAAATTAATCTGGTGGCACAGAGTAGGATGGATTGTATGGGTATCAACAAAAGGACAGAGACTGATTAAGACATCATTGCAAAGAATTTATGCAATAGATGTGAAGCCTAAACTGTAATGTCAGCTAAGAATAGAAAGAAGGGATGGGTGTTGGACAAAATGACTCCAGAATTAGCTGGAAATGACAGTGATTTGATGGAGAGGAAGAAGGCAGGAAAGTGGTCAAAGATGGTAAGCAAAATTTCACTGGCACACAGAGGGTAAATCGGAAAATACTTGAATCATTTTGTCTACTTTTTTAGTTCTCTTTGGCCTTTAAAAATTGGTAATATTCATTTCCCCCCTCCTTTTCCCTTCTTCTCTTCCCACTCCCCTTCCATTCCCTTCTTACTTCATAAACATTTCCTGGTTGAGGGTTGGGGATATAGCTCAGTGGTAGAGCATTAGCTTCACATGTACTGGGTCCTGGGTCCAATCCTCAATACTAGAGGTAGGACAAGTGAATAAAAAAATATTAAAAGCATAGGTTGGGTGCAGTGGTGCACACTTATAACCCCAGCAACTCTTTCCTGAGGCAGGAGTATCACAAGTTCAAGGTCAGCCTCAGCAACTTAATGAGACTGTCTTAAAATACAATAAAAAGGGCTGTGATGTAGTTTAGTAACAGAATGCCCCTGGGTTCAACCCTCATTATATAAAAAAAAGAATTCCTGGGTCCAGGAGAGGTGTAATTTTACTTATAAATATGTTAGACTTGCTGTTTTATATATATTTATAGATTCAGACAGAAGAAATAAGACTCCTGGTCCAGAGACAAAGGTTCATATTTCTCACAGCACAGCAAACAGCATGGATGTCAACATGTTGATATCAGTTATGCTTGCACCCCAGATCCCATGAGGGTGCCATAGAGGGCCAGTGGATTGCATTATAGAAAAGGGACACACAGCTTAAGGAACATATTATTGTATAGCAAGCAGTGAGCAAGTCTGTTATTTGTCCTGGAAGGAGTCCCTCAAGGTTACTCACTGAAAAAAAAAAAAAACCTGAAAAATGGTCCAGGCGAAGAATGACCAAGGCCTTGCCTTCTTAGCATATTCAATAATAGGCATAGGAGTGTGGGTGACCCATGGAAGATCATCTATTCCAATACTCAGCACGTCCAAAGCTGAGCTCACCGACTTCTTCCTCAAATCTGCTCTTCTGTTTCCAATCTTAGTGAAGGGTACCATTTTCTACCCTAAGCCAAACCAGAAACTGGCAGCTACGTCAGGGTCCTTCCTGTTGCTTACTCCCCTCATCCAGATACTCACTGTATTTGTGTCTTGTAACTGCCATAACAAACAATTCGATGGTTTAAAGCAACAGAAATTCATTCTCTCCTATTCTGAGGGCCACAAGTCTGAAATTATGCTATTGAAGGGTGGGCTCCCTAAAAATACTCTTGAGGAGAATCTGTTTTTTGCCTCTTCCATCTTCTGGTGGCTCCAGGAGTTTCTTAGTTTGTGATCACATTACTCTCATCTCTGTCTCCATGGTCACATCACCTCCTCCTCCTCCTTTTCTGTCAACTCTCCCTTGGCCTCACTCTTATAAGGGCATTTCTCATTGGATTTAGAAACCACATGGTTAATGAAAGATAAGCTCCTCCTCACAAAAGTTCACAATTTAATCACATTGTTTGTCATATAAGATAATATTGACAGGTTCTGAGGATTAGGATATAGATGTCTTTGGGGGTCACCAGTTGACTACAGCCATCAAATTCTCTAAAAGTTCCAGCATAGTCATTTTATACAATAAATAGAAGTCAAATTTAGGAGTTATCTGCACAGAAGCAATGATTAAAGCTGTGAAAATAGATGAGTCTTAATTCAGGAAGGAGAAAAGAAGGAACTATTATTTATGGAGCTAAGTGTTCTCATACACTTTTTAAAAATAATCACACAATTCCTGTACAGGAGGTGTTTTATCCCTATTTTATACATGATGAAACTCATGTTCACAGAGGGCAAGAAGTTTTCAAAGTTATTCTGGTAATAAGTGACAGAAGGACTCAAATTCAGATTTTTATAAGAAAAAAAAACCACATCATTTTCCTACTGTCTTACTCACAATCCAGCAGCCTACTTTTGAGGACATGGTGGCCTCTCAGTGTATTTGTTGAGTATGTAAGTGAGTGAGTGAGTGAATGAATTTGGTGTTTTCTACAGAAGGTGGGGAATACTAAGTCCTTAATGTTTGGGGCTCAGGTGGCAGGACAGATGGGAACTACCTAGGACCCAGCATATAGAAATAATTCCTGGGGTTCAGCAGCCTCATATAGGTAGACTCTTAGTAAGCTGTGAAAGGAGATTTGGACAAGCATGAAGTACATAGAGTGGAGGTGGACAGGCAGAGGAACAAAGCAAGATTAGGATGGAGTAAGCAAGGAAACACAAGGTAGATGTAAAAGACAGAACCTATGCATCATGGCTAGGACACATAAACAAAAGCACAATTTTCAGAGCTGTGGTTTCTTGGTTATGCCATGGTTATGCCCGAAAAGTAACTGATCCAAAGCTTGAAGCATGCTGCATTAATAGGCAAGTTGACTGTGGTGATTTTATGAGAGTGTAGGAACAATGATGTTCCCACTACTTGCAGGATTGAACTTGAGTATTCTTAGGAGCAATCGAATTAAAAACTGGACAGCAAAAAGTGTACCTGATGTTAAAAACAGCAATGACAATGCTGTTGCTGCTGCTCATGATGACAATGATGAATAAACAGACCATACGACAGGGTGAGAGAGTGAGAGAAACAGAGACAAAGAAAATTTACCAAGTGTCTGTAACAGGCACTTATCAAACATGATCTCATTTAAGCAATCAATAAGCCCTATGAAGGAGATATCAGTGTGACTGTAGGAACCTGGGGCTTGACAAGGTGAAGTAACGGATGTCACACTGTAGCTAGTGAACAGCTATGCCAGATTCAAACCTAGGCTATGTAACCCAAAAGTTCATGTGTTCAACCTTTATTTCCTATTAAATATTAATTGTCAATGTTTTTAAAAATCAGCATCTATAGAAAGGAAGCACAGGTTTAAGTCACAAATATCCTCTAAGTCTTTGGGTTGAACCCTTTGCACCCTCGCTGTCCCACAGAGATTTCCCCATGCTGAAAACCAATGTGGTGCATGGATGACCTACAATCAGTAACCATAGAACAGAATTCCCTTTCTAGTTAGTTCTTTGGATTTGTAGCTCAGTGTCTAGAATTCAAGCCTGGGGAGTAAAAATGCCCATGACAATCACCTGCTTTTCCAGTCAGTTCTCTAAGAGTGGGGTTCTGCAATCTAGTGAGGATCAGCACTGATAAGGGAAATTCATAATCAGCTTCTCATTTTGCCAAAAGAAAGATGATGAAGAAAGAGGAGGCAGAACAGAGGACCTAATATCAGACAGTCCTGCGTCCCAATAACAGCTCAGTGATCTTAGGACAGCTGCACAACCTCCCTTCTTATACAGTGGTGATAGTAGTTATTACTTTTTAAAAAAAAATTAAAAATATTTTTAGATGTTAATGAACCTTTATTTTATCCATTTATTTATATGAGTGCTGAGAATTGAACCCAGTGCCTCACACATGCTCGGCAAACACTCTGCCACTGAGCCACAAACCCAGTTCACCACAATGAACATCCTCTTCTCACTCCCCTCCCTTCCTTCACTTACACTGCAGCTTTTTAATTTAGTAGCCAGGTGTCTGGAACTAATCTTGGTTGGTGAAACACCCTGGAAGTGTACCTGAGAAATTTGCAATGCAATATGGGCCTCTCAGTGGGATCAGTTGTTTTTTGTTGTTGTTGTTTATATTTTTTCCTTTCTGTGATTTTATTTATATTTGGGCTGTTGTTCTTGGATTCTTGTAAAGTTGTATCTGTTGTTCTTCAAGTCAAAAACTTGGAGCTCCTCTGAATTACAGACAAAATATAACAGGTTTCCTGTTCAAGATGTCAGAGAGGGTATATGTTGACCTACCCTATTTCCCAATATCCTATTGAAATGACAGAAATAATTTAAAAATAATAAGTGAACAGCACTCGAAATTTACTGGAGACTAGGAAAAGATCTTCAGAGGACCAGTCATGAAAGAAATAGACACAGAAGACAGAGACAGACATAGAGGAGCTGGAAGAGAGAGAGTAGAGGGAGTGAGTGAGAAAGCCTAGGAACCCTGAAGAAGCTTTAAGATGGGTCAATATGTATACACCCTACTTTTTACTTTTTAATCAAATCCTTTGTTTTCTTGTTGTTGAGTATCAAGAGTTCTATAAAGAACTCTTGGGTACAAGTCTTTTAATAAGATATGTTCTATAGATGCTTTGAGTATGCAGCTTTCTTTGATTCTCTTATCAGTGTCTTTGGCAAAACAGAAGTTTTTAATCTTAATGGAATCTTATTTGTCCATTTAAAAAATTTATTTATTTTATTTACATATGACAATGGAATGCATTACAATTCATATTACACATATAGAGCACAATTGTTCATATCTCTGGTTATATACAAAGTATATTCATATCAATTCTTGTCTTCATACATGTACGTTGGATAATGATGTCCATCACATTCCACCATCATTTCTAACTCCATGACCCCTCCCTAAGCCTCTCACCCCTCTGCCCTGTCTAGAATTCGTCTATTCCTCCCTTGTTCCCCCTTCCTGACCCACTATGAATCAGCCTCTATGTATCAGAGAGAATATTCGGCATTTTTTTTTTTCTTCATGGATTATTCTTTCAATATATCTAAAAACTCATCACCAAACCTAAGGACACATATTTTCTTGTTTTATTTGAGAAGTTTAATAGTATTACATTTTATGTCTATGATCCATATTGAATAATCTTTGTAAAATCTACTTATATTTACAGAAGAAAAACAAGGAAGAGAAACAGTGGAGAATTTTTGTCCTACAGCCTAATGAGAACATTGAATCATAAATCATTAGGACTTAGTTAAGTACTTTATGTTTCATAAACATTTACTTAAATTAATTATCTAATTATTAATCTCCAAGGATAACTAAATGACTTCTTTTTAAAACTATCATTATTTATTGGAAATCAGATTAGAAAACTGATGAAGAGATTTTGCATGAGATTCCACAGGGGAAATTAAAGGAACCAAATTCCAATACCTTCAATGTCTCTCAACTAAAAAGCAACAGAATCCAAACTCAGAGCAGCAAGTGGGAGCCACAGTGGTAGAAAAATGGAGTCTAAGTGTATCTCAGAGTGGTAGGTGTGATGGTCATAAAGCAACTAACCCCCTTCGGGCTTCTCTCTCTCAGCTGTGGCCCACAGCACTAGAACTGTGCCACTCCCTTGCTCACTAAACTAACGTAGAGGTCTTGATTGAAATGGAAATTATTTATTCTGGGAATATTGATTGGATTACATATTAAGTTATTTTGAAACAAATTATAATTAAGAATGCTTCTAAATCATGGATCCCTGAACTACTATTACTAATTGGATTTGCTGGTGATATATTGGGGTTGAGAGTACAGGATCTGGAGTCAGATTGTAGGCTTTGGACCTCATTTAATACCGGGATGAGTTTGGGCATATTACTTGTCTCAGTTTCCTTTTCCAGAAAATGGATATCATGGTAGTATCTGCAAGTTAGGATTATTTTGAGGATTAAATAAGTCAATATATGCAAAAGCACGCACTGTCAATGCAACTGGTTTCTGTAACTCTGGGGAATGAGGTTCCTTCTGTGGTCTCTGAAGTAGCAGGGACTTTAAGCAATGTGTCTGTGAATAGGTGTCCATGCTGCAGGTGCCAAATACTAAACTGAAATCTAAGTAGAGCGACTAAGAACAGAGTTGATCATTCTAATCAAGACAACTTACATGAAAGTTAACTGGGTGCATATTTAATTACACACATGATTATGATTATGGTGCATGATAATTAAGCATAATGGTAAATTCATGTAAATGCCTGTCTTAACTTTTTCATAACTAAGCCAAATTTCATTTTTCCTTTCTACATTGCTAAGTTGCCAGTATCTATATCAGTGTCAATATTGATAATTTCCCAATGTTACATACTGTATAATTATCATATCCCATGAACATACACACATCCAGGTCCACAGACACATATGGATACACATTCATATATACTCACATGTGCACCCACATGGGGACACGTGTGCACACACTAAAAGACAAGAGATAACCTGGGTCCAACTCTGAAACAAGGGTTCTCTGTTCCCTTGCTCTACTTACTCCTTATTCAGGGCAGAGGTTTCCTGTGCCCCAATTCCCCCTTTTTTTTTTTTTAGCTCTGGAGAGATGGAGACCTCTAAAGAAGTGACCACTTCACTACCAGCTGAGGTAACTGGAGCTCCCTTCTAAATTGACAATTTTATTTTAAAAATAGTAATGGGGTGGGGTGCAAAAGCATAAATATTTTTATATAACTTTATGTTAATTAGTTACCTTCATAAGTGCCATAATCTTCATAATAACAACAAAAATCCCCTGTGATTTTGGATTTAATATACCATTTTGGTACAATGGTATGTTCTTTACATGCATAATCTCTCTAAATTTTGAGGTGTTATTCATTTCCTAAATGAGATACTGGGGCATACTGAGGTTAAGTTATTTGCCCAAGGTCACAGAGCAAGTAAGTGGGAAGCTAGGATTCTAATTGTATGGAGTTGATTTTAAAGTCCACAATTTAACCTCTTCATTCTTTCAGCAAAGTGTAAATGATGAGCACATATATCCCCTTTCCCTAAATCTTATTATTTTCACCAGTAACTATGTTCATAGGGCAGATATCTTTTTTTTTAATAAAGGGGAGATTTTTAAATAAAGGGCTAATGGGGGCTGGATTCTTAAAAAAGATTCTGCTGCCCAAGAGCAGAAAGGAAAAAAAGAATGAAGTGGCATCAGAGCACTGCCAAGCCAATATTGGGATGAAGCCAAATTTGTAATCAGAGTGACAAAGTTGACCAGAAACTTCAGAAAGAAACTCCAGACAGTAGGGCTCTTCTAGCTTTTCAGCAGGTTGTACTGGGGGCTGCTTCCAGAAAGATCTTCCTTCTCAATCGGGTTTGTTCCCTACACCTTAGCCTAAGGTTTCTGCATAGTCCTTCCCTAAGCAGCATCATCTATGGGCCAACTGGAGCCTCTGACCCAGAAAGAGGAAGCAGCAGGGAGGAGGGCCATCCTGTTCCACGATGTCCTGCTGGTCTGGGCTCCTCCCTCTGGTTAGAAGGCTGCTCCTCCTGATGCACTAGCCTTTTCATCTCACTGGGATCAGCCTCTTCTTGTCTCTGCCTCTTTGACCAGTGAGCAGTTCAGGAATGGGGGTACATTTCAAATTAGATCAATCAAACCCTTCTCTAGCATTTGGCCAAGTGAATGTGGGGGAAGACTGTAAGGTGCAAGAGACACTAAGAACCAAGAATTTTCCATGGTGGTCAGACACAAGTCCTTGTCCATTGTAGCTGTTCCTTTTCACCTCTACTTGCACCTGGACTTGCATAAGATTTAAATAACTCCTCCTTGTTCCTTCCACTCATCTTGGTAAAATCCAAATTGTCTAAACAGTGACTGCTAGTTGATAGGAATAATTCCTCTCTTTTTTGAGAACCATCTTTGAACAAATACTCTTGAAACTAGATGAATTTCAGCTGACCTTGCCTGCTAAAAGATATAAAAAAATTCCACACTCCTTCCCAAGTTAGAGTACTCCTTATCTTGCCCAGCATTTTTGAAAAGAGGTTTACACCAATGGTGCTCTTCATGTTTTCAACAGGGGTATGAGTAATAAGAAGTTCAGATGTTAGCAGCAGATCCACAGTCTGGGGGAAAAGTCCTTCTAGGAGAATGAAATTGACATGTGAACAGGTGAAGAGATAAGGACCTGAGATAAATATAGTGATGAGGAGAGGGGAAAGGGTGGGAGGAGAGGGAAAGGAGAAAGAGACAGAGATCCAATAGTGTTTAATTTTCCATTCTGTTTCTCCAAGACTGGCACATTTGTTCTTCCTATTTTTTTTTTTGGTTATATAAGTGAAGTAATTTTTAATTAATGTAAGATTTGAAAAAAAGAACTATAGCAGTCCCAAAATCTGGCTATTTTACAGCTATATAATGTTTTATAACTCCATACTGAAATTAATGTAGAAACTCTTATATTTTGGAATGAGTAAACACCTTGCCCTTTCAAGTGGCTCTGTCAACTTAGTCTCTTCTGGATAAATGGTCAGGATTCTCCCCTCACTAAATGCCACCCCCAATTCTGGAGAACAGAGTGCTAAAGAGTAATAAAATTTTATAAATATAAAATGAAGATATATTGAAGATTTTTATTTTATACATTATGTAATGAAAAAACCAGTATAAGGCAGGTGTTAGTTCAAAACAGAGAATCCAAAGGAAAACCATGTATATAGGCAATCAGGATTGATTTTGCTGATAGATTTGTAAAACTAGCCTCTTCCATAGAATAAAAACTGATATACCTTCATTGGACAAAATTCATCTGTACTTCTAAGAACATGAATCATGTGCATCACTATCAGCCTTCCCCAAGTTAGCTTCAATTTCTATAAATAATGAAATGAAAATTAGTCAAAGACAATGAAAGACACAAATTCCTATAGAATCAGATGACCTTGGGAGGGTCCTTTCTCTAGAAATTCTGTCAAGAATTTAATCTTTTCAGTTTGATCTCCTACACAGGATCTAAGACTGGCTTAAAGAGACATAAGTTTTAAATAACAAACTTTGAGAAACTGCCTGCCAAAAATGACACTATAAATAGCTATAAAACTAAAAGTATTATATTCTTGTAGAGTCCCCCAACCCAACTCGTGGTCATTGTTACAATACAATGACCACATAGATTTCTAGTTTTCTCCATAAATTTTAATTATGACAGGCTAGCTAGGCAATTCAGAAATCCCATCATAAGCCCTCAATACCCACCTTGAGATGCATGTGTAGATGGACAGCTATCTCAAAAACTAAGATTTCTGTTAGGGGGGAAAATGGACTCGCAGATTTAAAAATTAGGCAAAATAGCCAGCTATGGTGGTAGATGCCTGTAATCCCAGAGGCTCAGGAGGCTGAAGTAGGAAGATCATTCAAAGTCAGCCTCAGTAACTTAGTGAGGTAGTAAGCAAACTAGTGTGATCCTGTTTCAAAATAAAAATAAAATAGGGCCTGGGATGTAGCTCGAGGGTTAAGTGCCCTTAGGTTCAATCCCTGGTACCAAAAAAAAAGTAAAACAGAACAGAACATCCGAATGTGGACCTGTAGCCCAAATCAGGAAACCTAAAAATCATTAAAAAAAAAAAAAAAAAACTTTAAAAACCAGCATCTCTGTCATTTGGCCCCACCTACCTCTTGGCCATGATGTCACTTACATTTGGATACACCATGCTAGTGTGTGTGTGTGTGTGTGTGTGTGTGTGTGTGTGTGTGTGTGTGTGTTGCTGAGAATTGAACCCAGGGCCTCATGCATGTGAGGCAAGCACTTTGCCAACTGAACTATTTCCCCAGCCCTCATCCTGACTTTTTATGTCAGAAAGTGACATGCACTCAGTTTCTTAGGTAAGCATTCAAGAAATAAAATTACTCATCAGTCTGGAGGGATGGCTCCTCAAAGCTCATGGAAGATTTCCTTGCTTTTTGAAAATACGGTCAAATAAAGCAAATTGAACACTTCACAAGCATGGGTAAATCATCTTCTTAGCTCCTTTTGTAGCTGTGAAAGAGGTGGAGACAGAAGCTGAAAGTTAGTATTTGCAAGACCTAAATGATGATCCAATATGAGCAAATTCTATACTAAGGGTCTATAGACTGAGAGAAATCATATAATTGTGCCCCATTTATTCTGCATGGTCTGGGTTGGTCATCTGGGATTTTCACCATGTTGGTATTGAACCAAGTTGTACAGTACTAGGCTCATTCTCTCATCTATTTCTTTATTCACATAAATACTAAGCAGGAACTATTATCTTAGTTATCCCCAAGTTTTCTAGTCTTATAAAACTATATAACACACTCTCTCTCTCTCTCTCTCTATATATATATATATATGTATATATATATAGTAAGTATCACATATATATATCATATATATAAGTATCACACAAACATAAATAACTATAAATACATACATACACGGGGGTGGGTATTGGAGATTGAACCCAGGGGTACTTAACCACTGAACCATATCTCCAGTCCATTTTTTTTATTTTGAGACAAGGTCTCACTAAGTTGCAGAATATGGCTTTGAACTCTTGATCCTTCTGCTTCAGCCTCTTGAGCAACTGGGATTATAGGCATGGACCACCACACCTGGTTATACATGTAATATTGAAATAAAAATGGCTCAAGTTCTTATCCAACATTCTGTGGAGTTCAGTACCTTTCCCAATATTTCTGTGAGCCCCAAAGTGCTTCCATTGTTGTAGGTGAGATGGCTTCACATGGTCATTTAGGGATCCATGCTCCTTCCATCTTCTTTCTAAGTCTCCCCACAGGATCTTGTCCTTGACTCTTCGCTATTGAAATGTGGCTGCATCGCTATAATATGCTGATTTTAAGTCCTTTGAGTGTATACTGAAGAGTGAGATAACTGGTCAAATGGTGGTTCTATTTCAAGTTTTCTTAATAATCTCCATACTGTTTTTTATACCTCTCTTCTTTCCATTTATTGTCATCTTAGAAGGGGAAAACAGCACCATTTTCCTCTGATTTCCTAACCAATCCAAAAAGTACACGTGTAGCAAACATTCACTGAGATTTGAAATAACATATTATTTCACCATGACAAACAGTACAGGTAATAATTTTAAATAAAACAAGTCTTTTAAAATCCCTTTGTAAAAAGTAAAGCAAATATGGTGGGAAAGGTAAAACAATTCACAATAGCTAAACTGTGGAGACAACCCAGATGCCCTTCAGTAGATGGATAAAAAATGTGGCATATATACACATTGGAATTCTACTCAGCAATAAAAGAGAATAAATCATGGCATTTGCAGGTAAATGAATGGCGTTGGAGAAGATAATGCTAAGTTAGCCATTCCCCAAAAAACAAATGACAAATGTTTTCTCTGATATAAGGAGGCTGATTCATAGTGGGATAGGGAGCAGGGGCATGGGAGGAATAGATGAACTCTAGATAGGTCAGAGGGGTGGGAGGGAAATTGAGGGGGCAGGTGGTAGCAAGGATGGTAGAATGTGATGGACATCATTATCCACAGTACATGTATGAAGACACGAATTGGTGTCAACATACTTTATATACAACCAGAGATATGAAGAATTGTGCTGTATATGTGTAATAAGAATTGTAATGCATTCTGCTATCATTTATTTTTGAAAAAAACCAATAAAAAACATGTGCTATTTTCACCAATAAGTAAAAACCTCCCATTCTAACTAAATATTCAACATTGGACTTTGTGAACAACAACAATAAAAAGTAAATATGGTATACAGAGTTATTTTACTACTTTTATTTAAGAAGTTTTATTTATAAAAAGTTTCTGCAATAATAGTTTAAAACACAACATTAAGTCATGTGGCCATATAAGAGTTTTTTTCTTTTGGAATAAAGATAGAACTGCCACAGCATAATCTCCAAAATATAGAGACTAATGACACAAAAATTCCACTTTCACACAACAATCTTTAAAGCAGTAGCCTACATTGATGAGATGATTTCACAAGGTCATGTAGTGATCCAAACTCCTTCCAACTTGTTTCTTTGTCTTCCAATAGGGACCTGTCCTTAACTGCCATCAAAGCTGAACTGCAGGTATGTCCCCATTCACAGATAAAACATACTCCTTTTGGGAGAGGATATACAATTTCTGATAAAAGTTCAGGGTCAAGATGCATTATTCCTGGTGGGTGTATCAACTAGCACAGCCCATAGGAAGGCAATTTAGTAATATATATCAGAATAACAATTGCATATGTCTTCTGGCCCAACATTCCCACTTCTTGGAGCTTTCCCCACAAGTAGATACAATTGAACACACATGAAATGACATATATATTATACATTGCAGCAAAAGACTAGAAACAGTTTAAATGCTCATTAATAGAGCTAAATAAATGAGGAGTCAGCAAACTACCACCAGAGGGCCAAATCTGGCCCTCTGCCTGTTTTCATGGGGCTTTCAAGCTAAGAATAGTTTTTTTTTTTTTTTTTAACATTTTTCAGTGGTTGAAAAAATAAAATGGAGAATTATATTTGTGATTCATGTACTTTAAAATCTATCAGTGTCCATAAATAAATGAAGTTTTATTGGAAAAAAAAAGATGCATTATTCCACTTTCCCTTCCTTTTTAATCTGACACATAGATACCATGGCATTTTCTGTATAACATGATTAAATAGGTCTTCTGGCTAAAGCAGCTTAAGGATATTCAAGTTCAATGCCTATTGTTTTGAAGATAAGAGTGGCTCATACTGGATCAGTGAGAAAAAATAAAGTTATTAGGGAAAATGTGTTTGAGGAAAGTGGACTGACACGTAACTTCAAAAAACTAAAAATCTCAGCTGAGAAGTTAATGCATATTTGTTCTTTTCCCTCCCATGGTATACAAGATTGTATTTTCCAAACATAGCTACCTCAATATATCTTAGCGCACATGCTCTTATGTGACATGGACACTCTTCCCATTGAGTGCTGAGGCCCACATTCTCCCTGAACCTCAGCTAACCTTTCTGACTGCTCAGCCAAGAGCATACAATGCAAGTAGTCAGGTTAAGCTTGGTGGACTCAGAACTATGAGAGGTAATAGGATGACTCAAACCTACCAAGTTTGGGGATTATTCATTATGCAGCAGTAGGAAACAGAAAATGATCCTGATTTTAATTTGTCTTCACATTTTTCTTAACCCTAATTCTTCAATTTTATTCAGATTTCACCAGTTTTATCTGTTCTTATTATAGGTCACCTCAAACCATAATTGGTAGAGGGGAAAAGTTAAATGTACTCATATTTTTAAAAGTATTCTTACCTAATGCAGTGATGTAAACTTCCTGGTAATATTCTTTAAATAAGAATAACTGATGAGAGCTTTATCACCATTACAGAAGGATTTTTTAAAATGAAAAGAAAAAGGATTCCTTTGTTAGTAGTGTTAGGGTCCATAAACAAGTCAAGATGGCGCCTGGCATTTTGCCAGAGGGAGTGGTTTGAGAAGTAAAGCCAGCGAGCCATTAAGATGATAGAGATTCCTTAATGACTGATTGCTGTGTCTAGATTATGTCAATTAAGTTAAGCTGTGTGTAATCATTAAGATGATGATTCCTTATTGGTTGACTGCTGTATCTAGTTTATGTTAATTAAGTTAAGCTGTGTATAATCAGTTAAGTGTATGTATACCTCTACTGTCCAACAATAAAGCGACTCCCATCCTGCTGTATCAACCTTCACAAGTTCCTTGTCACTCGCCCCCCCACACACCCTGTTATTTTGCCCAGCCAGACTGCGGCATAGTAGATCTCACCAACGTTTTCTGTTTCTCTCCCTTTTGCCCATGGAAGTTTATAAACATAATATTATTCATCCAATAAATTGATGAATTCATCTAATAAATAGGTCCTCCTTAACAGACATTTACTGGATAGTTACTATGTGCAAAATATTAGACCAGATACCAATCATATGAAGAGCCAGTTACAGCTTACCAAAGGGCTCCTAAGCTATTTGAATTTATAACTATTAAATATCTACCATATGTAAAGCACTGGGCATGTCTGGAACAGTCTTTGAATGCCTTCAATGACTTAAGAGTATTTAAAACAATAAAACAAAGCAAAATGACCTAACAGGCAATTTAAAAATATGCATGAAAAAAATCATGCAGCAGTTTTAACAGATTCATTCATCTACAAACACAATATAAGAAATAGATTATTCTCTCCATAATCACAGAAATGAAACAAATCACATAGCATAAACCTTTGAAAAACACAACTATATTTAATATGAAAGATTTGAAAGATTACAAATACCACATGGTGGGATGCTATGGTTTTTAAATATATTATTAGTCACCCCTTACTCAATTATAAAGTCTTCTCTTCATTTTTCCTACAATTAATCCCCCCAAAATAGTGTCACATTATCCATTAACCTTTGATGAAAACTACATGATGGCACAGTTCATTCAGTAGTTAGCATAGCATTTGGCATATAGTAAGCACTTAGTAAGAATTTTCTGAATAAATACACCAGAAACATGTACTTAGGGGAACAAATTAACACTGTTCTATTTCACAAGTACTTCTGAATACTCAGAATAAACAAAGCACTGTCTTTTGGGTGTCACAAAGAACTAGTAAAAGGATACTGTATGTATACACAGCTACTTCATAGTACTGTTTTTATTCAAAAGCTTTTACAATAAAATTAAGGATTTGTATATTTGAATTAGGAATAACTATAGAATTATTTGTTACTACTTACTCCATGTATACAGCAAATACAAGAAAACCCAAGTTCTTAAGAGGCAGAAGAAAACCACAGTATGGATTTCATATCTTTTTGGTATTAATTTTTTTTTGTGGTGATGGGGATTAAGTCTAGGGCCTCACCCATGGCAGACAAGGGCTTTACCACTGAGCTACATCTCTAGATGTAATTTTTAATTACATAAAGAAAATCACATTTTCACTGCATGATTCTATTCCTGGTAACATGTTCAAAGGTGCATGAGTGGTGAAAACCCAAGTTTCTCCAAATAAAATAGAAATTAATCAAGTGGCACATGAAATTAAACCTAATTTTATTTGTATCCTTTTAAAAGGACAACTGTGACTTTTACTTACTGCTTTACAAATTATGAGTACATAAAATTATTTTAATTGCAGTAAATAACATTTACATGTTGTTTACAAAAAATTAAAGTAAGGTAGCATTTGAAGATCCCTTCTAAATTTGAAATTGATTCTATGAAACAAATATAGGAAGGGGAAAGAGAATAGAGAAAAATTCAGAAGTGAAAACTCTAAAGAAATACACTCCTTTAAAAAGAATAATACAGAGCTGAGATACAGAGAAATGTAAGGGGAAAGAGACACATTTAGCTGGAACTCCATTTCTGCCTTAGTTTAGTTCCACAAAGTAATTTAATATTTGCATCTGAATGGTCTGATGACTTTAGTATATTCTTTAAAAAAAACTTATGAAGTTATTCTGTTTTCCTAATAGAGTGAACTGAATGAGAATGAGTAGTTACATGCCTGCTTTACTTTACGCCTTGAGCTGGATTAAAAGTTGATTAACAAAAAAGTCCAATATTAAAGTTCATCTTCTGAATCTTGATCATAAATTTTCTGAGGTTGCCTCTTGATATTGATCACCAGATCAATGGTTAATATTTTTGTCAAACACTGAAGAACGGAAGTTAGCAACTGGTATTTACCAATTACTGATTCCAAACCCTCCTGACTGCTTACCATGAGTTGATTGGTTTGCAGTGCATGGAGAGTTCTCAAATACATTTGTGGGAAGCTGTAATTTACTTTCTTAGCCTTAAAAAGGATTTTTGGAATGCCTAACAGTGCATTAGCAATTAATGTACTAACCATGGCCTCTTCTGATGGCTGGCATGTTTTGGCATAGTTGAGAAGATAGTAATGTAACAAAATCTCAAAATTACCACCCACTGGCAAAACACTACCTGCTGGCACAGATGAGGAATGGTAACTCTGGGAAGTACACAAATCCAATGACTTATATCTCACTGGTAACTTGCTCCCTGTTCTATCAATTTTTGTAACTTGTAAATTTTCATAAGAAATTTCTATTCTAGTGTTTTCAGTTGTAGGATTACCAGTTAAATTATTATCAACTAATAGTTCAAGTTCATAGTCATCAATTATTCTGTTTTTTTCTGGAGACAAACACTTTAGTGTATCATCTATTTGGAAAGTATTTGTTGGTGTCAGTTTTAGTGTTGAACATGGAATATGTGTTTCTAATCCTCTACTTGAAATTACCAAATTTGAATATACTTTTAAATATGCCTGAGTTTTTTCCAATTCATCTCCATTCTTTACAACTATATCTTGATATGGCCTTTGTATGGAGTGATTACTAATTTCAGGTAACTGACTACTTTCTCTACTATATTTGTGAATAAGAGGACTTGATGTGTCATTTTGGTCACTGGCTTGTATTACATAATTTAGATCAAGGTCTTTAAATAACTGCCGAAGCATTTTGAATGCTCCATGTAAAGCACTCTCGTGTTGTTCAACCAAACCCTGCACTGGTCCACAAAGAACTATACAGTGTGGTATAAATGTACATGTGCTAATCAAGCCAAGATGAACATACCTTTTGGATCTAAGAATAAAAGGTTTACAAAATTTCACCAAAGCAGTGTTAGAAATTTCATACCATGAAGAGGCCTCTGGTAATACAAATGGAGAGATACCAATGATCCTTTGGATAAGAGAAACTTCTTCTGATGATAAACACTCCACCACTGATATGCCACTCAGGCCTGCATAATATATAACTAAATCTGGTTGCTTCACACTAGATAGGAGCAATTTTACATTCTGACTATGCAAATGTTTCATTATTGCTTTTGTCCTTTCCATAATCCAAAACTGAGATGTCTGAAATTGTGCTTCTGAACTTAGAATAAATTCTGATCCAGAAGTTGAAAAAAGAGGCTGAATGATTTCTGTTACTATCACCATTCTTATGTCACCATCTACTGGGCAGTAAATAGAAAAATCTCTGTGAAGCAAAAGCCCATCTATGATCCTAGAATCTGAAACAGGAAGGCCAGTGACCCCAACGTTCAGCTCTATAAAACAGTCATCCACTAACTCGAATACTTCAGTCTCACTTGTACAAGTCATACACTTGAAAAAGTAGTCACACATCAACTGTGAAATAAATCTGTGGTTATTTCTTCCCACTCTTCCACAAAAATACGCTTCTAACAATAATTCTAAAGAGCTCCTACACAACGTTCTCTCTTTAGCAGATGAAGAAAAGATGGAAAGAAAGTGTCTACTTAAGTATTGGTCCATAATACAGTCTAATATTTGTGTCTGAAACATTAGCAGAGCTTGGGAAATACATTTCCACTGACAACAATTTTTCCAATGTCTTTCATGGGTCTGAAAATTGTCAGAAATCAAAGAATTCTTCTCTTTTTCTGAGATTGCATGAAGTCCTCTGAGTAAATGGCAAAGAAAGATAATGAATGTTTTAGCACCATCTCCTGTTTTTTTGAGATGACTGGAGACACATCTCAATACAATCCTGCACAAATAAAAAGAAGGAAAATCAGATTTTCAGAAAACTGGCTTTGGAATCAAGTTGTAAGTTGTTTTCATTGTTATAGACAAAAGAATACTGTCCCTGATTAAAAGTTATTTTGTTCTACTCCCAACTCCAGATTCTTGGAAGTTGACAAACACTCCTCTGGGCAGCGCCCAAACCCCGAGCATACGCTGGTCTCAATCGAGTTCATTTTTCTAGGTACACAGCCTTAGGATGGGACATGAGTCAAGGAGACCCTGTGGAGGGCCTAACTTTGGGCAGGAGGGCGGGACGCCCATACCTGGCTATGGGATGCTCTATGTGCAGCGCCCCCAGGAGGCGGCCTCCATCCCGGCTGAGCATTACCTCGCCGGTGGGCTTCGTACACAAAACCTGCCGGCCCTCGGGCCCTACGCAGCGGCTCACGATGGTTTCCAGCACCTCCACCACCTGTAACGCCACCTTCACAGACCCCGCCGCAGCCATGGAACTTAGGATCTGAAGGGCTTTCCTTGGCCAGCAGGAGGAACAGCGGGTCGGACCAAAGAGCTTGAGGCGCGGCCGGAAACGGAAAAGGCGGGAAGAAAACAGGAAACCAGGCGCTCGAGTCGGAAGCCGCGGCAGGTGGGCTTCTGGGGTGAGCGAATGGGCTGCAGTTCGTCTCGCTAGGCGGAAAGTTTTGCCTTCCTACGTAGTTGGGTCACCGGAAACCTTCCTTCCGAAATGTACTCGTCAAAAGGGCTGAGTGACGGAGAGAACAGGCGCTGCAAGTTCAACTCCTTTGATTCTCTCGCACTCTCCCGCCATAAACTGCCTGTGCCCTGGCAAAACCTGTGCCTGTTATTCACGCATATTCTGTCCATATGCATTATTTGCTCTGCTTCCCATTGCGAAGCCTGCTTCGGCATGCAGGACAGATAGGGAGGGCCTGGTTTGGGCCAAGAGTTTTACCTTTTATGTCTTCCCCGGGGCTTTCCACATTTCGTGTCAGGCACAAAACCAGCCACTAACTACAATTTAACCTTTTTTCTTTTTTTTTTTTTCCAGAAGTGATGGACTCAGATTTATTACATCGTTTCAACACACATTGGCCTTTTGGATACAATCCAAAGGCAGAACAGTGTACTGTTTTAGATATTAACAGGGATTTGTTTGGGTTCAGATCTGGGTTTGCTCTGTCATTTACTCAGTTGTGACATTCAGCAAGTAACATCTTGAATCCTTGCTTTTCCCGTCATAAAATGGAGAGACAAAAAAGAAAAATAAGGTTTTACGGAGGTGGAGAATGTTTAGAAAGCACTTTGCATAGTTCCTAGCGTAGAGTAAGTGCTCATACAGTATACCCACAAATTCCCATGTGGGATCACCACTTTTTCTGGCCCAGTATTCCCACAAGAAAGGGTTTGAAAGACACAGAAAATACAATTAGCATAATAGCACAACACTATTAGATTCAAAACGTCAATACTATGAGGAAAATAATCTTGTAGATGTTTCGTTGAATATGGAGTTGTTTCCCTCTCCCTTTGATCCTGCGCACAGAATGGAAAACTATGCATCCTAACCCCACAGTTAATATAGACCAAGACAGCAAGAGCAATTGGATCCTAAAATAGGAGAGAATGGGGAGAGGAGTGGGAGAAACGGCAAAAAAAATCAGAGAGGAAGTCATTATTGATTCATTATGGACTAGTAGATGATTTGAGAAAATTACTGTTATAATAGTAAGATTCAAGGCTGGGGTCGTGGCTCAGCAGTAGAGAGCAAGCCTGCACTTGGGAGGCACTGGGTTTGATCCTCAGCACCACATAAAAACAAAGGGGGCTGGAGATGTGGCTTAAGCGGTAGCTGCTTGCCTGTCACGTCCCGCTGGGTTCGATCCTCAGCACCACATACAAATAAAATAAAGATGTTGTGTCCACCGAAAACTAAAAAATATTTAAAAATTCTCTCTCAAAAAACAAAACAAAAAACAAACAACAACAAAAAAACCAAAGGTATTGTGTCCATCTACAATTATATATATATTAAATAGTAAAATTCATTTTTTGTCTCTTCCTGGTTCTAGTCATCAAAAAGGAGTTGGTAATATTACTCAATATAGTTTCAAATAGTGGACTATTTCAAACAAGTATTAAAACCAGAGTCCTATTTAAGTTTACACTATAGACATTGATACAAGCTTGTGATTTTTTTCCTTACAGTAAGAATATGCTATCACTCAATTTATTGTGTAGTTTTTAGAGTCATTTAACTTAATTCTTGAGTCTTCTGTATAAAATCTGGCTAACTTCCACGTAGGGTTGTTAAGAGGATTGAAAAAGGAGGAGTATAAAGTACCAAAAAAAGCATATATTAGGGATTCAATCTTAATTGAATCCTTCATTCATTCCCTGTTCAATCCTTTCCCCATCTCCTGCAACTACTTCCACAAAATAAATTAGGACAAATTTATTCACTACATATTAAAAGTCATTTGACCAGTTTGCTCTTTTTAAAAATTTTATTTAGAATACCTACTTGTAGAAGTTAGCATAATTTTACAGATCATTAGAAAAATTCAATTCTTTTCTCTCAGCAAACATGTATAACAGGTTAGGAATAATAGATTAGAAATGTAATACATTACAAAACGGTAGCCTAAGACTATCTGTACATTTACTATGCACCTTAAGGAAAAGAATTTGACAGTGTGCTATACTTACACTGCAGATAACATACTGTTATTCTATCATACAAAACTGACCAGTGGTAGTGCTTAAATTTATAAATGGCCATAAAACAGGATTTTTAACTTAAATGTACATTTACCATGCTAAAAAGTGGAAAAAACCCTAAATTTTGTGGCCTATCAGTTCAAATGTTTCATGGCATTTTTCTTTAAATGAAGAATTTCAATATTGTAATACTAAAATAATTTTTCATGATAAATGCAGAAAGAAATTTTCCCAAATATTTTAGAAAGCATATTCACATTCATTTTTGTCATGGGTTTCTTGTGGCTTTTCTAAATATGTTAATCACATTAATAAGACACTGGTCCTATACAATTTTAACAGTCCACCTTCAGTTAAAAACTGTAACAAAATAGTATGTTAAGAGTAACAAAAAGTAAATTAAATATGTTAAACTCAGACAATAGGTAGAATAAAATGAAGACAAATTACATAATAGTGGCAGGTTATACAATTTAAAGAATCTCTTACACTTAGTCAAATACAACAGATGTTGAATTGTAAACTCACTGATTTTTGTGGGAATTCTCCCATTAGTTCAAATTGGAAAAACTGACATCAATGCTAATATTTTATTTCTATATATTTAACATAATTCAAAACAATCTGTGTCTCATGTATGGCTCATCAGTAGTGTCATCACTGTATTTCAACAAAAGAACAAAACTTCATTGCCCATTAGATATGATAAGCATTGGAAAAAATGGAATTTTATACATTTTCTTAAATTTAGACTAAGATATTCTTCAAAAAGTTAAAACTGCCTTCCACAAAATTCTGTGTATATGGCACAAGTTGATACCCAACAGTGTGAATTCCATCAAAAAGGCACTGTTTTCTACTCAGAATAATCTGACAAGTCTACTTCAGTGATGTCTGAGAATAAGAATATTTTGAAATAGTTAAGTAGACAAACCCTTATAAAAGTACAGCATTACTGTTTAAATATACTTCACCTATATAAAAAGGAAATAAAATGACAGAAAATGACCCTTTTATGACAAGTAAGCCTATAAACACTTTGAATCATATAATAGTTCTGTAACACAAAAATGACAAAAAATATTTTCTTAAAGGCACAAAAGCATGAATATTAAATGAGGATTGTATTTTACAAGGCCAACTTTTCAATGGAATGCAGTTGTCAACTGAGCTGTAACAAAGATTACACTGTACCTTTATAAGTGATACAAAAAAAGTGCTGATATGAAATATAAGTAAAATATCTACTGTAACAACATTTCACATGCCCTGTTTTGTGTCTTTTCCTACCCAACAACATGTCACTAAATGGTAGATAGCTGAAGATATAGTACATTTAACAACTAAAAATGTGTATGTCAATAATTATTACTTATCTAAATTTCATTTGAGAAAATTTTTGATAATAAAACTGGTTATAAAGTCATATATCCTGGAAATCATCATGAGCCTCTCAGACAATTGCAAACTAAATCCATGAATTCATGTGTGAAGAAAGAGTACTCTTAGGTAAGAACATTCAAAGTCAATTACATATTATGGCTAAATACAGAGTAAATTATGGAGTTTAAAGAATTCACATACTAAGTCTAGTATAAGTACTGATCTAAAATTAAGCCACCAATTCCTGAGTTTTGTGTTCAGTTCATAGAAAGGAACTCACAGAACTAAAAGCATAACAGGACAATTAGATTAGATATATGCTTTTAGTATATAAGAAACAGTCATGAATAACCCTGTTCTTTAATTTTTGACTCCTTGGGTATGAACTCACAATATCTGCCCTAAAGAGAAATTAAAAAAATAAAATAGTTACCTTTCCAGTCTTAGAAGATATACAAATAAAACAATATTTAGACCAAATGAAAATAACATGCAAGTGGATAAGACCCTAAGGCAGGTCACCAACAACAATTTTTAAGTTTTCAGGTTTAAATGATGAAATGACTTTCATGATCAGCCAATCAATTATATATAATATAAATTAATACTAATTTAAACCTTAAAAAATCGAATTGTACAATATTTACAAAATGTTACATGTTGATGAATAGGCAGTTGAGCATAATATTGGTAATAGAATATGAATATAAAAATATCAACAAATATGAAATATAACCCAAATCCACTTGTTCTTATAGTCATGAAAATACTGGATACAGGTGCATCTTATTTATGATGTTATCAATTTAAAAATATTTTCATGAGTACATACAGAATACAACATTGTTTTACCAACATTACATGGAAAATAGCTCTTTGCAGAAACCTAATACTTAAGATACCTGGTTTTATTGATTAGGGGAAAAAAAGTAGATTTTATTATTTTTAATTTCTGTAATTTAGCAATCATCCCTTGACTTTATATTTATGCATAACAAAAATTGTAATTTTACTAGTGTCTTTCATGTCTTATTTGTAACCAAATAGTTGTTCGTTTTGATCTTTATTTTCATTTTAATAACCATTTAAAACTCTATACTTTTAGGATTCTAAGATATATTTTAGGACAACAAGTTCCTAAACTGAACTGCCTTTGAAAAAATTGTTTTTGAGGACTATAAATATTTATGTGAACACACAAAGTCAAAATATTGAACTGAAGAAATATGCAAAGAAACTTAAAAAAAAATCTGCCTGAGCCTGAACAAGGAGGAATCTTAATGAACTATGGTTTTGCCACAGAATGAAATTACTAAGAACAGGGGTGTGAGGGTAATAATAAACAATTAAACTTAGAAATTGGTATTCTTAGATGCTCAACTTATTGCACATTTTAAGGAAACCAATTTTAATGTACACATTAAAGGCCACCACAACAGGCCTTCCTTTGTCTTTCTTTTTGGCTTTTGAAATAAAATAAAAATTCTAATTTTTTCTATTCTATTTATTCACTGAACACACTAGGTTCTAAATGAAAGCTAGAGAAAAAACATGAATTATCAGCATTTCATATGCCCTATGAACATGTCTAGTATTTGTATCTAGTATTTGCCTGGTCCTATGTTATGGACCAGGTGACTTAAAACATAAAAAGAAAAGCAATAAATTTTGATCACACTTTTTCAGCAAGTGTGCAAGGTTATGGTATTACAATTAATAGTAGTTTTATACCAGTTTTTTTATATTGATATACACACAAGTACTATATACTTGTATCTACAAATATTAAATTCTAGGGATTAAAAAATATTGTGTAAACTTAAAAAATTTGCCACCTGTCTCTTTCAATATGTTAATTTTGACCATTCATACTTTTTTTCTTGCTGTTTGTAAGGAGATAATTGAACTGGGTACTTTGGAAATAATTTTAACAGTATTGTGTACTGAATTACTTATGTCTATTATTCCATCATTCCCCAGTCTAATTACTTGATAAAATTTTGTGCCTGTTTAATGAATAAAATAGATTACTATACATACATTTTTAAGCTTGATAACATTTTTGTTATGAACAATGTTAACATTATATCTCAAAACATACTATAGAACACAAAGACTACTGTCAGGTAAGAGTACATAAGAGACAGCTATGTATACATGTGATTTAATATACTCACATGTAGACACATTCTCACAAAAGCTAGAAATGTCCTGGCACTTAACATATAGCTCACTATAATAACCAAACAGGATAGCTCTTGTTTCAGGTTAAGGATAAAAGATACGAAAGGTAGACACCTCTACATTTTTCTCCTAGATTTTTTGTCTTAGAAATATTGTGATGTTTAATTAAAGACCAAAGCAACTTGAACACTGGTCCCAGGCCAAATTTGATCTTTCTAGTTCACTGATTCAACTGTAGAGAACTTCTACTTAAACATGAAGTTTATTATGACTTGAAGCAAAATCAGGAGGAAAATGATGATGAAGTATTCTTTTTGTTGCAGAAAATAATCCGCGGCAGGTGTGCTTGAAACTAAATGATTTCGAAGAGCCATAATATTTCTACAAAAAGAAGCAACAATAAATTTTATAAGGATTTTCCAGAAATGTCAGCACAAAACTCAAGTTTGGTATTATACAATGACAAAACATTTAATTACATGATCTAAAGTAATTAATTACTACAGAACAAGGACTTGATGATGCTATGTGAAGCCTTTATTAGACTCTGTCTAAATCTAAATTCCACATTGTACCAAACACATAACCTAATGATACATTAAACCTGTCAAGTTTTGATGATATGGAAACATAATCACCTTCTCTGTTTTGATAGTGATTTTAAAACAAAAATTTTGCTAACAGTTGTCTCACTAAGGTTTTTTTTTAATCTTTATTTTAGGGAAACGGAGGTAAGGGCAGGAAAAAATTACTAAATTCCACAGAAAAAAATAATACACCAGATTTCATAATACTTCCCAAATAAAGAACTCTTTATATGCTTTTTGTATGCTAACAAAACAAAATGTTAATTTAGTCATGAAATGTGTTCACAATATCCTCATACCACCTTAAATGCTTCTGGATAAAAACACCCAATTAGTGAAACACATTTTGTTTACTGGACTTCTGCTATCCAAGTGTTTTACCAGTGTAAAGAATGAAAGGATGGGGAGTAGGAGTTGTAGCCCTGTGGTAGAGTACTTGACTAGTACATGTAAGGCACTCAGTTGGATCCTCAGCACCACATAAAAATAAATAAAATTAAAGATATTGTTTCCATATATAGCTAAAAAAGATTTTTAAAAAAAAGCAAAAAAGGAGGCAGAACAAATAGGCTAATTAATTTACAAATATAATTAAATTAGGAAATGTTAACATTTCATATAAGAGTTAATACTCAAGATGCATTAAGATATGCTCCTTGCTCTAAAGGAGCTCATAGATCATG
This sequence comes from Ictidomys tridecemlineatus, assembly GCF_052094955.1. Lineage (NCBI taxonomy): Eukaryota > Metazoa > Chordata > Mammalia > Rodentia > Sciuridae > Ictidomys > Ictidomys tridecemlineatus. The sequence goes on along the minus strand of NC_135482.1, from coordinate 39,911,423 downwards.
CACTTAGATGCTCAAAAGAATATGTAGAGGGAGCTATACAAGCTGAGCTAAGGGATTTATTAACTCTACAGGGCAGGGTGAGTGATTAGAAAGGGCACAAAAAGGGTGTTATTTGAATTTAATTCTGAAGGATAAAAAGAGATTTTCTTGATGAGCAAGGTGGGAAGAAGAGCAATCTCAGATGAGGACTCAGTGGGGGCAAAGGTCCAAAGATGAGAAAGCACAGTACATTCTGGGAGATGTGAGCAGCTTTGTAGAACTAGAGCATGGGTTAAGTGCAGAGGGTGAGCTGTAGATGAAAATGCTAACTAAACACAAGCCATAAGATCTCCAAGAACAGAGAAAATGTTTTTTATCCAGAGCGTGCATCTAGCACAGAGTTCTGAATGCACAAACATAGATGAGATAATTAATATTAAACATTTTAAAAACTGATATAGCATGAATGCATGTTAGCCTTACTGGATCATAGGGTAGAACGTAGAGGAGGAGTCTGCAACTACAAGAGGAACACTCAAAAGATCTCAGGGCAGTGACTGTTTACCACGTAAGTATTTCTATCTTGTAACAAGTGGTGCATTCCAATTAAATATTAGCCATGCACAAAGGAGACTAGAGAAGAAAGCCTTTGATAACTTTCTCAGAAACAATCTAGCATGCTACAGTAGTAAAATGAAGTGATTCCAATTTTATATTCACAGAGTGGGGGGAAAAGAGGGTCCCCTTTTCAGTATTTAATGATAAAAGAATTTCATAGGTTCAGACACCAGGTAATTAGAGCCCAAAGTTCTATTCTAGCTTAGCAAAGTTATAAAAATATAGTTTGCATCTGATTTCCTATGTAATAGAGTTCTTTATTCTTGTGGACTCAAATGACCAGCCACTGTCCATATATTACCTTTTAATTTCTTCCTGTGTTTGTTTTATAGATTCGATGGAACTTTGAATGTCTCCCAGTTCTATCCCTTTCTTTCTTCGTGTACTTGGTTTTACAGATTGAGCTAAAAGACATTTAGAATGAAGTTGTAATCATAAGTACAATCTATAGTTAAACTTAATGATTCTGACGTAATAAACATTTTCCTAGGCATTAGTTTTGTAGTTTAGACATGAGCATAATAAAACTAATATTCTGCATTTTGAAGTCTCAAGCACATCATTTTATTAGAGTACAACAACCAAATTTAAAGTAACCACAAATCAAATTTTTCAATAGCATCAGTTTTATTTTTTAACTCATTAAAACTGGCAAAAATAGGGCTGGGGTTGTGGCTCAGTGGTAGGGCACTTGCCTAGCATGTGTGAGGCACTGTGTTTGATTCTCAGCACCACATATAAAAGTCCATCGACAACTCAAAAAATATTTAAATAAAAAACTGGCAAAAACAATTCATTCATGTGTATTAATTTTGGGAAGGTATTACTCTTGTTTCCCTTACCCATTTGCCTACATCTGAAAAAGTCAGCTTTTTGAGGCCCTTTCCAATATTTTATTGTTAATGTTATCTTCATTGTCCTAGTTACCCAAACTTTAACCTCTTTAGTCAGTTTTGATACCTCTTCTACACATATCTGTTGCCAATCAGCAAGCTGTATTTGGTCATTTCCAATTCCTTCTTATACCCATTCCTTCCTTTCCATTTTTGTAAAGATCTTAACCTCTATGTCTCAGCTTTCTCATTTTTCACATAGCAATAATAAGACCTAAACTTCACATGGTTTTTGCAACGTGTGTTTATTCAATAAATGCCAGCTAACATATTATAGGTAATATAATGTGGATAAGAGAGCCCATTAAGAAGTCTAAATAGCTGGGTGTGGTGGAGCACGACTGTAATCCCAATGACTTCAGAGACGAGGAAGGAGCATTGCAAGTTCAAGGCTAACCTCAGCAATTTAGTGAGGCCCTCAGCAACTTAAGGAGACCCTGTCTCAAAATTTAAAGAAAGGAGTGGGGATGTATCTTGGTGGTAAACTTCCCCTGGGTTCAATCCTCAGTGCCAAAAAGTAAAAAAAAAAAAAAAAAAGAAGCCAAACGTCTGCAAATACCTCTCCAAATGCCCCCCCGCCACTTTTAGGGTAGATAATGACTTTGAGCAGGTTAACCTGTCTGTGCCTCAGTTTCTTATTAACTATGAATAACAAACACTATAACTAATAGTACCTTTTACTTAGCACAGTGGTACCATGACTCCTGCTTATATAACTTTTTTCATTTTATTCCTCTATAATTTCAGTATGTTGCTCCTATTCCATGTTCCAAGTTTAGTTTGCTATAATCCATTAGAAACCCTAATAGTTCATCAGGGTTTTTGAAGAACCTTCCCTCAATTGAATTAAGCTCCTTTAGATACTCTCACTTACCATCCAATTTCCTGATATGTATTGTTATTTACCTCTAGTGTTATTTCTGTTGGTAAAAATAAGTTCTTCAGCTTAGTGTAAATTCATGAGAGATTATTGCTTAAAGTTTAATTTTACCATAATATCTAGGGTATTACCTTGATCCTTTCTTAATTGTATCTTTATGTTGTTGAAGACAATTTACACATTGTCTGATTGGAAAAAAAAATCAGACAATTTAATCTCACAGTTTATAACTTTTTACAGAGCTGTGTTTTTACTTGTATGTTACTTTTTAAACACTAACTTACTCAAGGAATGAGAAAGTTTTTTGAAGCATAGAATTGAGCTTAAAGCTCAAAAACAATGCTTTCTGAATCCAATTTAGGAAACTATCAATAATTTTTAAGAAGCTAACAAGGCCTAGGAGCTACCATTATAGTGTGGTTCTTATTCATATGACTTCCCTTTTTACATTTCCCATGCCTTTGCCTTGTGGCCTCTTCATGTAACTTAGCTATGATCTAGAATAGCTTTTAGACCCTATCCTGCATCTACCAAAACTCTTACATTATCTTCCTGAGTTAATTTGTTTTTTTTTTTAAGACTATAAGGTTATTTTTTTAATATTTGTTTTTTAGTTGTAGTTGGACACAATGCTTTTATTTTTATTTATTTATTTTTATGTGGTGCTGAGGATCAAACCCAGGGCCCTGCACGTGCTAGGCAAGAGCTCTACCGCTGAGCTACAACCCCAGCCCTTCCTGAGTTAATTTGAAAAACTATTTTCGTATATCAACATTGTATAATAGTATATATATATTTTTAAATTATATACTCATAGTGAATAGTATGCAATAAATAGTTTTACCTTCACTACCAGATGAATCTTGGATATCAGGCTCTGGGGAGGAATACCCTTTTGCTACTTTCTTCTGTTGTCTGGTTGGCTTATGTTTCATTTTTGGGACACTAACCTAAAAAAAAAAATTATGCCATTATGAGAGTTTTCACTGTAATTTGTAAGTAAAGACCATTGCTGAATAACTGTTAAAAAACTGTTAAAACTGTTCTTGGGCATGACATTCAAAATAAAGACCAAGAACAAAGAGTCTAATGAAAATTTAACAAATTTATTTCATTTATGAAATCAAATTATCTTCTTTGCTTTTAACATGAAACAATTTGATACAAACATAAAAAGTAAAATATACAATAATTAGTTTGAATGTCCTCTCAGAGATATTTTAAGCACACATAAAGAAAAGTGAATTTATAGCTCCCCAACTGCTATAACTAGACCAATAGTATCTGTACTCGAATATTAAATAATAGTGTTTTAAAGTAATACTTATTTTATTCCCATTGTTAGAAATATTTTCAATGAATAATGTTCGATTTTTAATAAAATTTAGATTATCTACTTTTAATAATTTCTGAGTGATACAGAAAAGAAAGCATTTTGTAATAAAAATGATACTAATATTTTCCAGAGTGTATTGAAACTTAATGAAAGTATTTAAGTGCATGCATAAGATTTGAAAGTATATCAAACTGTCGACCAGGACAAAATTTTTCTTAGACTAATAAAACTTTAGATTCTCTTTCTCTCTTACTTTCTTTTTATTTTTCCTGTTACAGTGCTAGAAATCAGAACCAGGGCCTCAAGCATGATAGGCAAACAGGCAAGCACTCTAACATTGAGTTACAACCCCAGCTCTTAGACATATTAATAGGTTTATAATTCTGAGTATCAGTCCTAAATTAAAAAACCCAAATGCAACAGAGGAAACTAGATTTAGAAAGGCAAGAAATGAATATGCTTAGAAATATAGGAAGCCAGTGGTCATGAGTTTTTAACTCTCTTCTTACTTGTTCATCATTCTAATAACATTATCCCTAATTTATCCAGCCATCTGTTGAAGGGCACTTAGGTTGGCTTTATAGTTTAGCTATTGTGAATTGAACTGCTATAAATATTGATGTGACTGTGTCACTGTATGCTGATTTTAAATCATTTGTATATATTCTAAGGAGAGGGACAGCTGGGTCAAATGGTAGTTCCTTTTCTACAGAATCTCCATATTGCCTTTCAGAGTGGTTATACCAATTTGCAGTCTCACTGGCAATGTATTTGTGTACCCTTTTCCCCACATCCTCACCAATACTTATTGGTACTTGTATTCTTGATAACTACCATTCTGACTGGAGTAAGATGAAATCTCAGTGTAGTTTTAATTTGCATTTCTTTAATTGCTAGAGATGTTGAACATGTTTTTCATATATCTGTTGACCATTTGTATTTCCTCTTTTAAGAAATGTCTTTTTAGTTCCTTTGCCTTTTTTAATTTGATACCATCCTATTTATTGATTTTTATTTTACTTTTTGTGCTTTAGGAGTCTTGTTAAGGAAGTCAGTTCCTGAACTGATATGTTGGCGTGTTGGGCCTACATTTTCTTCTAGTAGGTGCAGGGATTCTGGTCTAAATCCTATGTCTTTGATCCACTTTGAGTTTTGTGCAGGGTGAGAGATAGGGGTTAAATTTCACACTGCTACATTTGGATTTCCAGTTTTCCTAGCACCACTTGTTAAAGGGCTGTTTTTTTTCTCTAATGTATATTTTTGGCACCTTTGTTAGAATGAGGTAATTATATTTGTGTGGGTTTGTCTCTGTGACTTCTATTCTATTCCACTGGTCTTAATGCCTGCTGTTTGTGTTACTATCGTCTATAGTATAATTTAAGATCAGATATTGTGTTAGAATGAGGTAATTATATTTGTGTGGGTTTGTCTCTGTGACTTCTATTCTATTCCACTGGTCTTAATGCATGCTGTTTGTGTTACTATCGTCTGTAGTATAATTTAAGATCAGATATTGTGATACCTCCTTCTTCACTTTTCTTGATAAGGATTGCTTTGGTTATTTTGGGTCTCTTATTTTTTCAAATGAATTTTATGATTGCTTTTTCTATTTATATGAAGAACATCATTGGAATTTTGATGGGAACTGCATTGAATCTGTATACCACTTTTGGTAGTATGGCCATTTTGACAATATTAATTCTACCTATGCAAGAATATAGGAAGTCTTTCCATCTTCTAAGGTATTTATCAAATATCTTGTTTTAGAGTTCTATAATTTTCACTGCAGAAGTCCTTCACATATTTTATTAAAAACTGTTTCCTAAGTTTTTTTTTTTTTTTGAGGTTACTGTGAATGGGATAGTTTTCCTAACTTCTTTTTCAGCAGATTCATCATTGGAGTATAGGAATATGACTTACTTATGGTTGTTAATTTTGTGTCCTGCTACTTTGCTGAATACAGGATACAAAATTTATACAGGATAAATTTTGCCATTTTTAACAACTGTGTACAATTCATGGGCATTATTTATTATTATTATTATTTATTATTTCACAGTGTTATATAAACATCACCACTATTTCCAAAACATTTTTGTCATCTTCAAGATTCTAACAATTAAACAATAACTAATTTCCTCATTCCTGTTGCTGGTAACTTCTAATCTACTTTCTGTCTCTATGAATTTGCCTACTCAAAAGTAATATATTTGTCCATGTGAATTTGGCTTATCTCATTTAGCTATCATTTTCAAGGTTCATCCATGTTATAGCATATAGCAGAACTTAATTTTTATGTCTGAATAGTATTCCACTGTATGGCAATAGCATAGTTTCTTATACTTTCATCTGTTAATAGACACTTGGACTGTTTCCTTGTTTGGGCTATTACATATAATCCTGCAATAAACATTACTGTCCAAGTATGTAGAATCCCTGTTTTCAGTTCTTTTGGAGTAGAACTGCTGTGTCATGTATAATTCTATATTTAGCCTTTGAGGAACTGTTTTTCACAGTAGCTGTAACATTTTACATTTCCACCAGCAATGTGCAAGGGTTCTGATTTCCCCACATCCTCATCAAAACTCACTTCCCATTTTTTGTTATGTTTCTAGTGTGAAATAGTACCTAGTGGTTTTGATTTGCATTTCCTTTATGATTGATATATTAAATATCTTTTCATGTTTGTTGGCCATATTTATACCTTCTTTGGAAAAATGTCTGATTATGTATTTCTGTTAAGTTACGAGTTCTTTATATATCCTGGATATTAAACCCTTGTCACAATTCTGTAGGTTGTCTCTTTACTTTCTTCATAACACCCTTTGATGCACACAACTCTTAATTTTTAGGAAATTCAATTTTTTTCCTTCTTTTTCTCTTTTCTTTCCTTCTGTTCTCCTTCCTTGCTCTCCCTCATTGGCCTATATGCCATGCCTATACTTATATCAGTACACTGTTTTTTTTTTCCTTCTTTGATTCATAGAGCATTTAAACATGGAGTTTAGTTTCAGCACACTCAAATATAGAAGATATAGGGTTAAGGCTTGGGGAATACATCTCCCAGGGAATAAAACAATCTCCGAAGGGCAATGGTGGATCCATGGCTAATGCAGTACAGCTCTGAATTAATAAGCATGCGGTATTCTATGTCATGTCAATAGTGCCTATTGGCTTGTGTAAAGTGGCAGTAGTAGGAGAAAATGAGAGTAAAATTGCCCCACCAACATCTCAGGAGGACAGTTGCAGAGATGTAGGCAGAAGTTCTCTCTCTCCCTCTCTTGCTCTTCGACATGCCTTTTGCCATGGGATGATGCAATATGAAAGACTTTGCCAGATGAAATCCCCCTTGGTGTTGGACTTGCCAGAATCCAGAAGGTTTCAGGGGTTCAGTCCATGGTTGACCAATTCCAAAGCTCTGGGCCCTGAGTGAGGCAGAACATCATAGTAGAAGAGCATGGCAGAGAAAATCAGTTCAAGACAAGGCAACCAGAAAGCAGGGAACCATTACTACTGCTTTCACTACTGTGAGTTTGTAGTCAATTCTGTAATCCAGACAGTGTGAGTCCTCCAAAATTATTGTTCTTTTTCAAGATTGTTTTGGTTATGAAGGGTCCCTGGAAATTCCATATGAATTTGAGATCAATTTTTCCACTTCTACAAATAAGACTGCCAGAAGACTGATAAGGATTGTGTTGACACTGTAGAGTGCTTTGGGTAATATTGTTATCTTAACATAAACTTTTCCTACCTTAGAAAACAGGGTAACTTTCCAGTTATTCTTTGTTTTTAGCAATGTTTTATTATTTCACTGTACATTTATTCCTAGCAATTCATTCTTTTAAATTCTATTATAAATTGAGTTGCTTTCTTAATTTCCTTTTGGGATTTGTCACTGCAGGTATATATAACCACAACTGATATTTGTGTATTGATCTTATACATGCAAATTTGCTCAGTTGTTCATTAGCTCTGGTTGCTTTCCTGTGCTTTATATATATATATCATGTTATCTGTTAATAATTTTGTATGAGAAGTTGCTTCCCTCTTGTTGCTTCCCAAGTTTCTTTATTTGGCCTGATGGTTTGTGTATAGATCTGAGTTTGTTCCTGTTGAGCTCCTTGGATTTATAGAGTGACATATTTCATCAAATTTGGAAATTTGGGGGCCTTCTTTCCTCAAATAGTCTTCACCCCATTTTCTTTCTTCTCCTGTGGACTCCCAAAGTGCATGTGAGGACCCACCTGATAGTGCTCCACAAGTCCCTTGGACTCTGTTCACTTTTCTTCATTTTTCTCTCTCCTCCTCAGATGTGATAATTTCAATTGTTTTATTTTTACATTTGTAGATTCTGTCTTGTGCCTGCTCAAATCTGTTGCTGAATTCCTATAGTGAATTTTTCATTTGTTACTGTGCTTTTCAGCTATAGAATGTTTGCTTCTTTTGCATAATCTCTGTTTATAAAGATGAGTGCCCCACCTGGGTCCTTTAGGATGTACCCTGACAGATTAAAAATACATCTTCACAGTTTATTTTTATGGTCTGCTGTGCTCCCTCTGGAACCAGGGACTCACTCTGGGAATGCAGGAATCCTACAACACTGCTCCTGCACCAAGGAAGGGGTGGGACAAGGGCAAGTAAAATACTATAAAGTTTTCCTGCTGCTTTGAAGTTACACTTTTCTTGATTCAGCATCCCCTTGACTGCTATAAAACTTTGACTTTTCCAGGTTTCCGGTACATTTTTCAGATAGTTTTTGCTTGTTTTTTGATGGTTCTTTGGGATGACATGAGCTTCGAGCTGCCTACTCTGCCATTTTGTTTACCCCATGCTTTACTCAGCTTTTTTGCCACCATGACCAAAAGATCTGACAAGAACAATTTTATAGAAGGAAAAGTTTATTTGGTGCTCATAGTTTCAGAAGTCTTGGCCCGAGATAGTCAACTTCACTGCTCTTGGCCAGAGGTGAGGCAGAACATCAAGGTGGAAGGGTACAGAGGAAGAAAGCAGCTCTAAATGTGGCAAACAGGAATCAGAGAGAATTCCACTCATCAGGGACAAAGCACATACCCCCAAAGGCAAACCCCAGTGATCTACCTCCTCCAGCACACTCTACCTGCCTAGAGTCACCACCCAGTCATCTATTCAAGTGGATTAATGCACTGACTGATTAGGTTAAGGCTCTTATAACCCAATCATTTCACTTCTGAACTTTCTTGCATTTTCTAACAACCTAAATTTAAAATTTTGAAACACAATTTTAAAATTTGAATCTTTAGATACTAAAGATTTCACAAATTTATAATGCTAGCAGATAGGCCTAGTTACTTTTTTATTACATACCATTGGAGTTCGATGTTTCACTTTGGTCTGGATAACACCATCTTTCTCAAATTGTATCATATCATTAAGTGGGTCCCATGGTCGGGTACTAGATAAATGTAAAAAAAAAAAAAAATTGCTTAATAACCAAAGAACTTAAGAAAGTTTCTATTCTATGATTAGTTTTTCATTAATTATAAGCATGATTCTAATATTAAAATTTGTCCATTTCTAATCTAATCTTTGGCTTATTTTGTAGGATAACTACTACCATTGAGTTTATAAATAAATGGAATATCAAGTTTAAAATCTCATGCACATGTATATGGTGACCAATAATAAATAACCTAGAATTAAAGGCAACAAATTATGCTAATATATTTGAAATACACTCTTTTTAATTACTTACTCTGCAAATTTGTAATGCCATTCTCCTATGAGAGGATCAAATTCAAATAACTTGCAAGTCCATTCTTCATTTTTTGTTTTCCGATCTCTGGCAGATTGTCTTTGAGCTTCTTCCAAAACATACTTCTCTTGAGTAGCTTCTGTTTGGTCTTTGGCATTTATGGCTCGAGTTACTCGCTGCCAGAGCCTAATACAAGTGCAAAAATGATATTTAAAGAAGGCAACAAAAGCAAAATCTATACAGAACAGGTTTGAATCCTGCTGAGACAAAATAATGCTCATGAGTTCCAACTATGACAAAACTTACACTCATATGCTTAGGAATGAGTCAAGATATAAAGTCCAGTGCCCTAAGAAGAGAAACTAATGGGGATGGGGGAGAAGTTTATTAAATTTATTATATTTGATAATACGCATATGGTAGTTAATGTCATCAACCAAAGACAATAGGAATGTAGTGAAGGTAGGAATCAAAAGAATCTATATTTTTAATAAGTTCCCCAGATGATTCTTACACATTTTGTATAATATTCACTGACCTCATAAAGATAACACTGGTGTAGTACAGTGCTTCTCAACTCTAGATGCAGTACTTATCAGAAAACTTAAAATCAGAATCTCTAGGAGTGGGCTGAAGTATTAATATATTTTTACACTTCCTAGATTATTTTAACGTGCTGTCAGTGTTGAGAACCACTTATTTAAGAAAAAATACTTTGAAAAAAATAATTTTAGCTATAAAATTTAGTTTTTTTATTAGTTAAGTGAAAGTGTAAGATCTCTATCCCATCCTGTGAGAAGGCAACATGTTGAAGCTGAAAGACAAAAGCCTTAGCAATCAGTCAGACTTGAAGTAAATCCTACATCTGCCATTTCTCAGCTGTTGATCTTAGTTTCCTATTTGTCCAAGTTTGTTTCTTCACCTATAGCATATGCTGAATTATATTCACACCTCACAAACTGTTATGTCTTGAAAAAACAGCTTTAGATGGAGAACATCCTATGGTTGTAGCTGAAATGAAATTTTTAAGAACTTATATATTTTCCATTTTTTACAACCCTCAATTTTGAGTATAGAAAAGTACACATAGACATGAATACCCATGAAAGAAGATGATAAGCATGTAGAACACGTAGTGAGGACTAATGTGTATAAGGTACTTGGCAAAGTCTCTTGAATACAATAGTCCTCTTAACACAAAGAAATATAAAGTGCACACATTTTTGATTCAAAAGTGTTAAGTGATCTTATAAGAATTTCATGACCTAAGAACTGAAACTATGACACTAATTTTTGCCCTCTTTTGAAAGGCAAAACAGAATGGAAGAAAAATAGAATCTGACCATTTCTAAGAGATCTACCTGTCTAAATAGATTAAAAAGTAGTAGGGCTGGGGATGTGTCTCAAGTGGTAGCGCGCTCGCCTGGCATGCATGCGGCCTGGATTCGATCCTCAGCACTACATACAAACAAAGATGTTGTGTCCGCCGTAAACTAAAAAAATAAATATTAAAATTTTCTCTCTCTTTGAAAAAAAATAGTTGCCAAGTACGAACTAAGACTCACTAATGGGTTCTATAGTTTTATGCAAACAAAAAAATTTTAAAGTGCTGAAGCAGATGAGAAAGGAAACAATAAGAAATTTTAGTTCTGAGCTGCAATGAAACAAGATCATTTGTATTGTATTTGATATTCACAAATATGAAATTATAAAAACTATTTCACTGAAATAAAATATGACAGCAGACAGAGTGAACAGTGACCACCGTATTAAGGGATTAAAATAAACTCTTTGAGGGGCTGTGGTTGTGGCTCAGTAATAGAGTGTTTTCCTGGCACATGTGAAGCACTGGGTTTGATCCTTAGCACCACATAAAAATAAATAAATAAATATATTATATTACATATATGTTTTATATACATATATATGAAATAGGAGAAGATGAATAAAAAATACTCTTTGATCTTCATAAAGTTAGCTAAGAAATGGTATACTTACTTTTCTGATTCAAAATCATCCTGCTCTTCAAATTTTACAGTGTGTCTTATTAATCTCCATTGCTTAATGTCAGGTGTTGGATTCCAGAAAACCTCGGAATTATCAGTCTTTTTGTCATTAATAAAAACTTCACTATCCTATATTTAAAGAAATTAAACATTAATGTTAAGAATTTTTATTTAGAATGTTCTGGAATGTCCTCCAAAGGTGTTGAAGGCTTGGTCCCTGGCTGGTGGTACTTCCCAATTGGAAGGTGGTAGGAAATTTGGAGGTAGGTTGCCTAGCTGATAGAAGTAGGTTACTAGGGGCTGTGCCTATGAAGGGTATATTTTTCCTCAGAGCCTTTCTCGCTCTCCTTCCTTGCCTTTGGCTGCTGTGAGGTAAGCAACTTTGCTTTACCATGTCCTCTCTTCCTTTACCACAGGCCTGGAAACAATAGAGCCAAGTGACCATGGCTGAAATCTCTGAAACCATGAGCCAAATCAGATCTTTCCTAAGTTGTTTATCTCAGGTATTTTGTCACAAGATGGAAAGCTGACTAACACAGAAATCTGTTAGAGAAGTAGGGTCACTGTTGTGACTATTAAAGGCAATGAACTAATTAATCTGGTGGAGGAAATTTCAAGTAGCATAGCATTCAGGTATTGCTGGATTTTGGCTAGATTAATGGTGAGAACTGGGAGCAAAAGGCCGAGAGGAAAGATTTGGAAAACTTTTACTTTTAGTTAGGCCAGAAAAGAAGTACATGTAAAGTTGCAGCCAAGGAAGGTTGGTTGCTGAAGAGATTACTGCCAATAAAAAGAAATCAAGAGCTAAGGTCATCAGGTGGGGACTGCACATGCACTTTGAAGTTCACATTATGCCACTGTGTGTCTTAGATGCTGGACATATAGCTATAGAATTTAATGTTTGCTCTGCTCTCTCTCTAAGCCCCACATTTTTCCCTTTAGGAATGTTTACCCTGTGACACTGTATTTAGCTTGCTTTTTACTATTAGAAGGGCTCACAGCTAAGAGTTTGCCTTGACTCTTAGGAGACTTTGGACTTGGACTTGTGAACAATGCTGAAACTGTTAAGACTATGAGAACTCTCAGAGATGAACTAAATGCATTTTGCATTATGAGATAGGAATAAACCTTAGGGGGTCAGGGGCAGAATGTTATAGTTTGAATTTGGAATGTCCTCCAAAGTGTTAAAGGCTTAGTCCTCAGCTATTAGCACTACTGAAGGTAGCTGAAACTTTAGGAGGTGGAGTCTGGTTGGGGCAAGGAAGTCACAAGGTTGTGCCTTTGAAGGGTATATTTTTTCTGTAGTCCTTTCTCATTACAGGTTGGGATTACAGGCATGTGCCACCAGGCCCGGCTCTTGAGTTACATTCTTAATGCAACACACAGTAAGTTATATATGTGTTAGCTACTTCTACGGATTTAAACATTTTGGAAAGACTAAATTTACATAAAACTAAATATCACTGATAACAGAGCCATATCAAAATATCTGCTTTTAAGCTAAAGCTTTTAATTTTAATATGATTGTTAATTTTTTTTACATGGAATAGAATTTTTTTTAAGGTTAATATATAAAAATACTTACCCAATGGCCTTCCAATGTAGCTAGGACTTCTTTTCCCAATTTAAGTTTCCCTGATATTTGATTAACAGAATCATTACTCCCTAGAAATGGCTTTCAAAAGATAAAATGTTGGACATTTTAATTTTAAATTATATTTACATACAATGTAGACAAACAACAAAAAGTAATTATATATATATATATATAGTTACACACTACTGAAGATTAAATAGTAAAATCCTGACTCAAATTTTAGTTACAAAATTTTAATACAATTTGAATTGTTGCTGTGGAGAATCTGGGTAAAAACAGACTGTGAAATCCATATACATTAAGAAAGATCACACTGACACATCACTGACTCATGTCCTGTGTTCTCTCCAGTGCTAAGTTCTCCCTAACTCTCAAGACTCTGCCCTATTCAACTGGCGATACATTAAACATAATAACTCAGTAAACCAAAGAGCTTTAATGACCTATTAAAATAAATAACCCCTTTTTAAAAAAAAAACCCATAAATACATAACCAAAAAATCCCCCCAAAACTAAAATTAGAAGAAATATACTTTGGGACTGTACTGCCTTGCTAATATCTTTCCTTACAGACAAAATCTTGATGCTCCAACACTCAAAGATGTAATGAATTGCTTAGGACTTCTTTTGTCATAATTTTCAAACATCAGTATCACACACAGGCAAAAATTTACTAGGGAAAAAAGTCAAAGGGTATTGCATCATATAATACTTCTGAGCTCCTTTTTATTAAAGCAGAGTTGCTGATCAACAAAGGAATAATTCAGCAATAAATATGATTAATAATTCATAGAAATTTTTTATCCGACTATAATATACTGTCCTACAACTAACATTGTGAAAGGTCTTAAAATTTTCCCATCACTCTGAGGCATACCAAATTTTTGAAAGAGCTCCTCAACAATATCTACTATTCTCCCCTCTAGCCTACATGCCCTTCCTCAATGAGACCTTGCCACCCTCCCATTAAGAATCAGGGTCAACATCTCTTCCCCCTGAATTCAGGCAGTCTTATAACTCTTCAACAGAAGATGGTGTTAGCAGTATAATTTGGCTTCTGAGGCTAGGCCATGGAAGGGAAATGCAGTTTCTGCCTTGCTCACTGGAACACTTGCAATTTGGAAATCCTAAAGTAAGAATTCTGTTTTGAAGCTTTTGTGCTGTGAAGAAGCCAAGTCACATGGAAAAACTATGTATATAGGTATCTGGATTGACAGCTCTAGTCCATCAATCATCCCATCTGAAGTATCAGACACAGAAATGAGTTCCAGTTCCCAACTATTGAGTCTCACGTATTCTGAAGTATATTCCTGGGACCCCAGGAAGGGGGTTATACTATGTAAAAGAGATAAGTGATCTCTAATATGCCCTGTCCAAATTCATGACTCACTTACCCCATGAGGTTCAGAACATGATTGTTTTTAAACTGTAAGTTTATGGTAATTTGCTGTGCAAAACATTGAACAATACAACTCTCTCTTAAGTGTACAGAGCAAGAATGCAAGCTGATATATAACTTCTGGTATTTTGTAAAGCCATGCTTTACAGAGAAATTTCTATCTAATCACTTAAGTCTTGTCTCCTATATAATTAAAGTTTTACTAATTAAAGACAAAAAAATTATGGCTTTATGTTAATTCAGATCTGCTCTTTTTAATTTAGCCTTACCCTTATCCCTCAGATGCACCTCTTTAACCTGACATGAAATGTGTGTGTGTGTGGTGTGTGTGTTTTTGTTCTTGTTTTTTTTTTTTTGGTACCAGGATTGAACTCAGGGACACTCAACCAGTGAGCCACATCCCCAGCTCTATTTTGTATTTTATTTAGAGACAGGGTTTCACTGAGTTGCTAAGCACCTCACTTTTGCTGAGGCTGGCTTTGAACTCACAATCCTCCTGTCTCAGCCTCACAAACTGCTGGGATTACAGGTGTGCGCCATCACATCTAGCTTGAGAATTAATTTAGTTCTTAATTAGGAATTAAACTGTTTTCCTTTGTTCAATATTCATAGCACAGCTTCCCTTTAGTTAGATAATATTGTCTATCATTCTCTACTAACCTTTAGTTTAAATTCAAGTATTGCACTGTATCCAGTCTTTTGACATGTAATATTAACTGTTCCACCAAGCTCCAGTGTCATTGTACCATAAAGAATTCCTAAAGAAAAAAATTGATAAAATATTGAAGAGAGAGACATACTGGCCTATAATAAGCAACATTCTGTAATCTAGTTTCCTTTTAGGAGAAATTTATAATTCAGGTACATTCTGTCCTGCTTAATAGATATCTACAATACAGACATAAAGTTTGTTCTGTAGAATATAAATAGATAATAGTTTTAACCACAACATGTATAGAATCTACATCTGTAACTTTGCCTACTCTCTAAAATATATTGGTGATCCCAAAATCAATATCCCCAGTGTTTTTGCAGTTATTTGTAGACATGCATGGGGCAGAAAAATTGGAGTCACCAGATGTGCACATTCCAAGAACTTGATCCAGTTCTCATACTGTTGAAGTATTCTTCTGCAGGATATTTAGTGCCATGTGTTTTAAATTTGTGTGTTTTTCTGCTAAGGATTTTGCAGTTTAAAGGACCCATGTACAAAGAAGGCTGTGATGTACTTTACAGAGGATATCATGTGTATTAAAGCTTCCTTCAGGCAATAGTTACTGTGCTATTGGCTGTTAGTTCAATGATAATGTTATAATTAAATTAAATATTTTTAAGCAGAAACACACATGAAACAAAGTCATGTACTTATTGGCTGACTGAAATATTGTGAAAAGAGGCTTACAAGAACTTAACCTCATATTTCCCCTATAGGGCAATGATTCAGTATTTGTTAACTCAGTGTTTGTGGTGACTTTTATAGAATATTAACTCCTGAAAATATAAGAATCTACTCTGTAAGTGAGGTAAACAACAACAACAAAAACCTACAAAATAAGTTCTGTGGCTAAAAACTGGGAAAATGCTAAGTCAATGAGTTACCTATGTATCTGTTAATGCAATAAGCAGTGAAAGCAGCTTTTAAAATGCAAATGCAGAACGTTTATTTGTAAGAACAAACTAAGCAATGCTTCTTATATTTCTTTGTCCAAGGAACTCTTATTTTATAAAACAATTTGTGAAACTAGCAATTTGGGAAATACAGCTTAGAAAAGACACATGGAAAGTCTTACAAAAGTTATCATTATTTCCTATGCTTTTCTCAGGGGGTTATAATCTTTCTTTTTCCATGCAATAAAAACTTTGCCATGAAAAAAAAAATTCCCTACTGCTAGTTAGGTACGTCATGGGCAGCTATATGAAATAAATGATGAAAAAATTCTAAAATAGTCATTCTTATTCACAATTGCAGATATTTCATTTCATGTTTAAGATCTATACATGGGCCTGGTGCACTGGTGTACAATTATAATTCCAGTGCCTTGGGAGGCCGAGGAAGGAGGATCTGCAAGTTCAAGGCCAGCCTCAGTAATTTAAAGAGACACTATCTCAAAATTAAAAAGGACTGGAGATGCAGTTCAGTAGTAAAACATCCCTGGATTCAATCTCCAGTACCAATAAACAAACAAACAAACAAACCAAAAAAAAAAATAGAAAAGACAAAGCTCTAAGAATTATCTAAGCCTGTGTTAATCCTGAATAAGATTCTTAACTCTTCTGAGTTTCTCTTCTACAAAATAAAGTAACAGTAAAGAATTTCTATGGTTTTGTGAATAAGTTCCAAAAATGAAGGATAATTAACAAAAACGTTACTTTGAAGAAATGTGTTGGAAGGGATGGTACAGAAAATGTCCAAGCTGAGTATTTAAGCTGATACAATGTAGTAAAAAGTTAAGACCGAAAAGATAGATTGACTGCATTCAGATCTTGATTTTGCCACATTTTGGCTAGATGATAATAGAGAAACTGACTTCTTTGCATCTCATTTTCCTTATTTATACAACAGGTATTATAATATTTCTACTTTACAGGGCTGCTGAAATGATTAAATGAGTTTATAAATGTGAAGTAACATACAACAGTTAATTGGGTAGTTTGCCTGTTGTAAATGATAGGTATTAATTAACATCCTATCTGTAGTCTCAATAATTCGAGGAGGGAAGCATAATACATTAACCTTTAAGAAATTACCAAATAGGATGAGAAAAACATTTTAAAGAACTTGGTGTACTGAAAATTAGCAAAATAAATTTTAAACAAGGGTGGTGATGTAAGAAGTTTACTTAGAATCACTTTCTAAGGGCTGGGGTTATGGCTCAGGGGTAGAGCACTTGCTTCACATATGTGAGGCACTGGGTTCTATTCTCAGCACCACATATCAATAAATGAATAAAATAAGGTCTATCAATAACTAAAAAATATTTTAAAAATCACTTCCTAAAAATTTTAAATAATGGGAAGTTTAATCAAATTTCAAAATCTATATATAATTCAAGTGCCCATTATTATAAACCAACCTCTTACAACTAATGTATATATCACAAAAGTCCATTATGAGTGAATTTAAGTCACTACAGAAATATTCTACAGGAAACAATAATTTTAAGTATTTGTGAACCAAGGATGCTTTCAAGCAAAATCGGTATGACTCCGTCAATCTCAAAACAACAAATGTGGTCATACACATTTACCTACAAAGAAGGTTTAAGAAATATCTAAGTTAGGTAGGGAAAATATTTACCTTTACAATGAGCATATGGCATTGTCATTACATAATCTTCACCTCTATTCAAGAATGTTAACCGTGCTTCTCCC
The DNA here is from genome assembly GCF_052094955.1 of Ictidomys tridecemlineatus. Lineage (NCBI taxonomy): Eukaryota > Metazoa > Chordata > Mammalia > Rodentia > Sciuridae > Ictidomys > Ictidomys tridecemlineatus. Next base: position 39,893,612 of record NC_135482.1, on the reverse strand, counting down.
TCTAATATTGCAGATAATGAGTTTCCTGAAACAAATATTATTTATTAAATTTCAAACAAGTAATTCAACTAATTCAAAATGAACAAAATATATCTGGAACAACTACGCATTATAATGGAATATCTTAAAAAAACCTCTTGATCTCAATGTGTCCAAATAATGTGTATTCATTATCTTACATCTAAAACATTTATTCATATTCTTATTCTTTAAAAATGATAACTTCGAAAGGAATAGTTACTATGTTATTTTAGAAGGTCAAATGAAAAATCTCAAACATGTATAATATTCAATAAAACTACTTCATGTATAGCTTACTTTGTCTCTTTTGAATAAAAATATTTCTTATTGGTAAGTCACATAAAGTCACAAGCTTTAAACACTTATAATCAACATAATAATTCTATGGACAATTTTTTAAAGTATGCATAAATCACCAAAATGCAATGGATGATAAAAATGTCATGCTGATTTCTTCCATTTTTTCTCTCCTCATATGCCCAACTTTATCAGAGTTACTACAGAAGTAAGTAAAGTATACAGTGAGTAACCCATTTGTAAATGTAAAGCTTGCATGGAGTCATATAATTATCACCACAATCAACATATAAAACTTACTGTCACCCCAAAAAGTCCCCCTTTGCTTCTTAGCAGTTGATCCTTTCCACCAGCCCCAGGAAATCACTGCTCTGTTTTATATCATTGTAGTTTTATCTATCCTGGAATTTTAATCTTGGAAAGTTCATTTTAATTTTGTTATTGCTTTGTGACCTATACTTCTAGGTATAATCTTGTGCATGTTTTTTTTTTTTTTTTTTTCCCTAGAGCAGGGCGCTTCTAACAGTAGCACAACTGACACTGAAGGCTGAATAATTCCTTGTTGTGGAGTCTATTTAATGAACCGTAGGATGTTTAGTAAGTAGCATCCTTGGCCTTTCAATTATGTCCAAAAATGTCTTCAGACATTGCCAAATTTGCAAAATTGCTCCCAAACTGAGGGCCACTGCTTGGGTATTACAAATACTCATCGTATTTCACAATCCAGTTATAGTTGCTATTATATCACTTTCTGCAAAGTAGAAAAGTATGCACTGTCTAGGTGCATTCTCCTCCAGATCTTTGTGCTATAATTTTATGTGTTATATCTGCATATGTTAATAAAAGTCAAAAGGCAATGCTAATTTTTAGAATAGTAACATGGATCATAAAAAACTGAAATGAAAAAACAGAAATAAAAGGTATTCTTGTATTTACCCAGATATTTACCATTTTTGACAATCTTATGTTCATTCTGAGGATCTGAATTTTTATCTAGTATCTACTTTCAGCCTGAAGAACTTTATTTAGCATATCTCTCTCTCTCTCTCTCTCTCTCTCTCTCTCTCTCTCCCTCCCTCCCTCCCTCCCTCCCTCCTTCCCTCCCTTTCTTTCTTGTATTTCTTATAGTACAAATCTTCTGGTAACAAAGTTTTTCAGTCTCACTTTATCTAAAAGTGACTTTATTCTTTCCAGGCATGTAAGCCCAGTGGCTCAGGAGGCTGAAACAGGAGGATTGCGAGTTCAAAGCCAGCCTCAGCAATGGCGAGGCACTTAGCAACTCAGTGAGACCCTTGCTCTAAATAAAATACAAAGTAGGGCTGGGGAGGTGGCTCAGTGGGTGAGTGCCCCTGAGTTCAACCCCAGTACTCTTCACCTCTACAAGATTTGCTTTTAATCTTTGGCTTTCAATAATTTAACTATGTTGTGGTTGGCCTTCTTCATATTTATACTAGTTGATGTTTTTGATCATGTTGAGTAAATTCAAATATTTAGTTAAGTTTGGGAAATTTTTGGCCATTAGGTTTTCAACTTTTTTCTACTTTACATAAGGGATAATTTCTATTGGTCAAATTCACTTACTCTTTCCTTTGTCATCTCTATTCTAATGTACAGTTCATTCTATAGCTTTTTAATTTCAGATTTCAGCTCTTAATATTTAGTTTTTGGAATAATTTGTATTTTTCTGCTGAGCTCTCCTGTCCTATCTTTCCATTTACTATGAACATGTTTTATATTACCAACTGAGAACACTTATAACTTCTTTAAAATCCTCTGGTGATGTTTCTAACACTATATAGTAGTAATATGAAACAAGTGAAAATAAGTAGTATTTGGCTTTTGAGAAAGTTATAATCTTCTTCATTCCATACACATTATATACATAGGAATAAATGCCAGGTTAACTAAACAACAAAAACATAAAAGTATGAGTTCACATAAGTAAATAATTACCTAAGCTCAAGTTAAGAAAGGGTTTTCTAACCATGACATCAAAACGAGAACCATAAAAGAAAAAACTGATCATTTATTGCAAAATATCAAGAAAGATCACTGCTTTTTTCACTTCTTTCAAATTAACTAATTAAAATTATACAGATAAAAATCATTGCATATAAATGACATTTAATAGTACATACACTGTGGAATGTTTCAGTCTAACATCTATCACACACAGTTATCATTTTTGTGTAAGAACACGATATCCACTCTTGTAGTGTTTTTCAGGAATACAATATATCATCCTTAACTATGACCATACCTACAAGAAAGTTCCTGTACTACCTCTTCCTGTTTGTATCCTTTGCCTGACATCCTAACCACACAGCCCTGCCCCCATAACTATCCCAGCCTCTGGTAACCAGCATTCTATTCTCTATTTCTCTATATATTTCTAGGTTAACTTTTTAGATTCCACAAGAGCAAGATCATGTGTTATGCATCTAATAAAGTGACTTATCAAGTGATATTCTACAAAGGTATCTTTAAGTTTATTTTAATTTAGACTAAGAAAATGAACTAATTCCTCAATCAATATAACTTCCACAAAAACATCCTTACAAGGTTTTTGTATGAGCAAGCCAATAGCAAAGAAGAAATAAGTGTTATTAAAAAAAAAGTACCCAATAATGGCTACATTTCTTTCAGATTATAAAGGAACAGATAGCTCTCAAATATAAATTGTATCATAACAGGATTAAAAAAGCCAAGTGTGGAAATAATATCACAAGTGAGCTAGAATCTTGAATTAATAAAAATTGCTGAGTGGTATTTATACACAATGGAATATTACTCAGCCATAAAGAAGAGTGAAATTATGGCATTTGCCAGTATATGAATGGAACTGGAGGCAATCATGCTAAGTGAAATAAGCCAATTCAAAACACCAAAGATCAAATGCTCTCTGATATGTGGCTGCTGACTCACAATGGGAGGGTGGGGAGTATAGGTTCACCAGATTGGACACGGAAGAAAGGAGGGCAGGGAGAGAGAATGGGAATGGGAAAGACAGTAGAATGTTCATATATAAATACATGAGCAATGTAACTCCACATCATGTACAATCACAAGAATGAGAAATTATACTCCATGTTTGTGTAATATGTCAAAATACATTCTACTCTCATGTATAACTAAAAAGAACAAAAAAATGAGTTTGAAAGAAATGGAAATTTATTTTTATTTATTTTTATGTGAATCCAATATTTTCTCTTTTTATTTTTTTAATTTTTTTTAGTTGGTTACACATAACAGTACAATGAACTTGACATATCATACATTTGAATCAGATGGGATATAATTTCTCATTTTTCTGAGTATACAGGTTGCAGAATCACATTGGTCATGCAGTCACATATATACACAGTATAATACACACAGTAATAATAATAATAATAATAATAATTATTATTATTATTTCTGAGAGTAAAACACACACAATACTCATAAAAGTCATTTGTATTGTAGCCAGGATAGGGGGTGGGAAGATGGCGGGAAAAGAATAATCTAAACATGAAATGTGTTTAACCTGGGCTGGGAATGTAGCTCAGTGGTAGAGCACTTGCCTAGCATGTTTGAGTCCCTGGGATCAATCCCTAGCACCCCCAAAAAGAATACGTTGACTTATTTCTTTAGGAGAAAATAAGCAGTCACCTTCTGAAGTTAAAAAAAAAAAGGCAAAAACACCAAACCAAACATTAAAGGAACAAAATATAAAGATATACACAATGTTTCTGATCAAAAATTACTCTTGGGGTGGGGGGGTATAGCTCAGTGCCTCTCATGCAAAGGCCTGGGTTCAATCCTCAGCACCATTAAAAAAAAATAAAAACAAAAACAAAACACTACCTTGAGATTTGCCTAACATGGACTTATCTCTGGTTCTCTATCCTCTTAGGAAACCAGACCTTAGATTTCTGTCTTTATGTTTTATTTATCATTTTATATATTTATTTTCACTTAGGTTTAAAATTCTTCAGTTGAAATAGAATTCTTTGATCTTTTTCCATACAAAAATGTTTAAAAAACAGCATTTAAAGGTATATATTTCCTACTAGTATATATTATTGACAATGATTTGTCTGAATTGTCAAAATTTTTATATTAAGGTTCCCTATTATGTTCTCCCTCGTACTTGGAAAAAAATTTTATTGGTATATTATTTGGCCCAAGGTTAAATATCATTACCAGGTGACCCTGGACTAAGTAATCTGACCATACTTAAATTTTCTCTATATACTAAAAAACTAAAACAGAAAGATTGATCCCTTGGGTACACTGAAACAAAACAAAACAAAACTTGGTAGAGCTAAAGGCAAAAGAAATTCATTATGCATTAGAAGGCTATAATGGGTATTCATTCTATCTTTTCTTAAGTGATGTTTGTGATGAATTTACAGACATGTGTTGAACAGTTATATGAAATGAGCCATACCTCTATTTATGAATGGTCACTATTTAAGTAAAGATGATATTTAAAATGACATATACATTCATTGCTGAAAACAAGTTTTTTTTTTTTTTTTTTTTTGGTAAACAAAAATCTACCAGAAAATATTACTTCTCTGGAAAGTGTACAGATTGGGATGGGGGGAACTTACCATAAAACTTGGACTTAGCCAGGATACTGCCACTAAGGCAAAATCCATCTTTTCGGTTACTAACATAAAAGGCAGATATTGGTGGATGGTGGGACACCTATTGAAAACAGGAGAAACAAAATGTAATAAAATAAGCATATTATATTACTATTATCAAAGGTTCAAGTCTTATAATAAGTGAGAAGAAACATTTGGTTATTAAAAAAATTAAATATTGGTTGTTATAGTAACTAGCTTTCCCTGTTACCAAGGAAATCTACCTCCTGGCATTCATACCAAAAGGTAGGATTCCCTTATACTGAACCACAGATGGTTTGTATGGAAATGTTAGTATATAATTTCTGACATTAGGTTATAAGTTTCCATTTGGGAGTTTTTCTGATCTCTCTCTCTTTCTCTTTTTCATTAACTCTGAGAAGCCAGTTTTCATGCTGTGAAAAACTCCATGGAGAAGTTCATGTTCTGAAGAACTGAATTCTCTTGCCCATAGTGAAGGGAGGAACCTGGAAGTGAATCTTCCAGCTCAGTCAAACTGCAGATGACTGCACAATTGACTAACATCTTTTTTTAAATTATTTTTTAGTTGTAGTTGGACACAATACCTTTATTTTTTATTTTTATTTTTTTCCTGTAGTGCTGAGGATTGAACCCAGGGCTCCGCATGTGCTAGGCAAGCACTCTGCCACTGAGCCACAACCCCAGCCCCATGACTCACATCTTGATTGCAAATGCATGAGAGATCCCGACCCAGAACCACTGAGTTAAGTGGATCTCAGATTCCTGAACTTCATCATATATTACATATCATTTTAACTCATTCATTTTGGACAATAATCTGTGACACTGCAGTGTCTAAGTAATATTCTTAGTTATTCTTGGTTATTCTCCATATGGATTACTGACCTGGCTGTAGGAAACTAAAGTTTGACAAACATGTTAATAATTAATGTTTTCAATATACTTATATCTTCTAATTTCTGAAATGAGATAAAGCTAAAATTTAAACTCTTCTCAAACTTCTCAACTTTTGAAGGATTTTAGTAAATTAAAATGCAAGGTGGTGTCATCACTATTTTTTAAAAAATTAATATAGACAAGTAGTTTCAACCTGAGGGGTTATCAGAAAGAATCTCTAAGGGAAGAGGAAGACTTCCAAAAGACACAGGGTCTCATCCTCCCTACATTCAGGGAGAGAATTATTATAAGGAGTGATTGTTACTGAGAGAGAAATCATATTACTCAGATTAGTGCAGACAAGGGAGAATATGGAAAATCATGAAAACATATGCACATAATTAAAGTTTAAAAACTAAGAAAATCTGGGACTGGTGATGTGCACCTCTAGTCCAAATTATTTGGGAGGCCAAGGCAAGAGAATCCCTTCAGTATAGGAGCTAGAATCAAGCATAGGCAGCATAGCAATACCCCATTTCAAAACAATAAACAGAGACTTGGCTCTATGGCCCCTTCTCTTTGGTGAAGTCTGTCTCTTGTCATTTTTGCAATAAACCTGCTGTGTGCTTGCTAAAAATAAAATAAGAATAAATAAGTAAATAAATAAAATTAAGGTCTGAGTTCTGTCTCTAGCACCAGAAAACAAACTAAAAAACCCCCCAAACTGAAATATTTTCTTACTACTTACTATGTATACAACAAAAAGAATTGGTACCATCCCTAACCAGGGATATAAATATTCTGTAATAAGGTAAACAATACTAGTGTTAAAGTAACGAGCTTAATAACAACAACAAAAATCACACACACACGCATACACACACAAAAAAATACAGACATTTGAGAAGGGAAAAATCACTGAGAGTTGTAGTTATTGAATAATGAGAAATGATAAGGTCAGAGTTTGTTTAGAAGAAAAATAGCTAAGAAGAAATATTGGTGAGAGAAGTAAGTATAAAAATAATGAGGCAAGAAAGTATAACATTACCTAGTTGTGAATATATAGGGTTCTAACTACTTGGAAAAGCATTTAATCTGAGATAAATTTAGGAAAAAACTGTAGGACCCTGAACACCACAAAAATTGGTATAATTCTAATTTCAGAACTTAAGAATTCTGCACACTATCAATAAAATGTTTTGGAAATATAAACTTGGCCAAAATTAATAAATAATAAGTGTTTGTAGAAAGGTAGGGAGTAAAAAATAAAAATTTTTGGTCAAAGGATTCTATGACTGTAACAATAATGCTTAGGAGTATGGTATTTAGTAGCATATAGTACTAAAAAGTTAGATGTTTACTAAGCATTCACTTATTAGAAAGGTTAAACAACCATCATGAGTTTACCGAGATAATATTTTCTTTCTTTCCTTCTTTTTTTTTTTTTGGTGTTGCGTCTCTACCAACTGAGCTACATCCCCAACCCTGAGATAATATTTTCTATAAAAATGTCCAAATAACTTCCAGAACAATTTTGTTTCTGTAACATGCATTTCCAATACCTGTTCAGCAATATAAAATGTTTTGCTATTTGTTTTGGGATGAATCCATAGACAACGGAAAGTCTCCCCAAGTATGGGATTGTAAGGTTTCTTCAGTCCCTAGTTTAAAAAAAAAAAAAAAAAACAGAAGTTTTAAATTACAAATAGAAAAGATTCAAAGTAGTTTAAACCAGTCAAAACATGATTGACTATCATCTGGAAGACATTCTTATAAAATTTCATAGCAAATGAAATCTATCTGAAATAAGACAACTTCAATCAAAATAAAGGTCTAAATAATCGAGCATTTTATTAGTAATTGCCAATAAATAATCTAAATACTGCACATGGAAAATAAGAAACTAAAAAAGCTAAACAAAGTAAAATATAAATATTACCTTTGGCTTTTTATAGAATCCTGACAAATACCATTTCACTACTTTCTTTAAACGGAAATAAGGATTTTCTTCCAGGGCAGCCCTAAAAAAAAAAACAAAGTATTAAACAGAAAAGTTTAAAGGCTAGGTCACAAATTCTCCCTCAAATATATCAGTCAATAACTAAATAAGAGATGATTGGAAAAACATAATTCATATTTAATAAACAGCAAGAACAACCATGTAAATTGATTCCTGAGAATCATTTTTCTTAATCTAGTCACTTCCCCTACCCCACATTTCTCCCATTCTTTGATAAACTGCCCAGGGGTTCTGTGAGAAATTGGGATAAACACACACACACACACATTTTGGAATTTCTGCACTGCACAACACCTAGCATTTACAGTATTGAACAGTGGCCAAAGAGCCCCATGAACAATTTTGTTAGAGGTCCTCAGCCCCAATCAGTGAAGGCCCAATGTTCATTTGGTTATCTTTCCATTCAGCTTCCTAAATGGAAATATTAAAGCAAAGTATTAAATATGCTTGTTATTAAAGTTGACTATAGAAGTGGTAGAGAGAGAGAGAAAAGTATATCATTCATTACAGCCTAACTTTGGAAAGGTATAATTAGTGAAAGAAGCATTCTTGAGAATCTCTAAAATCATGAAGCATCTTCTATTTTAAGAAATAAGAATATACTTACTCAGACAGGAAATCTGCATGATAGTAGTAATCTGAAAGTTTATCCAGAAAAGAACGGGGTTCTAAAATAAAAGTGGGCAGAACTACCCTGGACAGGTCCATGCCAGGACGGACCTGTTTCAGCAATGTCCAGATAAGGCTCTTGTTTTCTTCAGACACAGTTTCTGTTTGAGAAGCCTCACCTGCCTTTAACAAAACATATTGAAACATTTATTTCACACACACAGATATATAGACAAGACAACTAATATTAAAAATATGATTTTTTTTCCAGGACTACTCCAAACACTCTTAAAAGGTAGAAACAATTCAAATAATAAATAAAGTCTATAGCTATCAAACCTTAAAAAAGGGAGCTGTGAGAGACATCAAAATGAGCAATATATATGGAAGATCCACTCTAAACACTTTATCCTATTGTTTTATACTACATTTACTTCTCAGAACTTGCAATAGTTAAGAAAATTACAAACTCATGTTTCCTCGAAATTTAGTTTGCATCTGGAAATGACATCAGGCAGTATCCTACTTCAAATGCAAACCTTAAGAAAATATAATCTTTTTAAGGTACTGGGGATCAAGCCCAGGGCCTCATGCTTGCTAGACAACACTGCCACTCAGCTGTATATCCAACTCTTATAAACTTTAAATTTAATAGACTATATTGGTATTTGTATAAGTGTGTATGTTTGTTTATAAATCCTGATATATTTTATATGTATATAACCATAGGCACCATGCAAATATTCTCTTTCAAGCAAATAATATCTACAATATCATTTGGAAACTGCAATGACTTTAGGAAGCCAGAATTTCTCAAAAAAAAAAAAAAAAATAGACCTTTACCTCTCCAAGTTCCTCATGGCTCTGTTCTGTGTAGGTGGTCTCCTTTAAAGGCTCAACAGGCTCAGGTTCAATGTATGAGTCATCCTGCCTTTCTGATGTATCTGTGTCACTTTCTTCACTTTTCCCCATCACCTCATTGTCTGACTCATCATGCTCTTGATCATTTTCTTTATCAGATTTGTCAGAGTACATATCTTGGTCCTTAAAATGCTGTCGTTCAATTTCACTATCATTTAACCTTAAGAGAATTATTTAGGAAGAAGAATAAAAGAAGTTAGGAATACTTAATGTATAAATTAGAATAAAATGTAACACTTATTTTGAATTTACTATGTACTAGTCACTGTTGTATTTTATATAGTTTAGTTCATTTAATCCTCAAAATTACCCTAGGAGATAGGTAATATTATTATTTTACAGATAAGTATATAGAGGCACAAAGAAGTTAACTAAAAATCTAGGGAGATGTTAAAAGATAACAGTCTGAGCTTTTTACCTTTCTACTCTTTGGGCTAAAATCTTCCAAAAGCAAGATCTTAGACTACCCCTTGTTAGATTTTTCCCCATAGTTTTGCAAGCATCATCATTTCAAGTAAGCTCCCTGTCACTTCCGGTCTTAAAACTGTCAGAAAAGTTCATCAGGTTATCAAGTGAACTCAAATGAATTTTGACTTTTCACCTGTAAAAGTCTACAAAGCTACTCACAATGAGTCTAATAAGAAGAAAAAAAATGGAAAAGATTAAGTATTTGTATTGAATTCTATTTAATATTTGTCTGATAGACTTAATCTTCCAGGAAGAATAGGAAATGTAAGCTTCAGCTTAAGGAAATCAATCTATTGGCATAAAATTGAAAAATCTGCTGTATTCATCTTATTCTCACTTAAAGTGAACAGGGGTAAATAATCTGTACCAAAGGTGAGAAATCTTCAGAAGAGGTCAACAGGCACTCATTCCTATATTATAGTGGTCCTACTTCACTCCTGTCCTATCTCATTCAGATTCCAGGTTTTAGATTAACTAAACCTCAGACTATGGGTCTGCAGAAAAGGGTGGTTAAAGGTTAGGTAATAGAAGCTTTAAAGTTTTAAAAAGTGTTAGGCAAAAGTCTAGGAAAAAAATGCTCTCCACTCCCTGTGGTCTGAGCTGAACATCAGTCTAACCTTGAGAAAAAGAACCTTAATTCTGATGGGAATGGAATAAAAGCTGCAGAGTAGAAGCTAATATGTGGGGAGGAAAAGAGAAGGGCTAATGTTTTCCCTCCTAAGCAACAAAAGAAATCAGCACTTGAATAAAGCCTTTATACTGATGCCCAGTTCCTTGGAGAAATATTTATTAGTATTAACTACAATGAATGGTCTAGGGGCTAAAAGCACCAATTGGAAAAAGTTTCAGCTCAAAATGCTTAACAATATGAGAAAATTCCACAAATACTATGTAGAGGAAGTCTTCTGCCATTACAAAAAAAAAAAAAAGCACTATAGAAGAGCAACAAAACAACAAATTACATGTCATTGTTATGAGGCAGAAAAAGTTTCACAAACGATGTTATTGAAACTGATTGTTAAATAATACATAGAATTATGGCAGGAAAAAAGAGTAAGAAGTAGAATTCTTTTGGGGGAGGTGGTAACTGGGGATTGAACTCAGGGTTACTCGACTACTGAACCACATCCCCAGCCCTATTTTGTATTTTATTTAGAGACAGGGTTTCACTGAGTTGCTAAACACCTCGCTTTTGCTGAGGCTAGCTTTGAACTCACGATCCTCCTGTCTCAGCCTCACGAACTGCTGGAATTACAGGCATGTGCCACTGAGCCTGGCTAGAATTCATGAGAGGAACCCTATGCCCAAAGTTGAATAGTTAGCATAGCTATAACTGGGGAATACAGAGTATTGGATAGAATAAAGGAAATACACTTTTATACCTGATCCTAGCAAACAAATTTTAAAGGCTTTAGGCCTCATCATGAGAAGAAGATAGGCAGATTTTAATCTACATACATTACTAAAATACTAGGATTGCCAAATAATCTAGTACACACCATGCTCTCTGAAATCAATACAAATTACTATTTACTTACTGGAAGTTGTCACCACTGTGGAGATTGTTTGCACGTAATAACCCATACAATGTCACATGTGTGTTATCTGATGAAATGCTAAAGTCATGTTCCTTTCCTTCTCTGATCATTGTGCGTTTAAGAAGACTAGAACATTTCAAAGCCAACTCTAAAGCATCCATCCAGCACCTTCCTAGAAGAACACAAATTTATAAGCAGTACAATTAAATTAAAAGCATCCATCTTATAGTCTCATTACCTTTAAAGATACCATAATTTCTTTGAGAAACACTGGAAAAGTTAACATGAACATAAAATTTGCTAAGATTTTCTAATGCAATATCTGTTTTACAAAAGCTTTTTACATAATAAGCATCTATGAACTACTGATAAATGAATAGGACATAACATGAATTAGCAAGAATACCTAGTAAAATGAATAAACTTTATTTTCCAAACCTTAGAACACTAAGATGTAGCATAATTTGAAGTACCAAGCAAAGTACAAATATATATTGAAGGGGTTATGTTTCAACTAGTAAATAAGCTATCTGAAATAATGTTTTGTCATTAATAGGAGGTCTGCTCCCAGGCTTAACATCCATCATGCTTATATATATGAAAATGTGGGGGGCTGGGGATGTGGCATGTGTGGGGCGCTGGGTTCGATCCTAAGCACCACATAAAAAACTAAAATAAAATAAAGATGTTGTGTTCGCCGAGAACTAAAAAATAAATATTAAAAAATTCTTTCTCTCTTTAAAAAAAAAAAAGAAAAATTTTAAGTCAGGAAAAAGCCTATATAATGCTATCACTAACTGCCATACTTGTTACGAGAAAATTAATAGATTTATTTTTTAAATCAGAACTGCATTAGCAGAAAAATGTTTATATATCTTTAAGTGCTCTCCAAATTCAAATATATTTGTTTTAAAATGTGATAGCAATATCTGCTACACAAAACAGTTTCATATCAAAAGTTCAGGTCCATATTTTAATTAAAAATAATCTTCTGGTAAAAATCAGCTTTGAAAGCTTAGAAGATTCCCTACTTCAAGCTAATAAAAACTATGCAACATAAAAGCACAGAGCCATTATCAATTATTAAGCTTTTAAAGTTACCTTGCTTTCATATAAGTTTTGCTCTCCCCATATTTGCTTCATGAATGAGGTATCAAGTTATAAAGTATAAAATAAAGACTATGTACTTTAATATTTTTTTACATAAAATAAAACCAACAGTATATGTGTCTCATAAATGTTACTATTTAGTGATGAAATATAAACAAATGTATCTCCAAAAATGATAAAACTTTATAATTTACCAAGAAGAACACTAAGAAGTCAAAAAGGGATTAATGAGTAAGTGGAGGATGAAGAAGGAAACTAAACTGCTAACACATGGCTCAATTTTAAGATGTTTCTTTCCTGTCAGATTTCTGTCTACCAAGTTTACAACACATAAAATATTCTAAGTAACTTATGGTTCCAATATTTGTACTTCAAGTTATACTAAACACAGACTTCCTCCAGGAACAATACAAAGTGATACATAAAAAAGCTCTTAAAAATGAAAACCAAAATCCTGTCCATCAAAAATTATACTTACCATCTGACTCTGAAGTAGCTCGGATGATCAAATAACTGCTAGGTAAGGGCTGAGTTATGGACCCAACTGCTTCACCTTTTGGACCCTTAGTAATAAAATAAATTGTGTATAATAAGAATTAAGAAATCTTAACTTTGTATTATCTATCATTATTTACAATAATCTAAAGCAGGCATAGATTCTAATTTAAAAGCAAACCAGCTTTAATCTCATTCTTCCTGAGAATGCAAAGGTTAAATATTAAGGCAAGATTTTTTCTCCAAAAAATTCACCTCCTTAACAGAAAACTAAACAAATGATAATTAGCATCACTTAAATATTATCTCTACATATTGTCTACATATTAAAGAGACCTAAAATTTACCATAATAAACCCAGAGAATTTCCATTCCACAAATACCACTAGATAAGAAACACTAAATTTCTAGAAGTCTAGCGAAAACAGCTGTAAATATAGTTCACAAGTAAAACAGAATTACCTAAGCCCAGAATGGAACTAACTCTGTAATACTAAATTTACTGCTACAATGACTACTGAACTAAAGATTAAAAGTTCAGGTCTTTTTTTGTGTGTATGGATATTGTCTAACTGAGCGTGCATGCATGCACATGCACACACACACACACACACACACACACACACACACACACACACAAACACACAAAGTGAAGCTACTTGAACTTAGCACTAATCTCAGGTGGTTTTCCTTAAAAGAGAACTTCCAACCCTTATTCAAGGGTAATTGACCTTCTTAGAAAATAAAGATCACTTTATAAAAATTTAAACTAGATCCTTGATTTAGTATGTCTTGCATGGCAACTGCTTGTAGAATGCCTTGAAAGTTAATCACCTAAGGCACTTCTTCTTCCCTGCTTACTTCTGCTTTTACAGCACATTAGTGACCTCAGTAGTGCTCTTTAGTTATAAAAATGCTGAGTTCCATCCTTAGAGCTGCCTTTCTTAACTAGGACAGCTTCTACTTCTAGACTCCCCATCTCACATTGACATCACTACAGGAAAAATCACAAAATACACGGCAGTTTCTGTTTTAGGAGTTCTTACCATTCTGATGAAGAGGAAAAAGTAAATATAATGCAATGTTATAAAGAGAGTAATTAAAAATTTACCTAAACAGTATAAATTGAATCCCCAAGGACAAGAGAAATAAAATGCAATATAAATTTGGGAAATATTTTCTGGAAAAATTGTTCAAGTTAGATCTTAAAGATAAACAGTCTTTTGGTGCATGTTACATTGTGATTACAGACAGGAAATAATGCTCTCAAAAACAAGAATAACTTTGAGTTCTGGGAAGACAGAAATCAACTGATTGATTTATCGTAATTCTACTCAGATTTTCATCTTTACTTTTTACCTTGAAAAGTGCTTACATTACCTTTACTGCCCAAATAGATTGCTCCAATGGATGGAAAAGTTTGAAACAAAAGCCATCTTTTTTTGATGGACGCTCAATGATTTCACAGGCATTCAGAAGGACTGTTCCAACCCACTGACCATTTTTTTGTGTTTTATATATCAGTAGCACCCCAGGTTTCAACACACACCACAACTTGGTCCAGCTCTTTAAAGTACCACGAATCTACAGAAAGATAAGTTCATTTAAGGAATAAATATTTGTTCTTCTTGTCCATAGATACAAACTGAATAATTGCAAATAGGATTTCAAAGTATCCTTAGCATGTACATTTTTTTATATTTCTTTAAAAAGATATCACATGGCAAGCACTGAATATAGATGTGAAATAATATGGCTCCTACTTGTAAGGACTTTATGGGGAGGAGAGTGCTGGGGATCAAACCCCGGGCCTTGAACATCCTGGGCAAGTATTCTACCACTGATTTAGTGGTAGAATAAGAATTAAGAGATCTTAACTTTGTAAGATGTTTTGAGACAGGATCTTGCTAAGTTGCTAAAGCTGACCTTGAAATTGCAAACCTCCTGCCTCAGCCTCCAAAACAGCTGGGATTGTAGGCATGTGCCACATGCCCAGCAGCAACTTAAGTTTCAGTAGAAGACTAGTTCAACAGTTAAAGAAAATGAACCAAGTAGAAGAGTTTCCAGAGTCAGGAGCCATTAAAATATACTAGTACTGGGCTGGGGATGTGGCTCAAGTGGTAGCGCGCTCGCCTGGCATGCATGTGGCCCAGGTTCGATCCTCAGCACCACATACAAACAAAGATGTTGTGTCCGCCGAAAACTAAAAAAAATAAATATTAAAAAAAAATTCTCTCTCTCTTTAAAAAAAAATACTAGTACTGCAGTTCTTTTTGTAGCATTTATAAAGCTGTAACTTTATGTGAATAAATGGTTATTTTTGCCTTTTCTACCTTTTCCCCCTTATCACTGCATCAATAGTGCTAAAAACATTGCTGGCACATACCAGGAATTCTCTAGTGGATGAATGGTAGGAATGAGAAAGAACCTCTTCCTTGACCCTTAAAGTGTCTTCCAAAATTACTTTGTTTTTAGTGGTTACATAAAGCATGATATGTAAATTTCTTGGAGGAAATTTTAAAACACAAATTACATGAATCTTCTCATAAAATGTTCCTTATCCTAAGATTTAATGCTATGTTAATAAGCCTATACTTATTTTCAATCATTCTCTATTTCTAAAATCTATTGAAATTGTTTCTAGGCAACTTACTGAATTCACAATATTAAAAAGAATGTTAAAATTTAGAAATTTTAAAAATAGGAATTATCCTCACTTTTATTTACTTTAAAGCATCTGTTCTCTTGAGGTACTTACATAAATTATGAAATAAATGTAGGATTTCCTAACCCCCAAATAGATATACTGCAGTAATTCTAAATGAGAAAAATTGAAAAGGGGTAATTTGGAGCCAGGTATAAGAAAAGTGAAAAATTTTAAGAAAAAGGAAGATATACATGTAAAAGAGATGGTACGACAAAAGAAGCAAAAGGAAAGGAATTACCCTCAGATAAAATTCTTAATGATAAAGACAATACTTCACAGAGGACAAATTACCAGAATGTAGGTTTTAAAAAGCCAGTGAAGTGTTTTAAAAAGCCAGTAGGGGGTAGGGAGCAAGATCTGGAGTTAAAACATTTCTAAGTAGAGCCAAATTAAACCAGAAGGTGTTTTCAGTATAAGATTGAAGACAATCTTGGTGTTACTTAAATTGTCAGGGAAACTACCATTAGATTGCCAATTTAGTGAGAACTTCCATAATAGGTTTCATAAGGGTTATTAGGTTGGAGGTCTTACCAACTCTTGAGCAAACTGGAAAGCCTTCAAGGATGTGGTGAATCTTAGGTGAATGCTAGCAGTAGCTAGGTATAACAAATTTCTGGGAATTAAAATCTTATAAGTTTATTCTTTTTTTTTGCTTTTCTTTTGCAGTGCTGGGGAGTGAACCCAGGGCCTCATGCATGCTAGATAAGCACTCTACCATTGAGATATCCCCAGCCCTACAAAGAGTAGTTTGAAAGATTCTTACCAGATATCCCTCAGATAAAAATGAGGAAGAGGATAGAGTGACTGAGATGAGAGAAAAGGAAATAAAAATAAAAATAACCAGAGGTCAAAAGAATAGCATATGGAAGTAGCAATATGTATGTCTAACTAATACTTTTCAAATGGTAACTTTTATATTAACTTTGCCTCATTTTTTCCTCAATAATGCATATGAAAAGTATACAACAATAATTTGAGTAGTAAGCAAAATACTTAACATCATACATAACATCACACAAAAGTCTTTTTAAAAGAAATGCTATGCATATTTGATCCTAAATTGTCAAGAGAGATATTAAAGTTCCTTCTCCCCATTAAGATTGGAACATAAAACCTCTGAGATACACTTAATAATTTGCTCACCAGTGAACAAGGATCACCTAGCAAGTGTCTTTGGGCTTTCAGTACACTCTGGATTTTTCCATTCTAGTAGGTAAATATACAGCAAGCTGAACTCAAGATGCAAACTCACTGACCTTTAACCAGTCAGCCATAACAATAACAGAAGGATCTGTGATGGTACTGAGCAACTCCTTCGTGGCTCTTTTCTTTTCTTCTCGGTAATTTTTCTTTTGCACCTATTTTATATAAATAATGGAAAAATTAAAAACTCAATGGAAGCATTTTTTTTTCAATTTTTTAGGTCTAGAGAATGTAGTCTATGAACTGCTAAGCCTCATGAGCATAAAAAAGTTATCATGTATTTGGATGGCTGTTTTATATCTGGGAGAAATTTTTTAGAAAACCTACATTGCTTAAAACTAGCTTTTCTGATTACTCGTTCAGTTTTCTATGGCTTTAAAAATAATTTTATCTCTTTTTAATTAAAACATACATGAATACAATCTCATGGCAAAAATTTCAAACAGCACAAAGCTAAACTCTTTATTACATTCCATCTTCTTCCAATCCCCAGAACTAGCCCCAGTTAACCTTCTGGAAAACCATACTTTCAGACTTATTTCTATGTATACAATCTATAGAAATACATAGCCTTTGTAGTTCTTTTTTTAACACATAAAAAATTTCTCCCATTTAATATTTTTTTGGAGACTGCATGACTATCTTATTTTTTTTAATTACTCCATAGGATTCCTAGTAGGAAAAAATAATGAGAGAGCTAACATTGATGACAATCTATGAACCAATCAAGGGCTTCTTCACCTGTATTCCAATTACCTCATTTAAACATCACAATAACTTTTTGAAGTAGAACTATTATTAACCTTATTGCACAAATGAAAAAACTGAGGCAGAGAGAGTACCTTGTCCAGGAACATAGGAAATTGTAGAGTCAGGATTCAAACAGAGGCAGACTGCCTCTCAAAGCTATGCTATGTACTTTTAGGTTATATTGTACCATTTGTTTTTTAATGAATTCTCTTAAGGATAGCAATCTACTTTGCTACTAGTTTTTGTTTATTAGAAACAATGCTGCAATTATTTGCAAATGAAGCCTTGTTTTCTTTCCTAATATTAAAATGTAAGATATAAACAATTAAAAAACCATAGATGAAATTAACGCACTCAGAAGATCAAAGTTTTACCTTCATAATTAAGTTACTTACGAGATAATGTGGGAAAGCAGCAGTAAATTAATAAAGTATTATTGCTTTCTTTACATTTGGATATAGGAAGAGTAATGACAACCTATTGGTGACTACATTTTTCAAAAATTACAATATAAAATCTTCTACCAGAAAAGTTCCATTTAATGGAAAGAGACTACACATGCAGAATAAAATTTTAATAATTTTATACCCCCAAAGCATTAGACTTTTGGTCTTTTTAAATATGTGTATCTAAACTAACAGATTTAATATGAGATTGCAAATGCAAATGTATACAGGACTAGCTAGGTATGGAATACAATAGGTAAAACATACTAACTAAGGACAGGAGACAATTAAAATCATGTATTCCTTAAACTTCAGCTTCTAAGACCATTGAGTAAGACAGGTCTAACATTACATATTTCTTAAGAGAAATAGGAAATCTGGACTTTAAATTGCTGGCTCAAAATTTTACAATGTGATTCAGGTCAAACAAAATATATCCATCCACTCATGGGTCAAATTTAGCAAACGACTAGGCAGTTAGCAAAATGTAATTTCATGGGTACCAGTGATTCCTAACAGGTGTTTCAGAACACGGTGATATGCCCACTCACCCGTGAAGAGATACCAGGTCCTTAAAGCAGGCTGCTCTGGACAATTATCAAGCAGTCTCATCATCTGACTTCCTTGACCATACAAATAACAACATTTTCTTTGTGTGCCTGTTCAACTGTCCCTTGAGGTATTTTAAATCCTCTTTTAGGAATGCACATGAATATTTCTTAATAGCTTGCTTTCAAAAGCACATACTAAGCATAATATAAGTTATTTTCCAGAAATAATTATGGAAACTAACCTTAAGAGATTCTTTTTTTGTGAGCTTGCTTGAAGTTGAACTGTCCTTTTCTGAGCCATTATAAAGTTTAGATTCAGACTAAAATCACACAGAATTGAAAAGAAGAGAAATAATTAAAACCTTCATTTAATCTACACATGTCATATAGAACTTAAAGTTATGCTTCTCACATTCTTCCCATTTACTGCTATCATAAATAAAAGTAGATTTTCAAATACTGGTTTTTCCTATATAGTATTTGTGTTTTGTTTTTTTTTAAAACATGTCAGGAGCTGCAGGTGGAGCTCAGTGGTAGAGTGCTTGCCTAGCATGTATAAAGCAGCACTGGGTTCGATCCTCAGCACCACATAAAAATAAATAAATAAAATAAAGATATTGTGTCCATCTACAACTAAATATATATATTTTTTAAATGTTAAACCTACAAATATTCAAAAGTAAAAACTTGTAAAAAATTAACCTGCAATGTGAAGCTAAGTAAAGAGCATTTCCAAATTTTTCCATTCTATTATTCAGAGTATTTCTAAGAATACACACAATTGTGTAATTATTATTAGGATAAAGTAAGCCAAACAATGTTTTTTTAAACAATTAAAGTATTCTAAATAAAAATATACCATGAATATTTTATCATGATGCTGCATATACTACCCTATAACTAGTCTTCCTCCAATGAGAAGAAATAGTCTTCAGAAATTAGTATTAGACTACCGTAATTCAGACAGTGTTTACACACCAATATTCCTAGGGTCTACTTCTTCCTACCTATCCAAGGACCTAGTGTCTTAAATTTGCTTCCAGACTTTTAGTTGATATTTCACATTCTTATTTAATCTTCATAATAACCTTGAAAAATGAGAATAAGAGGCAGTTTTATCTCTGTTTTATAAGTTATGAAAGGGAGGTTCAGGGAGATTGTTTTTCCAAACTTATCATTAACATAGCAGTGATCAGAACTTGGGTCTCCTAATCCAGTACCACTAATCTTTCACCACAGTAGGAAAGCATAAACCCACAAGCTATGTCTATTAATCATGGGACAACAAAATTAAACATACTCCTTTCATGTCCTCTAATTGTTATTTTTATCTATTGTTCAACATAGGAGAAAGTACTTGATGTTCTTAGCAATATTCATAGAGCAAGGACATTACAAGGGACTTAATCCAAATATGGTTTTGAAATGTCAACGGGTCAAATCTGCATCATATCACTAGAAAAAATCAAGGATGAAAACTGTTGGATGCAAACTCTCAATTTTAAGACCCATGAAGGCAGACATCATGTTTACTCATTAATGACATCCAGTCACCTGAAGAAACAAATTTTAATCAATAAAATGAAAACAAATGTGACACTTTAAAAATGTGAAATATAAACTAAAAATGTGGAAGTAAATTTAAGACATTCAAACAATCTAGGTTCGCTGTATAGGTAGGAAGAAACAGAGTCTAAGAATACTGGTGTTTAAACACTATATAAATTAGAATGATCTAATCTAGGTATTTCTCTCATCTGCTAAAAATGCCAGCTACTTGGTTTTCAAATGTTGAATGGTCAAATCTGCATCATATCACTAGATAAAATCAAGGATGAAAACTGTTGGGTGCAAACTCTCAATTTTAAGACCCATGAAGACAGATACCATGTTTACTGATTAATTACATCCAGTCATCTGAAGAAATAAATTTTAATCAACTAATAAAATGAAAACAAATGTGACACTAAAAATAAAAATTAAATAAAAATGTGAAATATAATATTGGTTATGATTATGGTAGGAGTAACTGATGCATCAAAAGGGAACTACAACTAATTCTAACATAAAAGTGGGGGACCAACCTGGCTGAACTTTTGTTAAAATTATTGATTTAAAAACTGGGCTTGAAACATCACATTGCTTATTACCATGATAAGGATGGCATGCATTGTGATATGAAAGAATTGTACAAATTCCTTCAGTTAAGCAGGTCTCTGTCTTCTTATTGATCTTGGGAACCCAAAGATGGTATGGCTGCTGTCAGAGGAATATGATGGTTTAAAATGTTCATGAAATTTAATTTCCCACAACTTAACAGGAAAATTATGTGTACTGTAAGGTAGTTCTTAAGTAATAGTAAATGAAGATTACCTTAAAAGTTAATAGTTGTTTACTATTTCCAAATACTATTTTAAACACTTTTCTATGCACTGTTTTAATATTCAAAAGCAACTCCATGAGATAGTAGTAATATCCCCCCCTTTACTAATAAGTAAACGAAGACCAACGATTGAATTATCTTCCCAGAGTCATCCAGCCACCAATAGACAAACACGAATGTTTACCTTGGACTAACTCCTAGTCTCATGCTCTTGTAATAACACTATATTGATTTCTCACATTTTAAAACTATTCATACAATATCTCAACCAGACTTAAATATAAGATTTATCCTTATGAATAAGAGGAAATGTTTTCCCAACAACTGCAAATGACAAGATCTGACTTGATTATTTCTAAAAGATTCTACTATAACAGGAACAAGCAGGCCAGAAGGATATCACAGGAGCAAGGTAAATCAGAGTACATAGACCTCCAGGAGTCATGCCATATGTACAGTCCACTTCTGACAAAACAATGACCCAGTAACCAAGTTCTATCACCCATAAATCATTACCTCATTTTCTGAATCAACACACCTTTAAAAAACCAAAATCTTAAAAAAATCTTTTTAATTTTTTAATTTGTCCTAATTATTTGCACATGACACTAGAATGCATTTTGACACACTGTACAGAAATGGAGCACAATTTCTCCTTCCTCTAGCTGAACATAGTGTAAAGTCACACAGGTAATGTAATCATACATGTATACAGGGTAATAATATCTGTCTCATTCCATAGTCCTTTCCATCCCCATATCCGCTCCCCTCCCCTCACTCCCTTCTGCACAATCCAAAGTTCCTTCACCGGCTCCGCCCCAGTAGATTAGTATCTACTTATCAAGAAAACATTCGGCCTTTGGTTTTTTGGGTTTGGCTTATTTCGCTCAGCATAATCTTCTCCAACTCCATCCATTTACCTGCAAATGCCACAATTTCATTCTTCTTTAAGGCTGAGTAATATTCCATTGTGTATAATGTACCATATTTTCTTTATCCATTCATTTGTGGAAGGGCATCTAGGTTAAGTCTATAGTTTAGCTATTGTGAATTGAGCTGCTATAAGCACTGTGTCACTGCAGTATGCTGATTATAAACCAAGGAGTAGAATAGCTGGGTCAAATGGTGGTTCTATTCCAGGTTTTCTGAAGAATCTCCATACTGCTTTCCTTAGTGGTTGCACCAATTTCCAGTCCTACCAGCAGTGTATGAGTATATCTTCCCACATCCTCACCAAAACTTTCTTTAACTTTTTAAAATTTGTTCTAATTAGTTACATATGACAGCAGAATGTATTTCGATTCATTGTACACAAATGGAGTACAACTTTTCATTTTTCTGGTTGTATATGATGAAGAGTCACACCATATGTGCAGTCATACATGTACCTAGGGTAATGATGTCATCTCATTCAACCATCTTTCCTGTCCCCATTTCCCCCCTTCTCCCCCCACCTTTGCCCAATCAAATTTCCTCCATTCTTCCTACACACCCTGTACCATAATAGATCAGCATCCACTTACAAGAGAGAACATTTGGCCTTTGGTTTTGGGAAAATGGCTTATTTTGCTTAGCATGATATTCTCCAAATCCATCCATTTACCTGCAAATGCCATAATTTCATTTTTCTTTAAAGTTGAGTAATATTCCATTGTATAAATATATACACCAGTTTCTTTATCCATTCATCTATTGAAGGGCATCTAGGTTGGTTCCACAGTTTAGCTATTGTGAATTGAGCTGCTATGAACACTGATGTGGCTGAGTCACTATAATACACTGATTTTAAGTCCTTTGGGTATGGATTGAGGAGTGGGATAACTAGGTAAACTGGTGGTTCCATTTCAAGTTTTCTGAGGCATCTATATACTGCTTTCCATAGTGGTTGCACAAATTTGCAGTCTTACCAGCAAAGTATGAGTGTACCTTTCTCCCACATCCTCACCAACACTTGTATTCTTGATAATTGCCATTCTGATTGGAGTGAGATGAAATCTTAAGAGTAGCTTTGATTTGCATTTCTCTAATCGCTAGAGATGAACATTTTTTCATGTTTATCGGTTGACTGTATCACAGAAGAAATACAATCAGTCAACCCAAAACCATCTTTTTTGAAACTATTTTACTAAACTAAGCTTCTTTTTCATCATAACCTTTATAAAGAACAACAATGATTAATTACTGTTATTACAAAGATATTTTAGACTGGAATGATTTTTTTTAATATTCAAGTTAAGATATTTTTTTAAAGTAAGTAATAGATAACTTATAACACCTCCAGGCAAGTAGATAGATGTTTGGAGACTCAAGTTAAAAAGATCTAGGCTCAGAAACTCCTCATCCTTGTAACAGGATTCCTTTTATCTCACTAGACACTTTAATTATGCAGGCTCTTAACTTTCATTGAGATAGACAATTAAAAATTTATTTTAAAATGATACTTTGGGATAATCTGATTAACTGAACTTTTTAAATTCACTAATTCATATGATGAAAAGACCTAGGCAAAGACACATGAGAAAAAGGAATTGCCTTTATTTTAAAAATGTTTTGGGGATGAGGAGCGTATATTTCATTGTGCTTAATGTTCTAATTATGCATTTTAAGAAATAACATTAAAACCCACGACTTTTGACAAACTTTTGACATACTTTTTGCATAAGGTTCGTAAAAGCATAAAGTTAAAATTGTTTGTTGATATCAGTTATATAGATCATAGGAAAAACTGTGAAATTTTGCTACACCAAATTACTTAAGTACAAATAAGAATCTTAAGAATGCCATGAAATAAGGCCCAGTTATGAATGTATAAATTTTACAGTTGTTGCGAAAAACAATAGAGTGAGTTACATGTTAAAATATTTAGGAACAAACTAGCTAATATAGATCTCCAGGATAAACTAAGATTAAATCTAAGTTAGAAGAGAATTAGTAAGTTTCGGCTCTTGAAAAGTGACACGATGAGTATAATTTTACTTATACCAAATAGTTACCATGCTAAGAATCTCACTGATTCACTGTAATCCTTTATTCAGAATAAGAAAATGAATTCTTAAACACCAATTATTAATCAGGTACTTTGCCAGGAACTTTCCACATAACAATCTGAAAGGTAGATCTATCTCCTTTTCATGAAGCCACTCTGGATTCTAGTTTTACCACTTAGAAGTTACTCTGACCTTTGGAGAGGTACTTAATTTCTCTGAGCTCACTTATAAAATTGGGCCAAATGAAACCTGTCTACTAGGATTGTTATGAGTTAAAATGGTATTGCAATAAACTTAACAAAAAGTAACTATTAATATCATTGTAATGAGCACCTAAAAACTCATAGATAATGGATTAAAGACTGAAACACTCTCTTGATGTGAAAGCAGCACTATCTAGTAGAAATTCCTAAATTATAGATGTTCTATATGTGGTTATTGAGCATGAGAAATATGACCAGATTAACTGAGAAACTGAATTTTGAAATTTATTTTATTGTAATCAAATTTAAAGATCCACATATGACTAAGCTATCTTTTACACAAAGCATAATTCTCTGAGAGAATTATCCTCCTCAGATGTGATAATTTCAATTGTTTATTCTGTCTTGTGCCTGCTCAAATCTGTTGCTGTATTCCTGTAGTGAATTTTCATTTGTTACTGTTTGTTTTGTTCTCATCAATACACATTGCTTTCATTAAGATATGCAATGTTCCTATTTAGGTCCCAACCCTACCCTACCCTTCAAAACCTACATATGAATGACAAATAGGTGGCTATAGTATGTAGGTTTTTGCGTTTAAGTGTTTTAAGTTTCTGAGTAGGAATATCATTATACTATACATTCACCAATTTAGGAATTAATTGCTTGAAAATAAAGTTTTTAAAAATACTATAAATTCCACTGTATTTCTAGTTGTGACAGTCAAAACACATGATTTCTTCTTTTATTTTCTTTAATTACACAGATCATGTAAAATGACTGAAAGGACTCAGATGACACTACTCCAAAAAATGGCATCTTGGCATATTGTGTATTTAGCATGAAGGAAACAGAAAACTGTAGAAGGCAGAAAATTACTCTCTGATCTTCTCTTTCCTTTTTCCCCTGAAGTAGGCCACAAAAACTTTCTCTAATACTCCTCTGAGACAGATGCTTTCCCTACGATCAGAAGAAAGGATCCAAAGATGTAGAGACCCCAAGAAGAATATGAATAAACAGCCTTGCTGAGTTTCCCCAGTTTGCTGCCACTAGATCATAACCCTCTTTGTCCAATTATAATATGACCATATACTTTTCATCAAAACAAAGCAGAAACACACAGATTTCCCCGTTTCTATGGGTCTTCATTTCTGAAGGTTCTGGTATTAAATAGAACTGAGATTAAATAAAGTTTCTTTTCTCTTGTTCATCTGTCTTTTGTTAAAGGGGTCTCAGCCAAGAACCTAGCAATAGGTAGGAAAAGAAATCTTCCGTATCTTATCATGGCATTTCTCATGAATATTATATAAACACAATGTAGAGTTAGAACTTCCATCTTAAATACTTTACACACATTGATAGATGGACTTTATGTAATGAATACTTGAAAAGTGTGAATAGCATTCATGTAAAATCATACATAAAAAGATATTGTGCAATCCTCTCAATCACTCCCCAAAATAAGGACTGAAAATATAAGGCAGTAAGTGCAAAACCTGCTGCTGAGAATAGCAGAGAATTCACTGCCTTATGAAATAGTTTCTTACAGTCACTAAGAGTTAATTCCACAACATGAAAGCTGTTCCTGCTAATACTAAATTTGATCAGAAAGGGCAATCAAAAGTCAAATTTCTTGACAAATTTTAGAAAATTCAATGAACAGCAAACACACAGGGAAACCATGGCGTCCTTATAGTGTTTCTCAAATTTGAGTATGTACTCTTCAAGAAAAAACTCCTAATAGACCTAAGAATATGTATAAATATCTTAGTTTGAGAAATATTTATTTAGAAAACTATGCCATATTTTAAGAAAGTATATTTTTATTGTAAGGTATTAATGTTAAGATTATTGGCCATTAACCAGGGGAAACAGTAAGGTACGTGTGTGTGTGTGTGTGTGTGTGTGTGTGTGTGTGTGTGTGTGTGTGTATGTGTATGTGTGTTCTTTTCATGTAAATAAACTCTGAACACTAAAGAATTTTTTTAAAAAAGACAATATCCCTGAGACTATCTCTGAATGGAACCCCGAGTCTCCAGTTTGAGAAGTACTGTTGTATTACACATACCAGAAAAAATATTACTCTGGAGAAAACAATGGTTACCAATCAGCTCTATTTTTCATTAACCAAGAGTGCTTAAATCAGACCCAGTAGAATATTTTTTTCATACATACTATATGGCTTAGACATACCAAAGTAAAAATATTTTATAAAAGTTCGACAGGATTTTAGTTGAAATCCCCTCATCTTAAATATTATAAAAATGTCATAATTATATATTTGGGGATAACAAGATACTTACCTTGCTCTTTGATATAGAAAGTGAAGAGTCATCTTTATTTTGAGAATTATCTTCTTTCCCTCTTTCAAAACCTTTGGGAAAAAAAAAGGTCAATATCTCTGTATTACTACTTTTGAACATATATAGTCATTAATATTAAAAATTAAATATACATATATGTCATTCAATTTCAAGTATACGTTATCTTTTATAACATCAGTACAGGAGGCCTAGACTGTACATAAAAATTAATTCAGGTTCAGAGAGACGATAAAATATTTCCTAAAACCCTCCAACATTAAACTAAATAGCTCTTTTCTGTACTCCTAGAGCACTATATATGAAATCAGCCCTCATAGAGCCTTTTTTGTAGTGTGCCCATTTCCAACAAAGAATCCTAAACTGAAAGAATAAACCCAACATACTTTTCATCTCTTGTCAAACGATAAAAATATTACAAATAGGTGATAAAAGAAGATTGGAATATAAATCTGGAGTGAGAGATACATATACTTTTTTAAAAATCGAAGCTGAATACAATAGCATGCACTCCCAGTTTCTTGAGAGTCGAGGCAGGATGAACATTCCAGCTCAGGAGGGCTCAAATAAGAAATGATACTATTGAAAATTATATATGACAAGCATAAAAAAAAGTACACATTTTAATGAGAATCATTCTATTTTTGAGGACAGGTAATATTAATCCCTCCCTATAATTATTTTTTCTAGTTCCAAAGAAGCCTTTATTAAAAAATAAATGTATAATTATAGTACCAGTACTTGAAGCATTTGAAAATTATTTCTAGTGTATCAATAATACCACTTATTGTTTCTATTTGATTCATAATAGCTAAGACCATCCATTATTTTTTAATTCAGATGTTTTATTAAGTTATTTCTATAGTATGAAAAAGAGCCTTTTCCCTCCTCCTCTGGAAAGAAGGATCACTCAATCCTAATACTAGGGGAAAAAACTTCCATAAATATTACATGAAATTTTAAATGAAAACTCAAAAGAAATTTGAAAATTCAGTATAAGGTAAACCAAAGAGTTACACAATTCAATTAAAATTTTTTGAAGTATTTATTCAAAGAAAAAAACAGTTATAAGTAATCTTTTTTAGAGTTTAATGATATTTATTCCCTGGAATGAGTACACAACTTGGCATATATGTAGGTGGGGGAAATACTTCCAGACCACAATGTTCCTTAATTTCTCTTTAGCTCCAAAGTAATTTTTAATACTAATGACTAACCTAAGTTACTTCCAAGATCTAAACATATGTGCAAGAGAACTCATGTTTTCTTTAAATATATATTGGAAATGAAAAAAATCTCACAGAAACATACTTAATTACTCTAGTGTTATTTTAGTTTTACCTGAATCTAGATCAATCCATTTATTAGATTAAGAAAAATGCCTAGTTCATTTATCTATATTCACATATTATTTCTATAATTTATTTATTTTATTTACTTATTTACTTTTTGATAATAGGAATTGAACCCAGGGGTGCTTTACCACTGAGCTACATTTCCAGTCCTTCCTTCCTTTTCTTTTTCTTTTTTTTTTTTTTTTGTGAGGTGTGGGGGGACACAGGATCTTGCAAAATTGCTGGGGCTAACCTAGACCCTGCCCTAGCCTCCCAAATCTCTGGAATTATAGGTATGCACCGCTATGTCCAGCTCATAAATTTTTAATAAATAGGACAGCAAATGAAAACAAAGTTGGAAGTCAGAATAAACTTTTTAAAAGTACAAATATGTCTACAGAAAGTTTCAAGTGTTAGAAAAGGACATCCATAAACCTAGATTATATATTATCTGTCAAACTCAACAAATTAATCTCATTCTAAAAGTCTATATACCTTAGACTTACAAATCACGATTATCTTATAATCAGGTTCTGATGACTTCCAAGTTACTTTAATTATAGAAGAGTAAAGCAAAATGCTTCCTAAAATATCCAAGTTTGGTCAAGTGCCTTGAGTTTCAACTAAAGGTAAAAAACGTAGTTCATCAGTGTAAAATGCAAAGAACATATAAAAATGAAAGTGTTAAAATGAAAATACTGCAAAGCTGTATGTTAAATTTATTTTAGTCAAATTTGTGTTGCTGTGACAACTTAGGGGAGGAAAAATTTATTTTGGCTCATGGTTCAGAGGTTCAGTCCACGGTGGGCTGATTCCATAGCTCTGGACCCAAGGTGAGGCAAACATCTTGGCAAAAAGGTGTGGTGGGAGAGTGGTGCGCCATTCATAGGAATTAGAGAGACAGAAAAAAGGGGCAGTAAGAAATAACCTCTTCCAGGCCCACCCCATGCCACACCCCAATGACACCTCCTCCAGTCACTCCCCATCAACCTAGAGTTACAACCCAATTAGTCTATTCAAACTAGGATGGACAGATTAGGTTACAGCCTTCACATTCTAACAAATTCCTTTCAATTCTTCCCCTATTAGCATAGGAGCTTTCAGGAGAATACTGCCTATTCAAATCATAACAGTTCCCAAGGGAAATTCCAAGAAGCAAAGAGAAAAATATCATACTTGGGACTCTTCCATTAGGCTGAATAAAGCTGGTTTCCTATAAGTCTGTAAAATATCTTTACCTTAAGTCAGTCATGAAAATACATTTATAAGAAGCCAAAGGAGCTCTGTCAAAATATATCTTGAGCTTTTATTTATTTTCTACAATGTGTGAGAATTCAGAATTAGTTTAAAATATATTTTAAGGTATTACTTTACTCCTTTAGAGTAGTTACATTTGTGGACAAAATCCTGAAGTATGTATTATTGAACACTATCAATAATGAAGAACAGTTTAGGATTACAAGTTTTACCAAATTTACTTTTAATGATTTGGGGTGGCAAATTCTTTTCTAAGTATTCTCTCCCTTCCCACAAATGAGACAGAAACAACATTCCTATCAAAATTAAAATTAAAAGAACTAAAGCCATTCTAGTATGGATGAGAATGTGGAGTAACTGGAATCCTACTCATAAATGGCAGGAGTAGAAAGTGGCATAAATCACTCTGGAAAACTACCTGACAGTATCTACTAAATGTAAGATCCTTGCTTAGCATCTGGACAGCCATCCTAAGTGAAAACCACCATTTTGAGGAAAAAGTTTTGCTTTCCTGCCCAAGGGTGTTTCTGAGAAAGGCTCCACTCCCTTATACCAACCCAACCCCTAACCACCGGCTTAGGACCCGCCAGGATCTGATTCTTGAGCCTGCCCTGTAAAAGTCCTGGAACTCAAGCCTGTTTTGCCCCTCTCTCCACTATAGAGAGATGGCCTTTATTTGTCAGCTCTGACAAATAAATTCTCTAGTGTATCTCTGCCTGGTCTCCATCTTGTTTACCTGTTTCTCCTTCCTCACTTTCCCTTCACTAAAGCTGAGTGTTCATATATTTTAACACATAGAAATTCAAATCCTAGATACAGCCAACAGAAATTAGCATGTATATCCATCAAGAGAGAAGTACAAGGTTAACAGCTGCTTTTTTTATACTATTCAAAATCTGGAACTGATTCAAATGGTTATTAATAGTAGAATAAATGAATACATTACAGTATGTTCATACAATAAGATACTACACAGTAATGAAAAAGAAAAACAAAAAACAACAGACATAACATTGAGTGAAAGAAGCCACTTATCACCATCAAAAAAAAAAAAGTACCATATGATTCCATTTACAAGCCTAATCTGTGGCATAGAGAAAGAGATCCACCTTTGTTGCAGGAGATACTGACTGGAAGGGACATGAGGGAACTTTCCGAGAATCTTTAAGTAATTATACATCTCTATGCACGACTGAAAATTTTAAAAGCACACACTTAACCATATTTTATGTGGAAATAAAAAAAAAACATGAAATATATACCTTCCCTAATCTTCTAGTTAATTACACTTTCCCTGCTTTGACATCCATTCTCACTTAGTTTAGATCTCTTTAACTTATTCTACACCTGGCTAATTTCTGATTAGTTTATTAATAATAAGGACAAGTTTACTGGTAATTAACACTATAATATTAATGAAAACAATAAAGTAGCCAATATCCACTTGTGGGAACTCTTATAAAATACTATGCTAGATGCCTTACTTACACTTTTTTCTTATATTCCCTGCAATCTCTTTCATAGTGTTCGGGATTGAACTCAGAGCCTCATGTATGCCAGGCAAGCAATCTACCACTAAACTATATTCCAGCCTCTTTCTTCTAATCTATACCATAACATCACATGAAAAAAAATTAACCATATTATATAGCTGGAAAAAAAAAGTTAAAAACCTAAAGCTCACAGAAATTAAGCAAGCTGACTACTGTCAACAAGTGACAGTAGCAGAGTTGGTTCAACTTAGGTCTAACTTTAAAATTCACGATGTTTCCACAATGTCATGATGCCTCTCAAAACCCAAAGTCACTTCTGGAAGGTCCTGCTTATTACGTATACACAGGCAGCTTTCTCTTCTCTGAGATACACCACACTTCCCACATATTTGTACTCCAGTATTTACTGCATTATATGTTGTATGCCAATTTAAAAAAAAAAAAAAGAGAGTCTCAATATTATTTATCTTTTCAAACTCAAAAATTTTACCAACTGATAAAAAAATTAATAAAAATGAACTCCAGTTTTCTTCTAAAAGTTTTTTTAATTGAAAATATAGCACACCTTTAGAAAAATGAATAAGACAAAAATGTATAATTAAAAAAATAGAAGGAATACTTTTATAACCACCACCCAAATCAAAAAAATACAGAACTGCTAACATCCCATAAGATCTTCCCCAGATCAATTCTTGATCACAGTCCATTCTCCTCAAAAGTATCATGGCTTTCGCAGTTATTTGCTAGCATGTCACAGCAGGTATTTAATTAATTTTCACTGCTAATTGCAAATTGTACTACATAGCTATCCTGCTATTTATCCATTCAGCCATTAATAGATGCTAGGGTTGTTGCTAGTTTTTCCCTTTTATGAACAACAGGGCTGAATATTCTTGGAAATATAACAAGTACACATATTCATGAGTTTCTTTTTAAGATTTAAACCTAGAAGCAGAATTTCTGAATTATATACTGGTATATCTTCAATTTTAGTGATTTCAAATTATTTAAATGTATAAAAGTTCTCCTTTCTACACATTCATGATAACATCAGTATGCTACAAATTTTTAATATTTTTTTGCCAATATGATGGATGTGTAATTTATCGACAATCAATTTCCATGTTCCTGATTATTAATGGTGTTGAACACTTTCTAAAATATTAACTGGCTATTTTAATTTTACAACTGAGAAGAACTCTCAGATCTATCATACTTAAAAAAAAAAAAAAACACCTGGATGTCTGTTTGTTACTGATTACATGGAATTTAAAAAAAAATATATTATCAGTACTGGTCCTTGGCTAACTTTATTTGTTGCAAAAATCTCTCTATGGCTTGTTTCTCTATATGCTATATGGTTTCTTTTGCAAAGAGCTCTTAATTTTACTACTGATAAATTCAGCCATCTCTTTCTTTAATGGGTAATGCCTTGGTGTTTTAAGAAATTCTTTCCTAAGTCTATGTTCAATAAGACATTTTCCAATAATGTAGTTTTGGTTTACATTTAGGTCTATGATTCACCTGGAACTAACCCTTGAGTATGGTGTAATACAGAGGTAAAATTTCACTTTCTTCCCATTTAGATAGCAAATTGACCCTCTCCCATTTATTAAAAAGAATGTCTTTTATTCACTGGTCTGCAGTGCTATCTTTTCATGTGTTAAGTATTCTTATGTATGTAGGTTAATTTCTGGTTTCTCTATTCTGTTTCACTGAGAACCTAGTACAATATTGACTATTATATAGCTGGAAAAAAAAAGTTAAAAACCTAAAGCTCACAGAAATTAAGCAAGCTGACTACTGTCAACAAGTGACAGTAGCAGAGTTGGTTCAACTTAGGTCTAACTTTAAAATTCACGATGTTTCCACAATGTCATGATGCCTCTCAAAACCCAAAGTCATGTTCCTGATTATTAATGGTGTTGAACACTTTCTAAAATATTAACTGGCTATTTTAATTTTACAACTGAGAAGAACTCTCAGATCTATCATACTTAAAAAAAAAAAAAAAAACACCTGGATGTCTGTTTGTTACTGATTACATGGAATTTAAAAAAAAATATATGATAGTTATTTTTTATATTTTTAAATAAAGAAAGAGTCTTGTTGTATGCACTATAAGAAAAAAAATTCTAATACACAAGATATGGTGATCATTAACATTCTTGTCTTGTTCCTAATCAAAAAGGAAACTGATCAGCATTTCATCATTATATTTAATCTTGTTTTCTGTATATTTTCCATATGAATATTGATATATACATGACTTAGGTATACATATTTATACAGAAATTGTAAAAAAGTTCATTCCTTCTAGTTTTCTAAGAGTTTTTAAGACTGAAATTTGAGCTAGTACATTGGTGCACACCTGTAATCCCAACTACTCATGAGGCTGAGTCTCAAAAGAAAGTAAAATAAGGACTAGGGGTATAAATCAGCACTAGATACAATTTGCTCAGCATGTACAAGGCCCTGGGTGCCATTTCCAGTACCAAAAAATAATGATAGTTATTTTTTATATTTTTAAATAAAGAAAGAGTCTTGTTGTATGCACTATAAGAAAAAAAATTCTAATACACAAGGCTTACTTTCCCTTGCTAATACAATGTAATATTATTCCTAAATAAATTAGAATTCTGCTCTTTTAATTTAGTCACATAATACAAGTACTACGATCAGTGACAAGAGGCCACCTTTTTAAATATCTCAATTAAATCTGGTTCACTAATATTAAGATACAATAAAGCAAATTTTATCAGTCTTGTTAAAATGAGATTTTATATTAGATATCTACAAATGCAGAATGGATATCCACAAAATAAATGCAGAATTGCTACATTAATATTAACTATACTGAACACAGAAACAAGAAAATTGTACAAAAAATGTCTCTAAGAAGTCAAGCTATACTAAAAAAAAGAATTTATAGTAAAAAAAAATCTGCATTTGTTTATAGTTGATTTCTTTGCTCAAAGTTTATTTATTCTAATTCTTAGATACTATTCTAGAGACTGGCACAATGAGCATATCTAGAAATAACAGCTGAGATTAATGAAGGCTAAACCAATATATTTCTTGAGGAAGAAGTAAGAGATGGAAAGAAAGAAACTTTCCTATGAAAACTAAAATACAAAAAAGCAAAAAGTGCTGTGCTCAATTTGATAAGACAAATTTATCTTTAAATTTCACTAATGTAGAATCACCCTCTGTTCTTTCTCTAGTGACCTCAGATAAAAAGAAAGGCATCTAAAAACTTTCAACAACAATGAAATCTGAGAAGAATCTTTCTTTTACTTTTAACTAACTAAATGCATAACAAAAAATCACTTTTCTGAAGTACTTAATTTCAATCTGCTTACCTGATAAAGTAAAGAGCTATGTTAAAGAGCTTTCAATCACAGTTATTTTATAGATAATATGGAATCATTCCTATCAATCTTATTTTCTCTATTTTAAGAACTAGGGGGTTGGGGTCTATATAACTCAGTGATAGAGCGCTTGCCTAGCACATGTGAGGCTCTGGATTCCATCCTCAACACCACATAAAGATAAATAAATAAAACGAAGGTATTGTTCCACCTACAAGTACAAAAAAATTTTTTTAACAAAAAATGTACAAAGAATTAGGAAAAAACATTTTGCCTTCTATTAAAACAAAGTAAACGCATTAAATTGATCTTAAATATATTCTTTGACAAGAAAAACTGATAATTCTTAATTATCTAATTAAATAAACATCAAACTTTGAAAAAGTAAAGTTTTATGTTGTCTATCAATGTCATATGATTATTTCTCAATACTTAAGTAGATGTGTAGCATGAAGGTCAGCAAACAAGGAGTTCTAGCAAGCTTGTTGGCTTAAAAAATACAATCAAAAAGACAGGGACAAAAGTGTAAAAAAGGCAGTATTTAACAAATTTAAGAATTTCAATACCTTAAGTTTTTAAGTCCATTTCTAAATAAAGGCAAATTCTAAATTTTACTCCATTTGAGAACATAAGAATGAAGTATGATAGTAACCATGTTATGCTAAGAAGATTCAATAGGGATTATGAATGCTGCTTAAAGATTATGCTACTTACTACAATTCAGTACTATGGTTTCTAATTCTTTTGGAAAACACTGTTAGAAAAGAAAATGAAATCAATGAATTTACAATAATTTATTTAATTGCCAGGTGAACACTGTATTAGATGTTTCACTATCTCAAGAATGTATACACTACCTATGGGCATGAATATTCACAAAAGGCCAAGAATAAAGACTAATGTGAAAACATGAAATTTAATTCAAATTTAAAAATGTGTATCAGAATAAAGACATAAAATGGTTAAGAAGGCATGGTTTTAGCCAATATTTCTATGAATATTAAAAATATTTTCATTTTAAAAGAAAAATATCTTAAAAGAGTAGATATAGTTATGTAGCAGTTTAAAAATCTGAAATAAAAACATAAGATTATTTACATTTAAAATTAAAAGGAAATACTATTTACAATAAATCTTTTTCAAATAAAAGATTTATGTCTACGTTTCACTGATCAATTATTTAATGTCTAAACATAGCCGTCATATACCTCATAAATATTACCCAAAATTAATATTACCCTAAAAATAGGAATATTTTCTTTAAAAACTAGTAAGACACAAAAACGTCTAACAACAAGAATAATATATTTTGAAAATTGTACTTGGGTAAAATTTCCTTTTAATCAAGGAATTGAAATAAAAGATTAAAGTAATAAAGAAGTAAGATTAAAGCTTATCCTAAACATCAATTATAGTTACTATACTGCAAAAAAAGAATGGTCAAACGTCAATGTTAAATATCATTTAACATACGTCAGTGCAATTTGTTTATTTATAGAATTTTGCATTTATCTCAAATTCAAAAAGGTTTTTATCTTATCAAAGGGTCATAATATTTGCTTCTGTAATTAAAGCAAAAAAATATGCTATAAACACTCAAGATGCCTACTTTACTGAATCATCAGTTCTCAAGTTTTAACTGAAGAGACTGACTATAGGAGAAAATATGGAAAAGCAAAGCCATATAGAAGCAATTACTGAAACCTGATCTTGTGCTATAGAATTGTTTTGTTTAAATCAAACAGCTTTAAGATGTTAAAATGCCTGGTTCATTTCAATGAAAAGTCTGCAAGAAATTAAGACAAGAATGCAAGATTAAACAAACAAACCTGGCAACGAAGGAGAAAGTTCATTGTATCCTCCAAATGAAGCATTCCGGACAAGCTTTCGGCCATCAATTCGAGGAGGAAATAAAACGGGTGAAACCCCAGTACATGAAGAAAATCTACGTTGTTGTGAGTTCTCTTCTTTCATGGTTTAGAAGGTCTACTTAATGTATACGTGCTCAACCAGAAGGCTAATTAGATCAATATGGCAAAGACAGGCTTTTCTCTCACATTCAAATATAGCAAAACCCACCAGCACAAACAAAGGACACACACATTTAACAGCAAAGGAGAAGGACTAGAGACTGTCAAATCAGCAATAAACAGAGAATGAGACGACAGGAAAGGCATCAAGCCATGCTGCTGATTTTTTTTAAAAATAAACCGATTTTTAAGTAGGTTATTCCACTAATGTTTTACCTTTTTATCAAAAGAGTAACGCCCTGCACTAAATTGCTGCTTTAGAAAAACAAAGCAAGATCAATACTCAGTGATTCAGGATGAAGTAATAAAGACAGTTTCTCTTCTTTTCTCAAAAAGACAAGTCTTTTATCCCTTCTATTATGTTTTTGTAGTATCCAGCCACACTTCCCTCCTCTTCAGACTCTTTCCTTTCCAGTTTTTGCTTACTTCAAAAATGGATATCAACATAACACTTTTTATTTTTCCCAAAGCCTCTAGATTTATATCTAATCCACTGTATGCCTCAGCCATGATTAAGAATTCATAAGGAAAGATATTCTTTCAAGAACAATTTTTATGAATTCCAGCAGCTTAAAGCAGAGAATAAACATGTAAGTTTTACCTCTGGCAGGGACATATGAATCACTGAGACAGTGTTAATGCAAACCAATCAACACAGAAGATTAAAAATGACACCATAATAATGCTGTATGCTCCAATACTTGCTCCCTTGAAACAGACCAGGGCTGCCTACAGTTCCTCTTTAATTAATTATATTCAAATTTTTCAAAATAGATAGTCTACCAAAGAGGTTTTTTTTTCCATTTAAAACACTCAATTAAAAGAAGAACACCTTTATCATCACAGTAACAAATGGAAATACCTTTCTTTACCACAGCTAAAACTAATTAGAAAATAAACACATTTTTAAAAAATTAATTGATGTCCACTCTGGCATCATTTATTCTTACCTATTGCAAAACAAACAAACAAAACAAAACACTGATTAGTAATGACACCTCCTCCCCCAAAGTCATTAAATCTAATACTTTCCTATTTCCACGATACCCTATACTCTCTAATGATAAAGACTATATGCTGAAGTTTCAAGTTTCACTTGATTCTAAAAATTCCAAGGAAATCTTTTCTAATTTTATTAAAATCCATTTACCTTATCCTACCTTATTTTTAATTTTAAAAGCTTTAGAAAATTGTTCTCTTTATATGTTTTGAATTTATTTTTCAGATCATAATTCTTACTTTCAACCTAGAAATCCACCCACTCAGCTGGAAAACAATGTATTCAGTTACAACTTACTCATTTATTTTTATAGGGACTTAACCAGAAAAATCTCACTTTCTTCCATACTGTGCATTTACTTCAAGTCTGGTTCTCTACTCATACTCCACTTAATATGATCTCAAATAATCTAAGACTATTTCTCTTTACTATAATGGACTAAAGTAAATAAACAACAACTATTCAATATTTTTTGTGCTATGATACTTTTTTTCTTGACCAAAGTATTTAAAAAACAAAGTGAAAATTAAATTCATGGTTAATACCCATAACTGAGACAGGTTTGAGTTTTGTTTTTGCTTTTTCCATATCATAAAATATAAATTACATCATAGAAATAATCATAATTAATATACACAGTGGTGTTTGCCTTTCAAGGAATAAGGTGTATAACAACATAAAATGCCTTATTGAATAATGGCTGAATGGGATTTGAAATTAAACTGTCAATATTCAATTCTAGCTGGATGCATTATAGCTATTTATTTATTTCTCTCAATCTGTTTCCTTATTTAAAATGCTAATAACATTACCTATAGTTTAGGAGTATTATGATGATTAAGTCAAAGAATACACATAAAGTGTATTCAGAAATGCTCCAAGTTAAAATGGCAAAATGAAGATATTCTACTAATGTGTTCTCTCCTAATGTTAATGCCATAGGAAAGGAATATAACATAATGGGTATATAGCACAAAAGTATTTACCCAGAAAAAGAATACACCAGCAACACAAATAGACACTGAAGACCTGATTAACAAATAGTCATGGTCTTGTGGTTACCAGAATACCAAATTACAAACTAGTGGTGACAAAAATTGAAAACCAATCCTATTTGACCCAAATAATCCTTCTGCACATA
This sequence comes from Ictidomys tridecemlineatus, assembly GCF_052094955.1. Taxonomy (NCBI): domain Eukaryota; kingdom Metazoa; phylum Chordata; class Mammalia; order Rodentia; family Sciuridae; genus Ictidomys; species Ictidomys tridecemlineatus. Next base: position 39,855,464 of record NC_135482.1, on the reverse strand, counting down.
ATTCATAGCATCAAGTTCCTCTGGATCTTAAGTCAGATTATTGGTGTGAACAATAATACTTTAGAAGTCCAAAAATATAAGCAATGCCTTCAAAATCTGAAGAAGAATAACTTCTAACTTAGAATTCCCAACCCAATGAAGCCATCAATTACATTCCTATGATAAAATAAAGATATTTCAGATACCTCCAATATCAAAATTTTACTTTCCATGTATATTTTTTAAAAATTTACTAGAACACTCTTCTCACATAGGATTCTAAAATAGGATTAAGCCTAATGTACTAAGACATTCATTGTTCAAGATGAATTAACTATCTCCCATGTATCTATGATATGTGATGTCTTCAACCATATTCAATCTTGTTGGAAGAAAAGCGAAAATATTTACTTAAACAATTTCCTATAGGGCTTACTTCTGTCACAGGACTCCAGATGAGATAGAGCCTATCAAAAAATGACAGTAAATCAAAAATGCAGGGGATATAGCAATAGGACACCCAATATAAAAAAAAAAATCTGTTATCACCAAAAACCCCCTGCCACTGCACAATGTTTTTCACACAAACTGCTTGGGTCAGCTTTGCCCAGGTTCTTCTCTGACCTTGGCTTGTCTGACTGTATGCTGAGTTTCTTCTCTTTCCCCTTGTCCTTGTGTTTGGATCAGCTGGGAATACTTCCAATACAATGAAGTGTCCTACTTTTCACATATTCCTCATAAGACACTGAACTTAAAAGCAGAAAATACCCCTTCTAACCATATTCTTGCCATACCTACACCACAACTAATGATAAACCCTGTGTTTCCCAGAACTCATTAGTAATGATCTTGCTCAACCATTTCAACAACGGTTTTCTTAAACTCTCAAAGAAAAAGCCACACTAGAACTCAGAGATTACATTCTGCTTACCTTCAGGCAGTATTATTCCCTTTTCCTCACTCAACTAGGTTTGTACTTTTTACAGTTAAATTAAATAAGTATACTCTGAACTCCTACATAATGAATTACAACTTTAGTTTGTAAATGAATGGAAACCTAACCAGGAATCTAATTTTTCTAACAGCCAGATCTCAGACAAGATGATAAAAGCAGCTAAGCTTCAATCAATCACAAGTGAATGAACTGATCAGATTATGGTCAAATAAGGAAAAAACCTAGCTGTAACCAATGAAGCTACTTTGTGCTTTACTTCCAAGTTGTGTTTTTAACATTCACTGCCCTTTTTATAGTGCAGAGATCTCTGAATCTCCTGGTTCTGAGTGCTGCACAATGTATAAATTATTCTTGCTCAAATAAGCTGTTAAATTTGCTAGTTTTTCTTTGAACACTACTCTGTTTTTCAAAATAAATACAAATAGTTTAAACATGCATATACAATAACATTATTAGAAAAAAAGGCAAGAAAATTCACACAAAAGTGAGAAATGTGGCTACACTGGGCAATCAGGAGACATAATAGAATGGGGAATAGTAGGTACCTATGAGGACTTCTAAAGTACTAGCAATGATCTCTTCCTAACCTGGGGAGTGTGAGGGTATATAAGTATTGGTTTTATTATTTTATATACCACAAATATATTTTATGCACTCTTCAATATGTATAAAACATTTCACTTCACAGTATATACAGATGTAAATTTCTTTTTCTTAAAACAAAATTGTTAAATAGTTGCCTGATGCATGATATTACTATGTCTAGGTTCTTAATTCAATAGTTCAAAGAAAGAAGGCAGGCAGGAAAAACAAAATATTACTAAATAACATGACATAATAAGCAGGATTTATTTTGCCATCTCCATTAGCCACCTGTTTCCACCTCCTTTCTTCCATTCCTCACGTAAACCTAACTCAAACCAATTATCTGTACTCTTCTCTAAGATGGGATTACTGGCTTTTCGTCATCTGAAAATTCAAAGAACTTTTATCTTTCCTTCTTTGTCTGAATGATAGTTAAGTAAATGTGATTTAAGTCAAAGAGGAATCCATATTTATAAAATTTTCACAAAGCTTCCATTAATATTCTTTAGTTAAAGACTTAAAAATATTTCATAAACTCAAAATATTTGGTGAAACTACTTGGTAAACTCAAAAAGCATCACTTTCATATAAGCAGTGAAAATAATATAAAAAGTTAGGAAAGTTCTCGGTCCTAAGTCTTTTTCAATTATTATCTACTACCTGTCCCACCTATATGCCATATCATTATCAGGTTAAAATTATAAGTGTGTGTATACACACACACACACACACACACACATACACACACACAAAATCTGTTTATGTATATATACATATATATATATATAGTATCAAAACGATATAAAATGTCTTAAAAATGTAAAACGCAATGAAGTAGTAAATTACATTCTTGAATAGCTAATTTAATTCAAAGAAAACTATATTATGGTGATCATGATATAAAGATTCAGGATAAAGAGAAATACTGAATCTTAAAGGAAATACCCATAGGCCACTGAGATGTAAAAAGCATAGTTGTAAATCTTGAGCAACATGCCCTTGTAAAATGAGAAAAATTCATAAGCCCAGGGAAAACTGGTGTGAAATTGTGCAGTTCCATCCTTGATTCCACCTCCAGTCTGGTCCCTGATACAGTCCTCCTATGAATATTGGACCCCAAGCCCAAGTCAGGTTTTTCTAGCGCTCACTCTTGAGACAGCTCTCATTCTCACTTGAATGCAGTATCCCCTGAAAGTACATGTAAGAGACCATGCAAGAAAGTTTAGAGGTGAAATAATTGGGTTACAAGAGCCTTAACCTAATCAGTACATTAATCCATTTGAGTGGATTAACTGGGTGTTAACTATATACAGGTAGGGTGTGACTGAAGGAGTAGATAACTAGTTGTATACCTTTGGTTTGTCCCTGGCTGCACTCACCTGCATGTTCTCTGTGTGTCCGCCTGTCTCTCTCTCCCCCCACCCCCCCAACCTTCCTCCCTCCCTCCTCTTTCTCTTTCTTCCCCCCCTCAGGGCCCAGAGCAATGAAGCTAGCCATTTATGGCCCGAGATCTCTGTAACTATAAACACTAAATAAACTTTTCCTTCTCTAAAGTTGTTCGGCAAGTCTTTTGGTCACAGTGATGAAAAAACTGACTCAAACAATACATGTTGAAAAAGCCTACTAAACAGTAAGTTTCTTTTGAATTCCCTGATATTTAAAAAAATTATAAAATTTTATTTCTACTATGCTACTGATGAGAACAACTACATATATTATCTCTCATCTACTAGCTCCTTCCATATTAAAATGGTAGACATTTGCACAGAGGAAAATACGATGAAAAGTCATCTTTAAAAGATACTCTAGACTCTGCTATAGACCCAGAAAAGGCGTCTATCCCTTAATTTCTCTTGCTAGATAGCTAAAGTTAGGCATCTGTTAGAGAAAAGGCATCTCTCTGTATTTTAGAGCAATAATGGGTTGGTTGGCAAATTCTAGACCACTTCTATTTTTAAAAAGAATGAATGGCTGATATCTTGAAATAATCTAATTTGGTAGGTGGAAACCCCATTTAAATTCTATGAAGTACCAAAGACATGCTCATGAGAAAATATATTAGATTAAAATAGAATTAAAAGATTATTAGAGTCTTATATGTTATCTTTTCTCTTTTTTTTATTTCTTCTAATTAATTACACATGACAACAGAATGCATTTTGATTCATGTACATAAGAAAATAAGTGTAGGCTTCAAAAATATTTTATACAACTCGAAGCACCAATAAAGCCTTCTATCAAGTTCCATCCTCTAATAGAGCTAAGTAGTTTCTTAGCTATGGTTAGTAAAATCTCATTGATGAATATCAATATTGAAAATCATAGAAAACAATCTTACTATCCTATATTTTCTCAGAAAATATCTCTGTTCTGCTTCTCCATTATCAGCACTTAAATATGTTCTCAACATAAAAGCCCATGCAAATGCACATATAAAATAAAAATAATGGCTTAAAATAATTTTAGAGTAGGTAGCATTCTTGTCCACATATCTGTATTCATTATAAGAAGTATAAGCCAGTACATTATTCATTATAATTTCATTTATCTATACATAAAGTAATTTATTCAATAAAAATGAGTATCTACTATGTGCTAGTAACATAATTAGGAACTATGTTACACAAAAATGAGAGCTATGAACATATTAGTCCTTAGTTTCTGCTCTCATTGCATTTCTAATATATGTGAGTACATACTTATTAAAAGTTAAATGAAACTTAAGAGATTCTATTCCCATAAAGTAAACATTAAATGAGGTGCTAAAGGTTTCTAAAACTGTTCACAAAAAAAATCTACTTAACTGAAAATGTGCTAAACAAATGGAACCTATAAATATAACCAGCAAAATACTGTCTCACAATTATATAGTAAATAATATCATTTCATAAGTCTTTTCACATGTGTTCTCAATAGATTCAAACAACAATGTGATATACAAAAGGAGTAATATTCTGGTTAATAAGGCTGACAGACACATGGTCAAGATCATATAGTAAATGAGTAAGAGTCAAGAGTAAAACTCCAGCCATAGAAATAATCTTTACTTTCCCTCTCCTTTCTTTTTTTAAAATATTTTTTAGTGTTGATGGACCTTTATTTTATTCATTATTTATATGTGGTGCTGAGAATTGAACCCAGTGCCTCACACATGTGAGGCAAGCACTCTACCACTGAGCCACCACCCCAGCCCCTTTCCCTCTTCTTTCTAAGCCAGACAACATGATGCTAACATCAAGCATTTTGTTTGGTAAGGTGACACTTAAAGATAAAGGATTTAAAAAGAGGGTACCTGCTTGTGACTTGGTTCTAGCCTCACTAGGCAATCCTGTCTTCCCAGGAATGCAACAGGAAAGACCTGCTTGTGACCTGGTTCTAGCTTCTCCAGGCAGTTCTGTCTTCCCAAGGATAAACTTGGAAGAACCTAAGCCCACTGGCACTCTTGATAAGAGGTTTGCTGATCTTAGACCCAACTGCAGATCCTGAAACTATCCTGTGAACCACCTCCAGTCCCTCTCTACCACAGTCAGTCTGCCTAGTCACTCAACTGGAGATTCAGAAGGAACTAAACTCATCTTACCCCTGGTAAAATATCAATCAACTGCAGAACCAACCGAAACCCTGGAAGCAGTCCTGTGACATGCCTCCAGTCTGGCTCAATCACAGTTCCAGTGGCAGTCTTGCCTAACAGGAAATTGGTAGGAATCATGCCCACCTGTGTCCCAGGTAACAGGCCTGCCAAATGCAGACTTAACTGTGGATCCAGCAACAGCTAAATGACTTAGCTCCAAACTTGTTTGATCACATGGCAAGGACAGTCCCACAAGTCAAGGAAAATGGCAAGAGAAAGTCTTTACCTGACAAATCCAGCCTATAAATACAGCAAGATAAATTTGCTCCTTCAAATGGAGACTTCAATATGAATCTACACGGGTCACAAAGAATCAGAGAAACATGACAACACAAAGGAAACAAACAAAACTATAGGAACTAATCCTGAAGAAGTGATACACATGAACTGTTTGGCAAGGAATTCAAATGATCTTCTTAAACTCAATGAACTGCATAAAAACACAGATAGAAAACCTAACAAAATCTGAAACATAATACATGAACAAAATGAGAATTTTTTAAAGGACAAAACATTAAAAAGACTCAGAAATTCTAGAGCTAAAGAATATAATAACTGAAATGAAAAATTCAAGAGAGCCTCAACAACAGATTCGATAATACAGTGAACTTATGAACAGGTCATCTGAAATCAGCCAGAGAAGAATAACAATAATAAAATAATGAAAAAGAGTGAAGAAAGCATAGAGGACTTCTGGATAATCATAAGGCTTATGAGAGGCTCAGAAAGTGCGCTGAAAGAGAAACAGGAAGAAAGGCTTTGTAAAAAAGAGTAGAAAACTTTCCATTCTGAAGAATGGATATCCATAGTCCAAAGAACTCCAACTACACTAAATATAAAGAAAGCTTCATTGAGACACAATGTATTAGGTTATTAAGAGTTAAAGAAATTTTGAAAGTGGTAAGAGAAAGCAACTTGTCATACACAATGGGGTTTCTATATGAATTATAAGCAGATTTTTCAACAGAAATTTGCAGACCAGTAGAAAGTACAGTGCTATGTTCAAAATACTAAAGGAAAATCTGCCAACCAAAATTGTGCTGTAAAAATGAAGAAAAGATAAATACTTTCACAGAAAAACAAACATGGGAGTTCATCATCATTATATCTGCCTTATAAGACTTGCTAAAAGGAGTTGTTCAAGTTAAAATAAAAATACACACCAAAAGAGCATGAAAGCATATGAAAATATCAATCTGAATGGTAAAAGCAAATATTAAGACAAACATTTATATATATCATTTTATACTATAATGATAGTATATAAATAATTTTTAAAGCTAGTATGCACATTAGAAGAGAATTCAAACAATTATAATCATATAAATTTGTTAATAAAAAATATCGAAAGAAGTAAAATCAGGCATCAATTATGTACAGTATGGCAGAGAATGAAGTGCGAAATACCTGTAACCAACTTGATACAGAGACTGTTTTGTTTATGTGAACTCAACAGTAGTCACAAAAATAATGTTCAATACACATATAACAGATAAAAGAATCATGAAATTATGGCATTTGCTGCCAAATGGATAGAATTGGAGAACATCATTCTAAGTGAAATAAGCCAGTCAAAGGTTAAATGTCTTCTTTCATGTGCCAAAGCTAGAGTAAAATAAGGGGAAAAGGGGGGTGGGGGCAATTTCAATGAAAATATAAGGGAGATCAGTGGAGGAGAGGAAGGGATTGGAGTGGGAGGAAAGATGGATGGGAAAAAACAGGAAGCACAGAATGAATATGACCAAACTATGTTATATGCATATATAAATAAATATACCAAAGTGAATTCCACATTTATGTATATCACCAACAGAAAGAAACTAAAAATAAATAGAAGACCAGTAGAGTAGAAGGCTAAAAGGGGGAGGGAGAAGGGAAAGAGGAAATACCACAAACTGAAATGTGGCAAATTATATTCAATGCACATATGATTATGTCAAAATGAACCCACTATTATGCATAACTATAATTTAGTAAAAACATTTTAAAAATAAATAAAATTAACAATAAAAGAATCAAACCATATCACCTAAAAAAAATCAAACCACAGAGAAATTCAAGATAAGAGGAATAATGGAAATACAAAACACATAGACATCAATCAAGAAAAATGGCAAGAACAAGTAGAATAAGTCTTTACTCACCAATAATTACTTTAAAGGTAAATGGACCAAACTCCCTAATCAAAAGAAACAGTGGATGAATGGGTTAAAAACAAGACCCAACTATATGCTGCCTACAAGAAACTCACTTTAAACTTAAGAGCATGCATAGGCTCAAAGTGAAGAGGTGGAGAAAGATAGTCTTTGCAAATACTAACCAAAAGAGAACAACAGTGAGTACACTTGAGGCAAAGAATGTCATTATATAATTATAAAATGGTCAATTCAAAAGGAAAAGAGAAAAATTATACATATCTATGTACCCGACATCAAAGCACATAAATATACAAAGTAAAGAAAGGCAAATCAAAAGAGAGAACAGGTAGTACAATAGTATTAGGAAACTTCAATTTGTTACTATCTGTAGTGGACAGGTCATCCAGACAGAACATCAAAAGGAAACAGCAAAATTAAACATTATTGACCTAATAGACCTAACCAACATCTGCAGAATTTTCTACCCAATGGTGGAAAAAATATGCATTATTCCCAAATGTACACAGAACATTCTTCAGAATGGATCATACATTGGGTAACAAAAAGTTCTAAAAAATTTAAGAGCAAAATCATATCAGGAATATTTTTGTGACCTCAAAGGAATAAAACCAGTAAAACCCAGAAAATCCAAAGTATGTATAAACTAAATAGCATACTCCTGAATCAATGATCAAAGAAAACTTAAAGGGGAATTTAAGAAACACAAAAATACAACCTACCAAAACTTGTGGGATTTAGTAAAAGCCAATAGTATGAGAGATGTTAGTAATTTTAAAAATCTAGATAATGGCACATCTTTATACCTCAAGAAACTAGGAAAAAAACCAAAATTCAGAATTAGCAAGAGCAAGGAAATAATAACTAAAGCACAAATAAATGAAGTAGAGAACAGTAAAACAACAGACAGAAATCAAAACCATGAGTTCAGATTATTTTAAAGTAAAATTTAATAAAAGCTCAGTTTAAAGAGAAAGGACTCAAAAATCCAAAATGAATGGAGACATTTTATTTCTCATGCCTCAGAAATAAAAGGTATAAGGGATCATTATGAACAATTATACACCAAGAAACTATATAATCTAGAAGAAAAAGACAAAATCTTAGAAATATAAACCTACCAAACTGAGTCAGGAAGAAATTCAAAGTCTAAACAGACCAATACATAAGGAGACTGAATCAGTAATCAAATGCCTCCCAAGAAGAAAGGGGAGAACAGATGGCTTCCCAGATGAATTCTACCAGAAATTCCAAGAAAAATTAGTATCAATCTTTATTAAATTCTCCCAAAAATCAGAAGAAGGAATAGTTTCTAACACTTGTTATAAGGCAAGCATCACCCTAATACCAAAGCCAGACAAAGACTCTATACACTCTACAGGCCAACATCATGTTGAACGCAGATGCAAAAAACCTTAAAACTTTTGAACTGAACTCAACAGCATATTAAAAGGATCATTCAACATAATCAAGTGGGTTTTTCCCTGGGAAGTAAAGATGGTTCAACATATACAAATCAGCAGATATGATATACCACATTAATAAAGTTAAATATAGAAACCACATAATCATCCAAATAAGTGAAAAAGCATTGATAAAACACAACATTCATTCATGATAAACACTCACAAAATAGGTGCTGGAAGAACGTACCTCCAAACTGTGATCATTGCTGAAATTTACTTCTGTCTCCTGGGCATCTCTCTGGCCTGACCTTTCTGGACCAGAGCAAATCATTTTATATTTTTAGAGTCTCAGCCCATACTTTGGTTCATCCCCAAAACTTTGTTTTTGGATCTTTACCATTGTTATTTGCTTCAAAATATATTACTGAATTCAATAACATGTAAGACTTTCAGACAAAAAATAAACTTAAGAAACTTAAAAAAGAAAAAAAAAAAAAAAAAAAAGAACGTACCTCAACAAAGACATATATAAAATTTCCACTGGTAACATTATAAATGATGAAGAAAAAACTGAAAGCATTTTCTCTAAAATTCAGTACAAGGTAACAATACCCATTCTCACCATTCCAATTCAACACAGAACTAGAAGTCCTAGCAGGAACAATTGGACAAGAAAAAGAAATAAAAGGCATCCAAATTGTAAAGAAAGAAATACAATTATCTGTTTGCAGATGACAAGATCATATATGTAGAAAAATCAAGACTCAATAACTACCACCACCACAACAAAAAACTTTGTTAGAACTAAAAAATTCATAAAGTTGCAGGATACAAAAATCAGTAGTGTTTCTCTACATAAACAATGAACTATACAAAAAGAAATCAGAAAAATCACTCCATATACAACAGCAATAAAAAGAAAAAATATTTAACAATATTTTTATTTAAATAAATTTTTACTTAAATTTAAATATTTATTTAAATCCCAAAGGTGTTCTTTAAAGAAATACAAAAAAGAATCAAAAAATTCATATGAAGTCACAAAAAGTCAGAATAGTCACAGTAGACATTTAATAATTAAAAAAAAAAAAGAACAGTCACAGTAATTATGAACAAGAATAACAAAGAGCAAAGCTGGAGGTACCACAGTTCCTTATTTCAAAGGCACAAGAATCCCAAGTTCAAGGCCTGCCTGGGCAACTTAGCAAGACTATCTTAAATTAAAAAATAATAAAAGAGCTGAGCCTGTAGCATAATTATGGAGAGGCCCTGGATTCAATTCCTAGTACCATCAATTTTTTTTTTTAAAAAAGGTACAGTAACAAAAGCAATATGATATCAGCATAAAGACAGACATACAGACCATTGGAACAGAACAGAGAGCCCAGAAAAAAATCCACACATTTAAGGTCAACTGATCTTTAATAAGGGTGCCAATAACACATAAAGAGGATATTCTCATCAATAAATAGTGGTTGGAAAACGGACAACCAACATGCAGAAGATTAAAACTGTACCCTTACCTCATACCATCTGCAGAATTCAACTCAAAATAAAGACCTAAATGTAAGAGTCAAAACCATAAGATTACTACAAGAAGACAGGAGAAAAGCTCTTGATATTGGTCATAGACTTTTCAGATATGACATTAAAAGTACAGTCAACAAAAGAGGTAATATTAGATCCAACTAAAAAGCTTCTGCATAACAAAGGAAACAATCAAAAGAGTATAAAGGCAACTGAAAGAATGGAAAAAATATTTACAAAATATGTATCTGATAAAGGAATTTAATACCCATATAATTTAATAATAATACCCATATATAATATAATATATTATATAAGGAACTCAACAGCAAATTAATTAATAATCTGATTTTAAAATATGCAAAGGACCAAAACAGGAACTTCTCAAAAAGAAAGATATACAAATGGCCAAGAAGTACATGAAAACAATGTCCAACATCACTAATTGTCAGGGAAATGCAAATCAAAACCACTACTTGTTAGAATAGCTATTTGTCTAAGTTTATATATTATCTAAGACAAGAGAGAACTTTTGGCTAGAATGTGTACAATAGAGGACCCTTGCACACAGCTGATAGGAATGCAAATTAACAAAGCCATTATTGGAAATTCCTTGAAAAATTAAAAATAGAACAACAATATGATCCAGGAATCTCACTTCTGGGTATAGATCCAAAAGAAAACAAATCCATAGTTTGAACAGATATTTTCACTCCCTTGTTCACTACAACATTATTTACAATAGCCAAGACACAGAAACAACTAAAAGGTCTACTGAGAGAAAGTGAATAAGAAAACTGTGGTACACATGTATACTATATTATTATTCAATACAAGAAAAGGATGAACATAGAGGACATCATGCAAAACAAAATAAGCCTGATAGAGAAAGACAAATACTGCCTAATCTTTCTTATACGTACAATCTACAACAATTGAATTCAAGAAGCATAGAGTTAGAAGTGTCTAGAGGTTGATGAGTTGAGGAAACAGTCATCAAAGTGTAAAAAGTTTAAATCATACAAAATGAATAAGTTCTGGAGATCTACATAGAGCATGACAATTGTAGTTAACAATACTACACTGTACACTTGCGATTTTCTGTGAGGAGATATATGTTCTCATCATACACAGCACACAAACCAAAAAAAAAAAAAACTTAAAAGGTAACTTTCAGGTGACATAAATGTTAACTGACTTGATTTGGTGGTAATTTCACAATTGGAGATGTACATCAAAACATCAAGTTGTACAACAATATCTATATAATTTCTATTTGTCAATTATACCACAGTAAAGTCAAAAAAATATTAAAAAGTAAAGAGATTATTCCAGGCAGCAATAGGGTATGTACTGAGAAGGGAGATAATGAGCAACACCTCAAGGATAATGAAGAAAGGGGAGCCTAAAAACCCTAACCACCAATTGGCTCAAAGCATGGTTTGTAAATAAGGAACTCAAACACAAAACTTATATAAACATCTGTGTTTCAAGATGGAATACCTGAAATCTGTGCAAATCCTGTATTAGGGAAAATGACAAAACTGCTACTCTTTCCAGGAACTATTTCTCAAAAACACAAAATAAGAAAATCCCATTCTTCAGAGTACCCATTCAAATGCACCCAAGTAAACTTACAGCATTTTTTCTCCAAGTATGGAAATAAAGTTGTAAGACAATTTTGCTTATACTAGGATTTCAAGTATCTACTGATCTCTCTATTCCCTTTCCCAGTTGATACCAATGCTTGCATCTTTTTACTTCTCCACTAGAGAATCCATTCAACCTTAGGCGCTTTAGAGTTTGGAGAATACAAATTAGCAGGTGACACACTCCAGAAATTTCCTGATAATGAGTCTAACAAAGATTTCACAGTTGTAACCACATATCCAACTAACTTCACATCATCACTTCACCTGAAGCACAACGACTTTTTTCGTCTTGCCTATACCCACAATCCCCTCAAGTGGTAAATTATATAAACCTGTAGTTCCTAGATCAATCAGATAAAAAATTGTTACACTGTTATCAGAGTTTTCAGTTTGATAAAAACATAACATTTTTTAAAAATCTGTTAACACAATCTTCTTAAGGGACATTACAACTATATACTTGCCACCAACTTAAGAAAAAGAATTTGAAGTAGCTCTGAAGCTGCCATTTACATGTGTGCATGCTTAAATCTGTTTCTAAGTCTCTGTTGTCCTTCCTTTGTCTATTTCATTTGCAGTGTTTGCTGACTTATTTACTAACGCAGTAGAGTAAGTACTAAATAATTGATAAAAGAAAGTATTTACCCCAACCCTTGCCTGGTTCTGCTTCTTCAAGTGTGTCTTAACTCTTCTTTGCCCTTTGCTTTCCCTAGAGATTTAAGGATGTTCTTATCAAATAATTTGAAACAATATCCTGTTGACATAAGGATTCAAAATACACTGAATCTAAAAAATCAATTTGAGAAGTGACATCCAAATAATATTAAATTTTCCTATTATAAAAATGATCTTTCCCTTTTTATTTAGAATACATAATCTTAGTGTTATACTTTCCTACTAAATATATTTCACATCTCCTGTTAGATTGATTGCTGTGTACCTCATTTTCTGTTACTTTAAGTAGTAGTTTTTAAATATATTTTTAGTGGTAGCTGGACATAATACCTTTATTTTATTTATTTTTATGTGGTGCTGAGGATCGAACCCAGGGTCTCACACATGCCATACGAGCACTCTACCGCTGAGCCACAACCACAACCTCTAAATGGTAGTTTTTGAATTTCATTTTCTAGCCATCTGTCATTGGTACACACTTATATATGCACTTAACATATATATGATAACATCTTCATAATTTTGAGAATTTTTCTGACAATTGGAAAGGTCTATATAAACAATTATACTGGCTACAAAAAAAGAAAACCTTATTTCTATTTTTACTTTTATTTTCTTACCATGTTTACTGGATAAATTTTAAGCATAATGTTGAAAAGACATGTACATACTACAAACCTTTTAAACTTTCCTGATTCTAACTTCACAAGGTTAAAAAAGTTCTTTTCTATTTTTAGTTTGCTTAGAGTTTTTATCATGAAAGGACATTAAAAGCTTCAAATACATTTTCTTTATTAGTAGGATGACGACATGGCTTCTCTTTTATTTGCTAAAGTGTTAAGTGAAAATTACAGATATTCTAATAGCAAACCCAACCCTGCATTCCTGGAATAATGCCCACATGGTACAATGTTTATCTTGCCAGATTTAGTTTGGTAATAATTTGTTAGATTTTTCTGCATCTAGGTTCATGACTAATAATGTCTTATAATTTTTCTCTCTTGCAATGCCCTTATCTGTTTTTCACATGCAAACTTCATTTGGGGAACATTTCTTTCTCTATTTCATTAATTTTAAGATGTCATCACCCACTGGCTACATTCCTGACTTCAGAGAAGTCAAACTACAAAAAGTGTACAACAATAACCAAGAGAGATTATAAACACCATCAATTAAAGATCCAATTCAACTTCAGAGAAATAAAACCATTAATGTTAAGATTGGAATGTTTTCCTTAAATGTTTGGTAAAACTTGTTTGTAAACCTAACCAGCCCTCATATTATCTCTGTAAATGTAATTATATTACTAATTAGATAACTTTAAAGACCTAAATATCACCAGATTTTCTATTCATGAGTCAGTTTGGGGATGTAATCTCTTTTAAGACTTTGTTCATTTCATCGAACTTTTTCAAATTCATTGGCTTAAAGCAGTTTAAAATATTTTTTAAAACATCCACTTGTATTTTTTTGTTGTGTTCCCCTTTTCATTCCTGATGTTTCCTTTTTGCCCCTTAATCTTAACAAAAGTTTGATAATTTTATTAGCTTTGTAACAACAAATGTCGTCCTTTCTGATAACTCTTACCTATTTTGTTTAAATAAATTATTCTCTTATATTTATTATTTCCTTCCATCTACTTTGTTATTCTATTATTCTATGTTAAGTACTTAATTCATCACTTTTTATTCTTCCTATCAAATACAAGCACTGAGACTATTAATTTTAAATCTAAAAATTAATTCTAAAAATTAATTAAATCTAAAAATTAATTCCCTACTTGGGAATTGTGGGGCTGCCTTAATCACAGGTTTGTTGTCTTTCATAAATTCTGAAAGGGTCCTGGCACTGTCCCTTTTCATATTGTCTCTCATCAAGTCACATTCTATAACTGACAATTATAGTTTATGCAAACTTCATACATCTGGAGAGCAGGAGTTGGTGTGGGAATCTCTGATGGGGGCTTGTTACCTTATGTTTGTTATTAACTTTTCCACATACTTTTCAGCATTGAGTGTTGTCAATGTTCTGACTCTTAGTCATTCTAATAGAGATAGTATCTTCTTGTTTTAATTGTTAACTGATTTTAATTGTGAGCTCATACTCAATTCTTTTGAGGCCCGGATTTAAAATATTCTCTTCTAAAAAAGGATTTGTGTTGATTCTTCTAATTGTTCAGACTTAACGCAAGATCATCTTTAACTAAACTTGGGGTTGTTTATATACTACAATATAGTATGAATTCTGTCCCTAAGTCCAAATTGATGTGAGCTTATGCTTATATTTCTCAAGGAGGGCCTGGGGTTATGGCTCAGAGGTAGAGTGCTTACATGAGGCAATTGGTCCAATCCCCAGCACCACATAAAAAAATAAAAATAAAAATATTGTGTCCACCTATAACTAAAAAAATAAATATTAAAAAAAAAAAAAAGATTTCTCAAAGATTTCTCTCTCCCCTCATTCTCTGCCCAGAATCAAGGCCAAGATAGGCAAGTACTTCACAGCCATCCTCAGTGGCATATTTTCTAATTAATTAAGAATGATGTCCTTTAGGACTTCCAATTTCATGAGACAAGCCTCTTCAACCCATATTTCTATCATGAATGAACTAGTCTTTTACTCTTTTCTCTTGTTAAAACCCAAGCTATTAGACCTTTGAGAATTAGCAGACACCAGTCAGGACAACAGCTGGCTCTAGAACTCACTATCTCTAGGGACACAGTTTCTCAAAAAATTCCACTCCTTCTACTAATTCCTTTAGTTTTAAGTCACATCTGACCTGCCAGTAAGATAAAGTTTTAAAACATTTTTTATCCAGTATATTGATGTTCTTACTATGAAGCTTTTCTCTGAATATCGACTCAGCCATTTACTGGAACTGAAGATTCACTTGTAGATTTTCAGGTTTCCTTATAAAGTTTCCCAACTTCTTTTCCCTACACTACCAAATTACAAATTTAACACATGACAGCAGGGGCTAAAAATATCATTGGTTTGTTTTTGCTCTCTGGTACAAAACCTTGTATCAAACAGGCTAAAAAAAAAAAAAATCAGCTTGTTCAAGGAGATGCCTAGAAAACCCTGTCTTCCACAACAAGGGATATTTGTTCATCTGTCATGAACATTCTTCCTTCTCCAGAAAAGAGATGAATTTTGCTGAAATTTCATTGTTTCATTCTGAAATTAAACTTACGTATGTTCCATGTACAACCACCAAAGGAAGTAAGAACAAAAATCTATGAAGCTACTGTTTATCTTCTCTCAGAAATTATGCAAATATTACTTGGCAAATTATATGATATTGACTTTGTTATATATTAATTAAAAATACAGAAAGTCTGCCTCTATATTCCTCAAATAAGAAAAGGAAAATTTTGGCAAACAACTCTATAGATAAAACTCTTTATCACTCTTGTAAGAAAGAGATCTCAATCTCTCAGACTTTCAAAACAAAAGAAGTTAAATCCCAACAGAAACAAGCTAAGAAACTAGTCCAGTTAATATCTGGTAGAAATTTTTCAGGAAAAACAAATGCACTGTATTGTTATTTATGTTCATCTTTCTGTTATGCTACAGAAGCAATTCATAAAGCCTGGCAAGAATGAGGCATACTCCCCTCATTATTGTGCAAATGCTTTTACACTTTCCAACAAATGCTTTCAAAATATTTTAGTTTCCCCTGTAAAAGCCTAGAAACAGTTCAACACACATACTGTAACATTTTACAAGAGAGCTTTTAAAAATATTTTATTCTTATTAATTTTTGCAAACTATTACATTCTTTCATTATTTAATATGCTTTCATAGTTACAGGATCCAACTACCAAACACAAGGAATTTCAAAACAACTGTGTCTCAAGAAATAACTTCAGAAATCAAATGCTTTAAAGACTGATAATTTCAGAAGAAAATTATCCAAACCTCTATTCTACTGCTAACATAAGCTATGGCTGCGAACCAAAAGCACAGCATTTAATTTAAGGTAAAATAATAATAATAATGATGATGATGATGATGATGATGATGATGATGATGATGATGTTGTTGTTAGTGGGGGTTGGGTAAGAAAAAATGCAAATCCTCTTTTGGCAAAACAATTTTCTTGAAATATAATACAGAGATTAAAAAACATGTTTGTTATGTGTGTACAGTCCCAAATATGTTCAGAATTGTCTTACCAAGAAAGGACGAATTGCTTCGATTCATGGAAGAAAGTGGCTTCTAGGTCTCCTTTTGTATGTGAACCACTTAAATGAAGGCACACTGTGTTAGTCATCTGAGATTATACCAGCAGTGTCTTAATGCTGTCACCCTGGGGAATCTGATACAACATCTTCATGTTAGTAAACTCAGCTTCAGAAACAATCTCCCTTTACTTTGAAGTTTTCTATTAAGTTGTGGATACAGACAGACTGGTCATTTTTAACACTGCCAGAGCACCGAAGTGAAGGGATTGTGCAGGCTTAACAGAACTTTTTAAAGGATAAGAGAAACACTACTAAAATGGTCTGAGTTAAGATAAAACTGTTTAAGCCGACAAAACATTTTGTTTTGAAAGTTTCAAAATTTATTTAAACATTTGTAATTCTTAAATGGACTTAAGTTATAACAAAGCAACATCATATATTCTCTCATAAAGCACTACAACTGAAAGATGGTTTCATAAAAATAAAAGCATAGAAAAATGGCTTTGTACAACCATGAATGAAAGGTTAATTACAAGTTATAGTATGTTATCAAGCCTGATAAGAATCTCAAACATGATACACAGGGAAGAGTATCCATTCATGAGATGAGTTATAACTTAGTCTCTAGGCCTCTTTGGCATTATCCTTATTTAAAAGTAGAAGAGGAAAAGGAGAAAACAAGCCTAATTAATAATCTATGACTGTCTTTCTCTCTCTCTTAATAAACAATTGAAATATACTACGCTCAAACAAGTCAGTATAAAACAATCCCATCCTATCTGAGACCATGACAGTACTTAAATTCAAACTATTATGAAGTAAAACAATACTTTGTCCTTGAACAACAACAAAAAAAAAATCTGGGAAATACCCAATTTGTAAAATAATCAAAGTCAGAGTCTCCCTGCTCTTCCAAAAAAAAAAAAAAATCTAAAAATTATGGAGGAAACTATACTGCTATACTGAAGAACACTTAAATTGTTTTGTTTCTAAGTGATGACGGCCTACATTAAATTGGTATGAGTCAATATGGATAAAGGAGATAAAGCCAGGAAAATAAGAAAAAAGAGAATGGACAAAATTTTTGAATTAA
This sequence comes from Ictidomys tridecemlineatus, assembly GCF_052094955.1. NCBI lineage: Eukaryota > Metazoa > Chordata > Mammalia > Rodentia > Sciuridae > Ictidomys > Ictidomys tridecemlineatus. The sequence continues at coordinate 39,837,618 of NC_135482.1, read as the reverse complement.
TGGTAAATAGTCACTGATTTGGGTAAGCAACTAATTTAAGGCATTTAACTCCCTTTGCAAATCTACTTGTTGGGGAGATCATGTATCCCTACTATAATAATCATAAAAAGGAGTACATCACGAAATCCCAAAAGCAATGATATGGGAATTTTGAAAATTAGGATAATAGGATCATCTAAAGAAAGAAAAGAGTCTAATAGTATATATTGGAATGAGCAGTGTCTGGATAAGCAGTATCTGAAAGGAGTAGAAGACGACTCCACAGTGAAAGACCAGGATAAATAAAAACACAGTGTCTGAGGAACAGTGAAGGAAACCACCCAGTTGGATTCATGGGGGGGGGGGGTAATGAAACTGGGAGAGTACAATAAAAACAGGCATATGAAGAGGCCCAACTACCAGATTATTGAAGTTGCAACTTATGATCTCAATTGCTGCTGTCCGAATGTCACTACATCTGATACACTTGGACAACTGTATAAACATACATTAGGGAGCCTCACCCTAGAGATTTTAAAAGGATGGAGTAGAAACTGTATAAACATACATTAGGGAGCCTCACCCTAGAGATTCTAAAAGGATGGAGTAGAGTCTGTATCTAAGCAAAGCTCCCAAGTGATTCTCAGACACAGCTAGACTGTTGCCTGAGGCAACAGTAAGCCATTACCTTAAGGGAGAGACAAATGTAGACATCTAGCTAGTTTTTCAGTTGCAAGCTTGAATAACAAAAAGTGTTATTTTTGTTTAAAATTTTCTATTTCTCTTTATTCATGTTATTCCCTCAGATATCTCCTTCAGAGGATCCATGTGTTCTCTGGCCATATATATCTATAAAAACTTCTCTCTCATGATAATCTCACCTTAATATTAAAAATATTTTTTTGTTTATTTTTATTTATTTATTTTTTTTACAGAAAGATGAACCTCGTATACTGGAGGGCAAGGTCCTCATAGAAGTTAGAAGGTTGTGATACCAAGTAATGTAGGTATAAAATGACAAAGGCCTGATCTATGACCATGATAGTAAGAATAAAAACAAAAGGAAAAAATCAGTTTTGAGAGCTGGGGTGTGGCTCAGCGGAAGAATGCTCACCTAGCATGTGGGAGGCCCTGGGTTCGATCCATAGCACCATATAAAAATAAATAAAACAAAGGTATTGTGTCCAACTACAACTAAAAAATAAATATTTTTTAAAACTCAGTCTTGACACCATAAGACTTCTAGAAGAAATTACAGAAAATATTCTTTGTAACTTTAGAGTAGACAAAGATAGAGAGAGGGAGGTTGAATCTTAGGAGAAAATAATAAATTGGGCCTCAACTAAATTAAAAACATGTGCTCTGTGAAAAGAAAATCATTAAGACTGTGAAAAAATATACCAAGACTAGAAAATAATGCAATACACACAGCTATCAAAAAATGACACTAAGCCAAGCACAGTGGCGCATACCTATAATCCCAGTGGCTCAGGAAGCTAAGGCAGGAGGACTATGAGTTCAAAGCCAGCCTGAACAACAGCAAGGCACTAAGCAACTCAGTGAGACCTTGTCTCTAAATAAAATACAAAATAGGGCTGGGGATGTGGCTTAGTGGCCAAGTGCCCCTGAGTTCAATCCCTGGCACCCCCACCAAAAAAAAAAAAAAAAAAAAGACACTAAGATATTAAAGGTGTAAAACTCAATAATACTAAAGTCAATTTTTAAATGAGCAAAACAAAGATTATTTCACAAAAGAAGATACAATGGTAGCCAATGAACGTATGAAAACATGCTCAACACCCTTAGTATTCAGAGAAATGTAAATAAAACTGTTATGTGATACTGCTACACATCTGTTAGAAGGGCTAAAATTAAAAATATCAAGGATATAGAGCAACTGGACTATTCACGCTGCTAACATGAATGTAAAAATGGGAATGAGGAAAAACCAGGTCAGTTGCATTCTTTTAGGATTTATCTTAATAAAGCTTTTTTATATCAGAGCATGTACATATCCATTGTCACACCTTCAAAAAAGCATTATGGCAATCGATATGCTAACTGTCCAAAACTATATTCAACAATAAATGTTAACATTGTGATTATTTTTATTTTCATCTTGTTAAATAACATTTTTATAGTTTCCAAAAGTGTTTCCATCTAACACATGATTAAACATTTTTCACTGAAATAAAAGTAACAACTACCATCTGAGTATCCCTTATCTGGAGTGCTTGAAACCTCAGAGTGTTTTGGACTTCAGATTTTTTGGATTTTGCAATATTTGCATACAATAAGATATCTTGGAGATGGGATCAGAGTTCAAATACAAAATTCAATTGTTTCATATATACTTTATACACAACTTCAAACAATATTTTTACTGTGCCTTTGTTTTGATTGTGACCCATTCGTGAGGTCAGAAATGGGATTTTCCACTTACAGTGTCCTGACAGTGCTCAAAAAGTCTCAAATTTTAAAGCATTTTAGATTTCAGATTCTGTGGATTTAGGGGTGCTGGATCTGTACTTAATGGTCAATATTCACTTTAAAAACAGTCACACAAGCCTAATCTCAAAATATGATTTCTGAAGTTACAATGTTAAATCAGAATAATTACACATCCAGTATAATATGATAGTTAACTCTAAATTTAATTTTAAAAATACATTATAATCAAGTACAAAAGTTCCTCCTCCAACCACAGTAGATACATTCTAAGATTGCCCCACTGGATGCCTCAAAAAACCATACATACTCACATCACACATAAAATGTTTTTTCCTGTATATACATATCTAATAAAGTTTAATTTATAAACTAAGTACAATAAGAGATAACAATAAAATAAATAGCACCATTATAACAATATGTAGTAATAAAAGCTATGTGAATGTGGTTTCTTTCCCTGCTTCTCTCTCAACTGTCATAGGGTGGGTACTATACTCAGCATGGATATACTAGACAAAGGGATGATTCACCTTCCTGATGGGACACAGCAGGATGTCATGAGATTTCTTTCATCTTACTACTCAGAGTGAAATGCAACTTAAACTTATGAATTATTCATTTCTGGAACTTTCCATTTAATAATTTCACTCCATATTTGAGAGCAGAAAGTGAAAATACAGATAAGGAAGGCACATATTAACTTTAAAACACCAAATTCAAGTTCTTAGTTTTAAAAGGAATTCTCACACTGCAACTACCAATCACACCACAGAAGAGTTCAGAACAGACTAAATAAACTTTAGCTGATATCAGAATCTACACAAAACTAATCAACTATGAATAAAAAAGTCTGATCCATGAACCTATGGGAATCTCCAAGACCCTTTTAGAGGTCTGCAAGGTAAAAACTAGTTTCATAATACTTTTTCATTGTGACACTAGAGATGGGAACTTTTGATCTAATGACAGTAGCAGTGAAATTGGACCAAAGAGTAGGAACACACAGGAAAGGTTTTAATTAGGAAAAGTGTATAAGAGCTTCACATCAAAGGGAACAGCCCTAATTGACAGAAAATTCAGGCTGCCCCCCCCCCCCAATAAAAAAAGGGTAAGCCAACCTTTTATCAAGCACCTGAGGTAGGCTAGCTTCTGGTATTTTTCTACTCATCATGAGTATGGGAATTTCTTCCTTCTCAAAGATCCTTCATGGGGTTGGGGTTGTGGCTCAGTGGTAGAGCACTTGCCTTGCACATGTGAGGCACTGAGTTCAATCCTCAACATCATATAAAAAAATTTTTTTTAAGTATTTAAAAAAAAAAGATTCTGCATGACATCCAGGTGTCATCTTACACCAGGTCTCCATAGTCAATTTAATTGAGAATATGAGCGAAATCAATATGAAGATTCCTGAAAAGACTAGGAATGAAAAACCTATGACTAAACTATACCATTCCTCAGTATTCATCCTAAAGAATTAAAGTCATCATACTACACTCTGGTGATATAGCCACATCCATGTTTATAGCAGCCCACTTCACAATAGCCAATGGGAACCAATGGAACCAATTCACATTTCTGTCAATAGATTAAGAAAATGATATGTATACACAATGGGGTTTTACTCAGCCATAAAGAATGAAATGTCATTTACAGGAAAACAGAACTTGAGAATATATTAAACAAAATAAGTCAAATTCAGAAGGTCAAAAGTCATATTTTTCTATGTGGAAGCTACAGAAAAAAAGAGAAAGAAGAGAGGTTCTTATGAAAATCGAAGAAAGATCAGTAGAAGGGAGCAAAGAAATGAGGGGGAGAGAAAAGGGAAGGGAAAAAGGAAATACTAGGGAATGATACTGGCCAACTTATATTGTATGGATGTACAAATGTGTTATAACAAATCCCACCATTATATACAACTATAATTTTTAAAATATTAAAAAAATAGGATGGTGGCAAAAGGCATACCCTTATATTTTCAAGAGGAACAATAGGAAAAGATTTTAGGAGATACACATGTAATAACAGGTAATAAGTTATGGATAAAGGCCTGAGAGTTTATCTACCCTTTTGTCCCTATGTTAGGTATAACTGCTGGCACCTTGGCATACATCAAGGCAGAGAAACCAAATGGAGTAGTAGTCACTGAATTCTTGTGGTCATGCACTCACATGAAAAGAATGTGTCTCACAAATGTCCTTGAAGCAGTAAAAATTATTGAGAAATATGCATAAAGCACTTCTTTGTGATATATCTTTATATTTTCCAATACTGGGAAAATCTGCATAATTCAATGAATAAATGTTTTCCAAAGGATATGATGTTACAAAACCATGCATGAGTAAACAGCCATTCAATATCCAAGACAGATCAATGGATTTTCATTTTACAGAATATGGAAAGTATACTACGTTGCAACCAACATTTAAGAAACTACTATTGTCCAGTTTTGGTGTACTATCAACGAAAAACATTTATAATTACACATAAAAGTTACATTTATATGTGATGCCAAAATTTTTGTACCTTTATCAAATAATCATATTACTACAGATTGACTGCAGAAGCAGACAGGAATATATAGGTCTTTCATTAAGCCAGATATCAAAGAGATCCACAATAATTATCAAACCGTAGAGAGCCATAATATTTTTTAAAAAAATATGTTATTCATGATCCAGCAATTTCCTTACTTGTTATATATCCAAAGGAAAGGAAATTGGTAGGTGAAGCAATATTTCTACTTCTGTTTACTATAGCACTATTCATAATAGCCATGATATGGAATCAACCTGTATGTATATGATTGGTAAAAGAAAATGTGATTTATGCATACACAATGTAATATTATTCAGTCATAAAAAGACTGAAATCCTGTCATTTGCAGCAAAATGAATGGAACTGGAGGATATTATATTAAGTGAAATCAGTGAGGCACAAAAAGATAAATACCACACTTTTCTCTTGTATATGGAAGCTAAAAAGACTGACCTCACAGAAGTAGAGTGTAAAATAGTGGTTACCAGTGGCTGGAAAAGGAGTGTGGGATGAGGAGATGATGGTGAATGGTTACAGAGGTCAACTGGATAGGAGGAATAACTATGATTGATAACAACTGTAAGCTTCAAAATAGCTAGTAGTGATGATTTTGAATGTTCCAAACAAAGAAGTAAATGTTTTAAGTAATGGGAAGCAAACTGTTATTCATATTAACATGTAATGGGTTTATTATTTAAGTGCATTAATAATAAGCATTTAAAACTTCTTAAATCTTTAAGACTATTATAAATGACTCAAACAAAACCTCTATAAAACCAAATAATTAAAAAGAAAAAATTATAATAGACCCAAAATGTGAATCTCCCTTATTCCCTCTACCAACTAAATAAAAACCCCAAACCACAACTTCTTACCCTGGCTGTGAGGACTTGCCGGACTAAGAGATGGCTGATGCAAATCTTTAGTTGGTGTTGGATAAGCTTCTTTCCCTTGGCGTTGACTCATCTTTCCTGGTGTCAGAAGTTGAGATTCGTCACTGTTTGCTACAACAGCTCAAGAAAAGAAGAGAAATATAATCAGCCCTAAAGTTACAGACTTATATATCGTTCATAACATGGAATAAGATTATGACTGAAATAGTCTTAGCAATTATATTCATTTTACCAAATTAATGCTTAACTAAATTCACAAAACCATTTTGTTTTTCTGTTGTATCAATCCAAGAGAAATTGACAGGTATGCAAGAGTCAAAAATACAAATTATACACATTATAAAAATGAAAATGCATATCCAACTAATAATAAGTGGCATCCCCAAATTTTTCTGTGTATCTTTCATGGTACTATTAGTTATATTTGCAATTAGAACAATAAGCAAAAGCAAAGTTATTTCACATAAGAAACACAAATGGTCAACAAGCATATGAAAATATATTCAATCTAATCAGTAACCAGAAAGAATGAAATTATTAGTATCAAATAATATTTCACAGTCACAGACTTTCTACTTTAATTTCTAATTTTTATGGAAAGTAGGCATGAGTCCTATTTTAAAGATGGGGAAACTTAATGTACAGAGACTGCCTTACATAAGACTAGTTATTAAATAATAGAGGCAAAATTCTAACTCAGGACCACTTGGTTCTGAAACTCTTGTCTTTTAAAAACCTGTTGACTCAATAATCCATTTAAATAGTGTTTTGAGGGTACTTCTCACCCATCTGGCCAAGATACCATTACCAGAGAGCAATAAGAAAAGATGAAAAAGAAGAATAGTGGAACAAAGAAAATACTCAGTGAAGGAATAGGGCAATTTTAAGTCCACAGGGCCCTAGGATCTCCACATTCTTTCATTTTATGTTTCTGTGCTTTTAGAATATTTAGTTTCATCTTAATTAGGGCCTGGTGCAGAGGTGCATGCCTGTAATCCCAGAGACTCAAAAGGCTGAAGCAGGAGGATTGCAAGTTAGAGACCAGCAATGGCAACTTAGCAGGACTCTGTCTCAAAATAAAAAAGACTGGGGATATCTTTCAATGGCACAGCACCCCTGGGTTCAATCCCCAGTACCAAAAAGAAAAAGGTGGTGATTTGGTCCTCACTCTAGGTTTAAATTTTCAACTTAATCAGAATTTCACATTCATATTATCACTGATTTTTTTTTCTTTTTTGTGTGGTTCTGGGATTGAACCCAGGGCCTTGTGCATGCAAGGCAAGCAATCTACCAACTGAGCTATATCCCCCAGTCTTTATCACTGATATTTTAAATCAAATTGCTTTAACATACTTTCCATTATGCCAGTTTTCCAAATTATATTTTAGCTCCTTTCTTCAAAGTAAACATACAAAACAATTTTCATCCCAGTACAGATATAAAACAATATTTTACCAAGTCAATTAAAAAAAAACTGCAGACTGATGACTCCTAAGTTTATAACTCCAGCTATGCTGTCTTCTCCCTAAACAAAAACTCACATGTACAACTGCCTGTCTTATAATCATCTCTGTAATTTAAAAGGCATCTCAAATTTATCTGGAGCAAAATTCTTAATTCTCTTTATCCTCTAAACTTGCCTCTCCTCCATCTCAGGTAGTGGCATTACTACTCTTCTCCCCTCACTTTCTCTCACGTTTCATATTCAGTTATCTGTGAAATCTTCACTCTATCTTCAAAATTTATCTGGAATCCTGCACTTCTCCCAACTTCTCACAATTACCACTCTAATCCCAGCCACCAGTACCTTCTTACTGCCCACAACAGCAGATTCCTACCAGCTTACTAATTTGCTTCTTGTTAGTAAAGTTCATTTTCTACACGAAAGCCCAAGTAATCTTTTTCATATTGTCAATTTGATTTGTATCATATGAAAATATCATTAGTTTTCATCATACTTACAGAGTCAACAGAGTCTGAAACCTGCTTATCTTTCCAATCTGACTCTCCCCTACTCTCCTCTCACTCACTAGGCTTCTGCTCTAATCGCTTTCTAGGTATTATCCAAAAATGTCATCTTGCCAGTCTTGGGACCATTATAACTTTCTTATACCTACCTGGAATACTCCCACCCCAGATCTTCACTTTATTAGTTCCTCTCATTTGCTGACTGTACTCAAGTGTTATCTCTTTAGAAAATCCCTTTAGTTTCCCCAAGGTGTTTTCACATAAAGAAATTCTTAATTTTTTCTACCACTCCACAGTTTTAGTCTATCACCTTATCTAAATGATTTTCATTATAATTCTTATCACTGCCTGACATATCATTTGTTTATTGTCTGCATTCCTACACTAGACCCTAAATTCCATGAAAGCAAAGAGTTTTGTCTACCTTATTTTCCTGAATATTCTCGTACCCATTATTCTTCTTGGCACAATAAAAGTATTGCTTCCTGATATACTAAAAGAGTCCAATGAAACTTTATTGAATCAACAAATTAACTTTATGTTTTTATGAAACTCCATTATCATAATGCATAGAATGGTTCCTTAAGTTACAAAAACCAAGATCTGTTTGATTTTTAAAGAAAATTACTGAAATTCCGCTGGGTTCATCCCAGTACAGATATAAAACTAATGATATTTCCACATAATATAAATCAAATTGACAATATGAAATACATAAGGGTAAACAAAACATACAACTTAGTCATCACTTCTGGGGACAGAGGGAAGAAGAAGCAGAAAGAAACCTGTAAGATATTTTTAAGTTTCTAGTTCTTAGGTTGAGCTGTAGATTTACTATATGACTGTTATTTAATTATGCTTTAACCCTTACATATGACACACATATTCTTTTGAATGTATCAAATAGTACATTTAAGGATAATTAAAAATATAAGAAAAACCACTAAAGGAATTAAATATGCTTTAGTATTCCATTAATAAGACAAGGGTATCTATGTCTTAAATAACTTCACTGTACAAAAAAAGAAAGGGTTTTAGAAATGCAAATTTAGTTCTATTCACTCCTTTATAATGCATATATAATTGAGATGGTATGTGTGATTTTGATAACCTTGAAGTGAAAGAGTACATGAAAATATTAGTGTACAAAGTGTACTTTATAACAGAAAGCCCACCTTACTATTTGTTTTCTCTCAGTCCAGTTCACAAGCATTAGTAACCGAGGCTCTGCATAACATAAGTCACTAGAATATTTGCTTACATTATTTGCACAATAATAGATTATTTGAATAGAATCTTAAGAATGGCAGTGACTTTGTTTTTTGTCTGGGTCCTTGCACGTAATTGATGAATACTTGCTAACATTACTGAAAAAATATTTGTCAAATGAGTCACTGCAGGATTCCATGCAGTTTCTGATGCAACTGACTCAGCTACTAAACAGAACACTGCAGTGCCCTCTGCTGGTTCTACTTAGAATGGAAGTAAAGAAATCTACCTTGTATTCACATTATTTTACTCATCTTTAGTAGACAATATACTGGACTAATTAACATACAAGCTACACATTCTAGGGAAAATAACACCTTTACTTTACAAATTCAACTCATCAATATAAAAGTTTGAAGAATCTTACAAGCTTCAAAAATCTTGCTTTTGCCCATAATCTAAATGCAAGCTAAAATAAGATCATTTATTCATTTATTTATTTTTTGCCATACTGAGAACTGAACCCATGGGCACTCTCTACCACTAAACTACATATCCAGATAACCAGACCTTTTGTTTTTGTTTTAAACAGGGCCTCCCTAAAGTATCTGGGCCTCAACCTTGTGATCCTCTTGCCTCTGACTCCCAACTGCTGGGATTATAGGCATGCACCATTGCACCCAGCTAAGATAAAGTAGCTATTTGAAATAATAAATAATCTGTATGTAAAACTTAAGACCTCCTTTGAGATGTGTTCTATCTTCTACTTTTAAAATCTCTACTATCCTCATAATACAGGTTGTAGGATAAATAATAAAAAATTGAGTGCTGGGGTTGCGGCTCAGTGGTAGAGTGCTTACCTAGAACATGTGAAGCACTGGGTTCAAACCTCAGCACCACATAAAAATTAAATAAAGATATTATGTCCACCTACAACTAAAAATAAAATATTAAAAATAATAATAAAACATTGAGAATTATTGCAATTAAGAATGAAAAAAATTAGTATTATTTTAAATCACTTATTTTTAGAACAAAAATTACATACCTACACTAATCAGTATGAGGGAGAAATAGAAACTGATCTAGACCAAAGAAGTTTATAGCCAAAAGAAACCACTGCCATTACCTTACTCTCTCCCTTCTTTTGTTCAATGAAGAAAATGAGCCCAGAGCAATGAAATAACTTGCAATAGGTAGATAACTACTTGGAGATAAAGACTAAAACTTCCTAAATCAATATAATTTTCTATATTGATCTTCAATAAAATTAAAATGTTTGTATAAATAATGATGTAGTAAAATTAATTATTCGATTATATATTGACTTCACCAAATTAAGAGTTTTATTCTGATTTTTGAGTAACAGTAGAAGAAAGATGTGGCGCACTAGCAACTAATTCTAGCTTTTGGGATTTTTTTCCTCTTGATGCTGGGGTATGAATCCAAGGGTGCTCTACTACTGAACTACATCCCCAGCCCTTTTTATTTTTTATTTTTGAGACTCAATAACCCAAGTTGACTTCAAACTTGTGATCCTCCCGTCTTAATCTCTTGAATAGCTGGAATTACATGTGTGCACCACCATACACAACTAGTTTCTTAGATATTTAAACTTTATTCAGGTTCTTCATCTGTAAAATAAATGTTTTTTATATTATCTATGAAGCTCCTATATCTCAATAATTCTATGATTTTTTAATATAAAAATTGTCCCTGTCATTCTCCAGTTAGACTATAAAAATCTTTACAGGGGCAGGCAGTATGTTTTATTCATTGTATATATCCCAGAGCTAGCAGTGTCTATCCCCAGCCACAGCCCCCCACACCCCAAATCTCAATAAAATTTGTTGAGATGAAGCTAAGCAAGGTGATGCATACCTATAATCCCAGCAGGTACATATCTATAATTTCAGTGACTGGGGAGTGTGAGTCAGAAGGATCACAAATTTGAGGCCAGTCAAGGCACCTTAGCAAGGGCCTCAACAGCACCTTAGCAAGACCCTATCTCAAATAAAAAATAAAAAGACCTGGGGATGTATCTCAGTGGTAAAGCACTCCTGGGTTCAATCCCCAGTACAAAAACAAACAAAAAAAATGTGTTAAGATTAATTGGTTATAATCTTAAAGGGTGTACCTTCTAAATGCCTAAGGTGAAACTTGTTTCACTTGTAAAATTTTCCAAGTATAAAAAATTTCATATCCAAATTATCTAACAAAAATTCTGACAAAATAAAATAGTATTTCTCATTTTGACACAACAATAAATTACTTGTGTCACCTCTAGCTTAAAGCAGTCTGTTATATGTCGTGAAAATTATAGAAAGGAATATTATAAATAAGAGGTACTAAATCATGAATTAGACAACTGTTTAAGTAAATAGTGCATCTCCAGATAATCAAGGTGCAAATATACAAACACTGTCTATCGATTTCAGATGAACAATGGGAACAGACGGGCCATGACTGACCACTTCTATTCTTCACTTTGTATTTCAATGCCTAGAAAGAAAAGCTTAAGGCTTAATAAGCCAAAATTGAAATGTCATTTGCCTTTAATAAATACACATCAAAATATTATGTCCCCAAACATGATATTCAAACTTTAGCTACTTACTTGATGGCCCAAGGATATCTTTGCTATCACCAAGAAGCTTTTAATGCAGAGTAATTGAGCAGCAAATAAATAGAGTCCAAACCAGGAAGAAGCAAAATGCATCAGGATGGAAGCAGCAGTGAAACAAAAGGACAAGGAAAATAGCATTAGTTTATAAGTAGAAAGCACATGCACACCAAACCTAATAATTATAAGAAATTTTCTTTTCCATACCAAAAAAAAATTGGCTTAGGCATTACCAAATATTTGTTTTTAATTTTGGAAAATGAAGGTAGGAGAGAAAAACAAATCACCAAGCATTTCGTTTTGAAAATCAATGACAATTCAAGATATGGATTAGATGTAGTAAAAATTACTACTTAGAAATATAACAGAGAGCCAAAAGTCTTTCGTTTCTAAAACATAAGATGGTTCAAAAATATAACACTCATGCACTATAAAATATTAGTTCTGCATGCCATCAATGCATTGGACACTACACAGAGTTTAGTCTGTTTCTTCTGCAAAAAAAGAAAGGAGCATTTACTGAGTACTTATATGCCAAGCAAGTTGAAAAGAACTTCTACAAAGACATTAACAAACTAGAACAAACTTTTTCTCAAATGCCAAAATAACCCAAACAGAAATATTCATTAGAACGATAAATTTTATTAAATCAGACAAACTTTAGAACCCACTAAATATCAAGCATATTATCTCATCTTTTAGGAAATCAGAAGCCTTAATTCTTGAATGAATTTACTAACAACTAACAGAAACAGGAAAAATACTGCTAATCTGTCTAGTACTTTAACATGCAACATTACTCGAAACATTGCTTATGGACAGGTGTTTGGGTCAAGCTTGGTAGAAAGAATTTTCAGTTCTCCCTCACTTCCGATACCAAATATAGTAACATTAAAACTAACTAACGTGGACTGACTGGGGTTGTGGCTCAACGGTAGAGAGCTCGCCAAGCACATGCAAGGCCCTGGGTTTGATCCTCAGAACCACATGAAAATAAATAAATAAAATAGAGGTATTGTGTCTAACTACAACTAAAAAATTAAAAAAAAAAAGAAAACTAAAGTGACAACAAAAACAAAAAATTCCCACTAATGACACTGTTCCTTGGTCTAATTTAAAGAGAGTAAGGGAAGGTTAACTGAGTGTGACAAAAGAAGGTAGCTATTTACTTGGGGCTTATGTCATCTCTTTGGAGAAAATCTTATTACTTCCTTAAAGTGATGGCATAATGCTTGAAATTGTATTCTAATGCCTTAAAGACATTTGTTCTATTTGCCTTTCTGCAGCTGCCCATTTAAGCTCATTCTTCTGTGATTTATTTCACAGAAAATTCAAAGAATGCAGATTTTTTTTAAAAAAAATATTTTTAGTTGTAGATGGACACAATACTTTTGTTTTATTTATTTTTATGTGGCAATGAGGATCAAAATCAGTGCCCCACATGTGTAAGACAAGCACTCTACCACTGAGCTGTGCCTAGAATACAGTTTTATGGAGAATGAACTAATTGTGCTCAAGTCCTTCTGATGGCTACATGACCACAACTAGCAAGCTTGGGGAAAGAGATTAAAGTATTTGTGAGGCAATCTCTGAAACAACCCCCAGCGATCCTCATATCTTGGTACATAATTTCCTCTATTTGAGGGTGTGCTTGACCTACTAAAATCATTTCCAACACAAGGGAATATGGCATGGAATAGCTCCTCCAAGATTATAGACTGGTAAAATGACTATGACTTCCATCTTGTTCACAGTCTTTTGCTCTAAGATAAATCACTCTGGGAAAGGCCAGCTACCATTTCAGGAGGTAATCTTGTAAGAGGACTACTATGCAAAGGAGTTAAGGCCTGCCAACAAACCACTACTTAAACTTAGAAGAGAATCTCCAGCTTCCACCTCCTACCACTCTAGATTGTTTTTGTTTGTTTGTTTGTTTGTTTTGGTACTGGGGATTGTACCCAGGGGCACTTAACCACATCCCTAGCCCTTTTTGTTTAGAGACTGGATCTTCCCAAATTGCTCAGGAACTCTTTAGTTGCAGAGACTAGCTTTGAACTTGCCACATTCTTGCCTCAGCCTCCAGAGACGCTGGGATTACAGGCATGCACCAAGGCCTCCAGCTTACTGAGTTTTCAGTAGAGATTGCAGCAGTATCTCCTCCCCCATATCTTGACTGCAACCACAAGACAGACTGAGTCAGAGACATTTAGCTAATAAGCTACTCCTGACCCACAGAATTTGAGGTAATAAATGCATGTTATTTTACACCACTTAATTTTGGAATCATTTGTTTTACACCAATAAATAATATTGGAAAACTGAAAGGAGTTAGGAAGCTGACACAGACAACTGTGGCAAACTTAAAGACTTCCCAGACACCTTCTAAAAATGTCTTCATGTATTGACATGAATAAATTCCTAGAAACCAGTGCTTCTTCATATATATACATAGTTGGGAATATTTAATCTCACAAAACCAGTCATGCTTGAAGGTTCTAAAGCTGATCTTGTATTTGGGGTAAAAGATTAATAAGCTCATTTTTGTTGTATGGTTCTGTTACATTCTCAAATTTAGTTAACAGCACTATTTCAACTTCTGTATGGCTATATTCTTTGCCTGTTTACTCCCAATAAAATACCCTCTAGCAAATACAGCAACTTTTCAGTATTGGTTCCAAAAACCTCTAATAATACTTAATTCTCAACATTATACCTTCAAGATAGCTGTGTCATATACATCTGATTTTACTGGATTATTCCTAATTTTTTCAGTTTGGGCACCAAAAAGTGATTGAAATAAACACTGTCTATTCCAATCATACTTACCATATTTACCAAGTAACTACTATGAATTTATATCATTTAGGCACTGAAGAATACAGAAGTTAACAGAATAGACAAAATCTTGTCCCTGAGGTACTTATGTTTTAGTGGGGAAGATGAACTAGAATATAATAAACAAGTAAAAAGTCATAGTATATTATATTCTATGAACACTAAGGAGAAAAATAAAGAGAGATAGGAGACATAAAGAAAACTAGGGGAAAGAGTTAAATTTTTAGATTGGGTAGCTTAAGAATGCTCCGCTATAGAGTGAACTTGATAAAATGAAGAAACTTGCCAAAAAGACATATGAAGGAAAAATATTCTAGGCAAAGAGAAAAGCAAGTGTCGTGGATTGAGATGGAAGTCCACTGGATTCAAGGAAGATTTAAAAAGCCATTGAGGCTGGAATGCAATGAGAAAGAGTATTAGGAGATGAGGTTAGAGAGGTAAATGGATGACAAACTATGCAGGATTCTGTAGGACCTTGTTAGGGCTTGCTTTTATTTTAAATAACATTTGATAATTTTGAGGAAAGTACTGATACAGTATCATTATGTTTCAATAGGATTATACTGTGTTAAGAATAGACTACAAAAACAAGGTTAGGAGGTTACTACAATGAGCTAGGGGAGAGAGAAAGGAGATTTGGAACAAGATGGTAGCAATGACGATGATGAGAGGTTGTTGAGTTCTCAACATTTTAAAGGTACAGCAGCAGGATTTCCAAATAGGCCAAGTGTGAGTTAAGAGAAAATACAGAATCAAGAAGATGCCAAGTGTTGGGAACTGAGCACCTAGAAGGATGGAAATGCCATTACCTGAGATGGAAAAGACAGTGAGAACAGCTAGGTTTTAGGAAGAAGTATCAGCAGCTCAGTTTGAAATGTTTGTGAGACATCAAGGTGGAAATGTCAAGTAAACAGTTGGAAAGACAGGCTTGTACTGAGAAAGATTCAGGCTGGTAAGATAAAAAGGATAAATTATGATACATGTCAGAGTTAGGTTACACATAAGAATGCATTAATCACTGGAGATTGAAAACTAGCATAGGATAAAAGAACAGGCACCAGAAAACCATATTATAATAGACAGGAAAACTAAGAATCAAGCCGAAATTCTCCAAAAACAAAACTGAAACTACAACATCATCAACACCATCATTATCATCAAAGCATGGCTTCAGAAACCCTTCCCTGAAAGATATGGAATATAGAGGTACTAAACTGGGTCCAAGTAAAATCATTCTTCCAGAGCTGTTTGAAAAGTGATGGTAGTAAGAAACAGGAAGAAACAGAATATAAGTAACCATCATGATTATATAAGCAAATGATTATACACAATTTTTGCCAAGTAATTTACATCACTGAAGTCTTCTACACATGACTAAACGGTACATTACTAACTTCTTATTCTTACTGTTTTCAGGATATAGTCTACTCTGTACAGTATCATTTTGTGTACCACATGAATAAAGATGATATGAAATTACTGATATGGAAACATTCTACACAAGTACCTTGTACAATATTTTTTTTAAATAAGAAGCTAAACATTCTTTTTGGATCTTGCTAAAGTACCAAATTATTCATAACATCTTAAAGAATCATGAAATTTCTTCTCAATTTGTTCAGAAAAAAACCACATTAACATAGGATAAAATATTCTGTTTGAGTAACTTAATCAGATTGATCATTATTCCATAGATAATGTCCACCCAGTCATCCAGTCATCTCAATATTTTTATATACATAAATTTTCCATTTTTGCAAAAGTATGTGCTGGCTGGAAATATAGCTCAGTTGGTAATGTGCTTGCCTCACATGTAGGGCCCTGGGTTCAATCCCCAGAACCGCACACACACACACACACATAAAGTATATGCTGAAAATAGTCAAATTATAGTTATATGCCTAGAACTTTTACTTATTATTAGACAACATACTACCAAAGTACTTTAATTAGAATGACAAAATATTTATAGCTATTATCTAAATCTTTATTGATTAGGCTATAAATCACAGGAAAAAAGTGTTGTAGAAAAAAGTGACCTTATTTTATTGCACATCTAAGTATTTGCCAACCTTATCCATATTTAGCATAAAACATGCATTCTTTAAAAAATGCAAAGGAAGAGGCAGAAGTTAATCAAGCCCTTCATCCTGAGAAACTCTTCAGTCTCAATTAAATCAAAAAAGAATTCTCATGAGATCTATAGTTTTTATTGCATTTCTTCTAACATGGAATTTTTCTCTATTAATACACTTATTGCCTTAAATCATTTGATGTGCTTAAGGGAAAGCACAAAGCAAATCAAGCATTGATGTAACTGGTGGCACCTCTTTCCCTGATAAAATTGAACAAAAGTTATCCTCTTGGTAACAATCCTGCTACAGCTGTTTCCCAGAAACCACAATTTGGAAGGATAATACAGAACATATCAAGGGCACTCTATTTAGTGTCAATTTTGGTTCTTAAAATAAGAAAATTCAGTGAAGGATATATAATGCAGCTCAGATCTGCTTGTTCTTAGGAGTCATCACTCTATACTTAGCTCAAATTTTTTGTATTCTTGTAATCATCTGCAAAATACTCAAGTGTACATTTTATCCTTCAGTTTTATACGAGAGATTTTAAAGGAATATTTTTCTGGGTACTACAGCTTGTCACTGTTGGGAGGAGAATATGATCTGGTCTGCTAAGCAGTGATTTTAAAATAACCTAATCCACACTTTTGATGAAGTAGTTCTACTTCCAGGATCACTAAGGTCATCATTCAAAATGTTCAAAAACATGTGTCCAAACATATGTTGATCATAACACTATTTGTAGTAATCTAAAAAAGTAATCTATTTTAAACAGGTATTAAATAATAATACTTTCATACAATGAAATACTATGTAGTCATTAATTTTTTTACTGACTAAAAAATATCCACTGTGTATTAGTTTTTAGAAGTAAACTATAAAGAGTGTTGTATGAGATGATTCCACTTTTATAAAATCTCATGTGTAAGACATACACAAACACATGAAAGATACCACCAAAATATTAACAGTGGCTACATTCAGAAGGTAAGGTTTTACTTAATATATCTTTCTATATTGTTTAAAGATAGTATGTTAGGATGCATTATTTTTATAATCAAAAAAAGAATAAACCTATTTACATTTGGAAAAATAAAAATATAATCTGATATTTTCCATCTATTTGCTATTTCTCGGGATGACATAATCATCTATGATTAAGTACAGTGGAAAGTATCCAACTTGAAATACGGGAAAAATACAAAAATGTTCACATTCTAAACACAGCATCATATATTACTCATTATCTTTTGAACTTCAGCAACTTCTGAATATGGCAAGATCTAAAAAAAACCAAATTTTCTCAGGAGTGATTTAATCTCATATACCTGAATATGGATATAAAGAGCACCCACAGTCTATCAAATGAATTCAGTAGTGAAATGATATTTCAAGAGTTGGCATTTGAGGAGCAGGGTTGTGGCTCAGTGATAGAGCGCTTGCCTAGAATGTGAGGCACTGGGTTCAATCCCCAACACCACATAAAAAAATTAAATAAAGGTATTGTGTCCATCTATAACTAAATTTTTAAAAAAAAAAAAAGAGTTGGCATTTGAAAACAGGAAGAGGTTTGCAAAAGTACTTTTACACTGGAAATTGAACCTTTAAATTTTTTTTTCCTTCCAAGGCCTAAGCAATCTGCCAATCTATGAAGTCCTCTCTAGAAGGTTCTGGGAGGATTTTCACAGTTTTCATTCTCCTTGTATGCATTTAATTCTAACAGTCTTTTCACCATGCAAGCCCTCTCTTCCTTTCATTTCTAAAATAGTCCACTATTCTAGTCTCTTCTATTTTCCTGCTTCCTTTGCCCTCTCATTCAAAAAGTGAATGGCTATAGCTAGTGCTAGCCTTAACCACTTTTTCTCCTCTACATGCTCTTTTTCTGTAGGTTCCATTCACAATCAAGGTTCATTTACTATCTTTTTTCAGATAATTTTTAAATTTCTTCTTCAGACTTATCTCCAAAACATTTCTAACTGTATTACTGCAATTTAACTTCTAGTTCTAAAATTCTGTTAACAAAGTAAGTCCGGGCTTTAAACCTGTTGTAGAAAGCATTTTATGTCAAAAACAGCACTCACAATTTGTCCATCTTCCTTTCAACCAGATCTAAACCCTAAGTCATCCAAAACAATTTTTCTCCCAACATCTGACCAAGCCATTAAGTTCTGATCATTTTTAGTTCTACAATGTCTGTCTCACTCCCAGTCCTTTTATTTCCCATGACTACCAGCTAGGTCAGGCCCATGCTACTTCATTTCTCAACTTTTGCTTCTTCCTTTCAGTAAGTGTATCTCTGCATATTTCAGTTTCACCCATTCATTCATTTACTATGTTAGGAATCAGGATTCAAAAAATAACACAGACATGGTTCCTACTACCAAGAAGATCACCATAAAGAAAAGGCAGTGTATAATTTATTTGACACTGAAATAAGTTATTTCTAGTCTACTCAAAATTCTCATGCTCATTATTAGCAAGTCACTTAATTTTTGTGACATTTATTTTTGTCCTATGTGAATACATTAATTATTAAAACTTACAACTTTCTAGAATTGTTGTGAGACTTGATTTTTATATGAGTGTACTTATAGATTGAAAAAAAAAACATGAAAAAGATGAAGAAAGGCTTCAGAAAGGAGCGATTAATTCACCAACCTAATTTACTAAATGGTCACTTTGGTCACTTTGAGTTGCTTTTCTACTCAAAATCATTCCATATCTTGCTCTTTAAAAACTAAGCTTAAATACATACAATTAAAATATTAAAAAATTCAATCAAATTATTAACTTCACAGAAATATTTTGATTGCTTAAGAGATAGCCTTGCAACTTCACATAATTAAAACTCCACCTAACTAAATTCTATGGTAAAACAAATTGTAGATAGTGACCTGCAGTTTTCTTCTTACTTTCTTTTTGGTTCTCTGTTCAGTAGTTTCACAATTTTTCTGCCAATGTACAAGCTGAAATTATCTTTTCCCCAACTTTAACATCTTTTTTTTTTTTTTTTTGGTACAAGAACTGAACCCTAGAGTGCTTAACCACCAAGCCATATCTCCAGCCATTTTTTATATTTTATTCAGAGACAAGGTCTTACTAAGTTGCTGAGGCTGGCTTTGAACTCACAACCCTCCTGCCTCAGCCTCCTGAGCTGCTGGGATCCAGCTTCTTAATGTGAGTTCTCCAACAATGAATAATTAGATACCACATACTCTTTTCTCTATTGCAATCATAAATAGAAAACATAAATAAATAGAGCTTTCTGCAACCATGGGATATTATATATCTGCCATGTCCAGATCACTTCTAGCTACTAGCAACATGTGTTACTGAATTCTTAAAATGTGGCTGGTAAGATCAAGGAATTACTGGGGATATAGCTCAATTGGTAGAGAGCTTGCCTCACATGCACAAGGCCCTGGGTTTGATCGCCAGCACCACCCAAAAAAAAAAAAACAAAAAAAAAACAGGAAAGGAATTTTAAGTTTAATGTTATTTAACTTAGTCACACGTAGTAAGTAGCCACCTTTGAAACAATTCAGGTCTAGCACAACCTGACCTTTCCCCAGTTCAGTCTAAATCATCATTCTCTTTGCCATGTTGACCGTTTATTTTCTCAAGTTTCTGCCCTTCCATTGTTTTCAAGCTATTTTCTCTCCTTTTTCCCTCTGTCTGCTTGGATCCCTTCACCTAATATTTGCTTTAGACTGTTATTCCCCAAGGATGCATCCTAGAATCTCTTCCCTATTCAACATGCTCTTCCCAGATGATTCAATTGAACAGATTTTTTGAAGTGCTCAATTCACCTCTTACTACCTAAAATTGGTTTCCCACTTCAACCTCTACTGAGCTACACCCTTCTCAGGGTCTTCCCAACTATCCTCCTGGTGAACTCATCCTTCTTATCTCAAATAAAAAGCATCACATCCTTTGTAAGGGTTTTCCTGACCTACTCCAGGCATGAAAAACAGATATTCCACCTGTGTTTTCAACACATCCTTCTCTTAGCAGGAAGGACTGAAGAAGAGAGCCCAAGAGCTCCAAGTGTTCCTAGTAAAACTGAATACGTACCTCCATCTTCCTAACTGAGGAGGTGGAAGGGCCCTTCACTCACATTTGCCCTAACCCAACACAGAAAGCCTAACCTCCCTAGTCTGTCCAACAGACAGACATGAAAGCTCTACACTTTGACTTTATCTCTGCTTAGAAAACATTCTATAGAGCCGGGCAGAGTGGTGCACAACTATAATTCCAGCGGCTTGGGGAGGCAGGAGGATCACAAGTTCAAAGCCAGCATCAGCAAAAGCAAGGCACTAAGCAACTCAGGGAGACCCTGTCTGTAAATAAAATATTAAATAGGGATAGGGATGGGGATGTACTCAGTGGTTAAGTGGCCCTGAGTTCAATTCTAATATCCCACCCCACCTCACCCCCCAAAAAAAAATTCTGTAGGACTCTGCTCAAAAGCTATAGCACCAGATGACTTTCATATTCCCTGAAAATAACACCATCCCTATTCTGTTACTCTTTATCCTTTCTACCCTGCTTCACTTGTCATCACATCAGTAATCACCTAACACAGTATATATGTTTTTGTTTTTATCCACTCAAATATTAATTCCAATGGAGTGAGAATTTTGCCGGTTTTGTTCACTGATGAACCCCTTAAAACCAGAAGAGAACCTGGCACGTTATAGACATTCTCAACAATGTTAAATTAATAAATACATCAATGGGAAAAAAAGATTTAATAATCCTGATACCTAATGAAGAATTTCTTATATATAGTTTGAGTTCCTCTGCTTATTTATCATTTAAATTCTCAAAAAACAAGTCTTGCTCATCTTTGTATCTATAGACTTAATATGGTGCATCTTTACAAACCTAACATTTTGCATGACTAATATGATATACACAGAACTAATATGGATTAAAACAGTGAATCTGAGTTATTAGCTTAACTATCACCATTTACTAAGTGGCCTTGAATAAATACTGAATTTAGTTTTTTTAATTTGCTTATGAGGTCCATTACAGTACCAAAATGCTGTTATTACTAACAATTCAAAATAGGAAGTTGACTCAATCCTAAGAATTCTTAGTAGTAATCCATAGCATATGCATATTTACTTCCACTATTAGTCCTTAGCCATCATACGAACTAATTACATTGCTTGTAATTCTCTCAACTTTTAAAAAATAACACAGTCCTTCATAAAATAAGAATGTTAATTTTTGGAGTCTGAGTTATATTTCCTCTGGTACTAGTGGTCTCTTGCCATGATTAAACCAGCCTCTTCCTCAAGACCTTCATACACAAGAGAAGCTCAGTTTAATCAATATGAATATGATTTTCACTTGTAACTAATGGCATTCATGTAGTGAGACTGCTGGAAACATCTGTGGCTATGAAAAAAAGAAAAAGCTGTCCAATAAAGAATTAAACCTGAACTTTGACTTCATGTCCAAAGATCAAATAAACTTTTCCTCCTCTAAAACATTTTCCTCTAAATATGACCCATAGTTGCCTGAGAAGGTTTATAAAATAACAGAACAACAACAAAAAAAAACATATTATCACATCAGAGTCATACCAGCTAAGATTTAAAGATTAACTGTATGAGAAATTCAGGTATATGAACATTTCATGTATAATCTTTAATCTGTGACATATTTAAATCAATTTGATTTTCAGTCTGAGGAACTTATCTTCCTTGGAATTTTGTTTTCCTTGATTCTTTGCATTCTTTACACAGGTACATAAACTTATATTCTAAAATGAGTCAGGACTATGAAAAAAAGAATAAAGTTAACTGTGCACTAAAGAATTAAACCTATCTTTCTGGACTTTGACTTCATGTCCAAAGGTCAAATAAATTTTTCCTCCTCTAAAACATTTTCCTCTAAATATGACCCATAGTTGCCTGAGATGGTTTATAAAATAACAGCACAACAAAAACCATATTATCACATCAGAGTCATACCAGGTAAGGTCTAAGAACTGCCTAAAAAATACCCTCTTTTTGTAAGATCATATTCTAATAATTCACTGCTAAGTAGAATTCTATCAAGTCACAGGCAAGACTGCTAATAATATTAAGGAAATATTAGCCTCAATGACCCATGTTATCATTCAGATACTAGGTGTCCCCCAAAAAAATTCATGTGTGAGACAATACAAAAAAGTTTAGAGGTGAAATGATTGGGCTATGTTTTAACTCAATCAGTATGTTAATCAGTATATTAATCCCCTGATAGAGATTAACTGGTGGGTATAGTATAATATAGGCAGACAGGGTATGGCTGGAGGAAGTGGGTCACTGGGGCATGCCTTTGGCTTATACATTTTGTTCTTAGAGGAGAAGTCTCTCTGCTTCCTAGTTCTATGTCCTGAGCTGCTTTCCTCTACCATGATGTTCTCCCTCACCTTGGGCCTAGAATAATGGAGCTGACTGTCTTTGAACTGAGACATTGAAAACTGTGAGCCCCAAATTAACTTTTCCTCCTCTAAAACTGTTATCAGGTCTTTTGGTCCTAGCAGCAAAAAAGGTGACTAAAACAACCCATAAATCTACCACACATAAGAATGCAGTTTAAGTCTTCGTGTCTTGGCAACTACATGGTGCCTAAAAGCCAAAATATCATCCCCTGATAGAAAAGTCAAAATTAGTTACAGAAGAACAAAGCTTTGGATTAAATAAAATAGATCATGTATCACTTTTTTTCAAAGTATACATTATATTAGATAATGAATATCAAAACTTTAAAATGATGCCTAAAAGGCTAGGCATAATATAGATCCGTTTGTGACAAAAATATTAGCCTTTTCACATGGCAGTAACAGAATCAAGAGTATCTTTATTTAAACCCTACCACTGTCCACTCCCTGGGAGAACTTAATCAAATTCAGAGTCTCAGTTTATTCATTTCTAAAAAACAGAGAATATCTATGTTTCAGTATTATAGAGACATTAAATGAGAAAATGTGTGAGACACTAAGCCTAGGGCACAGCACACAGTAAATGTGCAAACTTTTCTTTTCTCTTCACATAAATACAGTAACCCAAATACATAAAGCATAGACTGTTGCTCTACTACTCTAGATGTTATCAAGTCTTGATTCTTACTTGGATCAGAACCTTTTTTAATATAGGAAATAAGTTTATTATTGATCATCTCAACCTAAAACCACTACACCTGGTCTGACCATGAAAAAAACATCAGAAAAATACATGATGACAAGCATTGTACAAAATACCTAACCAGTACCCTTCAAAACTGTCAAGGCTGAGTTGGGGAATATAGCTCAGTGGGAGAGTCCTTGCCTAGCACGGGCTATGCTCTAGGTTCAATCCCTATACCACAACAGAACAAAAACTATCAAGGTTTAGTAAAAACAAGTCTGACAAACTGTCATAACCAAGAATATCCTGTGGGCTGGGGTTTTGGCACTGTGGTAGAGCACTTGCCTAGTATGCATGAGGCACTGGACTCTATTCTCAGCACCATAAATAAATAAATAATAATGTCCATCAACAATTAAAAAAAAAACTAAAATTAAAAAAAAAGAAGACCCTAACATGACCCTAACGTGTATTAAAGGTAATACAGCATCCTGGATCAAACCCTGGAATGGAGAAAGGAGATTAGGTAAAACTAAGGAAATTCAAGTTTGAATTATAGTTAATATAAAATGAGTTCATTATTGTATCAAATGTACTACAACAATAGGAGAAAGTGGGTATGAGGTATATGGGAACCCTTTACTATCTTTACAATTTTTCAGTAGAACTAAAACTGTTCTAAAATAAAGCTTATTTTAAAAATAAAAACACCCCTTAGGAGAAAAAATAAACTAAGAATTTACGAATTTACAAGGACACAATCCAACCAAATCATGGCATCACCACAACTCATGTATTTTCTGGAAAACTGTATTTTACACTTATAAGAGAAATTTTTAAAAGGAAATAATATAAAATACCAAGGTATTACTATGATAATACTTTCGGCCTCACAGATTTCTCTGAAAGAGTTTTCGGAAGTCTATGAGTCCCAGAAACATACTTTAAGAAGATTCCCAAGCAACTGGAATTATAAGATTTCTGGTTAGGAATTCTGCTAACACACTGTGTAAACCACTGGCCATTTCTCTTATTTTTTCAAAACTAACTTTTTCTTTAGCTAAGCTCCCCAAATTTACTGAAGAGTTCCATTATATACCTGACAGATTTTTTATATTGTATTTTTCAAGTTTCTAATAAGAACAATGGAAGTTGGAGATAGAAAAGAAAGAGGAGGAGGGAAAAGAAGAAGAAAATAGAATCTTTAGTGCCTATTTGGAAAGTTCAATTACAAATAATGCAGTACTACTAACTTTCAGAAGTTAAGGAAGATACATGCAAAATACAACATAAAGTATACCCATCAAATTGTTTTCATCTTTTTAAAATGTCACCTTTAGTAGAAGTTTCAACAAAGTTGTAAAATGGCAGAAAGAATAACAGTCTAGAAAACAAAATACTTAAAAAAATGTAGGTTGGTTGGTTTGCTTTCTTGCTTAAATACAAGTCACAGTTATTCTCTTAAGTCCTCATTTTTTCTAAGCCAGTTAGGATACTAATTTACATACCTATTGAATTAAAAGATCTAGGCAATGAATATATGTGATTGCTTTTATAACAGGAAGACAATCAACATTATATGCTACCTGATAACTATACACAATTCCATCTATAAAGTATTCTTGCCTAGAAAAATCTGAATTTGAATGTGGCCAAACCTCTACTATCCTACTCTAATTTGCAAGAAATATAGGGAACCAAGGAATATATTAAATAATAACCATAGAAGGAAAACCAATATTATAGGAAACTCTAAAGAACAAACAACTTTGTTTCTCAATAAATTAAAAAGGAATATTTAAAACACATGAAAGGGAGACTTAAAAGGTTCATAAAGACCTAAGTGACATATCAATCAAAACAAATGACAATATACTATAAAGAGAATATTTGAGATAATCAGAGAAGTTTAATTTTTAGGGATAATGATGTATTTATGGTTGAATTTTTGAAGAAAAGTACTTATATTTTAGAGCTATATGTCAAAATACTTTTGAATAAAATCCTATCTAAGATTTGCTTAAAAAAATTATGATTTGGGAGAATGAGAACATAGATGAAACAAAACTGACCTGAGTTGAAAACTGTTGAAGAAGATGGGTGACAGGTATATGAGGTTACATTATAATAGACCATCTATTTTCTTAATTCAGTATAATTAAAATTAATTGATATTTTCCATAACAAAAGGTTCAAGAAAATTAGTCTCTATTCAATTAACTGACCATGTGATTTAATATAAAACATTAGCAAGCAGCTATTCAAGCAGCTATTAAGTTATTTTAATATGAGAGAATGAGTATGTAGGTAATAAATTGGTGACTAAAATTTTTGCATTTTATTATTTTACTTGAGGAAGATATCTTAAACTTAAGAATTCTCATAACTTATGACTTCAATCAAGCTGGCAACTCTCAAGACGAGATGCCATACAATACTTTGAATTATCCAGCAATATGACCCAATTCCAATAGAGTGGGTTGCTCCAGAGGTTAGTACTGACTCTTGTAAGCAGAAAAATAGCCTCCCAAAGATATCCACATCCTAATCCTTAGAATCATGAATGTTACCTTATCTGGAAAAAGGGACTTTGCAGATGTGATTAAATTAAGGAGCTCCAAATAGACCGGCTGTATGATTATCTGAGTGCACTATCTCAGTGGGCCCAATGTAATTACAAGGGTCCTTATAAAAGGGAGGTCAAAGGGTCAAAGAAAGAAGAAGGAAATGTGAAAACAAAAGCCAGAAGCTAGAGTGATATATGAAGGGGCCATTAGCCAAGGAATGAAATCAACCTCTAAACACTGATAAAAGCAAGGAGACATTCTCTCTCAAAGCCTTTAGAAGGAACACAATCCTGCCAACCCCCTTCTTTTAGACTTCTGAATTCAAGTACCGTTAAGATAATAAATTTGTGTTGCTTTAAACTACAATAGCAATAGGAAACTAGTACAATGACCAATGGTAAAATTTAAAAGAGGATTAGTAATTAGCATATAGATAATTTATAACTGGACTTGAAGGAATGTCTTAAAGATCAATTATTAAATAAATCAATTATTAAATAAATATATGCTAAAATAATGACAAAGCTAAACTAATAGTATTTATAAAAAGAAAATAAAAATAGCAACAGAATTCCATTAAATTACATGTACACACATACAAGCTCCACAATTTTGCCCAATGTTATAGCCAGATTCCTTAGAATATGATTTAAAGTTTTTATTAAACACTAATAATATATCAATCTTACTTTATAATCACTAAATCTGAGTAATCATCAATAACCTAGTATATATATAAAATCAAAGTTTCAAGAGATTGGATCATCTAAGCTCATTAGTAAGATGCTCATTGATGAAGTTCTAGGAATTGCTGAACTAAATCATCTTTACAGTTCATTACACTTTAAAAAACCTTGGATTCAAAGCACTCAGTTGCAATTAGGATCTTAAATATTTCCTCAATTCAGTCCTTTATAAAATACTACAGATTCATACATATTTTAAAAACTTTCATTCTTTTCTGGAGTCATTTGTATAATAAATTTTTAATACAATAAAAAATTTGTCTTCTAATTGACTTTATAATATACAGCTCCCCTGTACCAAGATATTTAATTTAATCACTTGCTAACTTTCCTCTGATAACAACTTTCCTTAAGATAAGGAATATATTTAATACAAAGCACCATCTATATTCTTGTCAAGAAAAATCTGAATTCAAATCTGAGAAACATCCAAGTGATTCTATTCTGAAAGGCAGGCATATAGTCATCATCTCAGTGGTATATTATTCAGTACAGACTGACTTCAATTTTGCCACTTAGTTGTGAGAAGATCCTTGAGCCTAGTTCTCTATCTCTGAAAGTGGGGATAAATAAATATCTCCCTTTAATGGCTATTATAAAGACAGTCTAATAAATAATACTCTTAGAAAATGCCAACCTCTTATTAATAATGACTTTTTTCTTTTTTTGAGTGCTGGGGATCAAACATAGGACCTCACACATGATAGGCAAGCACTCTATCTCTGAGCTGCACCCCCAGCCCTATTATTGACATTTTTATTATCAGTAGCAGATCAAACTATTTAAGCTAAAGAAAGTCCATCTGCTTTAAAAAAGATGATGTTTATAATAAAAAAAATAGACATCATGTTCTAAAGAAAAGGTTTATTCTTAACTCTTTTCTGAAATCACAGTAAAAATGAAATAACCTACCATCAGTTTTCCATTTATAGTTACTCTTGACAATAATCATAAGTTATCTTCACTCCCATTTTATTCTCTACTAACAAATGATTACTTTAAAGTTTAACTTTTCTTTTGATCACTTAAGCATCCAAAAAACATCTGAACCAGAAATTCCAAAAAGGTTGGGAACAATACAAGTCAGCAAACCTGCATTTTGCTATTACTCATTAAACTGTTTGCACATTGGAGCCTGAACAAAGCACATCCACTACATCAAAATCTATAAACACCTCAGTATATTAACTCTCATCTCCCTAGCAAACTGAAAGACAGAAAGTTGGCCTCTGCCTTACTCCAACAACATAGATTTATCAAAGAACCTGTCACCTAACAAATTAATAAAGCTACCAGTTGACTACTGAGAAGCACTTTACTCTAGGTAACAAAAATATTTCTAATAGTCTATAAATCAATATTTAATGGAATCACTCAAAATTCACAAGATAATTGAAAACAAAATTATTCTGTAGTCAAATCATTTTGTACAATGACCAATCGATTAATCTATCCTAATGGTATATTTTTAAAAATTTATAGGTAATATGTACTTATCCACTACCCCTGCTTATTTTAATTTCAGAATATAATTCAATCATGATCACAAATAGCAATGTTTATTAAACTTTCATCTTTTTGTAGAAAAAAAAATACACATGGTGGGCTGGGATTGTGGCTCAGTGGCAGAGCATTTGCCTTGCACATATAAGGCACTGGGTTCAATACTCAGCACTACATTAAAAAATAATAAATATTGGTCTGAAGTTTTCTTTTTTTGATGTATCTTTGCCAGGTTTTGGAGTCAGGGTGATGTTGGCCTCATAGAAAAAGAGGTAGCACTTCCAAATCATTCTATTTCCTGAATTAAATTGAAGAGTATTGGTATTAGTTCTTTTTTAAAGGTCTTATAGAACTTGGCTGTATATCCATCTGGTCCTGGGCTTTTCTTGGTTGGTAGACTTCTGATGGTGTCTTCTATTTCGTTGCTTGAAATTGATCTGTTTAAATTGTGTATATCCTCCTGGATTCAATTTGTGCAAATCATATGACTCTATTTGCAGGTAAATGGATGAAGTTGGAGAAGATAATGATAAGTGAAGTTAGCCAGTCCCAAAAAACCAAATGCCAAATGTTCTCTCTGATATTAAGAGGCTGATTCATAGTTGGGTAGGGAGGGGGAACAAGGGAAGAACTCTAGATGAACTCTAGATAGGGCAGAGTAGTGGAAGGAGAAGAGAGGGAGCACAGGGTTAGAAATTATGGTGGAATGAGATGGACACATTATCCAAAGTACATATATTAAGACATGAATTGGTATGAATATACTTTGCATACAACCAGAGATATGAACAAATTGTGTTCTATATAATATGAATTGTAATGCGTCATATATAATGCATATGTAATGCATCACCATCATAATTAAAAATTAAATAAATGAAATAAAGGTATTGTGTCAATCTACAACTGAAAAAATATTTTGAAAAAATATATACATGGCAATTGCCTTAATTCTTATTTTAACTGTTTCATTCAATCTGCTTGCTCAAAGCTCCATGTAACTTGAGATTAGAGGTATTTTATTTCCTAAACTGTTAACTTTCTCTTGATTTCACTAAAGACAAAAAATATTTTGAAGAAAATAACACAAACTATTATATCAGTATGGGCTGCATTCTGCACTACATGGCTGGGAAGGTAGGGAAAATGTGAGATGGAGCAGAAATATCAGAGAACTGAATACACTACATTCCAACAAGCTTTAAACTATCTTTAATTCTCATATCAACAGAGGAATTAAACCATTACTTTTAAAATACTTTTTTAAAAGTTTTTTTTAAAATACATTTTAAGAACAAAATCAAGGCTTACATGAAATGCTTTACAGCCGCAGGTATACTTATTATACTATATTTGAACTACTCACCGAAGTTCGGTCAGGTTCTCCATCTGTCAAACCTGCCTCCATAATGGAAGAAGATAGATTTATGCTTCTCTTTCCATTAAGATTTATGCTTCTCTTTCCATTAATCTTTAGCCATTCTATAAGTCTGGAAATCCTAGAAGAAAATCACATGGATTAGGAGAGGTATGAAACTGTTAAGTAGAATATAAACTATTAAGTATACAAAATGGGGAGAAATTATTTAAGGCTGCTAATGGGAAACTTCTTAACAACAACAACAAAAAAGGATATGTACTTGAAGAATGGTAAAGGTTCAGAGAAAAATGACAGAAAAAAAAGCAGTCCAAGTGAACAGGAAAAACTAAGAAGAATGTCAAACCAATGAAACTGTCTAAAACTTGAAAAGATACTTAAATAATTTCATTTGACTCTACTTGTAATCAAGTAAAATTAATTTTTCATGATTACATTGGTGAAAACTAAAAAGTATGCTAAAATCCAACATGGAAGATATTCTCATACACTATTGTGATGAGAATATGAATCAGAATGACGTTTTTGGAGGATAACTGTTTCATTTTGATTTTGGAGGAAAGAATGAAGAAACTCATGTTTATTAAGCATACATGCTGTGCCAGGTACCACATTCAATGCTCCCATTCATTCCATTAATAAAATTTCCCTGGGAAGTAGGTATTTTTATAATGTTTTATTATGTGTTATAATTACACATAATAGTGGGGTTCTCTGTAACTTATCTGTATATGCACATAACAATTTGCTCCATTTCATTCCCCAATACTTCCCCTTTTCTTCTGCTCTCTTCCCTTGATTCCTCCTCTTCTATTCTACTGGTCCTCTGTATATTTTTGGAGGAAAATTTAAAATACCTATGCTTTCCTCCAGTAATTTCAATAGAAATTTTCCCTCAGATAAATAAATGTACAGAGATTTCTAAACACATTCAACAAAGTAATAGATAATATGAGAAAAAGATAGAAACAATCTTATTGTCGATTGTTAGGAACTTCCTTAAGTTATATTACAGAAATAAAATGGAATAGCGGTTTAAAAAAAAAAAAAAAAAGGTAGATGTGTATATACCAAACTAGAAAGAAGACTATGACATGTTAGGTGGAAAAAGCAAATAACAGCATAACATATAAA
This sequence comes from Ictidomys tridecemlineatus, assembly GCF_052094955.1. Lineage (NCBI taxonomy): Eukaryota > Metazoa > Chordata > Mammalia > Rodentia > Sciuridae > Ictidomys > Ictidomys tridecemlineatus. The sequence goes on along the minus strand of NC_135482.1, from coordinate 39,806,595 downwards.
AGACTTTTTGTTTTCACATTTTTCTGTGTTTACCATGTGTACATATTCCTTTTATACTTATTTTTATTTCCAAAAGTCTTAGAAGTCTCTCTTTCCAAGTCTTTTTTTCATTTCAACTTTTTAACAAAATTCCTAGCTTGAATACCTGTAGTAACTATATGGATGCAGACATCTCCATAGTTACTCCTTTAAAACACCTAAAAAAAGCCAAGCCATCTAATCAGTAGACTTTCAGTCATTTGTCAAGAGTTCCAAGAGCAGTTTCTGCAAATGTGAAAAGCTGAAGCCCTTTGGAGGGATGGAACTAGGTTGCTTTGATAGAACCAGTAAGATTGGGCTGGGGTTGTAGCTCAGTGGTAGAGCACTTGCCTAGCATATGTGAGGCACTAGGTTCAATTCTCAGCACCACGTATAAATAAATAACTTAAATAAAGGTCCATTGACAACTAAAAGAAAAAAATTAAAAAACAAAGATTAGCCCAAGAGACTACTCTTTCAGTTTCAGAAATTTTAAGGAGGGCTTTCCTCATTGTATCTATTCCAATACATTGTAATTATTTGGTCTCATGAACCAATTCTCTTAAGGAGAGAGACTGCATTTTATTAATTTATCCAGTTTTAATTCCAGGTAGATGTTTAATAACTTTTATTGCACTGAGCCAATACTATCAACTCAATTATCTAGATGCGCAAATAAAATACGAAACAGCAGATAATCGAACTTTATGTTTATGGGATACACACTGAAATTAGCATTGAATAGTGAGAGACACATTATAGAAATTTGCAGTATTAAAAACAAAAATCAAACCTCCTCAGGAAGTTTCTACTTCAAAAACTGTTACCAATTTTCTCATCCTATTTCCTTTTAGCAATTCATTCATCCCTAGGTATTATACTTAGAATACATCAATGAGCAAAATGAACAAAAAACAAAATACTACTCTCATAGAAATTATATTCTAGGAAAGGAAGACAAAGAATATACAAATTAGTAAATTATATAATATATGAAAAAATAGTAAGTGCAGTCAGGTGCTGTAGTGCACAGCTGTAATTCCAGCTACTCAGGAGACAGAGACAGGAGGATCAAGTTTGGGGCCAGCCTAGACATGTTATTGAAATCTCTCAAAATAAAATAAGCTGGGCATTGTGGCACACACCTATAATCCTAGTAGCTTGGGAGGTTGAGACAGGAGGATTGCAAGTTCAAAGCCAGCCTCAGGAAAAATAAGGCACTAACAATTCAGTTGAAACTGTCTCTAAATAAAATACAAAATAGGGCTGGGGATGTGGCTCAGTGATCAAGTGCCCCTTAGTTCAATCCCCAGTACTCCAAAACAAACAAACATACAAACATACATACACACACACACACACACACACACACACACACACACACACACATAAATATCAAAAGTGGTTGGTAGTGTAGCTCAGTAACAGAGCACTTGTCTATGCCTAATATATGTAAGGCCCTGGGTTAAATCTAGCATGACAAAAAAAGAAGGAAGAAAGAGGTGGAGGAAGAAAAGTAAAGAAGGGGGGTGGGGAGCAGGCTAAAACAAACCAGATATTAAAGGATTATAATTTTAAATAGAAATAATGGTCATGGTGGATCACTGAAAAAGTGACCTCTAATCAAAGACTTGAAATAAGGGAAATTTTTTCAATTCAGAGGGAATTGCCAGTGCAGAAGTACTAAGGTGGGAGTATAACTTGTAAGTTTGAGGAATATCAAGGGAGAAATGTAACCAGAACATTGTAAGCTAAGAGAAGAGCAGAAGATGTGTTACAGTAACTACAATGGGAGAAGAGTAGAAATTGGAAGTGCAGCTAAAACGCTATTGTACTACTCCAGAAAAAACAATGTATTAACAGCATGAAGATGAGTGCAATAAAGATACTGAAGAGTAGTAGAATTCTTCATGTATTTCGAAGATTTTATGAAGGATAGACTCAGAGTATGAAAGAAAAAGGAATTGAGAATGAACATGAATTTTGGTTTCAATGACTAGAAGGACTAACGGTCATAAAATGGCATAGGGAAGGCTGCTCTTTCTTTAAAGGGCTAAGGCTGAGGACATGGATTAGAAATTTAGTTTAGGGAGTAAGTATGAAACATCTATTCCACATTCAACTGGATATTTTGAGCAAACAGTTGGATATAAGAGTTGGGAGCTCAGGAAAAAAGTGTCTAAACTAGAGATAAAAATTTGGGAGTTGTTATATTGAGATAAAAATTTGGGAGTTGGCATTTAAAGCCATAGATTAGATTAGATCATGTGGAGAATGGATAGCAAAGGATGGATTTCAGAACTTCTTAGGTTTATGTATCTCACCTTAACATTTAACCCATTTTTGAATTTATCAAAAAAATTTAAGTTAAACAGATTAGATATAAATGGAAATAAATTAGTATACAAATACTAAAAAAGATATTTGAAGAAAGTACTATGGGAGCTCAGAGAAAAGCAAAATGCTTAGGGGAAATACACTGCATGGAAGTTCACCACTACCAAGTTACTGATATCTTAGAATACAGAACTGTAACCAACATTTAATACCAAAACATAAGTCTGGCGATGTATCTCTATTCTCGAGTGCTTTGTGGAATCATTCATAAAAAGCAAAGTGCACCTATCCTACTGTATTAAGTAAGAAAAAAATGGTTATAACTCTTTCATCCACACTGTGGTATTTATTACTTTTCCATCCACACTGTAGCATTTAGAATGGGGAGAATTTTAAGTATCAAACTACAGAGATTTTATCAATGGGTGCTTCATCTTGATTAATCCTATTGGTTCTCAAAGATTTCTTTTCAATTCAAAGTTCTCTCTCCACTTCGGGGAAGTTTTCTTCAGTTTCTTTGGTCACTTATTTCTTCCTTTCCATGTTCTCTTCTTTCTGGCTGGAATTTTTATTAAGCACATGTTGGGCCTCCATATTTCTGGGTTTAAGTTTGATATTACCCGATCTCATTTATTTGTATTTTTGTGTACTACACAAAAACTTTATTTCCTAGATCACCAACTTGTCCAATTACCAACTTGAGACCATTCCATTTCTCAGTCCACCCACTGACTTTTAACTTTTTTCTTAAACTAAAACTCTTAATTCCCTGTTTAAACATTAGTCTGTCTATTCTTGTTTCATGTTTGCAGTATTCTTTTGAGACTTAGTACATAGTCAGATTTTCTTTTAAGTAGCTACTGCTCAGTGCTCTTCTGTCCAGGAACTCCCATTTCCTCTGAAGTCATTTTCGTTCTGTTGTCTTGACTCTTCCCCTTTATGCTGTTTTCCACAAGTGTCTAGTGATCCTTAGTGTCCTTTCATATTTACAAATGAATAATCTGCAGATAAGCCTACCAGGTGTTTCTCTAGCAAGATTATACCCTTCTATTTTTAGGTATCAATGGGAAAGGACTGTTGGATTATTATAAATGAATTAATTTCTCCTTGGTCATCTTTCATTTTAATGTTTTTTTAATAAATATTCAGGCTTTGATACTTTTAAGCGTGTGTACCTGATGTAAAGACAGTCAGCTGGGTGCAGTGCCACACACTTGTAATCACAGAGGCTCAGGAGATTGAGGCAGAAGGATCTCAAGTTCAAAGAAGTCTCAACAACTTATTGAAGCCCTAAGCAACTTGATGAGACTCTGTCTCAAAATAAACAATAAAAAGGGGTGGGGATGTGTCTCAGTGGTTAAGCACCCCTGGGTTCAATTCCTGGTACCCAAAAAAGACTTTTAGTCAGTCATGTACATTTCAGTGGTTTGCTCCCCATGTTCCACAATACATGACTAAGCAGGAAATATTTTTGTTAGGTATTTTTCATTTATTAAGGGGAAACAGATATAGTACATCCATGTAGCACATAGGTAAGCAAACTGTAGGGCCAGATAGTAAACAGGTTTTACTTTAGACTGCAGGCCTCAGGATCTCTACTCCAACTACTTACCTCTGCTGTTGTAGCATGAAAGTATCGATAGCTAACATGTAAACAAATGAGCCTGAGAAACTATATTTATAAAAACAGTAGTAAAGCACATTTTGGTCATCCTGTTGTAATGTTTCAGATTAGAATTGTAGGTGTAAGCTATATCTGCTGACATTTTAAAGGAATCTTTCCTGGTGAGTCTAACACTTGCCATCACACTTTTTCTCCTGTTTAGTTCCTTTATGTATATGCCTGAACCCTAAAGTAAGCTTCTTCCTTTACTCACAATATGTCTATTTTCTTTATTGTTTTCCTTAAGCAGCATGTCCCTGTACTTTTTGATCTTAGCTTCTGAATTCTTCTCCATAGGACTATCTTCTTATTATTGCCTTTGAACGATTTTTTTCCCCCGACTTTTTTGTTCTCTTAAAGTCTAGCCAGGCTACATAAGGAATTGGGCACACAAAATCACTTTTATTGTAACTTTGTGACTCAGGATACAAGAAGTACAGTTAGGACAAGATCATATTTTGATTCTCCAGTAACAGGAGAGAATCTCATACAATATCACTCCCCATAACTTGCAGAAATGGTAGCATATATTAAGAATGATTTATTTTTATATGAAAAATATATGATGTTGACAGAATACAAATAATATAGCAGAGTAAAGTCTCAGAATGAAGAGGGAAGTGTTGAGAGCACATTTAATTTTTAAAGACATGAATGTATTATATTCTTAGTGGTGGACATGTGATAAAAGTCCAATAAAATGTTAGGCACTGAATGCCAGACAGATGTTTCTCAAATGATTTTTTTAAGCAAGGGTTTGATTTTACAGTAAAATCATAAGAGGATATATGATTTGCTGTAGTTATAAGCACATTATATTTTAAACAGATCATTCTCAAAAGTTTTACATAAACAAAATAGTATTGAAACCACATATATAAGGAATTCAGTATATAAAGCAAAAGTCACAAAATATGAGGCAACTGGCTCTGATTTGGATTTTTAAAAAAAGGTTTAGGGCTGGAAAGTTAGCATTATGGTAGAGTATTTGCCTATCATGAGCAAGGTCAGGATCTGATTCCAAATAGTTGGGAAGGAAAATGATTTTTTAAAGTATTTTAAAAATGAAAAACTGTATGGGCTGGGGATATGGCTCAAGCGGTAGCACGCTCGCCTGGCATGTGTGCAGCCCGGGTTCGATCCTCAGCACCACATACAAACAAAGATGTTGTATCCTCTGAAAACTAAAAAAATAAATAAATATTTAAACTCTCACTCTCTTTCTCGCTCTCTAAAAAAAAAAAAATGAAAAACTGTATATAACAATATGGATTTAGGACTTGTCTTGAAATTATGGAAGACCTGGCAACATTGAGCAGTAACTAGAGATTAGCAGAAACCTTCCACTTTACAAGGGGCAGGTATTCTCCAGTTTGCACCCACCTCTCACAATGTATTTGTATCTGTACCTTCATTGCTGCACTCATTTTTGTTACTTGTGTGAATCCTGTGAGTAGATTCTGATTACTGACTTAAAGTACCTGTAACAGAATCCTTTTTAAAAGAAATGTTCAATAGTATACACAAATGCTTTAAATTTAGCAACTCTATATGATCCCATTTTAATTTATTCTGTTACCATCCTTTCTGTGACTGTTTTCTACCTATGCTTCTGAGCTCATCTAATAAGTCTTTACTCTTATAGTAAGGATTTATTCTGTCAGTTCTTCCATTTCCATATGCTTGAACTTTCCTAGTAATAGGCCCTTTCTCACTTCATATGGTCTTTGTCATATATTCTCCTCTCCCACCCTGCTACCTTCTTCTTTTTGTACCTTACAAATTTAAAAATATAAAAAAATCATTTCTAGATTGTAAGTTATAGTTTGCTGACCTTCTCATCCTCTGACCTGTCTTAAAGCTACCCTCTTATGACTTTTTGCTTCCACTGGAAGATTTCTCAACAGTGTTCATGCATTCATGTACTTCCTCTGCCTTCACACCTACATGTTATACTGGTTCTCTCTCCAAATTATAAGCATAGATCTGATCGTGTCAATTTATGTCAGGAAACTTAAGTTGTTCTCATTAAAGAATTTAAAATCTTCCCTTGGTGTTTGACGGTAATGATGATTTTGCTTATACTTGCCTTTCTCAGTTATTTCTTGCTTTTCCCGACCCTTTGTCTCAGCCAATTCATTATTCTCCATACATGCTAGTGCTTTCATATTCTGATATTTCTCCCACTTTCTTCCTTCTTGAGAATTGAGAATGTTTCCTTTCCGTAACAAAATCTAACCCACCCTATGAAGGCCAGGTCACATATTACCTTCTTCATAAAGCCTTCCTTTACTTCCCCTAACTGGAAGTATTTTCTTTTCTTGAACTTCTTAAGTTCATAAGTCACATGTTATTATCTACTTTAAATTATTTAAATTTGTCTATATAACAGTTTATGTACCTATCTTCCCTATAAGTTTATTAATTGTAACATCTGTTTTATGCTTTTTATAATACTTTTATAACCTCTTGCCCTGAATGATTAACACCCATGGACTTGAAAGCACAAGTCTTTTTTCAAGGACTATATAGCTAAAGATTTTAAAAATTACCTAAAAGGATGGATGTTAGGAACAGAAGCCTGCACTTTAAATGGTGATCATCAAAGATCAGATACAATCAGAAGACATATTTTATTTAATCTTCACAAAGTTTGGCTAATGTTTGGACTTACTAAACAGTTCACCAACTATTGTTTACTTAGTCACTTCAAAAGTGGTTCTTTATTGGTCAGGTCCCTATAGATTTTTAAGTTTTTTTACCTCAACTTTGGTAATTAACTTGCTGTAAAACAGATGATTTGTGACTACAAATGCTTCTTGATTTAAAATGGGATAATGTACCAATAAACCCTTAAGTTGCAAATACCCTCATCTGAAAATGCATTTAATACACCTTACCTACTGAACATTACAGCTTATCCTACCCTACCTTAAACAAGCTTGGAACACTTCTATTAGCATACAAGTGGACAAAGCCTATTTCATAATAAATTACTGAATAGCTTGTATAATTTATTGAATATTTACTGAAAGTGAAAAACAGAATTGTTATTTTACTATAACTTCACATTACTGTAAAGTAAAAAAAATCATTAAGTAGAACTATCATTAAATTGGGGACTGTCTGTATTTCTTGAATAATTATGTGTTGGACACATATACATAAGCATGAGTTTTGTATGCCTTATTAATATTCTCTTGAGTTCATTCCAATTTATGATTAAAATAAATGCAATACCCTGCCTAACCTTCATTGTCTGGAAATATATATTCCTTTCCAATAAAATTTTCACTTAAGGAACCTTTTTTTATTTTTACTTTTTAGGTTGGGCATGTCAGCAAACTACAGCACATAATTTAAGAATGACTTTTATTTTTGTAAAAGACTGTAAAGAAGGAAAAGGAGAAGGGGGGCTATGGGAGAAAAAAGCACGTTATGACAGAGACTATGTGGTCCACAAAGCCTGAAATACTTTCTAACTGGTCATAGATAAGGAGGATATCTATGTCCCATGGGAATACTCACCAAAGGGTGATCCTGGTAGCATAAGATTTTAATGATAAAATGGATAAAATGGCTCATTCTATGATACCAGGCAGCCTTTCTCCAGTCACTATTACTATTACCCAATGAGTTCATAAACAGAGTAGCCATGGTGGTAGGACTGGAGCTTGGGCTCAGCAACATGGCTTTCCACTCAACAAGGCTGACCTGGTTATAGCCACTGCTAAGGACCCAATTGGCCAGCAGCAGAAACCACCAACATGTACCCAATATGGCACCATTGACCAGGGTCATTATAAAATTACCTGTTCATAACAGATAAAATTGAACTGTTTCCATCATGGAAGGAGCAGCATTTTGTTCCCACTATAATAGATATTGTGGATACAGATCTGCCATCCCTGCATTCAATGTTTCTGTCAAAACTACCATCTGGGGACTTAGAAACTCCTACCCACTATCATGGTATTCCACATAGCATTGCTTCTGAATAAGGAACTCCTTTCACAGCAAATGAAGCACAACAATGAGTCCATGCTTATGGAATTCACTGGTCTTACAGCATTCTCTACTGTCTTGAAGCAACTGGCTTGATAAAAGAGAGGACTGGCCCTTTGAAGATTCAATTATAGAACCAGCTAGATAGCAATATCTTGCTGGGACATGATTCTCCAGGAAGCCATATATGCTCTGAACAAACATCTAATAAAAGGTATTGTTTCTTTCATAGTCAGAATCCGTAGCTCTAGGAATCAGAGGGAAAAAATGGGAGTGACAAGCATCACCATTACCCCTACTACTAGAAAAATTTTTGCTTCTTATCTCAACAACTTAATGCTCAGCTATTCTACAGGTCTTAGTTTCAAGGAAAGGCATACTTCCACCAAGAGACACAATGATCCCACTGAACTGTAGCTTGAAACTACCACCGAGCCACTTTAGGGTCCCTATGCCTCCAAATCAACAAGGAGAAAAAGAGTTACTGTGGTGGCTAAAGTGACTGGTCCCAATTACCCAGGGAAATTAGACTGCTACTCCACAATGGAGGTAAGGAAGGATATTCTAAATTTAGGAGATTCCTTAGGGATCTCTGAGTACTACCACACACTGATTAAAATCAATGGAAAACTACACCAACCCAATCCAGGTAAGACTACTAATCACCCAGATTCTTCCAAAATGGTGGTTTATGTCTCTGCATCAGATCTAAAACCAGTCAGAAGTCAGAAGAGGTAACTGTTGAGGATGAAGGGAATACAGTATGTACTAGAAGAAGGTAGTTACAAACACCTGATATAACTACATGAATAGTTACAGAAATGAGACCTGTAATTCTAATTTTGTTATGAATGTTTGTATATGAATGTATCAATTATATTTTATTTCTTCCCTCTCCTATTCCCTTATAAGATGTACTGACTTTATATCTTAGTATTTTTGAGGTACTATTAACTCTATATCATAGTAGATTTACACAAAGAATGAATATGACCCACAAATTTTACATCTGCTTTTACAAAAGGTTTAGTACATTATTGACAGAATAGTTGTATCATATTATGTAGAAGTATGACCTTGTTATTGTCTTTATTTGGATATTAAGTAGTATATTAATTTACTAGGGCTTCCTTAACAAAGTGCCACCGATGGGATGCTTCAACAATGCATCTGTATATAGATAAGATACAGAGAGATAAGATACTTCCTCATTTGTTTGGAGGCTAGAAGTTCAAGATCAATGCACTGGCAGGTTTGATTTCTTCTGAGGCCTCTCTCTGGTTTGTTGGTGGCCTTCTTTTCTCTATGTCTTCACATGGTCTTTCCTCTGGACACAGCTATACAAATTACTCTGCTTATAAGGACATCAGAAATATTGAATTAGAGAATACCCTAAAGATCTCATTTTAACTTTAACTCTTCAAAAGGCCCTGTGTCCAAAAACAGTCACATTCTGAGGTACAGCAGATTATAACATCACTATGAATTTGGAGAGGGAAGGATAGCGTGGTTTTAGGAGATATATACAGATGCCAAGTTGGCAAGGGATGAACCATGATGGTTAGTTTTATATGTCAACTTGGTTAAGCTGGAATACCAAATGTTTGGTCAAACACCAGTCTAGATATTGTCGTGAAGGTATTTTTTAGACATGACTAACACTTAAATCAGCACAGAGTAAAACAAGTTAACTTCATAATGTCAAGAGACTCATCCAATCAGCCAAAGACTTTTTTAAAAAGAAAATTTAGGTCCTCTAAAGAAGGAATTCTATCCCCAGAGTGCCTTTGGACTCAAAACTCCAATACCAATTCTTCCCTCGGCTTACAGCCTGACAGCCTGTCCTATAAATTCCATACTTGCCAATCCCCCTAACTACATAAGTCAATCCCTTAATATCAGGCAATTGATCAATCTCTTCCCCTGCAGGCACATGCACACAGACTGTCTGTGTTTTCTAGCGAACCCTGAGTAGTTTCATGCAAGTATGTATTCATATCTTATATATATACAGACACATTTGTTTCATCATTCATTCTCAGTACCTTCTGTGCTCTCCTTTATATCACAGAAGATAAAAAGCACTAGATGAGAATTATATTTGTCATACATTTTTGCCTCTGGCTAATGCAATGTACTACACAATATTTAGAAGGTGAGAGAGGGAAAAAAAAAAGACAACAACAAACTTTTCTTCTGATGGCAGTGAACAGACACATGGATTTTGATAGACATGAGGTTTTCACAGTGATCAACAAATGTTCTCCTGTCAGGTAGCCAGGTGGAACAACCAAGCAGCTATAACATTCAGCAGAGATAAACCTGAAGGAATAGTCTTCTATTTCCATATCTCCAACTTTGTCAATAAATTACTAATTTCTTTTTTGCTTGAAGTATCTGCAATAGTTTGTTTTCCTCCACTAACTGGATCTGATCATTTTTTAACAATTAAAGTATATTGTTAATATATATATACATATATATGGTATACTTGGACAGTAATCAGTGCCAATTATAAAAATTAGGCAGGGAGGAATTACATTACATGGGCAGGAATAAGGGAGAATTTTAGATGATAGAGTTGCCTAGAAAGGCCTTTAGGTCTCATTGAAAGGATGCTGAAACAAGAACTCAGAACATGAAGAGGTGAACCACACAAATGTCCAGGCAGAACACTAATCAGCAAACACAAAGACATGGGGTAGAAGAATATGGAGTGTTTGAAAAATAGTCAAGAGATTGCCTTGGTAACTAGAACAAGGAAGAGAATGATGAGCAAAAGAGGACAGAAAGATAACTTAAGTTCCAAATCACAGAAAGTTTGGTAAGAGAAGGACTTGGACTTTTACTCTGAATGAGATGGGAAGCTACCGCTGAAAGGGAAAATTAAGAAATGAAAGGATCTTATTTATGCAGGTTCTCTCTGGATGCTAGTTGAGAATATATTTTAAATTAGAAGGCTACTGCCATAATCCAGGAAAGAGACAATGGTACCTTACAGCAGAATAGTTGCAGATGTGGTAAACAATGTCAAATTCTTTATAAACTTTGACTATAGAGTCAAATTGATTTATTGATGAGCCAGAAAGGAACTCAGCAAGATTTTTGCCCTAAAAAGGATTAAGGAAAAATATTAAAGATCTTCCCTTTCATGTACCTGCAGTGACCTTTGAATGTTCCTGACAGAACATCTAAAGAATAATGACTTCTATGTTGATTTGGCTCACTTAGGGGAACTCAGTTATTTTACTTATCTCAAGGTGAACATCCTCCCTTCTGCAATGTGGCCAGTCCTCTGGGGAATGAAGTGCAGCACTAAGTCATGCAGGCTGCTAGAACAGTACATTGTTTGTTCCAATTTGTATTTAAGGAGTCCCACTGGAAGAAAGACTTTGGGTTCTCACCCATGGAGAGTGCTCTGCCCAGGATTTCCCATGGAGACTCTGAAAAGTTGCCCCAGGACTCCCCAGCTATAAGACTTCAGGGGTTGGTATTTCCCTGATCTGGTGATGTATTCTCTTTATGTCCAGATTCCCTCTCTCTCTCTCTCCCTCCCTCCCGACCCTCTCCCCTTTTTCTCTCCACTCTCCCTCCTCCTTCCTTCTCCCTCATCCTCCTTTGTCCCACCCTTCTCTTTCCCTCTCCTATCTCTTCTTTCACTTTTGCTTTCACAATATTGCAAAAATAAACATTACTGTGTATAAAGAGAGTGTCTTCATTGCCTATCAGTTCCAGCCTGCCAAATTCAGCAACTGCACCTGGGCAACTGAAAAAAATGAAGTTGCCATTAACAGATACGTAGTATATCATGATATACTATGTAAAGACAGAATTACTATTTTAAAAGTAAAGATGTCATACAGGAAGTAAAGTTTATAACATGACTCACCAAAGAAAGGCAGCAAGAAGAGGAAAGGAAGTAAGACAAATACCTTAAATTCCTCACCTTTGATAAAAGAGAGTTAAGAAACACTGCTAACAAGGAGGAAGAGGGTGGTTGAGAGCTTAAAGTTTGAGTGCACTAATCACTCCATATTTCAGAGGTGAAAAGTCAAAATGATAATGATAAAAGTTTAAATGATAATAAATTTGGAAAAATGAAATGTGTTTTTTAAAGTTAAAATAGTAATTAAAAATAAATTTGATGGCAGTAAGGTTTAAGGAATAGGCTTAAGAAAAAGCAAAATAGTCTCCTCTGCCATTTTAAGCTTTTGAAGGAGTATATTGCTACTATAACCACAAAAAAAATAAAGGTGCAATAACTTTTCTGTAAAAGAATACTGTATACAACAACCCTGAAGACTCATTTTTCAAAACTGCCAAGCTAAAGCTAGGCTTGTATCTTAATTTAAACATTAATTAGTAGTTGAATTCAAAGTTTAAAAAACGCTATGTTCTCTCTTTTGTTATCAGTGTTCTAGACACTATGTGAAGAACTGGTGCCTCATTGTCTACACTTTCCCCAGCAAAGTTCCTACAGAAAGTAATTTTTATAAAAAGACTTTTCTAGTTTGGGAATAAACTGTATGTCAGTTACAGAAAAAAAAGAAAAAGGAGCACCTAATAAGCAAGGCTGATAGTTTTACCACATAGCCATTTAATCATAACCACATTATGAGGCCATTTGGAATGATGGTTGACTCTGAAGGCAGCAAACGATATTGTGGATTCCTATTTACAGGACAGCCCTCAGTTTTGTGGTAAGTACATACATAGCAAAAATGAAGATTCTCAAAAGCAAAAGTGCTGATCATGGAATATAACATACTTTATTTTAAAGCATATTATCGTTTTATCACTAAAAAATTATACCATTATCTTCTTACTTATTAGTGAGACAGACTACAAATATAAACTTGGTTTAGCTAGCTTGAACTAATCCACTATATCTAAATCCTAAAAGAAAGCTTAATGAGAAATTAATCACATAAATTTGACAGTTTGCAAATATTAAGCTAGCACCAACATCCTGTTCATAAGCATTCTGATGGGGGGGAAAGTAAATGAATTATTTGATTAACCTACTCAAAGAACTTCATCACAATTACTGTGAAATAGTATAGCACATATGCTTTGGGGACTATAATATTCTGACATCTATAAATTATGTTACTCTATTCTATTAATATTAATAAAAAGGGAAATAAAAATAGAAAAACAATAATAATGTAGATGATAATGCAGGAAGTAGACAAAAAGCTGGGCAATGATAGACAAGGGAGAAACTGGCTTAGAAGTGTGCAGTGCAGGGCTGGGGTTCTAGATCAGCAGTAGAGCACTTGCCTAGCACGTGGGCTTGATCCTCAACACCACATAAAAATAAACAAATAAAATAAAGGTAAGTGTCCATTTACTGATAAAAATACTTAAAGAAGCAGCAGCAGCAGCAGCAGCATGCAGTGGAAGTTATCTGAAAACATTGTGTACAACTTTTCCAAGATGGATGAGGAAAACATGCAACCAGGGACATGCAACCAGTGAGACAAGATATAGAGTGAACTAGTCACAGCTCTCAGAGAGAAAGGGAAACAGTGTAGCAAATTACCTGATGATATAAGATGTAAGGAGATAAGGAAAAAAATATATTTGCCTCCCCTTATCTTGATTACGACTGAGTATGTACTTTGCTAGTTTTACCTCCCAAATATACTGCTTCCTCAAAAACAAAATAAAAACGCATCTTATTTCAAAACCACTAAATACATACACATTACTGTGCATCCAGGTACATTTACTTCATAAGTTCATTATAATCTGGTTTCCATTCCTATTAATTAAAAAGCCCTCGAAGTTACTTAAATTCTGAACTAGAAGGATGTCCAAATACTTTTTATAACTCCACATTTCACAAACACATTAAATACTTAAAATAGATACAGTGTTTTATACACACACACTCTCACAAAACATTCATTCAAGTGACAATGGCTATTTTTAAAAAGCACAAAGGAAAATGTACTCTAGAATTTCTTGATCTGTTGCTTTATAAATACACACTCCTCATACAGAGCCTAGTCAAAATTATGTTGTCAGCACAGAGGAAAACAGACGGCAGCTTAAGTTCGATGAAAAATAAGAAATCACTATGGCCAAAATTCTCACAAAATACAAATGACTTAACATTAACTCTGAACCAATGGCTGGTATACACAATTCATAAAATGTGTGGGTCACGAATCTCAATACCTATTGTTGCTTCACTGTCATTTATACATTCCTTTATAGGACTCAAAACACATTCAGTAAGTATTATTTAACTCTGGTGATATAGGAGATACTGTCTCAAATCTGGACATAGAGAAAACCATTAAACATCAATCCTGTCCTCAGGCAACTTGGAAAATAGCTAAGACAACGGCACATAGGGATTTTAAATCCACAATTCTAAGTGAGTATAGTGAGGGTTAAAAAAAATACACTTGCAAAGCCCCTCTATATTGACTAAAAACAAATTATCAAAAGTAGAATATAGAAATAACCTTAGTAGGATTAATTAATGGTGAACCTTTCATAAATCTTTATAGGCTTAACTCATGTAGTCTATTTTAACCTTTGGACTTTTCTTTTCCTTCTCCCGGCACTGCCCTCACTCCTTGGTGGTGGTAAGGTGAGGAAGGAGGTAATATTGTTTGATATCTGTTTATTTGGTTTTAGACTTAGCACAAGCAAAATTAGTTCACATCATTGCCCAGTAGATACATACTGCCCTGAAAAGATATCATAATCTCAGATAAATTACTACAGAGTATATAACTTCAAAAAATCCAAAATATTTGTAGAAAGGGTATAGATTAGAGAGGTAATTTCCAAGTTTGAAAATCAAATATACTTTGGTTAGATACAGAGAAGAAAGTATTTATGAATGGTAGAACATAACTTGAAGTAATATCTACCTGAAGTCAAGGAAACCTGCACCACCAAGACCCTTTTACTACACATGCACACTTCCCTTCTTAAAACCTCAAAAAAAAAAAAAAAAGAATCATTCCAAGTAAAACACAGAGCTCACGTATTTTAAAAGGAAATGTCAAAAGAGTACTTGAAATGATGACCAATCCAGTAATAGCAGAACTCCGGCATACAGTCTGTGATCTTTTAAATGCAGTTTTTCATTAAAAGACACCAGAGAATCTTAGAGAAATAGCAAATTTCAGGTCCAAGACAACAAAGGAATAAGACAGGCTAGGTTATCTTGGATAACTCAGGTGCCAGATTGAAGGGGCTCCCACTAGCCAAGGATTGGGGGCAAGGGTGTAAGGCAAGGTATAAAGCAGCTGATCAACTAACCTATAAATTTCACTACACTCAACAACTACAGAATACATGTTGCTTTCAAATACACAGATTTCCAAATCTGATCAAATGCTGGACCAAAAAGAAAGTCTCAGATAAATTTCAATTTTTTCTTTAAGGAGAATGGATGGTCTCAAAATTAAGATGGGATGCAAGAGGGTTTCTGAATACTATCAGTGTTTCATTTCTTGACCCGGTAGTTGATTATACAAGGTCAACTGCCAGGCTTTTCAACAGTATACTGAACTCTACATTAGTGTATCATACATAAATCTACATGTCTCATCTTCACAATAAAAAATGTAATCATTCTAAGGAAAAAATTTAAAGAATAGGTGCTGAAAGTGTAGCTCTATGGTAGAGTACTTGTCTGACATAAACAAGGTCCTGGGTTCAATGGTGGGTTCAATTCTGAGTTCAGTTAGAACTCAAAATCTAAATTTATAATAAAAATCACTTTTTAGGAAGAACGTTGATTGGCCTACTAAATCTAATACAATATACTATAATATGCAAGATGATAGCTGAAGCTGGCCTCAAATTTGCAATCCTCCTGCCTCAGTCTCCTGAGTTGCTGGGATGACACCACACCCAGCTAGATCTTAACATTCTTCTATTACAGTTGATATTGTGATTTCATCTTTTGGATACACGTAGAACCACTTTTTAACTATGATCACTTCATAATACAGCTATTTAGCAATTTTGTTTGAGTAGAAGATAACTTGAGTCTTTCATGTTCAATCATACTATATAATTGAAAGTGAGATGACAAAATAAAAACAGACAATAGAAAAGAATTAAAGCCTAAAGGACGAAAGAAGAATAATTTTTAATATTCTTTTTAGCATGTTTATAGATAATTATAATTTTTTTATCTTGCAGTACTAGGAACTAAATGCAGAACCTTGCATACATTAGGCAAGTATTTCAACACTGAATATACACCAGGCCCACAAATAAATATAATTTTAGAATTTCAAATAGTAGCACCCCCTTTATCCATGGTTTCAATTTCCAAGGTTTCAGGTACCCTCAATCAACTGTGGTCTAAAAACATAAATGGAAAAATACAAATAAACAATTCTTAAATTTTATATTGTGTGGTACTCTGAATAGTGTGATGAAATCTTACACTGCTCACCCAGGACATGAATCATTCCTTTACCCAGAATCCCCACAGTATATAAGCTACCTATCCAATAGTCTCTTAGATATCTCAGTTATCAGATTCACTATCATGATATCAAAGTGCTTTATGTTCAAACAACCATTTTTTACATTATTCAAAATTTGTTTTGTTTTATAATTAGATGTTGTTATTCATCTCTTACTGTGCCTAATTTAGAAATTAAATTTTATCATAGGTATGCATTTATAGGAAAAAACATGGTATATGTTGGGTTTGGTATTATCCACGATTTCAGGAATCCCCTGGGGGTCTTGGAATATATCCCCCAAGGATGAGGGTGGATATTATATATACAATAAACAGCCTATATTTGCTAAACTATGACAAATTACAAATATTTGGCTCTAAGAATCTAAATAATCCAGTTGATATATAAGCAACCTATTTAATAAAAACCACACCAGAAATAAGACTTGTAGTTTCCCCTCTCACCTGCCTCCCACATCTCCTCCTATAAAATATTGCTAAGACCAGACCCCATCAAAACTTTGAACAAAAGACTACAAGAAGTCAGCTGCAGTGGCACATGCCTGTACTCCCAGGGGCTCTGGAGGCTGAGACAGAAGGATCAAGAGTTCAAAGCCAGCCTCAGCAAAAGCATGGCGCTAAGCAACTCTGCGAGGTCCTGTCTCTAAATGAAATACAAAATAGGGTTGGGGATGTGGCTCAGTCTTTGAATGTCCCTGAATTCAATCCCTGGTGTACATACACACACACATACAAAAAAAAAAAAAGACAATGAGACTCAAAATATGTATGATTTGTTATAAACTTATCTGGCATAGATACTTTAAATGTTTTTAAACAAATGAATAAACTTGAAAATATATACTAATTAGCAGACTAGTTCTAAAAAAGGAAAAGAGAAAGTAGACTCCATTTCCCCTCTAGTGCAATGCTGTTTCTTCTTCAGTGTACCCAAAATGCTTCTAGTACAGAACTGATCACACAGTATTTCTAAACACTGGTTTATAAATCTGCCTCCTCTGTTAGATCCAAAGCCCCATGATGACAGTTTACAACAACTGAGTGCCCGACAGGCATCAAGCACTATCCTAGCTCTATAGAGAATCAAAGTGCATAAAACACATGATCTCATTAACTTTACATGAGGTCATAGGCAACTTCTCACAGGAAGTGATGTTTAAGTTGAGATCAAAACAATATGAGTGGCAGTTAGCTAAGCAAAGACTGGTAAGAAATGTAGCCTAAGCAGAAAATACAAATGAACCATAGGCAGGTCACTCATATATTCTTCTGTATTTCTATAGTGTTTCACACTGCATGGCAGATATATTCCATCAGTGACAATGGGATGACAGGGGACAAAGTGTGAGAAGAGGGAAATATACAAAAAAATTAAGTCAATATAAGAGCAGCTCTATTTTATTCAAGTTTGTTTATTTGGGGTTTGACAACTCACATTTAAATTTACCACTTAGAGCTTTTTTAAAAAGTGAAAAATAATCCCAATGGGGGTTCATTCAGTAGCTACTTCCATTGGTCACTATCAGCTAGTATAGAAGAGAAGCAATTACAACAGGTAAAATGTTGATGTTCTTCTGCTCTCGAACAAGAAAGCTCTCAAAAGAATAATGGCTGGGCATAGTGCCGCACACCTGAAAACTCAGCTCAGGAGGCTGAGGCTGGAGGATCACAAGTTCAAAGCCAGCCTCAGGAATTTAGCAAGGCCCTGAGCAACTTAGCAAGAATGTCTCATAATCAAAAAATAAAAAGGGTTAGAGATGTGGCTTAGTGGTTAAGCACCCATGGGTTGAGTCTCTGATACCAAAAAAAAAAAAAAAATTAATATATTGGATAAAAGAGTAAAACATGTCTGTCAATAGCCTTACTTATCTGCCATTTTCTTCCTAAAACCATTTCTTGTACAACAGAGTCCAAATGTTCATTAAAGCCACTAAATCAGCACTTAGCATAGTGTGAAAGATAATATCCTTAACATTCCCAACAAAAACCTTGGGTTTTCACAGTAGTCAAAACTCAATTTCTAATTATGCAAACATGTTGTAACTATAAAGGGTGTAAATAACAAGATTAATGTTTCTCCTACAAAAAGAAGTGCATTTAAAAATATGGTAAGAAGGAAGAGAAATTGAAAACCTTGTGCACTATATAAGTGGAATGTAAATGTAAATGTACACAGCCACTGTGGAAAACAGTACAGCAGTTCCTCAAAATATTAAAAATAGAATTACCATATTCTACCTCTTGGGTAAATACCCAAAAGACTTGAAAGCAGAGTCTCAAAGAGAGATTTGTACACTCAGATTCACAGCAGCATGATTCACAGTAAGTAAAATGTGAAAGCAACCCATCATCAGGTGAATGGATAAGCAAAGTATACCTACAACAGAATATTATTGTGTTAAAAAGGAAGGAAATTCTGACATGCTATAACCTATCTACATATGAACCTTGTGGACAAAATAGGCTTGTCATTAAAAAACGAGTACTATGGGGAAGTGGGGAGGCATGAGAAAACTGGAGGAACTTTGATTGGGCAAAGGAGAGGGAGGATAGGGAGGGTGCATGGGGGCAAGAAATATGGTGGACTTTCCTGATGGACAACATTACCTTAGGTACATGTATGACTGCACATATGATGTGACACTAAATTGTGTACAACCATAGAAATGTAAAGTTGTGCTGCAATTGTGTACAATGAATCAAAATGCATTCTGCTGCCATATATACCTAATTAAAATAAATTAATTGATTTAAAAGAAAACAAGTACTAGATGATTCCACCTACAAAAAGATAAAAAGTATAATAGTGGTTGCCAGGAATTTGAGGGAGAGGTGAGTAGGAAGTTATTGCTTAGTGGGTACAGAGTTTCAGTTTTGCAAGATAAGAAGAGTTTTGAAGAAGGAAGGTGCTGATTATTGTTCAACAACATGGGTGTGTAGTTGGCCCTCCATATCTACAGGTCCCACATCCATAGTTTCAACCAAATGTAGATTGAAATTTTGGGGGGGAAAGCAAGTATAGACATTTTCTCTTATTCTTTGAACAACAGAGTACAATAATTATTTATATAGCATGTACATTATGTTAGGTTTTTCAGGTCATCTAGAGATGATTTAAATCATATAGGAGGATGTGCATTAGTCATATGTAAATACCATGCCATTTTATATAAAGGACTTGAGCATCTGGGGGTTCTACAACCAATCTCCTGCAGATACCAATGGACAACTTGTCTTAATACCACAGAACTGCACAATTAAAAACTATTATGATGGTAAATTTTATGTTATACGCATTTTGCCAATATTAAAAACCTAAAAATAAAGTGTAAATTTTTCCTATTTAGAAATACTATAATTAAAGATCAGATTCAACACACACACCAATTTGTCTCAAAGAAAACAAATTAGTCTGGTTCCATTTAAAAAGAAATTAATTATAGCAATAATTAATTTAATATAATAACATGACCCCTTTCCATGAAGTAGTTATTTATAATGCATCATTTAATTTTTAAAATATTTTTTTAGTTGTAGATGGACACAATATCTTTGTTGTATTTATTTATTTATTTTAAATGTGGTGTTGAGGATCGAATCCAGTGCCTCACACATGCTAGGCAAGTGCTCTACTATTGAACTCTGTATCATTTAATCTTAATGATCTTTTCTCTCACTTGTGAGAAAATAAATCTGTCCTTCCTGTTAATAGGGTTAAATCTCAAGTCTTTCAGATAAATTTGACTACAACTTTGCTACTTAAAGACTGCCTATTAATGAAGTAGTTCTAGAATTCAAAATTTTAATGAAAAAAAAAGGATGTTTACATAAAATCCAACAATAAAATGTGATATGGTGAAAGTACACAGACAAGGTCCTAAGTCAATAGTATATTTAGGACCTTAAATAATATGCATTATATAAACAATTGATTCCCCCATGCTATGACTGAATAGTTGTGTCCTCCCCAAAGTTCATATGTTAAAACCTTAATCCTTGATGTGATATCTCAAGATGGGGCCTTTGAGACATAATTGGATTTTACAGACCAAGCACTCTGATAGGATTAATGCTCTTAAAAAAGAAGATACACAGGGAGCTTGATGCTTCTCCAAGTTTCTACCATGTGAAGAAACAGCTAGAAGACCACTGTCTTAAAACCAGGAAGCAGGCCCTCACAGGAGCTTGACATGCTAGTGTCCTAATCTTAGATTTTCTAGCCTCCAGAACTGTAAGAAACAAATTCCTATGTTTAACTACCCGATCTATGGCGCTGTGTGCAGCATCCCAAAGAGACCAAGATATTCCCACACTCATTCACTCTCAAGAAAAAGAAAGTTTGAAATAGTGTGTTTTAAAGACCAATATATTATACCTCTTTGTTCAATTCAAAAACAAAGTAACATTTACAAATATTGTAAATCATCTTACTGGAAAAGCATAACAACTCGACTTAAAAAGGTTATGATGAATATAAAGCAATATGGAAGAGAGACTATGCTAGGATATTATCTTTTTTTAAGAAAACAAAATAAAATATCTAGATATTATGGTGAATTACAACCATTTAAAATATACATATAAACAACAAGGACAGATGAAATGGGGAAAAATGGCATTGGGGAGAAATAAAATTAGGGAAGAATGAAAATGTCCATAAACATCAAGTCATAACCTGAAATTAAAAACTAGCTATGAACCCAGACAACATCGAATAAAGTAGGCACAAAATAATATAAATAACCTTTCAAAGATTATAAATATTTGTTAAAAGTTATTAATTCAACTCTGCTGATCTTTTAGCATCCTATAACTACTGATGTCACAACTATAAATTTAATGTGGAAAACCAAATAAGCACATTTAAATACAAAACAAATATAAAAGGTCAGGGCTTCGCTAACTGCCTTCTATGCATCTTTGCTAACTGCTTTCTATACATCATACTAATCTTTACATACATCCTGAAAAGTGGGTGTAATATTTGGAAAGTGGTGTTTAAAAAAAAAAAAAAAACCAGAGGACAACCAGATAGTATAGGCCTCCTTATAGAAGTATATATCACTGTGAAATATTCTCAGTAAAAGTAAATAAAAAATAAAACACATTTATATCAATCCTCTAGAACTGATTACAATTTTAAATGATACCATGGGGATACAATCTGAAAACCGACAAGGTAAACTACAAAGCAATCAGATTTTAATAAATAAAACTTCAAAGGAATATGATGTAGGAGAAATATCTGGATTAAAAGATACTCATAAGAAATAGTGAAACCATTGTAGTAGATGGACCTTATTTGAATCCTGATAGAAATAAACTGTATAAAAAATCTCAATTAGTATTATTTGAACACTGGATGGATATGTGATGCTAAGAATTTTTTCTGAATATTTTACAAGTGTGATATCTTTTCAGGTTTATGACAACATCCTATGCTCTTAACAATTGAGAGCTGATTTACTTGAACTTTAAAATGTTTTAAAATGAAAAACTTATGAGCACAACAAAATTAACTGCAGTTCAATTAAGACAAATATTTTACTTCAAATTTTTGGCAAGGGTGGGGAGAATGAAAATGAAATATTTGTTTGGTGCATGAAGAAATACCTGTCTTTGAAGAAGCATAAGAAATAAAAGAAAAATTGGCCAGATATAACACATTTTAAACATTTATAAAAATAAATAAAGAGAAAACAACTATAAGGGCAAAAAATGTAATGTACAAAGAATCTATGACAGCACATAAGATCTGAAGACCACATTCATTCATTTAACATTTCTGAACACCTACTATGTGCTAACCACTGTTCTAGAAACTTAAGAACAATTAGAATAGTGGTTATTATTGTACCACTGACCAGAGGTGGGATGGCAGAGACCACTGTGGAGCTTGAAATCATCTGTATCTTGCCCTGAGCAGTAGTTTTTTTGTATACACATGTAAAAATTCATTGACCTGTAAGAGTTATGCACTTTTGAGTATACAAATTGTACAACTATTTTTTAAAATACCACTGTGTTGATACTGTTATAAACTGTTTTATATATATACTGTTTCATTTTAATTCAAAAAACTTTGAAAAAAATTGCTGGCATAACTGAAGAGTAGTATTACATGTCTCTTTATGATGACCAATATTTTAAATAGTCCAAGAGGAGAAAATGTATTAAGAACATTCCTGGGGGGATGGGGGGGATGAGGCTGTGGCTCAGTGGTAGAGTGCCTGCCTAGCACATGTGAGACACTGGGTTCAATCCACAGCACCACATAAAAAAAATAAAGTTATATATTATTAAAAAAAACACTCCCATTAACACACAAATACTCAACTAAATCAGTAGGATCTACTCATCAGTATATAACACAAAAGAAATAACTGAACTTTTTTCAAGTGTTTATTGTTCCATCAGTCATATAATTATTCTGCAAGATATCAACTATTTCCCCCTTCTTTTGTGTGTGTGTATGTGTGTGTATGTGTGTGTGTGTGTGTGTGTGTGTGTGTACACATCACGGTTTGAACCCAGGGGCACTGAGCCACATCTCCAGCCCTTTTTACTTTTTATTTTGAAACTGGGTCTGGATAAATTGCTGAGGCTGTCTTTGCACTTGGGATTCTCCTGCCTCAGCCTCACAAGCCGCTAGGATTACAGACATGCACTACTGTGCCCAGCAACTGTTTCTCCCTCTATCAGTGTTTCTCTGTAGTATCAATTTCAAAATGTTTTCCATGTACCACTAGTATATAATTACTTGTTTTTACTCCTTCTCTATTTTAACTTTAGCTTAATTAATAAAATACACACATTTCCTTGTTTAAGTCAAAAGTTTCATTTTTTACCACCCCCACCCCCAAGTTTCATTTTTCTAATATAACAATTCTAAAAAATAAAAAATGTTCATCAACGTACACCACCATACCAAATATTAGAAGATCCTACCACAAAACTGTACCATGCCATGAAATGTCCATTCCCAAGGCATTTTACTTTCCCCTATCCTAATGTAGCATGATAAGATATAAATGATATTACACACTTGCTATCATTTAGTCAGGTCCACACCTCTATACTATTTTATATTTCTGAACCTAAATTTCCTAAGTAAAATTATGAGACTAAGATGACAGTTACTGAGATTTCCCTAAAACTCTAATATTCTACAATCTAAGAGCCTGTTTTAACTCTTGTCTAAATATTGCTGGCATCAATTACCACAATGCAAAAGAAAATAAGTTGTAAAATATCACCTCAACTTTAAAGTCCATACTAGGACCTGTCTTTTGAGTAATATATCAGCCAGGGGGTTAGGGGAATGTAAGGTAACTTAACAATAACACAGCAAATCAATAAAGTATATTGCAGCTTCTTTCAAATTCAGTGCAAATGTTTTTATCTTGCATGATCAGCATAAATACATCCTAAAGAAAAACTGTTTCTTATATGGAATCAAAGTAGTATTTATAAATATTTTATCACAACTAGAATGCAAACATATTTTCAATCTTTTGATGGAAAGGCATTTTCATTGAGCATGGATCTGCTGATTAGAGTTTCACATCATTTTCCTTGCTTAAACCACATGGTCTGAGATCTCTGCTGTTATTTCCTTAGAGTGAAACAAAACTTCTAAAACACTTACAAAGTCAGCAGTTTAGAAAATCCTAAATTTCCACCATTACTTTTCCTGTCTTTTCTAGTTATCTATCTTATTCATACTGAATTCCAAGGAAGTAATATAAACAGACTTAAGTGAATGCCTGAAGACAGCAGGGGATTGCAGTAAAATAGAAAACATTTTACAGTGGACAACAAGCATGCTTTCTCTTTCCTCCACAGGAAGATACTGTCTCTATCAGACTATTTACTATACAAACATCCATGAAAATAAAGTCTAGAACAAGTAGACAATTCTTTACTTGCAAGATAAGCAGAAATACAAGAGATTAATAGAGAATTGTCTTCTAAAAGTCTATTCATCCTGTTCTGTTTCACTCCTACCCAATAGTACACCCTGTAACATTTCACCTGTACTATTTAAGTGTTGTTAAAAACAGATCAAATCACCAGTGATTCACAGGACATTCCTAAGGAGACTTCACTTTTACAAATGTCTGAGAATTATGATAAGCAGAATCTCTTCTACCTGGTTTTAAACAATTTGAAGAAACTCTTTGTACATAAACCATATATCATAAAGTCTCATCTTTATTCCTGAATGCTTTTTGCACTGTAGTTAACCATCAAACAAAAGCTTCAGAATTATGAAATGAATCAAGAGGCTGCTTTAGAAAGGTACATCCTAAAGTAACAGATACTTGTCAAATCAACCTGGAAAGCCACAATAGACAGAGAGTGTAAGAGAAACATCCCCCATATGCTATTCTTTAAGTCACCTCAGCCAATAAAAGTCCCATATAGGCCTAAAAATTGATAGTAACTTTAAATTTCACTACATAGTCTCTTCTCTCCAACCTTCTTGAGTTATGCCACGATCTTATACCAGAACCACAAAAAAGGCCAAGTCTAAAAAGTTAATAATGTGGTCTTCCTCTCTGAAAAAGCAGTATGAAGTTATTATATCACTACTTCATTTCAATCTTAGTTGTTTTTTGTAAATAATGCCAGGCAAGGCATGGCGGCATATCCTTATAATCCCAGCAATGTAGAAGGCTGAGACAGAAGGATCACTAACTTGAGGCAAGCCTCGGAAAAACTCAGCAATTCAGCAAAACCCTGCCTCAAAATAAAAAATAAAAAAAAGGACAGAGGAACATAGTTCATTGAATAAGCACCCCTGGATTCAATCCTCAGTACCAAAAAAATAAAAATCAATAATGCCTGAGCTCAAATATCATCAGGAAATTCATATTTAATAAATATCTTAAAAGATTACAAGTTGTTTCTTGTTTCCACCTAGGACAAAATTTTTTTAAGCATTTACAAACTACAATCAAAAACTAGATATTAAGGAGCATACCATAAGAAACACTAAAAATAATGGTGAATCTTTGACAAGTGAAAATTAAAAATTTTAAATTTGAATACCTAATTTTACCCTCTTAAGGATCTACTTCTAAAACAAATCAATTTGTAGCAGATATGTAGAAACCTAATAAACTCTGAGAGTATATGTGAAATTGGAAAAACCAGCTCAAACTGTCTGATGCCGTTTGTTCTTGCCTTAGAATAGCAGTGTCATTCCAGCTCTTTATTACTTACCTACCACTACATTGGCTCTGTTAAAATAGCAGTTCCACAACTAAACTTTGTACATCACATAAAGACTCTCTGTGAAGATAAGAAATGAAGAAGCTGGTGGGGGAAAGGCATAACTGAGGCTCAGGGTAAAAACAGGCTCTTTACTCAGAGGCTACTATGTCTAAAGCATAGCAGTGAAGAAGAATGGTCCTAGATGAGGCTGTGGAGACTGTCAAATAATGAGTCTGAGTTTTACTCAGTGTGAAAGAGAAAGCCAACAAAGGTTCTACTCAAGGCAGGAACATGATCAATTTACATTCTAAGAGACGATAAGATCTTCAAAAGCATCACCTCATGTAGTCATTAGGATAGCACTATAAGGCAAATAATTTTTCATTGTAGCCTCATTTTCAAAATGAGGACACTGAGGTTCTAAGAAGTAAAGTAACTTGCTGGCCCAATTCACAATAGCTAAACTGTGGAACCAATCTAGATGCCCTCAATAGATGAATGCATAAAGAAACTATGGTATATCTACACAATGGAATATAACTCAGCATTAAAAGAAAATAAAATTGTGACATTTGCAGGTAAATGGATGGAGTTGGAGAACATCATGCTAAGAGAAGTAAGCCAGTCCCCAAAAAAAAACCAAAGGCTGAATGTTTTCTCTGATGAGTGGATACTGATCCATAATGGGTGCAGGATGGGGAATAGGATGAGTGGAGGAACTCTGGATTGGGCAAAGGGGAGGTAGGGGAGGGAAAGGTGAAGCCAGCAGGAAAGATGGTGGAATGAGACAGACATCATTACCCCACACTGTGTACAACAAGAGATATGAAGAGTTGTGCTCCATTTGTGTACAACGAATTGAAATGCAGTAAGTTGAGGTAACATTCTAATTTATCTGATATTTGCTCCAATTAAGCAAGGTACTATCAGTAAAGGAAGAAAAATGTATTTAAGAAAACACAAGGCTGGGTGGGAAAGTTACTATAAATTACCTACTTTAAGCAGAACTATTCAATGTTGTTAAAAACAATTATAGCAATTAGATACTCTCACTTTTACTTGTTAATAGGTAACTCCCTTCATCATACAATAATAAATCTAGAACAGAAGATAAATTATCTATAAAATATGTAAGGGGCTGAACTGAGAAACCTCTCTCCCTAACCAGTCCCTTTATGTTAAAGCTGTCCAAATTGAGCAAAAAGGATAAAAGATAATCTACCTATATCCAATAGATACAAACAATGTACGTATTTCTGACAATATTTACACCCTATCCTATAAAAAATATACCTGAGAAATAGTGTAGGATTCAACAAAATCATTTTTATATTGAAAAATAAATCAGGAGATTGTGGTAAAGCAGACATCAAATTTTCCATACATCCTTTATTCATTCGAAAGTTTATAATTTATTTCTTTAATGGTACATGCAATCCTCTACTTGATTCCAAATCTTAAGCATCACCAGGTCTTTAGCATATGGATACATTTAGATATAAAATAGCTTTCTCATTTTTAAAGGTCACAATTAAAATAGTAAAATAAACAAAAAAATAGAATCACTGTACTAGAAATATAACAAGATTGGGTCAATATTCTCTTGTATTACAATCTTCTGTTTTCTTCCCTTCATTAAATTATTACTTGTTTTTAAAAATCAGAAAACTAAAATGTTTCACTTCTTAGAGGAATTTTTAACCTTTAAAATTAACAATTTTTTATAAAATTCACAAAGGGAAAGCTTTTAGTTTATATTCCAGTCACTTCCAGTTATTCTGACTAATTAGATTCCTGTAAGTCATATTATAGGATAGTAACATGAGTATAAACAATAAATTGTTATACTGAAGGTTTTAAAGGATGTATTTAATTTTTCTAAGTCATTAAATTAACAGTGACACAGATCTTCACTAGTAATTTCATCATCCATCAGATCTCAAGGGCTAGACCTGGGGCTGTAGCTCAGCACTTTGCTAGCATGCACTGGATTCGATCCTCAGCACCACATAAAAATAAACAAATAAAATAAAGGCATTCTATCCATTGAAAAAAAAAATCTCAAGGGCTAGAAAATTCTGAATTGACAGTATTAAATAAATCCTTCTGTAATATTATTTTCCCTATATTTATAAAATAGATATTCTAGTTTTTTCTTCCACTTTTCTGGTCAGTACTTCACAGCCTCCTATCCCCTCTGTGCCATCCAAAGATGTTTCCCCATAGATCATCTTTCTCCTCTTTTTTCACTGGACATCAATGGCTACAACTGCCATCACAGGTTGATTATTCCTAGTCCTATGTCTGTTTAGCCTCATAAACCCAACAGCCTCTTGAGCAGTTCTACATTGGAAGTCCTTCTCAAACATACCACTTGATTTGTCCCAAAAGAAACTCTCATTTTCTTTATCCTAAAGGGTGCTTCTTCATCTGTATTCTCCACAGCCCAATTAGCCTTCTGGACTCTTTAACACTTTTCTTACTGCTATTCTTTACTTCAAGCCCCACCATTTAAAACTTGGCAAAAAAAAAAAAAAAAAGTAAATAGCTTTCTTGTTTTGTACCATCTCTTATCTTTCAGAAATATATATAAATCTTATGTGGCTCCCTTCTCAAAATTATTCAAAGGCTCCTCCTCATACCATAGTTATTCCATTAAGCCTTTCCATGATCTGACACATCCAGCCACTTTGTGCTCTTATCCCCAGACATGATAAACTATTTGAAGCCCTCTCTTACTTCTAGTACTCAGCTCCTATTCCACTCTCTATGCCATAAAAATATTCTCCACTCTTCATTTTCCTTATGCCTACTTCTTATTCAAGATTTTGCTCAAGTGTTCCTCGTTCTGGTAAAAAGATGACTTCTCCAGAATGAGACAGATTCTCCTTCCCTAGGTTCCAATAAGTACTTGATCCCAAAGTTTTTCACAAATCACAATTGTCTGGAGTTTTTACTATTCAGGGGGGTGGGGAGGAAGTCTAGATTCTCCTTTATATTTTTAGCATATGTCCTTTAATAAACTTTTTGTAACATCCCTGTAATTTCCATAAACAACAAAGCCTATTAGTTCTTACTGGATTTTGAAACGTTGGCATCTTATGTAATACCTGGCCAAAGCAGGCACTGAAAAAAGAATTCATTAAATGGATAAAGGAAAAAAGAAAATTTTTCCTTAAAAGTAATTATGTCTATATATTCAAATAATTTATTCAATTAAGAATATTAGTGAAAGACTGATAGAAAGCAACTATAGTGTAAAGCAGAATAGGCTTCATGGACACTTAATAAATGCCATATCATATCAGGCCAAATGTATAAAGGCTGCAAGATCTGAGTTCAGCCAAAAAGAAAAAAATAGTTAATATTGTGTTATGAGATTAAAAAAATATCACATGCACTTAAAAACTACAGCAGTCACAGATTTCTGTTTTAACCTATCCAAATCTACCTCCCCTTTCTCTGATAACATGCACCTTGAACTTTGAGGAAAGCATCCCTCCTCCAATTTATGCAATCTTGATACCACAATCTCGCCTAACCAAAAAAAAAAAAAAAATCAAAATCAAAAAACCCAAGTTGGCCAACCAGTCCCTTTCTATCTCACCCTGAGAAATCTGATTAATGAGCAGAGTGATCACTTAAATCAAAAATAATCAGAAAAGAATTTTCTTAATAGTCTCTCCTTTATGGAGGCTGTCTATTCTTTCTGCTCTCTAGATCCTGGAGCTGCTCAAATATCTCTTCTTTCTAAAATTCACTTTTTCAGGTCTGGGGTTATGGCACAGTGGCAGAGCGCTTGACTGGTACATGTGAGGCACTGTGAGGCACTGGGTTTGATCCTTGGCATCACATAAAGATAAAGGTATGTGTCTATCTACAACTAAAAAAAACTTTTTTAAATTCACTTTTTCAAGTTTGAAGAGTTGTAAATTATTTTGTTAGTCAAAGCTTCCTATTGCTTTTTCTAAAGAACTCGCCTGGCATGCGTGCGGCCCGGGTTCGATCCTCAGCACCACATACAAACAAAGATGTTGTGTCCGCCAAAAACTAAAAACAATAAATATTAAAAAGCTCTCTCTCTCTCACACTCTCACTTTCTTAAAAAATAAAAATAAAAAAAATAAATAAAAGCAAAATCATTGTCAAACCTAGAACATAAAATACCCTAAATGCTATCACAAGAAAAAATACAATACCATAATATTCACTTATGTTTGCTAATGGGGTGTTTTAGCCATTAAATAAAATCTGTCATATAAATGTCACATGCATTTTTTAAGATGAGTTTTTCATTAGAATTATAAGGAGAAAAAAAATCATCCTTAATAAGCAATGTAATCTCTACCTCAGTTTTATTTTGGATCCTATAGTACAAGGTATTTTCTTCTTCTGAAGCTCTCACTTCATTTCTTCTTACCCACTAACAAATGAAGAATTTGTGGTCAACTACACAATTAGTACGAAGAGGAAAGACATTTCTAAAAATATCTATTTGAGCAGCTGACTGACATTTCCATTTGTCTGACCAGTATTACAATCTACTCAGTTCTTATGAAGCAAATACAGGAGTGGACACAAATAAGTGATGACACACCCTCCAAAGATACTTGACCACAATCAACCAACATCAACAACTTTAAAAGGGCAGACTCAGGTGATCAGAAATGACACAATTAACTTCATCTCTACCTCATCACCTATGTGTTGTCTAAAGTTCTAAGCTGTATCAAGTGCAAAGCTTAGAAATGTTTTTCAAAGGGTAATGTAATTTCAGTAGGAATAAAAAATAAAAAATATATCAAATTTTTATTATAGACCAGACCTTATTATTCACCAGAGCAAATTATTTAAAATGCACATACAAGATTCATC
The DNA here is from genome assembly GCF_052094955.1 of Ictidomys tridecemlineatus. Classification (NCBI taxonomy): domain Eukaryota; kingdom Metazoa; phylum Chordata; class Mammalia; order Rodentia; family Sciuridae; genus Ictidomys; species Ictidomys tridecemlineatus. Next base: position 39,776,005 of record NC_135482.1, on the reverse strand, counting down.
AACATTTCCAATACATGGGAAGTAAACAATTAGGACAAAAAAAGAAGCAGAAGAAAAGTTCCTAGCTTCTCCTTAGGAAAACACACAATATAACTAGGAGGATAAAATATACACAGGAAAAAACAGCCATAATATGCATCGCTTTTCTCCTATTATTTTTACTATAAATTAAAGTGGTTTAAGAAAAGAAGAAAGAGAAGAGCATCCACGTGCTATTTGGAAATCAAGAATTCTATTAATCCAAGATGGGTTTTTTTGTTTTGACTTTCACTTATACATAGTCAGCAACTTAATTAAATGCAATTTGTATCTAACATTTTTCTTCCATTAAACATATTCCCACTAAGTACACACTATGGCAATAGCCATTAGAGTTCCTCAAACTTTTATGCAAGGTTTGGATGTTTCTGTCAAAGAAAGGAAATGGAGGGGGGGAAAGGTGATTTTAAAGTAAATAAAAAGGTTACAGTTTCATTTCCTGTCAAATATCAGGTTTCTACTTCTGGTACACAATTTCATTGTTGCAGCTCCAGTTGAGGATCTGCTAAAAAATAATCAGTTAACTATGCCATAATAAAAATTGCATACTACCAATGATGGTGCAGCGAACGAATACCAACTGCTGACAATCCCTTCTGACCAGCTAAAAGTATTTTGTTTCTTCCTTAATACAAACAATAGCTGCCCTGGAAAATAACAAGCAAAGTCCCTGTTGGTGGTAATGCCTACGAAAGTAGAAACTAAAAAAATACTAATAAACCTAAATATTAAATAAAACCAGAAAATAAAAATCAATAACATAAACACAATATAAATAAAAAAGCAATGTGGCCAACCAGGTAAATACAAAGACTTTTCTATTTTTAAAATACTATTAGGTTGGAAGGATTTACTCCATCTCCAAAACTTATAAAAATAATCAAAAAGGTGTAGTATTGACATATCACATACATCCATACCAATGGAACAAAAAAGAAAGTTCAGAAATGAACCCATACACATGTGATCAATTCACATCCAACAAAAGTGCAAAGATACCAAAATGGCAAAGAGAAATATTCCAATAAAAACTAGATATTTTGTGAGGCTGGGTATATAGCTCAGTTGGTAGAGTGCTTGCCTCATATGCACAAGGTCTTGGGTTCAATCCCCAGCACAACAACAACAACAAAAAAAAAAAACCTAGACATAAAAACTTGGCTCTTGCATTAAACCCAAAAATTAACTCAAAATGAACCACAGACCCAAATACAAAAGCCAACACTATAAAACTTCTAGAAAAGAGATCCACCGAGAGACCAGCACGCTAGCTTCATACAAGAGGTTCGAAGCATAGAAGTTAACTAGTGAGATCAAAATAAACACACAAAACTCAATTTACCTTTTTCTCTGACCAGGTCTGAAACGGCCCTCCCTCTGGCTCCTGCCTAGAGCCACCGGTGGGGCAGCGAGCGAGGCTTACTCAGGACTAGCAGGAGAGAGAGAGAGAGAGAGGGCGAGCAAGCCAGGGAGTGGCCTTTTACTGGAGAACAAGAAATTCAGGGGAAAATTCCATTCAATGAAGGTCGAGGGGGACAGCATTCCAAGGTCAGGGTCAGTGATTGGTCTCAGGGTCAATGGTCAGTCACACCACCACAGGGATGGGCTCTCGCGCACCTAGAGAGGGTGGGGATTAGTTCCAACACAGTTTAGCCAGAACACCTCACACCCAATCAGGGAGGTGCCCAATCACGTGCGAGAATGGCTTCCCACAAAGAGAGACAAAAATCAAGACAGAAAAAGGACCAATCTTGAAAATAATACTGAGCAAAGGTAAGACAACAATACGCACTCTATGATTTCACCTGTACAACTGCTTAAACAAACAAAAATAATTTTCAGTGCCAGAACCCAGACCAGTTATTATCTCGGGGAGGGGTAAGAGAGGAACAGATTAAGTACCAAGAGGCGTTTAGGAATTTAGGGGACAATGGAAATGTTCTACATCTAAATTGTAGTAGGTGCATGAGAGTGTACATTTGTCAAAATGCAACTGAATACTTTAAATGGGTACATTTTATTTTATGTAAATTATACCTGAATAAAGTAGTTTGGGTTGATTGTGTGTGCACATATATGTCATAAGAAATATTAACGGGTTGAAGGGTGGAAAGCGTGAATGACTGCAGAATAGAGAAAGACAGAATGATATACCATAAGAAGGTATTTTAAAATTGGAAGAAAGTTCAAATTTTAATAACTAAACCTAAAATTATAACTGAGGAAATTTATTAATTTCATTTATACAATTGAAATAACTCATAGGACATCTATGAAAATTAGATGAGACAGTTAATCTTTTTTAATATTTACTTTTTTAGGTATAGATGGACACAACACAATGCCTTTATTTTTTTTATGTGGTGCTGAGGATCGAACTCAGGTCCTGCCTGTGTTAGGCGAGCACTCTACTGCTGAGCCACAATAAATACCAGCCCCTGAGACAGTTAATCTTAACACTATATGGATGTTTGTACATGACAGCCATATATCTCACGTTAGTTATCTATCAGTGTTAAATCTTAAGGTAAAGCAATGAATATAAGTAACAGTTACATGGAGTAAATTATGAAAGAATTTCTACAGGAAATCATATAGATGCAAATTTTGAAGCAAAAAAAAAAAAAAAGGAAAGAAAGGAGAATGCTGCAGGTGGAGGGAATGGTAATATACAGAAGAATGGAGGCGGCGGAGAGGAGCAAGTCCTGTGTAGGAGACAGCAAAATTAGCATGTGGCAACTAATCCGCATGTGGCAGTAACAAAAAAAAAAAAAAAAATCCGGGTAATCTTTCCATCTGATGCAAGTATTTGTTTAAGTTTTACAGTAGGATCCAGAATTGTAACTTCATCCAGAAGATATCTTAATACTAAGCTAAAGATATATTAAACTGTTTAAAATGGGGCAGGGGGGAGTTCTTTCTGTTGGAAAAAAAAAATGTGAATGCTTAGAATCACCAGCTTCAGTCTCTTGGAGGTTGATCAGAAAACACATTAAAATATAATAACTAAACAACATATGGACTGGCTGTGCAACTGTCACTGTACTCCTAAATTAAGAAAGCCTTTACATTTTTCAAAATCTAAATTCTGTGATAGTTACTTCTGAAAAGAAGATACAAAAAAATCTCCCCAGATAACTATTCAGCTACAAGAATTATCTCAGAGCTTACTTAAAAGGCATCAGAATGCTAAATTTTTGTTTCAAGAGACCTAATGTGACCCAAATCAGAATTCTTGGGCTTTTCTAATTTTGAAGTGTTTTTACATTTATACATTTAAAAATATTTGATGAATGAATACAAGATTAGCATGCTCAAGGTACTTAACTAAATCTTAAAGATTTTTACATATGTGACAGGATAATTCCTTTCCGTATTTTATATATAGAACAGAAAAATGTTCTTTTCAATGTCTTACTGTGGCGAAAAGATAGCTAGAAATAACTAATTTAGTTCTCAGGGTGAGAGTGATGTATAGAAATGTATGGATATGAGATACATGACAAATGAAATAGTAAAGGTAATTAATACTGACCTTTAAACAGTAGCAGCAATGGAGCTATGCTGAGGACAACAAACTATAAGATTGCTTTTTTTTGAGAAAGGATATCATGTAGTGAGAGCCAGCTAACAAATGAGGTTTTAACAGATCCATCTACATCAGTTAGAGACCTTGACTTTGCAGAGCTCATAAAAGCTAAAGCATGACCTTATCGACTTTTTCTTTCTTGGGCCCATCTATTACACACGTAATTGGTGAAATATTTATAAACACACACAGAAAAAAATTATTGATGTGCTACATTGTTTAGAACCATTAATGATTTTTTAAAATTTTTCTTCTCATAGTAATAGTTCAAGCAGCTTTTCTTTTTTTTAATATTTATTTTTTGGTGTAGATGGGCACAACACAATGCATTTTATTTTTATGTGGTGCTGAGGATTGAACCCAGGTCCCATCGGTGCTAGGCGAGCGCTCTACAGCTGAGCCACAATCCCAGCCCCTATAATATTTTTCAAAGCATTTATTATTCTAAGAAACAAAAACAGTTCTTAAATAAGTTTAGTAACATCTGCCAATGTTATGGTTTTGACATGAGATGTCTCCAAAAGCTCATGCATGAGACAATACAAGTAGTTTAGAGGTAAAATGATTGGGTTATGAACCTTAACCCAATTGTGCATTAATCCCCTGACAGAGATTAACTGGGTGGCAACTTCAGGCAGGTAGAGTGTGGCTAGAGGAAGAGGGTCATTGGAGGCATGCCTTTGGGGTTTATATTTTGTCCGTGGTGAGGAGAGTAGGTTTTCTTTCTGCTTTCTGATTCCATGTCCTGAGCCAATCCATTCCAAAATGGCTCTGAATGAACTACTTTGTACCTGGGATTGACCCTGAAATCACATTAAATGTAGTTTTCCTGAGGCCAGCTGTGGTGATATACACTTGCAATCCTAGTAAGCCAGGAGGCTGAGACAGGAGGATCAACAGAAGCCAGCCTAAGGAACTTCGCAAGACTTTGTCTCAAAAATTTTTTCTTTTTTTTTTTTTAATATTTATTTTTTAGGTGTAGATGGACACAACACAATGCCTTCATTTTTATGTGGTGCTGAGAATCGAACCTGGGTCCCCCCCTTGCTAGGCAAGTGCTAGTCCAGTGCTTTACGGCTGAGCCACAATCCCAGCCCTCAAAATTTAAAAAAAAAAATTAATTTTTTAAAAATTTTTTAAAATTTTAAAAAAGGAGTGGGGATGTAGCTCAATGGTACCGTGCTCCCAGAATTCAATCCTCAGTATCACAAGGAAGAAAAACAAAAAAAGCAGTCTTCCCATAAGAATAGCATAATCTTAATTTGTTAAGAGTTATAAATGAATTTGAAGGCATTTTCCTTTATATACATAATAGTACCAGTGAATAAATGTATTTGAATTGAATAAGAATATTTGTAATGTTAAGACCCTTGGAAGCCATTAGAGAATTTCAGTCCTTTGTTAAAAATTCTCTAATGGCTTCCAAGGGTCTTAACATTAAAATCAAAAGTCTTAACATGGTCTCAGGCCTCAGGTGATCTAGTTCCTGTTTCCTGTACCACACTGCTAACTCTCAATTTTTTTTTTTTATTTTACACATTTTTTTCCCCAGTCACAGTGAACTCTTTCAGTTCCTAGCAAAGGCCAAGTTCCTTGCTGTTCCAGAATCTTTAAACAAGATGTTCTGCCAGAAATATTCTTTTTTCCCCCTCAGCTTTGTCACCTTCTTTGACTTTCCTCCTCTCTGGGTCAGCAAATTTTTATATCATCCTATGTTTCTTCCTCTTAGCACTTTCTACAATAGGTTACACAATAAGTTGTGCAATTAGTAGTTTATTGTCTGTTCCCTCCCCCTCCCCACATACAAACTAAGTCAGAGAACATATCTGTTTGGTTCTTACTGAACTGCCAGCCCCTTGCACAGTAACCTGCACTCAAATCTGTTAAATTAGTGGTCTAACAATATTAAATTGTTTTGAAACTTCAAAGGAAAGTAGTATTTTTAAAAAGAACTAGGAGCGTTTTTTGGGATCCTTTAACTATTACTAATAAGGATACTTCATTAAACTTATCTTCTGGAAGTTCAAAAAAAACAGAAACCTAATGCCTTCAAAAGACACAATGAAATCTTCACATCACAAGTTCATCTGCAATAGGATAAACAGGTATATTATTGTTTGTTGTCTATACCAAGTACAGCATTCATATCCAAAAGCTATTCAGTTACATAAAATACAAAAAAGATAATTTTTAGAAACAATTTAACTTAGATCTAAGCATGAATTAAAGAATACACTCCAATGGGATAGCTTCCTGGAATTAAACCTAGCCACAGATAATCACAAACTATATAAATACTAATATAACCAATAATTAAATAAAGTAATTTTTGCAAAAAGTTTATACATAAGCCTGCATCAAAGAGTACAATTACACGGGGTAGCTGATGGCCATTAAACTTAGCCATAGATAACCACAAATTAATAAATATTAATAAAATCAATAATTACATATCAGGCAAACCTCTACAAATACTGTTCTATAGATTCTGATCTTCTTCAAAATGGAAAGAAAACTCATTCACCAACTTCTTTCTCCAAAGTGCAGTGCTAAATCAGCACACCATCAACCTAAATGGGAAACAGAACTATTAAAAATAACAATCCTAGGATGTAACTTTAACTAATATAGCAGAATTTATATCCAAATAAAGGTCATTGCTATTCAGAGTATCTGCTTTTAGAGACTACTTTAAGTTGTCATTGCACAAAACAATTTTGGAATGCCTCTTTTTAATCACTTCCTTACCTACCTTATAAATGATACAAGAATAGGTTTCATCCCTCTGATCACTGCTTATTTTTAAAATGACACTCCCCCTTTTGTTCTCTAATTGAGGTATGAGACTTGGTTCAGAATGACTTCTCACTTTTCCAAATATCAAATCCATTCTCAAAAGACAGAATTTGCATTACAGTATGTAGGTTAAGAGAATACAGTTAAAGGCACTAAAGAAATTCCAAAGAATAGTTCTGAAAATATATTTTGAATAATGACATTACTGAAATAAATTCAAGATAACTTTGAACACACTAATCATCTTTTAGACACATAAGTTTTGGTATATCTATTTAAAAACTGGTTATATTTCTACTCAAGGCAAAATTCATAGCAGACTTGATATCTGACTTCTAGTCTTCCTGACTTATTATAAGCTACAGATGAAAAATGGAATAAGTTTTAATAAAATTTGGTGGTCAACTATTAACAATATGGCTGGGGAAACAGTATGGTATATTAAAAAGAACATATCTATAGAATGAATTAGGGAAAGGTTCAACTTCTCACTTAGCTCCTTAGTAGCTACATGAATGAGCATGTTACTTAAAAATGAAGTTTGTCAAACTGGTATAACTTCACCTGTAGAATATAATAATACCATCTATTTCAGAGCTATTATAAGGATTATACTGCATAATATATTACCTGATTAGAATTCTAGACTCTCAAATCATCCAGGACTCCTCAAAAGAATCTTAAAGACTTATCTGTTCCAAACTCTCCATCTTACTAAGACCCAGAGAGACAGAGTGGTTTGCCAAGGTCATACATTTACTTAGTAGGAAAGATAATACTTCTGGCAGGTTTCTTATTTTCCCATTGCATCTGTTTACTCAATCAGCTCGTGTTTTTAATGCTCGGTTCCACAGCCTTATGACAGAGGTCTCGGAAGAGTAACTCAAGTCCTCTTTTAATTTTTTATTGGTGCATTATAATTATACATAATAGCAGGATTATGCCAGATTCATAAATGTACATAATTTTATCAATCTCATTCCCAAGAAAGTTCCCTTTTTCTCCCTTCCTCCTTTCTCTGCTGGTCTTAGTCTACTCTACTGATCTCCCTTCTACTGTTATTATTATCATTATTATTATTATTTTCAATTAGTGCATAATTATATGTATAGAGAGAAAGCATGCACATGCAGGATTCATTGCAGCATATTCATACATGGACTTAGTGTAGTTTGGTAGATTTTGTTTTCCAGTACTTCCCCATCCCTCTCCTACTACCTGCTCCCTCTTGAATCCCATCTTCTACTATTTTGGTCTCCCTTCTATTTTTATGAGATCCCTTATAACTCAAGTCCTTATAGGGAGAGTGTTTACAATTATGATATTGGCAAATATATATTAATAATTTAGTCCTACATATTGTCTGTTTTTAAAGTTCTATATTTTAAATTATGCCTAAAATTCACCGGATTCTACATAAATTTTTGTTTTTTTCCTGGAAGATTATTTCTTTTTATTTTTTCCCCAGTATTAGGACTGAACTACGGGTCCTTTGCCACTGAGCTACATCCCCAGCCCTATTTGTTTACTTATTTATTTATTTAGAAACAAGGTCTCACTAAATTGCTAATACTGGACTTGAACTTGGGACCCTATTGTCGCAGCCTCCTCAGTAGCTGAGATTATAGGCCTATGCCACCATGCCTGGCTGAAAGGTTATTTCTTTTGTTTCTTCCCCACATTTTTTATTGGTGCATTATAGTTGTACATAATGGTGAAACTTGTTATATATTCTTACCTGTACACAATATAACAATATAAGTTGGCCAATATCATTCTCCAGTATTTCTATTTTCCCTCCCTCTACCCTTATCCCCTTCTTCTTTTCTGCTGATCTCCCTTAGATTTTCATGAGATTTCCTCTCCCTGAAAGGTTATTTCTAAAGAAAATATGGACCTTGTTTTTAATTATTGTGCTAGAAAAATAAATGTGTTTCTCATTTATTAAGTATGGCAACTGGTTATAATAAACCAGAAGAGTTATCCAGTTTCTCACAAGTAAAAATTAATACTCATACTTTGGCTGAGAGTTCATTATTAAGGATCAAAAAGTTTGAAACACAAGATCTAAAGTTAATTCAAGGGCTAGGGATTAAGCTCAGTGACAGAAAGCCCTGGGGGTTCAATCTCCAGCACTCTCCCACCCCTCCAAAAAAAAGTCTTTAAAGTTAATCCAAGACAGTCTTATGAAGTTTTATTACTGATATTCAATCCCAAAAGCAATTTCTTCATATCTAGTAAAGACTAAGAATGGCTTTCTAATTTGGGCATGAAAGAAAAATGAGTATCTGAGAACCTAATTCTGCCCTAGATGTTCTTGGGTTTTAAATTCTAGGTATAAATTACTACAACCAAAGTACTCACCATTTTTAACTTATAATATAAGTAATTACACTTCTGTGTGCCAATTCAAAAAGGATCTATGAGGACACAATTTTTAATACTTAAGAATAATTATCAAATGAGAAACAATGAAGATAACTCTTATATTAAAAGTCTACTTCTAACAGAAAACTCTAACCAACATAACAGAGGAAATTCTTAGTGAATATTTTAGAAGGCATTTTTTTCTGCATTTAATTGAAATCACATTTGTTTTATAGTCACAAAATGCATCACTGATTAATTTCAGACAAAAAGTTTGAAAAGGCTAATGACTACCATAATGAATTATGAAAACCCTCAAAATAACCAAACAAAAAATACCTTGCTAGTTAACATGCTAAATATGTTAAGCTATCAACCTCTTAAATTAATCTCTGTTTTTATAGAGTAATATTTCCTCAGTAATGACAGGCTTGTGAGTTTTTTTTTTTAATTCAGATATCCTAATCATAAATTCTTGGGAAAATAAATAGCCACAATTTCCCAAATAAGCCTTTGAAAATATTTGAAATATTATCTATATAATGCTAAAAAGATTCCATTTTTAATAGCATCATTGAGATATCACTGACACATAAAAAGTAGACAAGTTTATATTTGAAAAAGTACCAAATTTATAAAAATAGAAACAATAAAAGATTCAGTCAATAGAGAAGAAAATTAATCATGACAACAGACATTTGAAATGGTAAATGATCAGAACACATGAAAAAGTAAAGCAAGAGACATATAACCCACATTTAATCTAAACTCTGGATTCTAAAATCAAGAGTTTGACAGAACATATTATAGAGAAAGTTCATAAAAATCATCAGAAATCAGTCCATGGCATTAGGGAATATTTACAGCTTTGACTTCCTTTACACAATGAGCAAATAAATGGCAAAAGAGATGCCTTATAATCTAAGCTACTTTAAGTTTGGAAGAGTATTTACTATGTAGGTTCTATAATACCTTACATAATCAGACCAAATCTTGGGGTTTAAGCCTTCTAATCGCAAGCTGATTAGAATTTCAACTTCAGTGAAATCAACATTTTTAAAAATCTGGATTGTAAAAAACTCTGATTGCAGGAGAAATTCTAACTCCAATCATAAAAGACACACATTCCAATGGTCAAAACCACAACTGTAGAAAAAAGAACTTCAAAGTCTCACAATCAAAAAATTGAACAGGACTGAGGGCCAAATGCAGCAATATCATAGAAGAAGAGAAAATTCTTTCATTTACTTCTCTGCCTCCCATGTGAAAAAAGAATAATAATACCTCAACTGACTGGATATTTGAGAAACAGAAGTTCTAAATAATCAAAATGTCACCAGGGTCAATCATTTAAAGCTCTAATGCCAATCTCTGGAGCAAAGTTACTATTTCACACATAATTCTAAATGGTCTGAATTTTCAAATAGTAAATGAGAAACAGCAAGAGAATCAGAGTGACATGTTCAAGTTAGAGGATAAGAGGAAACAGAAAAACTAAGCAAACAAAAATTCAAAGAAGTTCGAGTTTTAGGACCAATTGTCTCAGACACAAACAGCGATATAAAACAACAATGAAAGGACATCACTTATTTTAATACTGTATCTTGACCAAAACTTCTACGGATAAATCTGCATTCAAAATAGGTTTTGTATCTCCTGTTTAAGAAGCTAGAAATGGACTTCTAAAAAAAAAAATGGTGGACTAAATATAAATTTTCCCCAGTTACTCCAGATACTAGACTTGAGATAAAAACAATTCATAAAAACAAATAAAACCATAAGATCAAAGAAATTAAAATTGGGGATAGGTGTAGACAGGGAATTCATTTCTGAAAGATGAAAGTATATATGAAAGTTGACATATCTAACAAGCAGAAAAAGCCACAGCCTTGCTATATCCTTTAAGAGTGATACAGAAATGATGGAAATCAATGTATCTAACAAGATCCCAAAGAAGCATGATTGCTGAGTAAAGGATATAGCAGAGGGTAAAAATAAATACTAGAGCTAAAAATAGAAGACCTGTTACTTGATTGTATAAAGGACAACTGTTATCTTCCATCCCTATCTCCAAGCAGAACCTAAATAACTGACATTTACCCTCCACACACATACCCCAGGCAAATCCTTTCTAAGTGAGTGACTGTCTAGGGACTAAGTGGCAATGCTGGCACAGAGTAAAACCTTCTCATCTGGCATTTAAAGAACCCATATCCTGGCAGCAAGCTCACCGCCCTCTTCCCCTAAAATAAGGCCTGCCAAGGGACGGACCCTATTCTGTACTGCCCTGCCCCCTAAGTACTCTAGCCAGAATTCCTACTCAAAGGAAAAATCTAGTACAGAAAGCAGTCCAAGGAAAAGCGTAGGAGGGAGGGAGACCCAGAACAAGAACCCAATCCTATTGAATGGTGAAGCAAGAATCACCAAGCATTATCAAGAAAAGTAAACTTGAAAAAAAAAAAAAATGGTTACAAAAACAAACAAGAAAACTGACCAGAGGGAAAAGGAGGGTAATTCAGGAGACAAAAGATGTATTTTAAAAATCTACTTTACACATTCTGAGACTCAAGATGGTATTACAACATTGTATAAGAATGCAGAAAAAAGAGAACAAGAAAATTTGTTGACTGCCCTCCAAAAAATCAGCCAAAAGAAAACAGAGGGGAAAAAAAAAATTCCCAGAACACAGAGCAAAAAGAACCACAAAATGTAAAGACAAGTAGGCTCAATCTAAGAGAAAAAAATATTTATCTAATGAAGAACCAACAAGCAAACAAGAAAATGAAGAAAGGACAATACCAAGGACATTACAGAGGAGAAACTTCGTAGAGTTTGAAAAAGAATTTAATTCAGGGGAACTGAATGTCCATAACAAATAAAACAAAAATAACCTCTACACCTAATTACAACTTAAAAGAAAAAAAGATGATACTAAGAATTTATAGACAGAATAAAGAACCAATCACCTTAAAAGGATAGTAAACCAGATTGACATATATGATTTCTATCAGCGTCTGGATACTCAGAGCAATCTTTTGGAGTTCTAAAGGTAAATTATTTGTAACCATCAATATTGTATCCAGCCTAACTATCAAATATAAGAATAAAAATAAAGACATTTTTGCACAGAAGAGCATTGTAAAGTCTGTCTTTCATACACACCTTTTTCAAAAGTTACTTATGCATGTACTCTGTGGAATAGAAAAAGGAAAAAGAAAAGAAAGATATATAATAGAATGTTATATATAAAAGAATATAATGAAAGGAAGTCAGAGAAAGAAACCTAAAAGGTAGCAGTACAAACTGAGCCTAGGTTACAGACAACTCCAGATAGAACACACAGTAAAATAGGTAATATGTAGGTCTGGGGTGTGGGAAAGCAGCCAGGACTTTAACACAGGCATATAGAATAAGAAAGAAGGTAATTAGAAAAGCCAAAAAAAACAGGAAGTCCTATCCAAATACTTTTTAATTCAGTGGTAAGATTTTGGTCATATCCAAATAAAATTTGCTGAACCTTGATATTATCAGCATTTTTCTTCTGGTAGCACAGGGGCTGCTTAATAAGATCTGTAGATAAGGAATTATAATCTGAGCATACTACCTGGCCCAGCATTGAAAAATATGTACATAGTCCAATAAAGTATCAACCACATTGGGTTGCTTTAGGTTTTTTGTTTTGGTTTGGTTTGTGTGTTGGTACCAGGGATTGAATCTAGGGACACTTAACAACTGAGCCACAGCCTCAGCCTATTTTGAGTCTCATTAAATTGCTTAGGTCCTTGCTAAATTGCTGAGACTGGCTTGCAACTTGGGATCCTCCTACCTCAACCTCCTGAGCTGCTGGGATTACAGGCATGCACCATCATACTCAACCATTTCATCATTTAGAAACAACGTATGGATTGGGAATTGAGGAGAAAACATGTTACAAAGACAATAAAGGTATAGCCACAAATTTAAGAGGAGAGAAAAAAGGAGGGAAAATATGAAAAATTCAGATAATGTTTAAAGTTCGGAAATATAAGTACGGTCAACAATCAATTTAAACTAGGATGTTTTATAAAAGCAGCATTACTTCCTTTATTGTATATACATCAACAACCTTCATGAACCCTATCATTCCTCTAAAAGGGAAAAAAGTTCTTTAAAGATAATTGAGGTTTTTTTCAATTTCTTTCAGATTCACTCAGTCTTCAGGGTGGCAGAGGCCAAGGATGGGACTATTCATTGTACAGGAACTGACAACAAAGAATTACCCAGCCCAAAATACTAAATACAAATTGAGAAACACTCATTCCTATGATAGTGTCTGAACATACAAAAAAGCTTTCACAGCATAGGGAGTGTTGTGACTGGTCTAAACAGATTCAGGGACTGCCCTCTGGATCCTCACAGGCCTCTGAGGTTTAGCTATAAGCCCTCAAAGATTATATGACATATGCCAATGAGTATGCTTTATCCACTAGATCTTCTCGCTTGGCCAAAATCACCTCAGCTCCTATTAGTATGGATATTCTTAGAACCTCAACTACCTCCTCTATTCAACCACAACTTATAGTTAAGACAACATTAGATTCTTAACAAATAAACCCCAAGTTTTTAGTAGCTTCACAATTAAATTTACATTCTATTGTAGGTGTTCCTATTTGTTGCATAGCTTTCTTCTAAACAGTAATTTGGAGATTCTAGATCCTTCCAATCTACCACCAGGTAAAAGCTCCAGACTCTGCATCTGGCCTCAGACTGGAAAAGATGAAGAAAGACGACCTATTTCTCTGCCGCTTCAACCCTGGAGTAACTATCATTTTCACTCACATAGCACTAGTGAAACTCAGTTGCGAACAAGAAGGTGCACAGATTTTGATGTGCATGAGCTACACCCGCCATTCCCACTATTTCTCCTGCATGGTCTCACCCCCAAAATGGGAACCTCAAAACAGGCTTGCTGGCCTTCACTGCTAACTTCTATTTCCTTCACTACGAGTATCTGAGAACCCCCAGATCTTCTTTCATACCACATTAGAACCATGAGAAACTCACAGGGTTCCATTTCTGGTTCCCCCTCAGATTAAATACACAACTATCTTCCCTTGCAGCCACCCCTGTCAGAGTAAGAATAGGCACAGGGTGATAAATGGTTAAATGGCTTATAGCTTTTGACCTCAAGCAATCTGACTCCAAGACTATGCTGTTCTGCCTCTCTAGATTTCTAAAATAATAGGTGATAACAGAGTCCTTCCATTACTATCAATACATTTTTATAAAGCATTCACATCTTACGAAACAGCCTAAGAAGGATTACAAACTGCATACTATGATGGCACAGCACTATTTTTCTTTAATTCTAAATACTCATGTTAAATGTTATTATGGTCATAATACACAAAAATTAAATAGTAAACAAGCCTAATCTCTAAGAAGTCCTTCACCCTACTCCCCACTTGAACAAAGTACCTATTCCTTCTTATCAACAGTCCCACACCTCATTACTACTGCCCAATAACAACATTACTTAGACTGCACTGCTCTCTTTCCAGATCTGGTAGGCTCCCATTCCACAAACACATACCTATAAAAACTTCATAATTTTCACAGGGATCTAATCCTTCTTTGTAAGAAGATATGCAACCAGAAAAACTACTGCTATTATGTAGACATTTGGCACCTACACCCACCCACTCCCCCCCCCCAAAAAAACAGGTTTTTTTAATGGTGGTCATTTCAGTGAGATATATTTCAATTATATATATTCATGTACCTCAAATATGACTACATAAAAACCATCCATATCAATTCTGCAAACAGTCTTATTCTTTACAAAAAAAATTTTAACAAAGCATCCTAAAACACTATGCTCTTTTTATTTCTGGTTAGTCCAACAGTTACTCCCAGTGAGAAAACAGCAGTTTTGCTATATTTGCTTTATTCCAAGTATTTTTATGGTTTTTAAAAAGAATGTCTATAATCCCAGCAGCTTGGGAGGCTGAGGCAGGAGGATCTCAAATTCAAAGCCAGCCTCAACAAAAACAAGGCACTAAGCATCTCTGTGAGACCCTCTCTCTCTACTAAATAAAATACAAAATAGGGCTGAGGATGTGGCTCAGTGGTCAAGTCCCCCTAAGTTCAAACTACAATATCCCAAAAACATGATATCCATCAAATAAAAGTGAAATGAAAAAAAAACTATATATTTCATCAGAAGTATATTTTTAATCAAATCACACAGAAAAAAAAACAGATTTAGAAAGATCATAAGGTCAAGACCTGTCACAAGGAACAACTGCAAATGAACTATTCAAGGCAGTATAATAATGGTTGTTAAAAAGGTTCCAAAGCCAGCAGTCCAGTTAAACTTCAAGTTTAAATTCTTTGGTAGGCTCTACTACCTACCACTTCTCAGTGCTTCTGGTTTAAGAAAGAAGAAAATAGCCTGACATTTGGGGTCCTTGTGAGGATTAAATACGATGGCATGTGTCAAGTACTTTTGGAGTAGTACCTGATATATAGTTAGAAGTCAACACACAAAAGTTATTATCATCATGACAAAACATTCCTCTAAGACTCCAAGACTCTCCCTTTGAACCTATCAATTTTTAACAGTCTTAAATCAAAAAGCTCCTCATTTTTATTTCAAAAAAAGTGAAGCTTTAAAACCATTTCCCTTTTTATTCAGTCCTTTGTGAATACAGAAGACTTTGTGTAACTGGCTTCTCTATCATTTGAAGACTCAAAACTCTTCCTACTCTTTTTATAATAAACTTTCCTTCCAAATATTATCCAAAGAACAGGTTGCTCCACAGATCAGGAACAATACAAAGAGTTCACAAAATATATTGAAATTTTTAGATTCATAAAAGAACAGCTACTGGAGCAAAAAAAAAATTAGATAAGAAGTGATACAGAAGTCAATTGTTCTGCTTTTAAAATACTGAATACTATAATAAAACACAGAAGGTAGAAATATTTATGGTTCACTCTCGCTCCTATCACTAAAACCAGAGATACTAAGAGCAAAAGTTTTCTTAATACCTGGAAAACTTCTCGTTTCTTCATGACAATAAATAGAAGGCATAATAAGCAGACAATTTCTTCAAAGACAAATTCTGTAGGAAAGAAAAAACTAAAGGGACAGATTTCCCATTCCCTTTGACACCAGGCTATCTTCAGATACACAGCCTACACCAAGACCCAATAAAAAAGTTTCCCAGGTTAAATGACGTTTTCCCCTGTTCCCAAGCTAACCTCAACTCACTGATCTACATCTAGTTTACACTACATTATCACATATTCCTTTTGTTCTTCAATCATGTATCAGGAATTTTTTTTCATTCTACAACTATTGAGCACTTTGAGATAAAAGAGTGAACAAAAGAGTCAAGGTTTTTAACTATCATGTGAGAGCTTACATTGTCTGGAACTTTAACAAAGGGAAAAATAACAGGGTATAAGAGTATGATGTTCCAGAACAAGGATTTCTTTCTTACTAGCTCTCTCCCTTGCAAGCTTGGCAACACTTTTTTTTTTTTTTTGGTAAAATTCTGATTTATTTATCCAAGATTCTCAATAGTTACTTCCTCCTTCCTTCCATATTGTAAATCCCCATTTTCTTGTCTACACAACTTTTGGTTATTTGGAAAACTAAGTAACAATCTTTACTATAGAGAGAAAAAAAAGGCATGGTTCACATTAGTGGTAAAATACCATAAAACAATGATTTCCCAAAGATACAATAACTAAACAAAAAGGAGACCTGCACCCCTACCTTTATAAACAGCACACTGCACTGGAAATGAAACCAACTTATTCACATTTGATCTTGAAACTACAAGGATGTTGGCAACACTTTTTAAGAAGAAAAAATCCTTTTATCATGTCTTCCAGATGAGACCTTCAACTTTATGACTTTGCAAGGGGATATAAATGGTGAGGAATAAAGTGGGAGGAAAGAAGATCTGAATTCTCTTAGGAGACTCCCACATACTGACATGAAATATGCACATATTAGTCCACACATCTATTCCTGTGTCCCATCCACAAGGAAACTATACATACCTCTGTCACAACTGCTCCAATCAAAAAACACTTCTATTGATTTCCTTGTGCTCAGCCACCTTCTTTAAAAGAAGTACACTTCTCAGAGGTGTTTTTATTTAGGTTGTTCTTACGTCTTATTTTTAAGTCATAAGAATAAGGTAAGATCTATATTTTCTACTTTTGAATTTCATGATTTTCCAAATGACTGATATAAATGTCTTCAACTTTGGATATAAAATAAATATTAAACTATAAAACTTCAAGTATTGCAATTAGGGCAAAAATGTTCCCAAATGATGGTACAAAATTACATGTAAGTATCAATTCTTTGTCTTTCATGTTTCAATTCGAGTAACCTGCTTTTTTTTTTAAGAAAAGAAAATGGACCTTTATTTTTCACCATACCCCTAAGTAAATGAAAAATGGATTAAAAACAAATGTAACACTGAAAACTGTAAAGTTACTAGAGCATGGGGGAAAAGCTCTTTATAACGTGCTCTTGGTGGATTATTTATAAAACAAACCAAATTGAAATGTACTAAGCACTCGATAATTAAAATTCTGCAATTCATCCTTTTAACAAAAGGCCTTTTTGTAATGCACATTCTATAAATTCAAAAATTTTATCACTTGTCTTAAATCAAAGCAAATTGAAACATAATTTCATTATATATAATTGGATAACTATCCCCAAAGTATATTTTAAGACTAAATTTAAAAATGAATCCAGGAACTAAATAAGGTTTTGCCAAATGTCTTTGTGCTGTGTGTTATAAAAAATACATACTTCATTGCTTCTAAAATGTAGTAACACTCTAACTGAAAAAACAGAGCAGCATCTTCCCACAGATAAACCAATAACTATTATAATTCAATGAAAGAAATAAACCATGACCGTTTTTTAATTAAAAGTATTTCTAAACACCTGTGTTGAACATTGTGGCTCCAACTGTTCACATGGAATTTGACCGCAACAACTTAATCTCCATAATTAAAGATCTAAAAGGTAGCTCTTATGTTTCATCTATTCTCTTTGAACTGGCATATTATAGTCATTCCATACATAATTGCTATCAAAAGAAAAAACAGAGTAACATATTTGATATTAGTTGTACTTTTAATAGAGGATATTTTAACTTGCATGAACTTTTCATTCTCCAACCTGTTTTATAAAATTAGCATAATCTCAATAATCTCACAGAAAAACAGGTTCTAGCAAGCTTAAAAACTGAGCAGACACACAATCAAGTTTAAATGATAGCATATGGAATGAGGACAAACTAATGAGCAAATCACCTGTTCCTGAATAATTCTTGCTCTCTCTGGAACCCTAAGTGTGTCTCACACACTCACTCACACACACACACACACACACACACACACACACACACGAGATTATCTGAAAAGACCGAAAGTGGTACTAAGTGGGGGCTATGTTTCACATGAATTAAAAACTCAGCCCTACACAGGATATTTTAATACTACTCAGAAGTCAAGTGTCTTCC
This sequence comes from Ictidomys tridecemlineatus, assembly GCF_052094955.1. Taxonomy (NCBI): domain Eukaryota; kingdom Metazoa; phylum Chordata; class Mammalia; order Rodentia; family Sciuridae; genus Ictidomys; species Ictidomys tridecemlineatus. The sequence continues at coordinate 39,757,672 of NC_135482.1, read as the reverse complement.
AGCAGCAGAAAGGCGAAAACTTCATTAAATTATTCAAAGCAAATAAGCTTATATTATCAGATAAGTTTTCCCATATGTTTAGGGAGGAGCCCAAGTTACTTATTACTTCAGAGAGCATTCAGATAAAATGAAATTAGGTTATGTTCCGCAACACAGATGTCTCTCATAAAGTAAAGTATTAGATGTCTTTTGTGAATGGAAAATCTGCATATACTGTTGCTTAGCCTCAGCTGGTCTTGAGTGGGTGGCTGAATGAACCAAAAGCACGCTCCCCGTGAAGCTCCTAGAACCTGATTCCACTCTGGAGAAAATTGAGAATCAAAGATTAAATTGAAAAGTACAGCAAAGGCTTCACCTTTCCTTCTACGTTACAAGAAGGCCATAAGAACTGAGGTTAGAGAACAGCATAGTGTCACTGTGCAAGGGCGGGTGCGGTCTGCGGTGCGCGGCACAGCCTCTGGGGCTGTCACCGGAAAACCTGAGCCTCGCCTTAACCGCGCGGAGCGACAAAGCGCCAGCTCTCAGGGGCGCGGGGGCTTCCGGAAAGACCGAGCCAAGCGCCTGTCAAACTTCGGGAGGAGTAGACACCCGGGCGATCAAAATGCTCCAAGTACCCCCTACCCGGTTCCTCTGCCGCGGCTTAGTAAGCCTGCAGACGCACCTACTGTGGGCCCCAAAACACTCAACCCCCGCCCGCCTTTCCGATTCACCACTCCAAAAAGGACAAAGGAGCCGAAGAGGAACTCCTCTGCTCCAGGTGGCCAGGAGTCCCCGACGGCGCGAGCTCAGAACGTGGGAATAAGGGAGCGCAGTCACCCAGAGGGGGGCTAGCCCGCCACCCCCGGACTCGGGACCCGCGCGACACTCACCGGTGCGTAGCCGCTGGAGAGGCGGCACGCAGGGTGCCGGTTCCTCCCGCGTCGGGGCAGCACCGGGGTCTGGGGCCCTACACGCGTCTGGCCGGACCCCAACTTATTTCGGTAGGGGTCGCCGGAGGCAACTGCGGCGCGGGCAGGATGGAGGGCGCTGCCTGGGTAGCTGCCGCGGGGGCACGGCCCACGAGCGGGAGGGACCTCGGCCCCGCGGTCCACCAACCAGGGCGGGCCTCCTGCTTCCCTCCTTCTGCCCGTTATCGGCGGCGGCTACTGCCACTGCCAAGGCTAACGCGACAGCCGCTCCGGCTGCCGCTACCACCGCCGCCCTGCTGGGAGCGCGTCGCAGCCTAATGTTGTCATCCGCCGCGTCGCCGCCTTTCTGGGCACCCAGAGCCGCCACGATCCTTCACATTCTAGTGCCCTCCCCCTCCCTGCCCCGCCCCCGGCTCGCGGGCTCCGGCCACGCCCCCTTCCCGTCACGTGACTGCGCGCGGAGGCGGCCAGTCGAGTTGCTTCCCCAGCAGGGCGGGCGCTGACCGAGCGGTGGCATCTGACAACACCTTGATGTGCCAGAGTGTCGTCGCAGCCAAATCGCTTCCGCACCCCCCCAGGGCGGCGGCGGGACTCGGGACACCGTCGTGGGCCCGCGCCTGCGGGCCAGCGGAGGCGAGGCCTTCTGAACTGAACCTCCCGGGCCCTTCCCACCCTGCAGACACTGCACCGCAGAACTTCCTGGTCAGGACCCCACCTCTCCAGCCCTGGGCTTGGAAAGTTGCATCCCAACAGGCAAAAAGAGGGCATCATGGTGTATAGTATCTGGCTCGAAAAGCTTTCAGTGGCTGCTTGTTCCTGTTTCTAGTAGCACGTTAATTGTGGCATTTAATTTACTGTTTTCCTCATTAGAGGTTTTTATTTTTGGTTAGACGGTGGTGTGTTTCAATCACGCTGGGATGAAAATAGCCTAGCAAAGTAATTTTTGATCTTAGTCATGTTCAGGATCCTTCATGCCAGTTTTACAGTCTTTACGTTTTACAGTGTGTGAGATTGGTGGAGGTCTAAACAGAGCTTTTAACAATTCCTTTTCATTTTTAAAATAATGCCTAATTTTTTATTTTTGTACCTGCACTCTTGGACTTAACCTTTTACCTTCCTTTTTACCCATGACCCCAAGAGTCCACTCTCCCTCCCTCCCACACTTTTGCCAAGAGGGAAAAGGTAAAGTGCTAGTCGTCAAAAGGAATCCCAATATATTAATAAAAGGGGAAGAATCATACTTAGACTCATTTAACATGGCAAATCAGGAAGGCTTCTGCAATAATTAAACTCATAATTACTTCTTTTCCCTTCTAGCCCAGAACTAAGTATTTTTTCCCTAAAACCATTCTCATTACATTTTCCTGATAGGGAGTCAGATGGCATATTTTGAAATGAGTAAACCATACAAACCTTAATTTATAGTAGTTCTTAAAAAACTATAGATTTTAAAACTCACCATTATTTTATGTTATCCAAGAAAGAAAAAAAAATGCTGCCAGTTAAACTATGCCATGCCACTGATCTTTGAGACACATCTTGAATTCAGAGATGTTAATGTGAAAAACAATGAGCCTTAGAATCCCTGAGATATTGTAATGAACTGATGTTCCAATGAGGAAAAGATTCTATCAGGTTCTGTTCTAAAATCTGAGATTGAACTTGTACTTCTGATAAACATGAGGGAAGTTTGTGGCTCTGTGAAGCTAGTAACTTTGAAGTTTCTCAACAAATTGAAACCTGACTCATTTTCTACAGCAGTTTCTCTCAAACTGTGACTGAAAAAAAAAACAATTTTATTTTTTAATGCAGTAGACAAGAATGGAATAGACTTTAAAAGATCAGAGTGCATTACTAGCTAATAAGGGCAGGATGTGCTTGGCAAAACTCCTATTCGAGGAGGGAAGGGCAAGAGAGTGTTCCATGCTATGATTTAAACTATTTCTTGTTGTAAATTGCAGTCAATAAATATTTGGGAAAGATTGTTGCTAGAGCATAGATAACATGCAAAATATAGCATAGACTCTATTTCCATGGTGCTTTTCTTTTACTTTGAGAACTGAGACTAAAGATTAGAAAAAGGAGGTGAATTGTTTTGCTTAATCCTTTTCTACCTCAGCCCTAATATCCTATATTGGCTTTTAAATTTTTTGTTATTTGTTGGCGTGAAAAGCATTGAACTAGAAACAAGGAAGCCTCCATTATAGACATAGCTAATTAGATATGTGACTAGATAAATTGCTCTCTGCATTTCAAGTTCTGATAAAAGTAGGGAATTAGACTACATACTCTTTTAAGAAATGATACTCAACCTTTTTTTCCCCCAGCAGATTTATTCACATAGGAAACAGCCATAGTATAACAAGGAATATGCCGATTTTTAACAGACTAACTCATTTCAGCTTCACTCAAAAAAAAAATTAAAATACAAGTGACTGAAAATAAAAATATTACTGGAAAGCAAATGTAAGTATATATTTGTATATATTTCATCATCTTCTAAACTTTAAGGCTAGTGATTTTTGTCAGGAATAGCTAATGATTTTCACATGTTACAAATGTTTACAACACAACAATGTATCAATATAATACAGTTGAAAAAATCTCTAATTTGCAGATCCTTTGAAATCTAATTTCTGTGATTCCAAGTGTTATCATTCCATCTAACATTTTCAGTGTATTAACAACATCGAGCTAAATAAAATATTCTCCAAAGAATAATTATATTTATTTGGGAGTAGAAAAAGCATTATAGTGGAAATAGAAGACCATTGTAATGGTAATACACATGCCATAATAAAGGTCACATTTAAATAGATGAGGCAAGGGGAAGATTTTAAAGACAAAACTGAGAATTACGTAAGATATTTTGAAACAGTAATTCTTGGCCCTGATGATTAGTAACAAGAGTGGCATCATTCTGAGGTTAAACTGACAGTTGCTGGGTAGATGTCCTTGTAAAAGTACTGTTTATAAAAGGTCAGCGTGGCCTCTGAACAAGCTTTTGGTTCTGGCATAGGCTTTTGTGATGGTTATCAGGGCATCATATATAAGAATCCTTCCTTCATAAGCTCCTAGATTTATTTATTTGTGTTAGGGTTGACACAAGCAACTCCATTTTGATTTTGACAGCATACACTCTTCTTTTACAACACCATCAACAAAAACTAATACATGAGTCTGCATTGTAACTGATAAATGTGGGATAATTCCATTTGCTGTTAAGAAATAAACTACAAGGCTCTTTAAGTGATTTTAAGAATAACATTTTAAAATAAAACTTTTCATTATAAATGTCCAATTTTAACTCTAATGGGAACTCATCTCTTTTGCTACTGCCTAATTAATTATACATTTCTAAGAATGAGTTCTTTTTTTCCAAATCAGTTTAAGCACTAATAGTCATGATAATCTTTCCCACGGAATATATTTCACCCTGACCTAGAATGAGGAGACTCTGCTTGAAGTTCTTTTGTTTATCCCTGTAGACTATCCAGTTAGACACATATGTTGCCAAATGTTGCTAAACAGGATTCTAGACTAAAATCCACATTTTCTGGGAGAAAATTGAAATAGAGTACAACCTCAAACAACATTTACAGAACTTTGAAGACTGCAGTAGATAGTAATATTCTTGCTGATCATATGACTTGCCAATGATTTTTGAGTAGATGTGACACATACTAAATCAAAGAAATTTTAAATTTGAATGCAACACTCAGATCAGTCTTTTGTATCTTCTGCCACCTGCCATGAGAAAGGTGTGTTCCATATAAAATCTCAGAATAAGAAAATATAAGAGCCATAATCTGAGCACTTTGGGAGGCTGAGGCAAGAAGATCACAAGTCCAAGGCCAGCCTCAGCAGTTTAGCAAGGTCCTAAGCAACTTAGTGAGATCTTGCCTCAAAAGAAAAAAAGTGGCGGGGGTGGGGGGGGGACACTGGAGCTATAGTTTAGAGGTAAAGTTTCCCTGGGTTCAATCCCTACAATCAAATAAAAGAATAAGAAAATATAAATCTGGTTCACCCTGAAGCAGCACTAACACACAGCTACTGACATGAAACAAGAATAAAACAACAAAAAAATTGTTGTAAATCACAGAGATCAATGACATTGTATGTTATGTGTAGCATAATCTCATACCAATAAATTAGAGGTTCAGAAATTAAGTGTACTATAGAACAATAATAAACATCTACTTAATAAAAATAATAGATATCTACAAACTAGTCAATCAGATAGTTGATATAAATCCACCTAAATTTACATTAAAAATATATTTGTAAAATCTACAGATTTGCATTCAAAAATGCTCTCATATAGATTTTAAGTATTTCTGTTCAGTAGTACTTGTCTAAAAGAACTGTCTCTTAAGGAAAATTTGGATAATAGAATATAAAGAATATAGGCTTCTCTTATGGCAATATCATGAATGAGGTACCTTAATTAGTGGTCACACTGAAAACAAAAATCCTGAAAAAAAAACATTTTTAAGAAATCGTCTTAAATAATTAAATGACAATGAGGCAAGAGATTATTAAGTCAAAAACCTAAATGAGGGCTGGGGATGTGGCTCGAGTGGTAGCGTGCTCGCCTGCCACGCGTGGGACCCGGGTTGGATCCTCAGCACCACATACAAAGATGTTGTGTCTGCCGAAAACTAAAATAAATAAATAAATAAATATTAAAAAAAAAAAAAACCTAAATGAAGGCAGAAACCCAGAGAGTTCAGAAGAGCCTACAGCTAACCTTTTACCTGAAGAGTTGCTAAATCCAGTTAATGTGAGCTTTGGTTTTCATGGCCTAATGAGAGACAAACCCATGACCTGCATTACACACACTCAGGAAAATCTGCTGCATTTTCAAGGACTGTTCATTTGGTGTGAGTATCTACTAGAAATAAACCTGACCCTACTAATGTACATACGCTTCTCCCAGAGCCTGCAAAAGAAAATAATAAATCTTGGTACCTGCTCGACAGGGGAAAAGCAGAATCATACTTTAGAATTTGAAGCCACAATCCAATTCTCACACAAATGTTACTTGAATTCATAGACCTGGATAATAAAAACCTCAAGCTGATCATTTAATGTAATGATTTTTTTTACCGATAGTGCTCTTCAACACCTGGCTAAAGCAAATGTCAATTCTCTCTGGAGGAACCCATATTCATCTTAGGCCTTATACATTCCTTATTCATCACAGGAATGACCATAAATAAAATTCTGAGGAAAATGGCCTGCTCATATTTTTAAAATAACAAGCACAAAAGAGAATCAGACACTATTATTGAGAAATACTGCTAATATAAGACAACAGAAACAGATTCTGGAGGACTTCAGATAACTGGATTTATCAGGTGCAGACTATAAAATAACCATATTTAATATGAACAAAAGAATAAAAGACAAGCTTAAAATTATGTACAAAGAACAAGAAACTATAAAGAATGAGGATATTTCAGGAAAAACATAGAATTTGAAGCATTAAACATTAAATGACATTTTAAAAAATCAGTGGACAAGTTTCATAAGTCTACTCGACACAGCAGAAGTATAGTTAATGAGATGGAAGATAGAGATAAGGTGACCCAAATGTAACAGGAAAAAAAAACTTCTTAATAAATGTGTATAAGAAATATTAAAGAGACTTTAAGTGACATGGAAGACACTAGGATAAGGTTTAAAATAAATCTAATTATAGCTTTAGGAGAAAAAGAGACAATGAGGCAGAGGCAATACTTGACAAGATAATGGTTTAGAACTTTACAGAACCCATGAAAGACTCTAACCTACAGATTTAGGAAACCCTTCAAATCCTAAACATGTTAAAGAATAATAAACCCAACTTATATACATCATAACAAAGATGCTGAATGCCAAATACAGAGAGAAAACCTTAAAATTAGTAGAGAAAACATACGTTTTCTTCCATATTAGGTAACTGACCTCATTAGCAGCCATAGAAACAAGACGTCTAGAGTAATGCCTTCTGTTGGCTAAAAGAAAATGATTGTCAGCCTAAAATTCTATGGTTGTTGCAAAGCTCTTTCAAGAATGAGGTCAAAGTTAAAGTACTTTAATGCAAGCAAAGGCAGAGTTTGCAACGAATAGATTTTCATTAAAGAAAAGACTAAAGAAATTTCCAGACAGGAAACAATTCCCAGTGAAAGATCTGAGCATTAATAAGAGCACTGGAAGTGGTAAATATTTGCACAAGTCCAAAAATTCAATTGAATACTGTACAAAATAGTATTAACTTAAAATTAGTTAATATTTTTAAAAGAAAAAATAATTTTATTCATATGACTAACATTAGGAATAAGTCTAACCAATTTCTCATTTTATACTTGCTGTTAAACAAACCCCATCAGGGTAAGTATTTGACCTTCTGTACTATTATCTTCATCTGGAATATGCCTTTAAAAGCAAAAGCAGTATATATCTCCATTTATTTTTTTATTCTTTCCTCATCCATATAGGCAAAAATCATACTGATATTTTATTTGCTTATTTTTGTATGCAGTGCTAAGGTCGAACCCAGTGCCTCACGTGTGCTCTGCCACTGAGCCATAGCCACAGTTCTACACTAATATTTTATTGGTATTTTCTTTTTAAATAAGTGTACTGGTGCAGAATTTTAAACATTTTTCTTCATAACGACTTCCTTGTTTCAAATTTGTATAATGTACCAATGAAGATAATTTTTATACAGTCATAAATTAGCATATATTTATGAGATCATGATTTAGAATAATAAAAAAGCAGAATTATATACCATTCTCACAAAACTATGAAGCTATTAATGATTCCTACCATAGAAGGCTAAAAGTGAAGGTTCATCATAACAAATTATATAATTATGTATTCATAGGTTAAGGACAATTAGTCTTATTGAAAAGCTCTACCTACTCTTTCCACCCACATTGCCTATTCAAAATTAGGTGCGTGCTGTGATTTTTAACAGCCTCTCTAGAAATAGCTGAAAATTTGTGCTCTAGGTATAAGGATTGACTCCTCAGTTTTAATTCAACTCAGAGGACATCCTAAAGTCAAAATAAATTCTACAGAGAATAAAAACCCATCTCTTTGGGATAAGTACATGGACTGTACATTCCCAATTGTGCGTTTTTCATTTCAACTTCAGGCGAGTTTATAAAACACACTTTATCACAATTATGGGACCCATCATAATTTCTTAGCTATCCAAAGCTATAATGCAAAGGAATTGTGCTTTCCTTAAACCAAAACATTACTTTTTTCCTACACAAATATATGAGAATATTCAAAACATATTCCTTTAATACTTTGATAAAACTGAATTGATAAAATCACTGGAAATGTCCAAGTGACTTTTGTTTGTATCTTTTAACACACACACACACACACACACACACACACAAATTTAAGTGTCATTGGTATTCCAGTTAGCTACTAAATTACTAGCTAATTATTAGATTATTTCAGTTAACTTTATACAACCTGTATTTATACAACACTGTGAACTTCCTGGGAGGTCACAGTATTTCAATTTGTGTAAACTAGGTTGTACATTAATTTTTTTAATTTAATAAGTTATATATTTTTACTGGGTCCTAGCCCATCTGTTTACAAAAAATATATATATCTCAAGCATTTGTATGTTGTTCCACCTTTGTACTAAATAAATGCGAAGACAGCAAAAGCCTCACTGTATACGCTTAGTGTTTCAAAACTGTAATTTCTGCTGTTTTCTGCTGGGAGTTATAATACTTGTTTGCAACATTCATAAGTATCAGCCATCTACGTGCCCCTCCTAGCCCCTCCTGAACACAGGTATCCCAAAAGTAACAAGGTGGAGAAAGAAAGCATATACCCTGTGTTCAATAAAGTTTGTTTATTCACTCATCTATCCCGTTCTTGGGTCTATTCATATTCTCACCTGGTTATTTTCAGTCAATTCCTATGGAAATCTTACTTTTGCCTGATATTCTCACATACACCACTGAGACCAGATTTCTAATCCTCTCTCCTAATCATTTCTTTTAACCCTTAATCCCTATAAAACCTTCCTGAAAATTGACTGTGGTTGATAACACCTTTATTTAAAACTCCATCTCTGAATGTCACCTCCTTTACAGAGATGGGCACAGACTCCACCTCTGGTGATCTCATGTTTTTGCTTACTTCCCACTAACTTCACTTTGCAGTCACCTAGAAGTCTGACTGGACATCATTTGCATCCTAGCCACCATCACCCCCTTTCCAGAAATTAATAAAATACACCATATGAGTGTAATTATCTAAACTAAGAGCAGTGAAAATTCTGGAGGAAAACAGACAAATAAAGGCAAGGGTTGGGGGGACACTGTTGTAGATTAAAATGGATTTATCAGACCTATCGATTAAATGCAATGTATGGACCTTTTTTAGATTTGATTTAAGCAAATCACTTATAAAAAGACCTTAAAATAATCAAGAAAATTTTAATACTGACTAGACATTAGCTGATATTAAGAAATTATTTTGTCTCAAGGGTAATAATAATACATGATTCTGCTTTGTTTTAATGTCTCATTTCTTAAAGACAGCAAGCCCTTCCTTTAGTGGAAAAAATAATTTTCTTTACCTATAGATGAGAGTCATGGGAATGTACTCTGTAACTGGCATATGAAATTTTATACCCTTATTCAATATAAATATATAATAATAATTTCCTCCTTATCACATTTTTGATCTTTGAATAAACTATTTGAATCAAAAGCAATCCATAATACTTACCTGGTATTTGCTCCAAACTTCTATTAAACCACTGAAAGGCCTGACATGGTGACTTGTGGTACATAAATCTCTGATTGAACATGCTAACATGTTCAAATTTATATAAAGCAATCTCCAAATACAGAGCACTCTAGAGATGCTAAGAAGCAGATGTACTGATCTCCTTGGCCTTCACATGATTCAGCTACAAATAGATTTGAACAGATTCCAAATGCACTACTGTCAAATTCATAAGAAGTAGCAAAAAATGTCAAGTGAAAGTTTAGACTTCTCCTTGAATAGCAATGACTGTTGTTTGAAGGAAAAAAATCGAAAGAATTCTGTTAATGTTTTATTTCTTCAGTGCTAATATTTGACAAGAATTAAGTGCATTCATTCCACGCATAGATGTTCTTTGTGGGTTAAGTGATAACTCGGAAACTAGTTAGTAATAATATTAGGTCCAAAGAAAATTTGAAAATAACTTCAACCGGTGTTACAAAGTTCATTAATATGAATTTTATATTTTATAATGTAATAGTGTAGAGAGTTGATCTCCAACACAAAAGATCAAAGACAGATCTCAGTTATAATCCCAGTCCTGTCATTTACTAGCTATGTGACCTCATCTAGCCATCTTCTTCATCTATAAAACAGAGTTTAAAAAAAATACCTACTTCATAGTGTTATAAAAACTAAAGAACTCAAGAGATAGAAACTATTATGATTACCATCTTTTGGGAATGCAATATTCTGCACATTTTCACCTCACTCAAGTGGAAGAAAATTATAAACAGATCATATACTCCATCAACCCTTCACTGATACCAAGCCTTTTGCAACAACTGGCCTAAGGATTATAGAGGATGCCTAAACAGGCGTAATCTCAGGCTATGTAAGCAGATATATTTAATTATCTGTACAACCCCTAATATGTAAATATCAGGATTTCTCATGTGCTATGAAATGAAACCCACTTCCTCAACAATCAGGAGAGAGTAATTACAGGGTTGTTTTTCTTCAAGGAAATTTCTAGCTAGACTTGCTCTTACAATACATGGGGTCAACACTCTTGCCAAATTTATTTCTTAGTATAATAAATCACAGTAAAACAGAGCTTACGTTTATGAACAATGCAGTAATATATACATTTCCTTATTAATTCTTGTGCTTCTTTCTTTACAGGTACAGTTAGCAACCCAGAATATCTTATCTATGATTTAGGGTTGTGAGGACAGTTCTGGGGTTGAACCCAGAAACATTCTACCTCTAAGCTACATCCCCAAGACTGTTTGTTTGTTTGTTTGTTTGTTTGTTTGTTTGTTTTAAACAGGGCCTGGCAAAATTGCTCAGGCCAACCTCAAACTTGCAATCCTCCTGACTCAGCCTCCTGAGTACCTTGGATTACAGGCATGTACTACTTACTATATTTGGCTTATCTCTGATTTTAAAATGGCTATTTGAAACCTTTTTTTTTTTTTGAAGCAAATAAACTTGATGTAAAGACCTGAAGAATTCAAGATAACATTTATGGGTAGATTATAGGTAATAAAGTAGAGTTTTATATAGTGTATTTTATACTATTTGACACAGCATTTGTTATCTGTTCTTTGTAGATATACATGATAGTATTGTGTATTTTGACATATACATGTATGGAATATAACTTATTCTAATTAGTATCTCATTCTTACAGTTGTGCATAATGTGGAGTTACATTGGTTGTATATTCATATATGAATATAGGGTTAGGGTAAGGATTAGTTTTATTCAGTCATAAAGAATAACAAAACATCATTTTCAGGAAAATGGATGGAACAGCCAAGCATATTGTTAAACAAGATAAGCCAGACTGAGAAAGTCAAGGATTGTGTTTTCTCTTATATGTGGAAACTAGAGAGAAAAGGGGGGGAAAATGGATCTCTTGAAAACAGAAGAAGGACCAATAGGGGATAAGGAGAGAACAAAGGGAATACTAGGGAATGAAATTGATAGAAGTATGTTATCACGTGCTGATTAACAAAAAGGAAACATAATATGGCAAAATCTGCTCTAAAATCCTGGTAGAGCACTGCTTTTATGAGAATTATGTTCATAAAAAGAAATGTGTTACCTATATAATCACCTTTAGTTGCAAGGGAGACACAACACTTTTAAAACTGTTTATATTGTCATCCAAAACCAAATTGGAGTTGACTGGAAATATAGCTTTAGCATGTACCAAGTCCTGAGTTCAATCCCTAGTACAATTTTTAAAAAAAAGGATTGAATTTCTGTTTGAAAAGAAGAAGCAGAAAATGGATAATGATGGGCTAGGATTTTAGCTCAGTGGTCAACAATAGAAAGAAAGAAAATTAAGTCTGAGGCCTGCTCTAGAAGTCAATGCTGGGCCCTTACCCATGTGGTTTTAGTTTATTACAAATAATGGGGAACAGAAGAACATAATCCATTGTTGGTGGGTAAATTTGAAAAAAAGATGTCAAGAAATGGGTTGAGTCTTATTTTCTTCTCCCCAAATTACCATTTAGACAAAATACTCCTATTTGAGGAAGATGGTAGAAAGAAAGATGGAAGCTACTCTTCTCTATAGTTCTCAAAGGAATTTATTCCTCTGTTGTTATTATTGTTTTGTACTGGGAATTGAACCCAGGGATGCTTAACACTGAGCCATATCCCCAGTCTTTTATTTTTAATTTTTTTATTTATTTCTTACATATATGACAAAGTGGAATGCATTACATTCATAATTATCCATTCACAGCACAATTTTTTGTAACTCTGTATATAAAGTATGTTCACGCCAAATTATGTCATTATACATGAGCTCTCTTTTTTTGCATTACAATTCTTAATATACCTTTTATCACAATTTATCATATCTCTGTTTGTATATAAGGTATGTTGACATAGCAAGGACAGTGGAAGGAGACAGTCATCATTATCCAAAATACATGTATGAAGATGTGAATTTGGTGTCAACATACCCCAGCCCTTTTTTAATTTTCATTTTGAGACAGGGTTGAGACTGAGTTGCTTAGAGCCTTGCTAAATTGCTAATGCTGGCTTTGAACTCACAATCTTCCTTTCTCAGCCTCCTGAGCCACTGGGATTACAGTTGTACACCACCATGCCCAGAGAACATACTCCTTTTTTACGAAGTAGGAAAACTAAGGCAAAGATGGCTCTCCTTAACATTGAGAAGTAAATCTTTGCTGTGTTCTGAATGTTTATTCTGATTCTGCCTGTCTTTCTTATAAGACCCCAATTCTTCAGTGGTGAGTCATATCCCACTTGGACTTAAGAAGTATTGAAAACCCTGGTTGTGGCTGCACATTAAATTTATAATGTTCAAGCAGTTTTATTGGTAAGACATTGGTTTTCTTTTTATCTCTTTCTTTCTGGCTTTCCATCAATTGGTTCTGAATTGAGAGAAGAGTTAAGACAAGAACAGCTGTCACTGCCTACGCCCCATTAATGATAGAAAAATACTAAATTTTTGTGCCCAACTCTATCCAAAAGTGTTTCATGAGAACCTAAGTCTAGCAAAATAAATGAAAAAAGAAATCTTGCCAGTCTGACAATAAAAGAATAAAAGATCCCAGTAAAGAATGATCGTAAATATCAGAGGGTCAACACACACACACACACACACACACACACACACACACACACACTCAAAATATGCAAAAAGGAATTTGTTCATTTCTTCATGAATCTCTACTAAATGTGAGGTAGTATTCCAAAGAGAAGATTATAGAGTTGGAGTATTTTAAATAAAAGTTACTCAGTACTCTAATTTGACTGTTTGACTTTTGAATTATTATAATGATCAAAGGCAGAGTAATATATTGTTCAGAGTTGATAGAATTCAATCAGTATTATAACATTTGAGTGCTTACTACTTCTCAGGCAAGCAGTTTTTATAAAATAACGGATAGAGTCTTCAAAACAACTCTATGAGACAATACATCAGGAAAGTCTAGGTTATGTTACAATTGAAAAAATAAGTCAGCAGTTTAACTGAACAGATTAATTTCTTATTCTCAAAAAGTTGGCTCTCTATGCAGGCAACTCTCCAGGCAACTGTCCCATAGGTCATGACATGATAATCAAGGCTGCTTCAACCTTGTGGTACTACACTTTTAACAGTAATTATTTTCCAGATTGCCACAGTAGGGGAAGAACAATAGGAAATTTCATACCAGCCTTTCACTGCCTTATCCTGAAAGCGATACATATCAATTCTTAATGCACCGTCTGAGTCACATGGCTCCATCTAATTGCAGGATCTCTGAGAAATGCAGTAAACCAACTGTACACACAGTAGAGGGAAAGAATGGAATTCTGTTTAACAATAGTAAAATATACCATAAAGAGCAATTATTACTGTTCTCTTCGTATAGGTGAGGAAATGGAAACTTAAAGAATTCATCCAAGGCTACATACAAGATAAGAAGGGGAGCCTTTAGATAAACTTGGGCAATATGACTCCAGAGTTTGTGCTTAATCTCTATCCTACAAGACCTCCCAGCACCAAGTAGAACCCTGGCAGTACATAGTTACCAATAGGGATGTTTAAATAAACTCATATAAACTTAATTCAATTCAAATAATTTGCTGAACATTTTTTTTGTGTGCCAGTATTGCAGTTGTATCTGGAGGAGAGTTGCATTATTTAACCATCTAGCTCTCTTCCAATTTTAAGACTGTGATATAAACAAATAGGACAACTGTAATGGTTAATTTTAAATGTCAACTAGGCAATGCATGATGCTCAGTTATTTAGTTAAACATTGCTGGGGCTGGAGCTGGAGCTCAGTGGTAGAGTGCTTGCCTGGCATGTGTAAGGCACTGGGTTCAATCCTCAGCACCACATAAAAATAAATAAATTAAACAAAGATATTAAAAAAACATTCTGGATGCTTATGTGAAGGTGCTTTTGGATGAGATTAACATTAAATCAGTGGGCTTTGAATAAAACAAAGTACTCTTCAAAATGTGGGTAGGCCTCATTCAGTAGGTTAAAGGCGTTGATAGATGAAAGATTGACCTCCCCAGAGCAAGAAGTAATTCTGCCAATATCTTGCTTTTGGACTTGAACTGAAACTTTTCCCTAAGTCTCCATAGCATTCTTTAAAATAAAGACATACACGTCTAAGCCTTCATAGAGAAGGTTAGAAAATGATGCAGATGCTCTTTGAATTATGATAGTTATATTCCAACAAAACTATCAAGTTAAAAATATCTTAAATTGAAAATGCACAATACTTTCAGTGGTCAGTAACCCTACTAACCATTGTCACTTGACAACACAGAGTACTAAAGCCTTTGGTTGCTTACTCTTTCTTTATGCCTGCTTCCCAGCAACACAAAGGAGTATCATACCACAAATCACTAGCTCAGGAAAAGATCAAACTTCAAAATTTTAAGTACAGTTCTTATTGAATAGTACCAGTTTTGCACCACTGTAAAGTTAAAAAATCATTAAGTTGAACTATTGTAATTGGAATATCATCTGTATAGGTTAAGAACAAGCCCTAAAAGCCAGGCATGGTGGTGCAGGCTTAGAATTCCAGCAACTTGGGAGGCTGAAACAGGAGGATTGCAAGTTTGAGACCAACTTTATCAACTTAGCAAGACCCTGTGTCAAAATAAAATTTAAAAGGGAGTATGGATGTAACTCAGTTGTAGTTCACTTGATGCGTGAAGCCCTGGGATTTAATCCCCAGCAACACACACGCACGCACGGACGCGCGCGCAAACAATGCAGTCTATTTATTTTGATCACAGAATGTTGAGTGGAAAAGAGTGGAATCCTATAACAAACTATAGAAAAAGTACATGTTTATTATTTTTCTATAATATAAGAAATATTTCAAATTAATTGTAAAATATGTAAGACACTGGGAAAATAAAATAATCTGCCACATGTTAACCTCAGAATGTGGTTTTATAATCTGTATACTTTGAAGAGTGTTTCAATTATTTTCACAAATTCAGTTATTTTCACATTGTAAGAATGTGTTGCTAGGTTTTAATTATCATTTTAAAAGGAATTCACCTCTCCTACACAGCATAATGCTAACTGACAAACACAATTTTAAGTTGTTTTCCTGTACAAGATACTGTTTTTGAAGTATTTAAGTGCCCCCTGCTGGCCACACAATTACAGAATTCCTAAAAGAAAAATTCCCTAGATTGCATTTGCTTATGATAGTGATAAACTTTGGAAGAGATATATTCAACTTTTTATTCAAACCGATTATTTTTCTTTTTATATGTACTTTTAGTTGTTAATGGGCATTATTTTATTCATTTATATGTGGTGCTGAGAATCAAACCCTCACACATGCTGGGCAAATGCTTTACCACTGAGCCACAACCATAGCCCCATCAAATAAATTCTTAATGGGTGTCTGGTGCTTCACTTGAGATGTGTAGGTTAATCCAAAGTTCTTTTTATAATATGCATGTCATACTTTATGTCTCTTCAAATCCTTTTATGAAACCATGCATAAATAATTTACCAAATTAAGAGGGGGAAAAAACACTTGTTCAGGAATCTTAAAAAACCATATATTTTTCCTGTGTCTGCTCCCATCTCTGTGACCAATCCTGGACAAGATACTTTTTACCTTTTCTTCATATTTTCTTCTTTGTCCATATAATAAAGTATAATCGACATAAAACAGACTGCACATAAAGTATATAATTTGGCAAATTTTGATATATGCATGCAACTGTGAAACCAACACTACAATCAAGATATAGTGAATATTTTTATCTCTCCAAAAATCTATACATGCCATTTTGTAATCCTTTCCTTGCCCCTCTTAGGACCCTTCCATCCTCAAGTACCCACTAATCTGCTGTCTGTCACTGTGAAATAGTTTGCATTTTCCTAGAAAAGAAAATAATTTTAAAGTTCATTAGAGATCAAAATGAAATATAGAAACACTTAAATGCTTTTTAAATGTTAAGAACAACAACAACAACAACATTGAGTTTCCCAAGACTAGTAGAGTGTTTGCCTTACACCCATGAGACCCTGGGTTCAATCCCCAGGACTGGGGAGAAAAAAAAAAAATGAGTTTCCTTATCTTGAAACCTAAGGTAGCAATGTGATACAATAGTTAAAGCCTTAAGCTTTTGAATCATCAGCCATGAGCCTGGACCTTGGCTCTGTTATTTATTGGCATGATTTTGAGCCAGTTACTCAACATTCAAACTGGGGTTAGTAGTTTCCCCATACTTAGGGAAATAGATAATAATAGCATCTGTCCTCATAAGGAGGTTGTGAAATTGCATATAAGCACTTAGCTCATGACTGGGCCTGTACAAGCAAAGTACTCAACCAAAGGTAGACATTTCACAGAGCACCACCCACAAGTCTGAGAAAAGGAAATAAAAACCCTGACCATACAGCTTCTCTTAATTTTAAGGCAATCATTTTAAATGTTACATGAGGACTTTTGTAGATCAATTTTGAAACATGGTATCCAGCTGACTCTGACTCAAGTCCTTAAGTACCTCATTTGGGCTTCTTTTCTCATAACTCCTTTCCCTAACTGTCACTATATCCCTTTCTTTAGAATCCCATCCCTCAAACATTATGACCTAACAGTCATCTCATTTCACCTTTGTGATTTGACCAATAGTGGCCAAAGGAGAGTGGAATGATAGTAATTCAACCAGAATAGAGTGAATGATAATTGCCAATTAAGGTGGCAGGTACCATGGAAATAGAGATAAATAAAGAAACTGGTGTTTTTTGTAATAAACATTTTTTAATGGTTCTCTCCTTTATATTAAGTATTGCTGTTACTCTTTTTGAACTGTCACATTCTGTCAAGTTCATACCTAATAAAGTTCTCTCCCTACAACAGAAACTACTTTAGCTCCACTTGCCAGCCTATCCCATACTAGCCAATCTGGAACTGATTCTAACTGTATGGAGGCGAGAGTTAAGATGCTATAAATTGAAAACATATAAGGAAAGTACATTTGGCATGCTTTCTGCATCATTAAAGAAAGCCCTGAAGAATACCTGGGGAAGAGGGTAATTCTTCCGTGGGAATGAGAATCTCTGGCCTACCATGTCTCTTATCTTGTAACATACCACTTAACACACATGGATTCACTCCTATCTTTGGTTCCCTCTCAGAAATCAGAGTCTGAGACAATACCTTATGTGTACATAGTTGATTTTGGGAAAAGATCCAAGTGAATTGGAGTGCAGACTGGTAAAACCAGAGCAGAGAAAGAAAGTAATTAAAAGAGAACTTTATCACTCTGGGTCTTGCTGTAAACAATGTGGGCTCGTTTTTTTTAGACCTTAGAATAGCTATCTAGAATTCACCAAGAATTCTGTGTCTAAATGAAGAAGAGGGGAAAATGTATTCATTAGTTTCCTTCTTCCATTGGTCAATGTGACAGATCTTAAGATAACCCCCAATGATCCCTGCTTTCTGGTATTAATGATTTTCATTAAGTTCTTCCTCTCTGAGTCTGGGGGGAATCTGAATTGTTTGCAAACAGAAGAATATAGTGAAGGTGTCAAGGTGTTCCTCTCATGATTACATTACAGTCTATGGTAAATGTGATGTGATATCACTCTCATGGTTACATCACAGTATATAAGAATACACCCTCAAGCCAACACTCTCCCTTCCTTCCTCCTTCCCTCCCTCTCTCCCTCCCTCCCTCTGTCTCTTATTTACTAGCCTTGAGGAAGCAAGTTGTATATGTCAAAATACATTCTACTGTCGTGTTTAACTAAAAAGAACAAAATTTTTAAATGAGATTTTAAAAAAAGAAAAGAAGCAAGTTGCTCTGTTGTGAACTGCCTGTGATGGTCAGACGGCAAGGAACTCACACAGCCTCGGGAAGCTGAGAGCAGTTTCTGAAGGACAGTGAGCCAAAAAACTCCTGAGGCTCTCATTACTTGTATTACCAAATTCTCTGATAAAATAATATGGCACTGTACTTTATAATGTCAAACCCTCCCCTCCACATAAACTGTTTTCCATTTTCCTTAGGATTGGTTTTTCATCTCTCTCACTATACTTTAGTCAAGCACAACTAGTTTGGAGAACTATAAACCATTTGAACTAATGTACAGATATTCATTCATCAAATTGAAGCAGGCCCACAAGTTTAACTCAAGTTATATGAAGGAAATTATTTTAGTCAAGGTTCTAAATTTGGGATATTTACATAAGAGTTCATTCCTAAAACCTTCTAAACCTGACTCAGTCTCTCCTTAAGATTTCTCCCCATCACCAAATTCATGGAACCATATACATAGCTTTCTCCATTTTCTGTAACCATCCCATATTTCTTCCTTTTCTTTTTTTTTTTTTTTTTTTTTTACCAGGGGTTAAACTCAGAGGCACTTAACCACTGAGTCATACTCCTGGCCCTTTTGTTTTGTTTTGTTTGGAGACAGCTTGTGCTAAATCGCTTAAGGCCTCACTAAATTACTGCAGCTGGATTGTATTTGCATTAACACCTAAAAACCCACCACTACACTTAACCCCCACTACAACTAGCCTGGGGGTTCCATGCCATTGATTCCAGGCTGCAGGCATCAGTATGGACTTCAGAACTCTGACCAAAAGAAATTCAAGTTTGGATTGAACATCATTAAGCCAAGGGATACAAATAATCTTAACTTCATTTGACTATCAAATTCTTTGGTCCTTTTACTCTACATAGCATTGAACAATTTCTGGATCAAGAAAGTTTAGCCACTCACCCAGGGAGCTACCTATTCCTAGGGCTTTTTCCTGATGGACCCAAGAAAGCTGTTCAGAGCAACATTTCTTAAAGTTTTGGTCTCAAGATCTGTTGACAATCTTAAAAGTTATGAAGTATTTCAAGTGATTTTTATTTATGTGGCTTACATCTGTTAATGTTCATCATAATAGAAATTAAAAGAAATTTTTAAATTTTTTAATTAATTCCTTTAAAATAGTAATAAATCCATTATATTTTAATAGAACACGTATTTCATGAAAACTAGTTGTATTTTCCAAAATATTTTACTGATAAGAATGTTTTTGAATTTTTGCAAATCTCTTTAATGACTAGCTAGATAAAAGACAGCTTGATTCTTGTATCTCTTTCTGTATTCAATCTGTTGTGATGTATTGATTTGGTTGATATAAGTGTAGAAAATCCAGCCTTATGTGTATACGTAACTGGAAGAGAAAGGAGTACTGTTTTCAAAAAAGGTAATTGTGATTATTCTTTTTTTATATTGCCACCAAAACTATATAGGTGATAGTTTTCTAAAAGAAGCAATATGGAATTTGAATCATACACATGTACATATTGTACATTGTTACATTAAAATTCATTGGTATATCTGGAACTTCCAATGGACCCTTTACCCATGTGTTATTTTGTAGCATCATACTTTTGGTCATTTGGAAAATAGAACTTCATTGATGTTTCCCAATTGCTGACATATTTCATTTTGAAGTATCAAAAAATCACTTTAATATTAGGACTAATTTTATCAGAAAAGTCTTTAAGAATTAAGAAGCTGTCTCATCTCAGAGTTGTAAGTTTTCAAAAATTCTAACTTTGCTTGAAAGTTCCAATCTTATCATTGGTGACAAATGCTGTCGGTAGTTTTCCTTGAAGTTATAGTCCTCCTACCACTGTATCCCCAGTCCTGTTTATTTTTAATTTATTTTTTTGAGATAGGGTCTCACTAAATTTCTGAGGCTGGCCTTGCAATCCCCCTGCCTCTGTCACTGAGATTACAAGTGTGTGCTAACACACCAAGCTATTACTTTATTCATTTTTTAGAAAATATCTGCCAAATAACCAATTCTGAGTAACTATAGATTTTGTCTAATTGCCATTCTTTTAAGGATGTATGGTGTTCCACAGAGGAAGTGGCCTGTTTGACTCACCAATCACACAAGTCTTTTTTCCTTGAGACAGAGTTTGTACTTTAGTATGCATTAGAAATACATTCTGCATTCTATATCACAGAATTTTAAAAAGATATAATCAAGGGTTGAGATTTAATAAAATTAATAATTATTATTTTTTCAAGAATATTCTTAAATGAATCTTTTTCTTTCTAATCTTCTCACTCTCACTTCGTTCTTGGTGAATATGTAGCAGTGAAAACTGAAGTGACTATTGGTATAGTTTAGTACTACTACCTTGATTTCTATTAAGGCACCAGGAACTTTACCCGCTATTATCTTTGTCTTATTATATAAATGTCAACATAGTGAGAAAGACAGACAATATCAATGTATTATTGCAAGAATAGTCTTGATCTTGCAGACACTTGAAAAGGTCTTGAAGTTTCCCTGGGGTCTGCAAACCACATTTTGAGAACCACTGGTTAGAGAAAACTAAAGTCTTGAGTGATAGTAGTCACCATTTTTCACCCATTTTTCCCTTTGGGGGGAAAATTGTGCTATTATAAGCAATCCTAATATAACTACTTTCTTATTGACTTTCTGTTTGCTGATATTATGACCGATCACATTCTGTCCTTGGTTCTACTCAGTTCCCCATCTTTAATCATTCATTCTTCTTGCCAAAGTAAAGATTACTTGCCTCTCATTTATCTACGTGATCAAATCTCACACTAAGCTAAAGATTCTGTTTTAAATCTTGCTACCAAAGTAGTCCTTTTTTTTTTTTTTTTTTTTTTTTTTTTTTTGGTACTAGGGATTGAACTCAGGGGCCCTTGACCACTGAACCACATCCCCAGCTCTATTTTGTATTTTATTTAGAGACAAGATCTCACTGAGTTGCTTGGCACCTCACTTTTGCTGAGGCTGGCTTTGAACTCATCATCCTCCTGCCTGAGCCTCCAGAGCAGCTGGGATTACAGGCATGTGCTACCTACCATGCCTGGCCCAAACTAGCCCATCTGGTAGAATTTTTTGTTATTCATCATTCTTTTATTCATGCAGTAATTTTAATTTATTTATTAAAAACATTTTCTGTAAATCTGTTGTCATTTCAAGAAGGCATTTGCCTTTGGTCTTAAATGGTGACATTATTTGGACAGGTGAAATGTATAATTATAAAGAACATAAGAAATATTATCAGATTTACAGAACTTACAAAGGTGAAAAAAAGCAGGGAGATTGCTTGGGGAAAGGCAAAGAGAATGCATATTGTAGATTTAGACAAGATCAGAAAGGTAGTACAAGGTCATCTCTTGGAAGATGCTGAATGCTTTAAGTTTATTTGGTGAGCAATGGAGAGCTACTGTAGACATTTGAGTAGAGACAGAAATAATGGGTGGGATGGAACAGGCTCAGTCAGTTTTCTTAAGATTTATTTGCAACTATACAGAGAATTTGATGGAGAGAAAGAAAACTCAGGACAAGAAAACCAGAAGTCCAGATCTAGGGTGTGGCCATAGAAATGCAGAAAAATAAATTTTGAGAATGATGACTAAGATCAGTATGTGACAGTAAAGGGGAAAGTTGTTGGAAGGAAATGATTACAGTTGCAAGCATGGGTTATTGGGAGAATGGTGATACTATTAAAAGAAATCAGGAAGTCAGAAAAAGGAACAGTGTGTGTTAATCAGAAGGATGAGTTCAAGAATAGAAGACATAGAGCCAAACCCACATAGATTCAGATCCTTGACAAAGGTGCCAGAAACAGACATTGGAGAAAAGGCAGTCTTTTTAACAAGTAGCTTAGGGAAAACTGGTTATCCATATGTAACAGAATGAAACTAGATCAGCATCTCTTACCCTGCACTAAAGTCAACTCAAAATGGATCAATCTAGGAATTAGACCAGAAATCTTGCAACTGCTGGAAGAAAACACTGCAATGTGTAGACTTAGGTAACGACTTTCTCATTACCCCCCAAAAGCTCAGGAAATAATGCCAAGAATTAAGAAATGGGGTGGCATCAAATTAAAAAGCTTCTGCACAGCAAAGGGAACAAGAAGGTAAAGAAAGAGCCTACACAATGGGAGAAAAATCTTTGCTAGCTACTCTTCTCGCAGATGATTAATATTGAGAATATATAAAGAACTCAAAAAACTTGACACCGAAAATAAATAACCTAATTAGTAAATGGGCAGATGAACTAAGCAGACACTTTTAAAAAGAAATATAAATGTCCTGTAAATATATGAAAAAGATGTTCAACATCTTTGACAATTAAGGAAATGCAAATCAAAACTACACTGAAATTTCATCTCACTCCAGTTATAATGGCAGCCTTCAAGAGCATAAAGAATAATAAACACTAGAAAGGATGTGGAGAAAGGGGAACACTTTTATACTGTTGATGGGACTGTGTATTTGTATAATAACTGTAGAAATCAGTATGGAGTTCCCCAAAAGACTAGGACTGGAACCACCATATGACCCAAATATACCACCCCTAGGTATTTATTCTAAAGAATTAAAGTCACCATTCTATAAAGATACATGCATACCTATGTTTATTGCTATAAATAAACAATAGCCAAACTATGAAATCAGCCGAGGTGTCTCATCAGTGGTCGAATGGATAAAGAAAATGGGGTATATATACACAATGGAGTTTTATGAAGCCATAAGGAATGAAATTATGTTATTTGCAGGAAAATGGATGAAACTTGAGGGCATTATATTAAATGAAATAAGCTAAACTCTGAAAGTCAAGAGTTGTATATTTTCTCTCATATGTGAAAGCTAGAGAGAAAGGAGGAAAAGAAGGGAGGCTGAATCTCCTGAAAATCTAATGGAGAGCAGTGGAGGAAAGGGATGAGAGGGAGGGTGGAGAGGAGGGAAAAGGGAAATACCCGGGAATGATGTTTGCCAAATTATATTGTTATATTGTGTGCATGTACAGATATGTGACAATGAATCTCACCATTATGTGTAATTATAAAGCACCAATAAAAATATGGGAAAAAGAGAATGAGTTTAGTTCTTTACATCTTAGGCACATAAACATCTTTACTCAAAGCAGAACTATTCTAAAATCATGTAACATTTACAAGAACTACAACCTAATAGAAGAATATTGTTATAGCTGCACAGGCTTTTATAAGCTCTTTGCAATACAAATGTAAGGAGAAAATGAAAAGTGAAGTTGGTATTTTAATTTCCTGTCGAGTTTATTTTTACACAAATCTAGCAGAGATGTATAGCTTTTCTTGATCTGTATATCACAAAGATAGCTCTTACAAAGTAATATATATTTTTTGATTGTTGTATCACTTATGCTTACTTTTATATATTTCATGTCAATCCTCACATCAGTTCCTAGACATTATCTGGATTTTCACAAGAGAAATTGAGGTGCTAAGAGGGTAAGTAATTTTCCCAAGATCAAGCAGGAAGGGATGGAATGACATTTGAATGCAGGTTCTGTAAAGTTTCAAAATCCTTCTATTTTTTAAAAAAATATTTTTTTAGTTGTAGGTAGACACAATACCTTTATTTTATTTACTTTTATGTGGTGCTGAGGATTAAATGCAATGCCTTACACATGTGAAATGAGCACTCTACTACTGAGCCACAACCCCAGCCCCTCTATTTTTCTCTCTCTTTATTGCTTTCCACAGAATGAAAAAGAAATGGTGCCTCTTAGCACAGCCTTTATTATATGATCATATCCAAGGATCCATCTCAGACCAGCTGGAAATGTTAGGAAAGGCTGCTCTCAGGGGTTCTCCTTTTGGGGACAACTACTTTCCCTGAGGACTGAAAATTCCTACACCTTATCTGAGAGTGAGAAATTAATAAATAAAATTCATTTAATTGAAAAATCACCCTATAAAAAGATCCAGTATAACAGTTTTTAAATGTAGCTATAGTAAAGACATTAAAAAATAATTTTAAAAGGACTGGGGTTGTAGCTCAGTGGTAGAGTGCTTGCCTACCACGTGTGAGGCACTGGGTTCAATCCCCAGCACCACATAAAAATGAATGAATAAATAAAATAAAGGTATTGTGTTCATCTACAACTAAAAATGTATTTTAAAAATAATAAAACACTAGGCAAGGCCCTTTGAAACCACTTTAAATTTAGACAAACAGCAGAGAATATTTTTAATATCAAATCTGAGAACCTAAGTGTGGCACTCTATGTAAACATGAGGGAAGACAGAGGCTGACGAGTCTTGGAGGTTCACATTTCTGTTGGATGTTCCAGAACAAAGGAAAGACACATGGGTGCTACATACTTGGGGTATCCTGCCTGGTACTTGGTGAATGCTTCACACATGCAAGTTCCTATCCTCTTCTTTTACATTTTAACAAAAAAATGTTTCCCTACATCTCATTTCATTTCCTTTCAATATGAAAAGAAAACCCCGAGGAATAATATATTATCCCCACTGTTAGAGGTACCTAGCCTTGACTCCTTGAAGCTGAATATACCAGGATAATTCTGCAGCTTGGTCTGTCCAACCTGAATGTTCTGGGTTGTGCTCTCCCTGGAGGAACTGATGATCTATTCTTCTGACTATTGAACTTGAAGGCAGAGGAAGGTCTATTAGGTAGGCGGGGACTTCCTGCTTAGAAGTTCAAACTGAACCTGGACCCCACAGAAGAAAAAGTCCATATCACTACTTGTGTCATACCGTTAAACTTCCCTCATGCCATAGCCAAGGACACTTCTCTTAATCCCTTTTTATTTAAGGTTGTGTGGGTGACATCTTACAAAACAAAGATGTACGAAATGTATAATTTGACAAGATTTATCAAAGAAAGCCTCCTAGAAAATCTCAGACATGAGGTAAGCTTTATAAAAGCCAGAAAAGCTCTAAAGTTTTGTTAGATATGAAGAAAAGCAAAAGCATGGTTGATCATGTCATACAAAGGAGACCAGTCGGCTAGCACTGTGAAGGAAAGCGGCAAGGAAATCAGGCTAAGTGGATCTTCAAAGTTCAGATGATGGAGGATGTTGACCAAAAAGATTATAAATTTTGACTGTGACCTATTTAAGAAACATTTGCTTATTAAAAAGGGAAAAAAATATTTACAAGTAAATCCACATCACTTTTGTCAAGCCCTGTTTTTAAACCTTTATTTCAGGTTCCTCCTTCTATGAAAAGGAGAAAAGGATTAAAAACTCAGCAGAACCACAGGCCTCATATTCCCTAAAGTAGAGTAGTGAACACAGCCCCCCAAACTGTGCAGGTATTCCCCTCAACCAGCATCTCACAGGTCAAAAGGAGAATGCTGTATGTATTAAGCTGTTAAAGCTGTTGTGATAAAATGCCATAGATTGAACGGCTTAAACAATTGAAATTTATTTGCTCACCAGTCTGGACACTGAAACTCTGAGATCAAGGTGGCAGCATGATTGGTTTCTGGAGAGGGCTGTCTTGCTGGATTGCAAGAGGCTGCCTTCTCCCCTACATATGTGCTCACATAACTTTCCCTTTGTTCAGACACAGGGTCAGAGGGCGCTCTTAGGTGTCATTTCTTGTTAATGGCACAAATTGCATTCTGAGGACTTTAGATCTAACCCTAGTTACTTCCCCAAAGCCTTTTCTCACATTGAAAGTTAGGACTTGAACATATGAATGGGGAGGTGGGACACAAATATTCAGTGCATAACACTATGTCTTGAGATAGTTGAATAAATACTTTTAATCTCCTTCATATAATCATCTATTAAAAAATAAATAATAAAAAAGGACAGTGTGGTGGTACAGTTTTGTAATCCCAGCCACTTGGAAGGTTGCAGCAGTAAGATCACAAGTTCAGAGGTTCTTTTCAGCAATTTAGACAGGGTCAACTTAGACCCTGTCTCAAAAGGAAAAAAAAAATGTAATTTTGAAAAAGAAATGGGGATGTAGGTCAGTGGTAAAAGCACCCTTGGTTTCAATCCCCACTATACATAAGTAAATAAAACAAAAATTAAAATTAAAAACAAAATGACATTCTGGGTAAGCCAAAATACCTGTGAAACAAACTTAGACCTGTATTAGATTCAATATCTACATATCACATCTAATATCTATATTGCTTGTTTCTTCAACAGAAAATCATTAATTATCCAGACATGACCACTGACCTCATGGAACTTGTAGTCTCCTGGGGAATACAGGCATTAAATAAATAATTACATTTATTTTTACTTCTATATCTTTTAAAATAAACTTCTTTTGTGCAAATATCACCTAAGCACTTACCTTACAAAAAAATTAACAAATATCTTTTTGAGGTCTTATGCTAAGTGTAGGAGATACAAAAATGACTTTTCTCAAGTCAAAATTTGATCCACTTGACTGTAAATGTATTACTTTAGTAAAACCTCCCATTTTTACCCTTTTGTCCCTTTGTCTCCTTTGCTCCTAGTGTGATCCAACCTGAACCTACTTTCTGTTTAGCAACCATCCCTGCCTCTCATTCCACTTGTACCAATTATAGCATATCCTCTCCTCTTACCAGGAAGGCTATCAAAGCAACCTGTGAGTCCTCCCACTGAAGAGAATTTCCCCACCATGTTGTGCCTTAGCTGACATGAAACAGGCATACTCATTCCTGTTTCAGACAGCAGAGAGCTGTGTTTTCAGAAAGCAGAGACCTGCAAGCTTATGGAGCCCACAAGGTGGTGAAAATCCTGTTTTAGAATATGGCACAGTAGAGAACTGAACATAAAGGTTCTGATTCAATGGCTTTAGGTCTGGGACTTTTCCTTTTGTGTTAATAAGAGATTTAGATTTAAAAAAAAATTGCCTCACATTTATATTTTAAGTCCCTTTAAGGCAATGCAACTGGATGCAA
This sequence comes from Ictidomys tridecemlineatus, assembly GCF_052094955.1. Lineage (NCBI taxonomy): Eukaryota > Metazoa > Chordata > Mammalia > Rodentia > Sciuridae > Ictidomys > Ictidomys tridecemlineatus. Next base: position 39,730,288 of record NC_135482.1, on the reverse strand, counting down.
GGATGAACTGATTATATTGCCCTCAAATACATCAGAGGGACTATTTCTTCGTAGCCAAACATACTGTGTAGGTTGCAAGGCATGTATTTCTCCATTGATGTTTGTATAGAGTTTTTAGATCTCTGGTTCTAATTTTGGAGCTGTATAGGCACTTATAAGCTGACACAGTATTACAAGAAACCCAAATGCCAGGATTGGTAATGGTTCTTTTGTAACCCCAACAATATGAGAAAACTTCCTTTGTTTAATGGTTTTAATAATAAATTATCTAAAACTTCACCCTGGGCTCCTTGATCTGTAAGAATGGAAAAGCAAAAAACTCAAATAACATTTCCTAAAATGTCTACTTGTTCCCCAAATTGGAAAATGTGCACTTAAATAGTTAATTAGGCTTTGTAATAGGTGTTACAGGGAACACTTTTTACCTTAATGGCCAAATCAAGAGAGAAAAGATAGGCACATATGCTGATAAACCATATTCAGAGGTGGGGGAACTCCAATTCTAAGTGTTTGTTGATTTTGTAGTATGAATATTCCTATTCTAACCAATAACACACTACCAACCTAACGCCAATGAGTGTAGAATTGGAAAGAGATGTGTACCCTTGACTTTCATGAGCCCATCTCCAGCACCCACTGGCTATAACCCAGGGGGAAGAAATATTAACATATTTTTCTCCTAGGAATGCAGAAGATTACATCTTCTATTTTCTACTTGAAGCTACTTGTGTAGCTTATAGAAAATCCTGAATCAGGAATTATATTTATTTTTTAGTTGTTTGGTTTCAATACTTTATAAAACTTAAGTTTCCTTTGATAAAAATCTTTCGTAAGCTGCATGCTTTTATATGATTTAAGAATAAACATGGCAATAAATTATCCCTAATGAGAAATATAGATAAAAATGTAAACATTTGTCAGTAAGGCAATAATATTAAAGAGATTTGTGTTAGCCAGGCTCAGTGGTACTCTCCTGTAATCCCAGCGGCTCAGGAGGCTGAGACAGGAGGAGTTCAAAGCCACCCTCAGTAACTTAGTGAGGCCCTAAGCAACTTAGTGAGGCCCCGTCTCAAAATAAAAAAATAAAAAGGTCTGAGGATGTGGTTTGATGGTTCTGAGCCCCTAAATTCTTAATGCCTGGTACAAAAAAAAAAAAAAAAAAGAAAGAAAGAAAAAAGAAAAAAAAAGATTTGTGTTATACTCAATTTGGCAGTAAGGTTATCTTCCATTTATAGTGTTCTCCATGTGTCCACCAGATGGCAGACAGTTCACAGCAACATTACAGATGAGCAAATGCTGAATAAATAATCTGTGGAATGTTTTAAATCACTTCTGATTAAACAACAAATGCAGAAGCACATTTGCAACTTTGTATTACACTCTGACTTTCCCCCCTCCAGCCCACATCTCTCTTTGTGGGTATAAGGGGCTGTATCTTAATACTCTTTCCAACATTTTCATTCATGGTGTCATTTGAATTTGAACATGGTTAAAGGTGAACTTTTGATCTTTCCTTTCCCTTCAATTCTGCTTCTCTTTCAGACTTTCCTTCTAGATGCTCATCCCAGAAAATGGGAAATCATCCTTGATCATTTCATTTTTCTTATCTTCCATGTCTAATCTCAGATCAGATCCTGATTCTGATGGGTAATCTTTTCAGAGGATGCCTGTAAAAGTCTCCCAACTCAGTTCTCTTTTTCTGGCCTCCACAGAGTAAAAACAACATTGTTTTTAAAATGTAATTTAAAACATGTTGTCTCATCACTTCCATGGTTTCCCTTTTATTTAGGATAAAATCTAGTCTCTTTAAAGTGGCCCTGCTTGATCTGACCTCTTTGTACCTGGGGAAACTCATCTTCTGCCACCCTTGCTTACTCATTCCAGCTGAGTGATCATATCAATTTCTCAAATATACTCAGCATCTAGCATAATGATTGGCTCAAACACAAACTCCTTCCCATACTATTGCCCTCACAAAGGATTTGTAAAGTTAAATCACACATGAAAAACTGGACTTAGGAAACTTGTGATCACAAAAAAAAAACTTCTACTATTGACTTTTTTTCTTTAAAGCTATTTTACTATTGACTTTATTTATTATAGCAGGTTTCAGAATGAATCAGTCAATATGAGCGGGAAAAAGGGCAAAGCAATAAACTGTATTCTAACACTGTACACAGCTGCTTGGCTCTGAAGTGTGGTACGGATGTTCTCAACAGAAAATAAGTTGTGACTTTTAGAATCCGCAGCGTCATAATCAGCATGCTACCTGCCACAAGAATCTGCTTGTCTACCTGAGGAATATTAAAAGCACATCTCATATCAAAATATTAAAAGTCCCTTCAGAGCAATTGTGAAGAGAACTTTAAGATGCTGGTTAGATCTGAAGACAAATGCTTCTGACTAGGACATAATGAGTTCTCATAAAGAACTGAGGCACTTAGCAGAGTCACTGTCACCAAAGAGGAACAAGAGAATTATCATGGAACAGAGCCAGAACCCAAGTGGCAGGACATGGGGGGCACAGGAACTAGGGAACTCACTGCCTAGAACCAAGATTGTCCCATAGAAAAATCCACCTGGTGACTTTTCAAAGCTCCTTGGAGCCTGTCTGGGAAAGCAACCAAAATTCAGTCTCAAAGTCCCCTGTCTCCCAAACATTAGCATGTGTACTGCATTTCACTTCAATTCTTGCTCACGTAACACCTTTTCAAAGAGACTTCCTGGATCACTGGCTCTGCTTAAATTAGCACCCCTTACATTTTCCCTTTGTCCTGCTTTTATTTTTCTTTCTGCTGCTTATCACCATTTGATAGAATTTTCTGTATTTGTTTATTGACCAGCTCTCTTACTAGATTGTAGTCTCTGGAGGGGCAGAGAATTTGTCTGTTCTGTTAATTGTATATGCCAAAGCAATAACAAGGAATAAATGGATATTTTGTTGACGAAATATTTGCTTGGGTAATAAAAAAAATTTCCCACTCTCTATATTCGGGTAGAAATTCTAAACTCCCCCAGGTATGGAAAATATAGGCAACTATTTACTTAATGTTTTCTAATTGGATTTTATTTCTTATTTTTAAAATCAAGAAAATAGATCACTATGGCAAAATAGCTTAAAAATAAACCACTGGTTTAAAAAAAAATCAAACATGCATATTCAAACCTTTAATTTAAAAGTGTTTATTTTCTCTTGGTTCCCTCCTTTGGTTTTTCTCACAAAATAAGATAAGGTCATTGCTCCTCAGTGCTTATTAGCTTGAAAACACAGTTCTTGGTTTTCTCCCCGCCCCATTCACACTTTTCATTTTTTAGTGGAGAGTTCATGTCAGTCAGAATTATATATTAGCATTTGAGCCTGTTCCTTCCAAATGAATTAATTGGAATGAGAACATGAATTTATTTGAGTGGAGCTGTCAACGCTGCCTAGAAAACACCATCACACATTAGTACCAATAATAAGCCTGAAATGTACTGATGTAAGCACATTATACTTCCAATACAATAAGGTGACTTTATCTAGGAAAGGTATAAATGCAATCATTTGGAATAGGATAATTTTTTGAGAATTTACTTATGAATGGGAGGGGAATCTGAAGAATATCTGATGTTTCCAGACTTCTATTTTCCTGAGATCTGTGTTCCTTCTTCATTTTCTGGGATTTTGGGGTTCACTTCCCCAAGCCATATGAAGATGTTCTTCCAAAAGAGGATACTTATTCACTTTATTAAGGATAGACATTCATGCTAGGGACCAAGATAGGTCAGTGAGACTCTTTCCCTGGAGTATTGAAAATAGGTCCAAAGATTTCAACTTTTTTTGAGCACAAGAGATATAACCCAAGGAGAAAGTTGCTGGTGGTAAATATTTTCTGTTCCACAGCCTGGAAAACAGAGACACACAGTGTGTAGGAACTGAAGAATGGAGACTTGGAGAGTAGTATTAAGGGAAGTCTTCTTCCCTTAATCTAGTTCAAATGGGTCTCTATCACTTGCCATCTAAGGTTCTCATAAACTTGCTTTACTTGAGTAAAACTGGCAACTCTCTCTTTCTCTCTGTCTCTCTGTCCTTCTCTCTCTTTCTCTCTCTGTGGTGCTCCTAGAATAGAACCCAGGGCACTTCACCACTAAGCTACATTTCCAGCCCTTTTAATTTTTTTAGATTTTGAGACAGGGTCTCACTTAGTTTCTCAGTCTGGCCTTGTGATCTCCTTGCCTCAGGCTCTCTAGTGACTAGGATGACAAGCAGGGCCTCACCAGCCAGGCAACATCTCTACTTTTTAAAAGGCCATTAAATGTTTGCAAGGTTTCTTTGTTAAATCAGAAGAAGAGTTTTAGAATGAACTTTCCCCTTCTTTATGCACAGTGAATAGCACATTCATGACACTCTTGGTTTTCTTATGTAAACAGATGGATGAGAGCTTTTTGTCTCACGAGCTGGAATCAGTCAGAATTGCAACTACTTTCCATTCCAAACCCATTCTTATTGTCATTACCCAATTTATTTTTATTAACTGATCCCTAATACAAGAAAAGTATTTGAAACACATGGGTCTTTATTTCCTATTATTTTCCAAATAATAGTTAAAAGATGAGGGTTTTCATTTCTGTAGGGTAGGCTTGCTGCTTATCAGGCTCCTTAGAGGCTGAGGTGAAGCATGAGTGAAACTTGAAGAAAAAATAATTTGATTTTGTGGTCTCTTAGGGAAGCAGAAAACTCTATACAAAATCATACTGAGAAGAAAGCAAACTCATTTTTGAGTGCAGGTTCAAATAATCATCTTATCTGGTATGTTTAAATGGTATCTTCTGGATTTTATAGATGTGCCTGGTTCGAGGGGTTTTTGTTTGGTAGGTAGTCCGGGACTTGGCAATACTAGTGAGGAAGTGGGCCATCTGGTGAACGGGAAACTTGTGTCTTTGATGAAACTAGTATAGGGTATTCTTTAAATGAAGTCTCCCTAGGACTCCTTAGAGGGTCATTTTTCTGTTACTATTTCAAAAAGAATGGGTCTTGCCTTGTCTTTACTCTTGATCTGTGTTATCTTATATCTCTTAATACCCATCCAGGCCATTAAGGTCAAAGCTATTATAATAAACATGGGAAAATCTTTATACACCTATTACACACACCAAGGTAATCTGCTTCTCTAATTTCCTTGGGTTTTTTTTTTCCCAGTCCATATAAAGTCTCTCCTACTTCTCACTTCTATGGAAGTGAGTATTTTCTCCCTTGTTTTCTAGGTTAACTTTTGAGTTCAGAATGAAGTTCATTTTGTCAAAGCTTATGGCATCCTGTATATTCATCCTTTCAGTTTCTTGCCCATTGAAGCTTCTTTTAACGGGTCACTCTTCCACTTGGGCATGTAAACTCTGGGCAATTCCCTTGATTTTTTGAGGGGGGGGAGGGTTGAAAAAGGGGAAAACCATGTCCCCTGTGGTTGTATACTTAGAGGGCAAGGAAAGCAGAATTCAAAACTAGGCAATTGTTTTTAGAGCTGGAATCCTAATTATTGTAGTACATATATATTAAAAATGAACATGCAATAGGGATGAGGCATAGAATCAGGATAGAAAAGAGATTCCAATGCAGTTTTCCCAAACACTATTTGAGGGCTTCTCTTGAGAGCTGGTGGAGTAATACAGTCAGGCTGGCTTTAAAAAAATGGGTAGGGTAGATATAGATTATGTTTCATCACTGTCTTAGGTTTGGCATTAATCATGGTATACCATTGAATCTTACTATCAATTCCAAATCTTCTTTATTCTGTATTTTTACAGAGTTCTGGGTTCTCATGTAAATAGAATTCTTAGATAATCTGTTTTTTTCACAGTTCCCAAAGTAGGGCATGAAGATTCTTATGTCCTTCCCCACCAATATGGCACACACTCCCAGGCACACATGCAAATACACACACACACGTGCACAGGCACAGGTACATGTGTGCGCGCACACACAAATCCCTTCTCTATGTGACAAATTCTGGAATTAGCTCTTCAAAAATTATCAGGGTGCAAACTCTTGTTTTCAGTTCTTTTCCTCCCAGGTCTGCCTAATCTCTGCCCACTTCTTCCAGTAATGCCAGTGTTAACTCTTTTACTTAAAACTTTTTTGTAACAAACCATCCCACTTATTGGTGTAAAAGTACAACAATGATTTTATTATATCTTATGTATTTTATAGACCAGTCTCAGGGACTCTGTGGTGGTGAAGTCAGACAGGGATTAAAGATAAAATAGCAGATTGTCAGAGAATGGGGAGAACTAAAGCAGCTGGGGCTGGATAGGCATCTCTCTCTCTCTTTCTCTCTCTCTTGCCCCCTCCCTCCCTCATTCCCCTGCCTCAGTGTTTCTCCATGAGTTAGTTTGATTATTTTCACATAATGACAGCCTCAGAATGTTTAGGGTCTTGTATGGCAGTTCAGTTTCACAAAGTGTTCCAGCCAAAAAGACAGAAACTGCATCACCTTTTAATGACCAGCCTCAGAAGTCAGGAGTTATTTATATTGCATCCTACTGGTTACAAGCAAGCCATAAGCCTGCCCAGATCTGAGCTACTGATGTGACAAAGCTCTAGGAGGATCGGATAATGTTGTTTGCTTTCAACTATCACAGATATTTTTTTAAAACTTAAGAATAAAAATAATCTATTACTGTGAGAAGCCATTTCTGACATGTGACTGGGTGGCTCCCGTTAAGGGTCTGAGACGCTCTGGCTGTGTCGAAGCTTTCCCGGCCCTTTCCTGATGAGAGAGCCCATCCTTGTGGGGGTGTGCCTGACCACTGACCCCGGGGACCCAATCACTGACCCTGACCTTGGAGTGCAGCCCCCCCTCAACCTTCATCGGATGGAATTCTCCCCTGAATCTCTTGTTCCCCAATAAAAGGCTACTCCCAGGCGTGTTCAAACTCTCTCTCTCCTGCTAGCCCTGAGTAATCCTTGCTGCCCTGCTGGGCAGTTAGAGGTGGGAACCAGAGAGGTGAGCCATCTCGGACCTAGTAATAAAAATAAGGTAACTGAGTCTGTGTGTTTTATTTCGATCTCTTCTAACTAACTTTATGCCTAGAACCTCATTAATGAAACCATTGCGCAGGCCACATGGTGGATATTACTACCATTCTAGATCTTCTTTAGAGCCTATGGGAAATGGTTTTAGTTCACTTTTATAGGCTTTGTAGTGTTATTTGGATTTGTTTCAGGTTTAGACCAGTCTTGGACTGTGTCGTGGTCTAGTTCATTATAAGATTTCTTAGTTTGCTATTTAGGGTTAGATTCATGTATGTGTGTTTTGGAGGTTAGCCTAGGAGATTGTATAATTTTATAGGATCATTTTCTTTATCTCTAATATATGACTCCCACTCTTGGGACTACAGATCCTTTGTGTCATAATAAAAAGTTCCCTTGAAATTTTAGGCATCAGCTTGGCTACTTTTGCTCTTACAGTATTGCTAGGGGGCTGGTGCAAAAGAGTATGAAACAAAGAGAAAAAGTCTCTCTGATCCAAAAGGTCTTCCTTCCTGGTTCTTGGACCAAGATATAGGACTCCTCCAGGAACCATTTCTGTCTGTACTAACTATGCAGTCCTGGATTCTAGACTGCCTTCAAGTTCTGGATAGAAGACCATAGGGGTGTCTCACCTGATGTCTTGCCCTGTTGTGCCAGGGGCAGTGGGGTAGGTTGCAAAAAGGCCAAATAAAGTGCTCAGAAATGGCATGCAAAACCGTTTATTTAAACCAATGATTTATTAGGGAAAAAGGACAAGAGATTAAGAGGAGTTCAGTGGTGACAGACTGAACAGATAACTCAGCGTCTCTCTCCCTCAAGGTGTTTCACCAATCAGTGCACCTTCTCCCTCACGACGTTTTGTCCAGTGGTGGTTGACGGGATGAATGACATCTCTTTTCCACAGAGCCTTCAGTTCTGCACTCATCCCCTCTCAGAGAGGGATTTTATATGTTATACTACAGAAGCACTAACATGATCAGCATTAGCTTCTTGATTTTCTTAGTTTGCTTGTATGACCAGCATCCTAACAAGTAAGCATCTGTCCTGATCTACATGCAGTAAAGTACTTTACACAGATAACACCAACCTGCCCTGGTTCCCAGAATGCGAGAGAGAAAGCCAATGTCTTTCAAGATAATAGGTATTTGGACTTTCCATCTCAGGCTTGCTCTCGTTACTCCCTTACCTTGGCTAGGCTTTTGAAAATAAAAAGGGAACATTCAGGAACTTGGTGTTTTATGTCCCCCTTTTCCTTAAGGATGGTACAGGGAGACAACAGAAAACTCAGCACCAGCTTGGTTCTTGGTCCCCCAGTCCGCCATGACTATATGCTTTCCAAGAAGTCTCAGGTAACTGCTCTGTGCACCTGCCCAGAGTTTCCAGTTACTTCTGGGGGGCGGGGGGAAGAGGGTAAAGTGTGCTTTTTCTTCTTTAACACTCTGTTGAACAGTTCATGTCTGCTTTTTTCCTCCAGAGCTTTCTTTTCCTTCCCAATATCATTTGAATTGGTTCTATCTGCTCCAGCATCCATGTTTGTGGAACCAAGTGAAATGCCTCTTCATAATTCATTATGTTGGTCCTGTGCTTCACATGAATGCTTCCACATTGCTGCCAACGAGACCTGTTTTCACATCTATTAATAAGGGTTATTTCATGTAGTTCTCACTAGTAAAATAATAAGCAACAACAAACACTCTCCTTTTAATCTTTAAACCAAACCAAATACCTCAAAAGATTCTTAGATCTAAAAAGAATTAGTGTTCCTTGGTCTTATTCAAAAAACATATAGTAATGAGACGACCTCCATTAAAAAGAAAAAGATATTAGATCTTCTGGATCTGGAGAGTCCGTGCTATGTGTATGTGTTTGACATGAGTTTAGTTATTTTGATGAAATATAGTTATTGTTCACCTTTCCATCTCTGCTTTGTTTTACATCTCAAAATCTGTCTCTCACTATTTATGTGTCTCATTGTTCTTTGAATTCACCCTACTTAGTCCTGTTGCAATCCCAGGACATTCTACCACTCAATTGGTATGAGAGTGATGATGGAATCATAGGTCCAAAAGGAACCTTCAAAGTCCCCTAATTCAAAACTCTATCTGATGCATTGGCCAATTACTCTTTTTAAAAAAATCTCTATTATTTACATTGTTGTTCTTTTAAAATTTCAGTCCATTAAAAAAAAAACATGAATTCAAACAAGTTTTGCATTTCACTTTATTTTTTTAACTTTTTAATTTTATTTGTTTTAATTAGTTATAAATGACAGTAGGATACATTTATGCACTTTGATATATCATACATAGATGGGATATAATTTCTCATTTTTCTGAGTGTGCATGTTATAGAATCACATTGGTCATGCAGTCATATATATACACAAAGTAATAATGTCTGTTTTGTTCTAGTATCTTTCCTAACCTCATATCCCCTCCCCTTCCTTCCTTTCATTTTCTCTACCTAATCTAAGGTAACACTATTCTTCCCTAGTGCCCCCCCACACTTATTGTGAATTAGCATCCACATATTAGAGAAAACATTCAGCCTTCGTTTTCGGGGGATTGGCTTATTTCACTTAGCATGATACTCTCCAACTTGGTCCATTTACTGGTAAATGCCATAATTTCATTTTTCTTTAAAGCTGAGTAATATTCCAGTAATATATATACCACATTTTTTTTGGTCCATTCATCTATTGAAGGATACCTAGGTTGGTTCCATAGTTTAGCTCTTGTGAATGGAGCTGCTATAAACATTGACGTGGTTGCATTACATTACTGTAGTTGATGATTTTAAGCCCTTTGGGTTCACTTTATTTTTAACAATGATAAATACTTTTGACAAAACTGCCCAAAACACTGAATAATACAGTTATGTTAATTAGTTGATGATGTAGGTGGTTGGATGAGTGACACATATCACAAAGAAATGGATGAGCACAGTTCCACACTATAAATAAATGCTGGAACCTCTTCTGGGTGGTATGCTTTCTTCTACAGACAGCTTTCCCTCCAGCTTTCCCTTGAGCATGGTTCAATTGGAGAGAGAGAATGGAGATGGATAGGAGAAAGATGCTTCAGGGACCATTAGATCTAGACTCAGAATGGAAGGAAGAAAAAGAGAAGGTGGGAGATCCAACATGGCGGCGGGCGCGGAGAGATCAAGTCTCTGACCTCTTCAGCTGGGTGGGCATAGGGAGTCATAAACCATCTAAATGCTGTTTGCTCAGGATCACTAGGCAATGCTGAGCTGACGTGGATCTGGGGCGAACAGTCTGTGCCTCTCAGAACACACACTGAGCCCGGATCAGCTGAATTCAAGCTCCCTTTCATCTTTGTCTCAAAGACAAACCGCTGTGACTCAGCACTAAACGATCCCGCTGAAACAACGGGTCGGCCCTTCTGAACCTGTGGAGGTTAATGCCAACTGAGCCTTCATAGGCAGTGGCCACAGGATTGAGACAGGGCTTGGGAGAGCCAGTCAGGACCCACCTGTTGCATTGGTCACCCACCAAAGGGAACGAACTGTCATTATTTGCATGGGATACCACCATGGCAGAGAAGTGACGTCACCAGAATGTGGCGGAGGAGATAACTTCATTGAAACTGGCGGCGGCAGGTGTGTAACCCCCTAGCCTTCCCTCTCCACACAGTGGGGAAACCTCAAGGGCCCCTCCCAGCTCTCCCATGAGCGCGATAGTCAGACTGAGGGAATCAGGATTGGCGAGGGACCCGCCTCGCGGGACCCCCGGCTACCACTCCCACCAGTGCTGACAACTGAGGTCTCTTGCACCAGCTACCGGGGCTGTGGCTACCGGAGGGCAAGCAAAATACGCTGAGGGTTCTCAGCCCCAAGCTCCACAAACTTAGGGAGGGTCTGAGGGAAGGGCAAACAGGGAGAGTGTGCCCAGTCGTTTAAGAAAATAGGGCTCCCGGGAGCAGCAGACCTGGCGTGTAGCCAGTATTGTGGTGAGCGTCACCAGTGAGCGGGGCCTGGCTGGAGGAAAAGTGGGGAAGTGACTAGACACAAGAGAAGGCCCTAGGCACTCAGGATTGGAGACCCGCCCAGTCTGGGGAGGAGGAACTGCTTCACAGTGATTGGTTCCTGCTTATTGAGAGGAGAAGCTTGGCCCCATGGGCAGAGCTCCACCTACTGGAAGAGAAGTTAATCAAACTCTAAGACTGCATTTATTAAAATTTTTTTCTTTAATTTGAGTTTTTTTTAATTTTTAAAATATTTTTTAAATTTTGTTTTTATTATTTTAAAATTTTTTTCTTTTTTTCTTTTCTATTTTTTTCTTTTGTCTTTTCATTTCTTTTCAATTTCCTTATTTCTCCTTCCTTGAATTCTACCTGTTTACTCTCATTCTCTTTAGTGACTTCTTCCCTTCCCTTCTAATACCTTTCCTCCCAAGCATTAAATAAATTTATAGGAGTAAACAGTAACTCAGCAGTCAAACAGAACAAGAAGTAACATGAGAAGCATGAAAAATCAAGGAAGAAAAGGAGTACAAACAATGCAGGACAGCCTAAATATTCAGGAGGACCCAGAGGCATCAGAAAAATGGTCAAATAAAGAACTCAAGGAATACCTTACACAGATGGAATGGAATCCTAAAGAGGATATGAGACAGCAAATTCAAGCAATGAAAGAACACATTGAAAATAAATTACATAAACAGATAAAAGAAGCAAATAAGCATCTTTGTCAGGAGATAGAAATTATAAAAAATCAAACAATAATTCTAGAAATGAAGGAAACTATAAACCAAATTAAAAACTCAAATGAGAGTATCACTAACAGAGTGGAGCAAGTAGAAGCCAGAACGTCAGATAATGAAGACAAAACATATCATCTTGAAAAGAGTCTAGCCAACTCAGAAAGGCTGGTAAAAAATCACAAGAAAAACATCCAAGAGATATGGGATAACAAAAAAAACAAACTTAAGAGCCAACGGGATAGAGGAATGTATAGAGGTTCAAACCAAGGGAATGAGCAACCTGCTGAATGAAATAATTACAGAAAACTTTCCAGAAATAAAAAAGGAAACGGATGTACAAATTGTAGATGCATACAGGACACCGAGCATACAAAATCACAGTAGACAACGCCAAGACACATTGGTATGAAGATATCCAATATACAGAACAAAGAGAAAATATTAAAAGCTACAAGAGAAAGGAGGCAGATTACATTCAGGGGTAAACCAATAAGGTTAACAATGGATTTTTCATAACAGATGCTGAAAGCGAGAAGATCCTGGAACAACATATTTCAAACACTGAAAGACAATGGATGCCAACCAAGAATTTTGTATCCAGCAAAATTAAGCTTCAGGTACAACAACAAAATAAAAATCTTTCATGATAAACAAAAGTTACAAGAATTTGCAGCCAGAAAACCAGCATTGCAAAGTATCTTGAGCAAAACACTACACAAGGAAGAAATGAAAAACAATAACCAAAACCAAGGTGGGAAGTTCCTCAGTAAAGCCAGAGGGTGGGGGGAAAGCTAATCATGGAGAAACAAACAAAATTTTTTAAAAAAAGATAAATAATCAAACATGGCTGGAAGTACAAACCATATATCAATAATAACTCTAAACGTTAATGGCTTAAACTCACCAATAAAGCGACATAGGCTGGTAACATGGATTAAAAAACAAATCCAACAATATGCTGCCTCCAGGAGACACATCTGATTGGAAAAGACATACATAGGCTGAAGGTGAAAGGTTGGGAAAAAATATACCACGCACACGGTCCTCGTAAGCAAGCAGGGGTGGCCATCCTCATATCGAATAAAATCGACTTCAAGACTAAGTTAATCAAAAGGGATAAGGAAGGACATTATATACTGTTAAAAGGAACCATTCACCAACAAGACATAACAATTATCAATATTTATGCACCAAATAAGGGTGCTGTGACATTCATAAAACAAACTCTCTTCAAGTTCAAGAATCAAATAGACCACAACACAGTAATTATGGGTGACTTCAACACACCTCTCTCACCATTGGACAGATCCTCCAAACAAAAATTGAATAAAGAAACTATAGAACTCAATATCACAATCAATAACCTAGACTTAACTGACATATATAGAATATATCAACCATCATCAAGTGGATATACTTTTTTCTCAATAGCACATGGATCCTTCTCAAATATAGACCATATATTATGCCATAGGGCAACCCTCAGTAAATATAAAGGGGTGGAGATAATACCATGCATTTTATCTGATCATAATGGAGTGAAACTGGAAATCAATGATAAAAGAAGGAAGGAAAAATCCTACATCACATGAAAAATGAACAATATGTTACTGAATAATCAATGGGTTACAGAAGACATAAAGGAGGAAATAAAAAAATTCTTAGAGATAAATGAAAATACAGACACAACATATTGGAATCTATGGGACACAATGAAAGCAGTTTTAAGAGGGAAATTCATCGCCTGGAGGTCATTCCTCAAAAAAAGAAAAAAACCAACAAATAAATGAGCTCACACTTCATCTCAAAGCCCTAGAAAAGGAAGAGCAAAACAACAGCAAATGTAGCAGAAGGCAAGAAATAATTAAAATCAGAGCGGAAATCAACGAAATTGAAACCAAAGAAACTATTGAAAAAATTGACAAAACTAAAAGTTGGTTTTTTGAAAAAATAAATAAGATCGACAGTCCCTTAGCCATGCTAATGAAGAGAAGAGAGAGAACTCAAATTACTAACACATGGGATGAAAAAGGCAATATCACAACAGATGCTAAAGAAATACAGAAGACAATTCGAAATTATTTTGAAACCCTATATTCCAATAAAACAGAAGATAGTGAAGACATCGATAATTTTCTTAAGTCATATGATTTGCCCAGACTGAGTCAGGAGGAACACACAATTTAACAGACCAATATCAACGGATGAAATAGAAGAAGCAATCAAAAGACTACCAACCAAGAGAAGCCCAGGACAGGATGGGTATACAGCGGAGTTTTACAGAACCTTTAAAGAAGAATTAATACCAATACTTTTCAAGTTATTTCAGGAAATAGAAAAAGAGGGAGCTCTTCCAAATTCATTCTATGAGGCCAATATCACCCTGATTCCGAAACCAGACAAAGACACTTCAAAGAAAGAAAACTACAGACCAATATCTCTAATGAACCTAGATGCAAAAATCCTCAATAAAATTCTGGCAAATCGGATACAAAAACACATCAAAAAAATTGTGCACCATGATCAAGTAGGATTCATTCCTGGGATGCAAGGATGGTTCAATATACGAAAATCAATAAATGTTATTCACCACATCAATAGACTTAAAGATAAGAACCATATGATCATCTCGATAGACGCAGAAAAAGCATTCGACAAAGTACAGCATCCCTTTATGTTCAAAACATTAGAAAAACTAGGGATAACAGGAACTTACCTCAACATTGTAAAAGCTATCTATGCTAAGCCTCAGGCTAGCATCATTCTGAATGGAGAAAAATTGAAGGCATTCCCTCTAAAATGTGGAACAAGACAGGGATGCCCTCTATCACCACTTCGATTCAATATAGTTCTTGAAACACTGGCCAGAGCAATTAGACAGACGAAAGAAATTAAAGACATAAAAATAGGAAAAGAAGAACTTAAATTATCACTATTTGCGGATGATATGATTCTATACCTAGAAGACCCAAAAGGGTCTACAAAGAAACTAATAGAACTAATAAATGAATTCAGCAAAGTGGCAGGATATAAAATCAACACGCATAAATCAAAGACATTTCTGTATATCAGCGGCAAAACTTCTGAAATGTAAATGAGGAAAAGCACCCCATTCACAATATCCTCAAAAAAATAAAATACTTAGGAATCAACCTAACAAAAGAGGTGAAAGATTTATACAATGAAAACTACAGAATCCTAAAGAGAGAAATTGAAGAAGATCTTAGAAGATGGAAAAATATACCCTGTTCATGGATAGGCAGAACTAACATCATCACAATGGCAATATTACCAAAAGTTCTCTATAAGTTTAATGCAATGCCAATCAAAATCCCAATGGCATTTCTTGTAGAAATAGATAAAGCAATCATGAAATTCATATGGAAAAATAAAAGACCCAGAATAGCAAAAGCAACTCTAAGCAGGAAGTGTGAGTCAGGCCATATAGCGATACCAGATTTCAAACTATATTACAGAGCAATAGTAACAAAAAAAGCATGGTACTGGTACCAAAACAGGCAGGTGGACAAATTGTACATAATAGAGGACACAGAGACTAATCCACAAAGTTACAACTATCTTATATTTGATAAAGGGGCTAAAAGCATGCAATGGAGGAAGGATAGCATCTTCAACAAATGATGCTGTTAAAACTGGAAATCCATATGCAACAAAATGAAACTGAATCCCCTTCTCTCACCATGCACAAAAGTTAACTCAAAATGGATCAAGAAGCTTGATATCAAATCAGAGACTCTGCGTCTGATAGAAGAAAAAGTTGGCTCCGATCTACATATTGTGGGGTCGGGCTCCAAATTCCTCAATAGGACACCCATAGCACAAGAGTTAATAACAAGAATCAACAAATGGGACTTACTTAAACTAAAAAGTTTTTTCTCAGCAAGAGAAACAATAAGAGATGTAAATAGGGAGCCTACATCCTGGGAACAAATTTTTACCCCTCACACTTCAGATAGAGCCCTAATATCCAGAGTATACAAAGAACTCAAAAAATTAAACAATAAGATAACAATAACTCAATCAACAAATGGGCCAAGGACCTGAACAGACACTTCTCAGAGGAGGACATACAATCAATCAACAAGTACATGAAAAAATGCTCACCATCTCTAGCAGTCAGAGAAATGCAAATCAAAACCACCCTAAGATACCATCTCACTCCAGTAAGATTGGCAGCCATCATGAAGTCAAACAACAACAAGTGCTGGCAAGGATGTGGGGAAAAGGGTACACTTGTACATTGCTGGTGGGACTGCAAATTGGTGCTGCCAATTTGGAAAGCAGTATGGAGATTCCTGGGAAAGCTGGGAATGGAACCACCATTTGACCCAGCTATTGCCCTTCTTGGACTATTCCCTGAAGACCTTAAAAGAGCATACTATAGGGATACTGCTACATCGATGTTCATAGCAACACAATTCACAATAGCTAGACTGTGGAACCAACCTAGATGCCCTTCAATAGATGAATGGATTAAAAAATGTGGCATTTATACACGATGGAGTATTACTCTGCACTAAAAAATGACAAAATCATGGAATTTGCAGGGAAATGGATGGCACTAGAGCAGATTATGCTAAGTGAAGCTAACCAATCCCTAAAAATCAAATGACAAATGTCATCTTTGATATAAAGAGAGCAACTAAGAACAGAATAGGGAGGAAGAGCATGAGAAGAAGATCACCATTAAACAAGGTCAAGAGGGGGGAGGGAGAGAGAGAGAAGGGAAATTGCATGGTAAAGGAAGGAGACCCTCATTGTTATACAAAATTACATATAAGAGGAAGTGAGGGGAAAGGGGAAAAAAAACAAGAGAGAGAAATGAATTACAGTAGATGGGGTAGAGAGAGAAGATGGGAGGAGAGGGGAGGGGAGGAAAGGGGGGATAGTAGAGGATAGGAAAGGCAGCAGAATACAACAGACACTAGTATGGCATTATGTAAAAAAGTGGATGTGTAACCGATGTGATTCTGCAATATGTATATGGGGTAAAAATGGGAGTTCATAATCCGCTTGAATCAAATGAATGAAATATGATATGTCAAGAGTTTTGTAATATTTTGAACAGCTAATAATTTAAAAAAAAAGAAAAAAAATAAAGGCCTAAAAGAAAGAAAGAAAGAAAAACAGAAGGGGAAGAAATGGAGTAACTGGCACCAAAGGGTATACTGCTATGAAAAGGGAAGAGAGGTAGCGTCCCAACAACCAATTTCGACCTTTTCAGAAAACTGAGAAACAGATTTGGAAGACGTGCAAGGAACACAGGCTGGGGATTAGGAATTAGAAAGCACTAAACTGTAGGCTGGATGATGATTAAATATTCCCACTCGGCCATTGGATTGACCATTTTTTTTTTTTTTAAGTCCCAGGTCTTCTTCCCACTAACTGTGTGACCTCAGAAATACTCTAACCTCTCAGACTCTGTTTCCTCACCTGCCTCCCTCCTGTGCTCATTGTGAAGATGATCAAGCAACATGTTTGTAAAGTTGTCAGTGCAGCAGCTGGCAAAAGGTAAGTGTTAAGTTTTCAGTAAGTGGTAGTTGTTCTTATTACTAAATAGTTATTTAAGAATATTTATATCTTCCCAGTGGCTCAGGAGGCTGAGGCAGGAGAATCTCGAGTTCAGAGCCAGCCTCAGCAACTTAGCAAGGTCCTAAGCAACTTCTAGAGAACCTGTCTCCAACTAACAAACAAAAAAGGATGGGAATGTGACTCAGTGGTCAAGCGCCCCTGGATTGTATCCCTGGTACAAAAAAAAAAAAAAAAACAACTAGTTATATCTTATTATTAACAATATTTTTAAAATGCCAGTTTTATCTTGGTGGTAGTAGTAGTTCTTTTTTTTTTATGAAGAAGTGGTGTATGTGAAGCATTTATTTATTTATTTAATTTTGAGAGAGTGAGAAAGGAGAGAGAGAGAATTTTTAATATTTATTTTTTAGTTGTCGGTGGACACAACATCTTTGTTGGTATGTGGTGCTGAGGATCGAACCCGGGCCGCACGCATGCCAGTCGAGCGCGCTACCACTTGAGCCACATCCCCAGCCCCTAGTAGTAGTTCTTATTTTCATGTCCGTGGAGGAAGCCTTGAGGTAAAGTGAAGATGGATTGTCTTTTCCTCAGCTCCACAGAAATTCATTAGGGAAATGTTTCCCAACTTGAGAACTTTTGTCTTTGTTTTTATTAATTAGCATTCAGATAACTTAATATTCCAAATGGTCTTGACAAGAATGTGTTTCTAATTTTAATAACATTACTGTCAGAAGGTAGGTGCTACAGCAAAACAGGAATGAGAAGAATATATTTTAAAGAGCCTATTAAGGAGATAAATAATTTGAGTTACCCCAATTATGGATCTGAACACTGAACCAAGACCATGGGCTAATGATGGTATAGTCTATACTCCGTACAGCCTAAATGGGTACCATTAGATTCCCTCATCGGTTGTAAATGGTCTTTGCTTCCAGCAGATGCCTTGGATTATTTTGCTTCCACACTTGAATTTAACAACATCAACTGGTCTTTTGAAATCTTTGTGAGACATTATATACCAGTCCATAATTTCATAAGGAAATTGAATATTTGAATTTAGAAATGCATTGTCCATAGAAAACTAGATTCGAATACTGATCCACTTCTGAGCTGAAGTCTACTGACTGAAGTTGAAAGTGAAATTTTTTAAAATAAAAAGACAGTTAAAAAAAAACCCAAACTGATTCTATGTTGATTTTTAAATAAAACAGGAAAATAAACTTTCAGTCTTCTGCTCTGCTACTCTCTGACTGTATGACTAACTACATCATTTTAATTCTCCATCCTTCAATTTCTTCATCTGTCAGATGAAAGCATAGAAAAGGTTGTGGTAGAGCATGTTTTTAAATTTTTTGAAAAATGTCCTTCCCCTTCCTATATCCACTAAAAGAAACTGAAGAAACTAAGTAGAAAAGGAAACTGTTTACAGAGTTCTAACTAGGAAAGGTTCTAACCTTGTCCACATTACCCATAAAGAATATCACCCAAGAAAGTCATCATCCAGAAAGAATATCCCTTGAAGAGAAGCTAGGTTCCGATGCAGGATTCTTTTACATCTGAATATAGTGAAAACTGGAGATGAGATTGAGGCACCTAAGATTAATTCACTGCTTTCTGAAATTTATTGATAGTTCCCTTATTGATATTTTTTCTTATGTACAATGTAGTGGTGGTACACATATTTTGTATAGAGGTACCCTTATCTAGAGATGCCTGGAAATATATAAAATTGTACTGCAAATCAGAATGTTTTGTCGTATATTAGTCTCATGGGCATATCTCCCCATATATAAATGATATATATTAAGTGTTTATTGTATAAAGTTGACATTTTAAAACCATAAATGAAATGAGATATTGAACAGAATCCTACTAGAAGAAATAAAATTATAGGGAAGTCCGGAGTTGGATAGTTCCCCATGATGGTCAACAGGTGGCACTAGAGTAGCTTGGATGCCAAATAGAACAAAGGGAGGAAATAAAAGTCAAAAGGAACAAGCCACCTTTGAGTGAAAATGCAGGGAGGCACCAGGGCTGTTTATATTTGAATATGTCTCATCTGATTTTTTAAAATTATTCTTTGCTTGAAGTAAGGGACACTTCCAGGTACAAGTATAAATTGTACTGAATCACTCTGCCTTGGACTCCTCCCTAAAACATAAATATTATAATAATGCCCACCTTATAGGGTTATTATGAACAATAGTGAGTTAATGCAAACGCACAAAAACGCAACAATGCAGATTGCAGAGTAAGCACTCAATAAATATCAGTCATCATGACTCTGCACAATGCTCATGAAGCACAAGTAGCAGAAATGGACTAGATATTAATGGATGGGATGTTCACAAGACCAATGTTTATAATTCAGAGACTACCTAATATTAAAACATTCATAAAACAGATCAGTATAGGAATAATTATTTACATTGATAATGTAACACTTTGTTTTTAATAAGTATATAACCTCAGGAGTTTATTGCATCTCTGAATCTCATTTAGAGTTTATGCATATTTCACTGAGTCTTTCCAGGGATGAGTTGGTTAGATAAACTTAAAACAGTAATAAATATTGAAAAACTAGGCAAACTTATTTTGGTTTATTCCTCTGCTAAGAAGTGTCAGTATAAATCATGTTCAGCTCTGCCCAAACATAGGTAATAAAGGCTTACCGTTTTATGAGCTCCATTCCGTCATTACCTAGAAGTCCATTAAAGATGAGCAGAATGTTAAAAAAAAAAAAGAAAAAGAAAAAGAGGCTGGAATTAGTTTTGCTGATCTAAATTTAATATTTAGTGGACCAGAGGAGAGCTCTTGAGTACTCTTGCAGCCATCAAGCTGAACTCACTCTTCCTAACTTTTGACTCTGCAAGTTTGAACTTGCAATAGGATTTCCACTTATCTTGAAGGGTTTTCATGCCAATTTTTTTCTTTTTTCTTTTTTTTTCCTGAGAATGAGGCTCTGCCCTGGGCCCCAGCTAAAGCCTTGACAATCTGCATATCTATTACCCTATTACCCTGATATCTGAAGAAGCCCACTGTCCCTCAGGCACTGAATGATATTCTGCTTCAAAACACAGATTTTCTGAAACAATCATCACCTCCTGTGGACTACAATAGTCAGAGGGACAGTAATTGTCATATTATTTCTGGGAAGTAAACCCCAAACCAGATTGATTCTGCATCCTTCACACCACTTTAAACTTACGACTGGTGCCACTGTGACCAGGAATTGAAAGTTCCATCACCAGGCTCCACTACAATTCGCGAGACAAAGGTTGGTGAAGAAAAACAGGCTTACTCAAGCTAACCTTGAGGAATATAGAGATTTTTTTCTGTTTCCAAGCTCCATTTTGGGAGCAGGGGGCAGGGCTCAGGGGCAGGAACAGCTTTTACAAAAGAAGAGGGGGATACAATGAGACAAAAGGCAGGAAATACACATATGTAGATTCAGTTAGGCCCTGCTAATCAAAAATTCCTTACAGTTGTTTCCCTGGCTACTGACTAGGCCAGAGGGTTCATGCTCAGTTTCCACTCTCAGCAGGAGAACACTCCACATTGCAGAGAAGCAGTTATCAGAAAGTCACTTTGAATTTTAAAATTGCTCTCTTTCGCTACTATTTTAGGGGGAGCAGGCCAAGGACCTTTCCCTTGCCCGTGACCATTTCCACCTCCCTTTCATTTTCTACTAGTTCAGAAAATCTCATTCATGCCTAATAGGAAGGGACGATTGAAATGGAATAGAGAAAAGCAGATATTCGAAAGAAAAGGAGTGAATGTTTTTGGCTCTGGAAATATAAATGCTTAGAACAAGGAAAATAAAGTGACTCTGAAATCTTAACAGAAGAAAAGAAATATAATTTCATATAGAGGCAATATGGAAATAAAATTGGAATTTTGCTGTCTGAATCCTGCCTTTTCTAATTTACAGGTTATAGACTTTGTGCAAGCTTCAACTCTCTGAGTCTGTTTCCTCATCGACACAACGTAGCTATAACAATGTCCATTTTGCAGGGGTTGTTGTAAATGCCACATTTATGGATGGTGCCTGTCCTGCCCACGTCAATCCTTAGATTAGAAGTGGAAAAGTAATATTCTGTGGGTTGAATGAGCCTCAAAGCTATGTTTTGTTTGGCTTTGTGTCAGCGGGTCCCCAAGACCATTCCAGTTTCCATGATTCACTAGGAGGATTTGTAGGACTCCATATAGTAATACAGGGCCAGGGGCCCTGCTGGGATCTAGGACTGGATTCTATTTCCCACATCAGAAATAAGAGGAAACACCATAAAAAAAGAAAAATGAATTGCAAATTTGACCCAAACTGGGAAGGCAGATAATCTGCCTCAGTTCATTCTATAGAAATGTTGTTATAATTTATAGGAACAAAAGCCAGGAAGTATACATTTGAAAATTTAGCCAGGCTGTGCTAGCCAGAGCTGTAATGATTGTGGTTTCATGCGTACCTACCCTGGCTGTAGGAGTTGAGGGGCAGCTCCTCAGTTAATAATTTTAGCATGAAGAAGCTGGGATGAACAAATATAGGTTACCAATAAATGAAAGAAAGAAAAAAAAACTATTTATACAAAGGGGCCCCAATGAATGTAAACTCATGGTTATGATTTATCAGAGGAAAAGGATACAAAGCCAAACCAGCAAAGGAAAAGGCACTTGAGGCAAAGACCAGGGTAAATCAGATGCAAACTTCCAAGAGTTCACTCCCAGAGTCATACAGGATGTGCTCAGTTGCCCCAGCAATGAGTTGTGATAGTTTGTTTGAAATATTGCAAACCAGGAAGCTCATTAGAGACTCAGTGTCCAGAGTTTTATTGAGGACTAGGCACTTAGGTGGGCTCTGTCAGGAACCTTCCCACATTATAGATTCCTAGAAGGAAGGCAGGACGTCAGTATAAACCATAATGTTTGTACAAAGAGCTTTGGCACAAGAAGACACTCTTTTTTGGAGGGTGGGGCGGTACTGGGGATCGAACTCATGGGCACTCCACCACTGAGCCACATCCCCAGCTCTAGTTTGTATTTTATTTAGAGACAGGGTCTCACTGAGTTGCTTAATGCCTCACTTTTTTGCTGAGGCTGGCTTTGAACTCGCAATTCTCCTACCTCAGCCTCCCAAACCACTGGGATTACAGGTGTGCGCCACTGTTGCCGCTGTTGACCGGTGACGAGTTCTTGCTCCCAGATGTTGAAGAATAACACCAAAGAAGCACGCCGAGGCAAGGTCAGAGTAGAAATTAGAAATTTATTAAAGGACAGCAGAAAAGACTTCTCCCGGAGGAAGAAGGGGACCCAGGAGGTGGAATCCGTGGAAGTGCGGTTGTTTCCCCTTTTTATAGTTCTTTCAGTGATGGAATGTAGGTTGGAAGGCCCGAGGGGTGGGACCCAGGTGGGCCAAAGAAGTAGTCTGAGCAGGAAGGACTTCATTATCACTTTGTGATGGGCTATCTTCAAATCTGCTGGGGGCTATTCATTAATACTTCTTCCAGGTGGACTTTGGCCTAGGGCCTCTTTGGGACTTCATTAACATTCCATGAGTTGTCCTGTTTTCCCTGAGTCATTCCCAGCATGGCCTCCATCTTAGATTTCACTCGGTATTAGACCCGATTTACCTAACTACACTGACTACCTAACTTTAAATCTGGCTTCACCACCATGCCTGGTAAAGTGACACTCTTAGCAGTTCTGGGAATAGTAGAACTCATCCTGGAATCTAGCCTCCTAGATGCCAGCTGGGCAAGCAAGCCTTTCTAAGGATGAACATTATAACTGCTAAGTTAAGTCTTTTCTGCATGGACCTATGCAGGGATTTCCCTTTGAAGGTTTTTAAAAAGTTTTATTTATTTATTTATTGCCTACTTGCCATCCTGTAAAAATTTAGAGTTTTTACTCAGGATTTCTAGCTTTTTGTGAAAAATAAAAATCAGATATTGTGGCAACGACAGATTTGTTTTCCCACATAGTAACAATTGATAGCTCACTTAGATAAACCTTCAGTTTCCCTTAGACTCCCCATCTCCAGTCTTTACCACTCCCAGTAATCTTTCCCATTTTGGGTGCCAACTGATATTTATCATTATGCATGTTTGGCCTTAAGTTGCTTGAACCAAGAGGGGCTGGTTGGCCAGAGACAAGGGAAAGGTGCAGGCAAGTGGTACACTACTGAGTACTGATAATGGAAACAGTACTGATTCATGAATTCCTGGTACCCAGAAATGCCATGAATTCAGAACTCCTCTCTGGAACTCTTTGTTACAGTTACTTGTGAGTATTCTTGCACTGATATGACAATAATTTTATTGCTAAATACAATAACTCTGCTTTATTTAGTTGAATTGGTCTTCATGGCTATTCACCTAAAGATCACTGACTGTAATAGTGAATATAAATTAGTCATGGCATATACCGTCAATCAGTACTTTGTAAACTGGAATCATTGTTATTATCATTCTAACAAGCCTTGGTTGTATGACTAAAATATGTCAACAGAAAGATACATCTTGTTCAAAGGAAACAGATCCAATAAACATCAAGTAGTTCCACAAATCAATGTATCCACTTACTTAGTAACTCAACTATTATGTGACAAGAAAATACTGGATAAGAAAATAAAATTTGATCTTTACATTCCTAGCTTCTAGAAAAGTGCCAGGCATGGAGTTGGAGTGGAAAAAAAAAATGTTTCCTGACTTTATAAATTTCACCTGTAAGGATAATTAGAAACCCAAGGACAGAGGTAATGAAAGTCAGGCTACAGCAAGGATATGCTAGTGATTTGATTGTAGAAGTATGTTGCATGTACCTAACCACATGGATGATCTAGATGCTGCTTTTCCAAATCCAATTATAAAACCAGCACAGCTGCAAGTTAAGGAAGAGGAACTACAATCATGGCACTGTCTGTTGAAAGTTTCATTCTACTTAAAGAATTTGAAATATTCTTTACTTACCTCCCTGATAACTTCATTTCTTAGAAGACTGAGGAAGCAATGAGACTTGACTTTTGCTAATAAGGAAAAAGCTGGCTGGGAAGAAATAGAAGCTACAAGAACATTAAGAAAAAGAGACAGTGACAAATTAGAGTTAGACATTGGGAGTAAAGTTTGATTTTGTAAGTATTCTTTTAGTTGTAAAAGGCAGAAATCCTGTTCAAATTGGCTCAGCCATGGTTGGATCCAGGTTCTCAAATGAAGTCATTGGGAACTGGTATTTCTCTATATCTTGGTACTATTTGCTTTCTTATGTATTGGCTTCGTTCTCAAGACAAGATCACCTCTCTTAGTGGCAAAATAATTTCCAATAACTCTGACCTTATATCATACTGAATAGGTAGGATAGTCACATAGTAAGACATAGGCAGGCAATTAGGGCAATGGGCCCCAAATGGTTTGTTCTGTGGAAATATTCCACACAATCCAATCACCAAAACCCTTTGGCCCAGAAAAGTGAGAAAAGGAAAGGTATTATGGACCTAAGCAGAAGCTACAGAGAATTTTCAAACTCAACAGCTAAAAGGGCACAACAAACCAGAACATCAGTGGCCCAATCGATGACAAGTCACCTTTCATAAAACTAATTATTATAAAATTGGAAGCCATGTAGATGAAAACTCCTAAACATGTAGATAAGAACTCCTAGGCCCAAACCCTTCCTAGGCCCTCTATCAGGACCCCTCCCGCTCAGTAAGAACTGTTTCTGTTCACTTGAATAAATCTTACTCTTTCTCACTTTCGTTTTAATTTTTTTTTTTTTTTTTTTTTTTTTACAGTTGTAGATGGACAGCATGCCTTTATTTGTTTAGTTTTTTATGTGGTGCTAAGGATCAGACCCAGTGCCTCACACATGCTAGGCAAGCCCTCTGCCACTGAGCTACAGCCCCAGCCTCCCTTTCTCACTTTCTATTTTATGTGAATTTCATTCTTTGAGTTTACAAGACAAGAACCCAGAAAGGAGTGGCTGGTGTCTGCTGCTAAGTAGTAACACTAGCAGGTGTGGCCTGCTGTGAAGCTTTGAAAGAGCTCGCTCTGTTGCAATAATAAAAGCAGAAAAATCTGACTTGAATACAAAGTTAGTACCCTCATTAGAAAGAGAGCACCCATTTCTCAATAGTTTCAACAGGAGTCTTGGATTTGATAATCATTAGACAGGCTTGTACAGTACCACCCCTAGACCAATTATGTGACCTGGGTGATGGTGGGAGTAGGAATATACCAGGTCCAAAGTTTAGGAAGTGAAGTCAGCAATAATCAAACCATAGAGACAGAGAAGGAAGAAATAATTCCAAGAGGAAAAATTGAAGTGCTACGACAAGATTTAGAGATGCTAGAGATTCATTTATTCACTCATCAGATATTTACTGAGTTCCTACTATATGTAGGCCTGTTCTAGATTCTCAGTATCTAATAGTGAATAATATAGAAAAACACCCATGATTTATTGCTTTGTTCTAGTTGAGGGTGGAGAATAAATATTTACATTAACATTTAATATTTCAAATGGTGATATGCACAATGATGGAAAATGTCCCAGGGAAGGGACTAGAGATTGCTAGGGAGGAGGGAGGCTGGAATTTTATTTAAGGTTATTGAATTATTGGAGAACACCTTGCTGAGAAGGCTACATTTGAGATAAAGTAGTTCAGGAAATGAGCCATGTGGATGTCTCAGATAAGAAGGTGAGGGGCTGGAATTGTAGCTCAGTGGTAGAGCCTGCCTAGCACGTGAGAGGCACTGGGTTTGA
Organism: Ictidomys tridecemlineatus; assembly: GCF_052094955.1. Taxonomy (NCBI): domain Eukaryota; kingdom Metazoa; phylum Chordata; class Mammalia; order Rodentia; family Sciuridae; genus Ictidomys; species Ictidomys tridecemlineatus. The sequence goes on along the minus strand of NC_135482.1, from coordinate 39,704,255 downwards.
TCCTCAGCACCACATAAAAATAAATAAAGGCACATCCAGATAAAACTAAAAATTTTTAAAAAAAATTGGTAAGAGAACAGCAGTGTATAAATGGTTTTGTACCTTGCAGAATGAAACAGGGAAGAACAGGAGATGTGGTCAGTGATTGTAAAATCTCTCATATTGACTTTAATTTTATTTTGAGATTAGAAAACATTGGAAGATCGAGCAAGGAAGAGACATGATCTAGCTAAAAGTACATTGAAGGGAGGAAATAAGACATAAGTAAGAGATTAGTGCAATAATCCAGACTAGAGATGTTCATAGTTTTGACCAAAATGATCAGATTTGGTTAAAAAATGATCAGATTCTGGTTATATTTTGAAGACAGTTACCATCATATTCTAATTGGGTAAAAGTATAACTCTAAAGTTTTGGGCAAAAAAGACTGGAAGGATAGAGTTGTCACTAATTGACATGTAAAAAACTGGAAGAAATACTTTCGTAAGGAGGCTGGGGTTTTGACTCAGTGGTGGAGCATTCGCCTAGCGCGTGCAGGGCCCTGGGTTCGATCCTCAGCACCACATAGAAATAAATAAAATAAAGGTATTGTGTCCAACTACAATTAAAAAATAAATATTTAAAAAAGTAGTTTTGTAGGGGAATAAGAGATCAATTTTAGACCTGTTAAATTTGAGATTCCTGTTACAACTAAAAATGGAGATGTTGATAGGCAGCCGAATATGAATTTGAAATGTAAGCAAGTGTCCTTGGCTTTAAATATATGATATTTAAAGCAGTGAAACTGGGTGAAATCACTAAAGGAGATAGTTGAAGATAAGAGTTCCAAGAATGAGATTGGATCCTGAGAAGAAGTAACCAGTGTCAGGGAGGCATTCTAAGAGGATGAGATATCTTGGAAGCAAAGGCAGTCAAGGTCAAATGAAGTGAGACCAATTGAAAATAAGAACTTGTCAGGACCTAGGTGACAAGAAAGCCCCCAAAGGAAAGTTGACCTCAACTGAGGTAATAAGAATCCTTGACTGTCTCAGAAAGAAATTTTAAGGATTGGTCAAAGGGAGGCACAGGTTGATTTTATTGAGAGAAAACAAAAAGTATACACTCTAAGAAATACACACACAGGGTAGAAGGTGGGTGCTGCAGAGCAACACGTTAGCTATTCCACATCTGAGCCTATTTATATATGTAAAATCTGTAGTATAGAGACATGATCTGAGAGGTTATTTTAGTCTTCCTTAGTATTGGAGATTGAATACATTAATCATACTTACAAGGGGTTCTATTCTTTTTGTTTTTGAAAAAAAAAATCCCTAATAATTTCCCCATCAGAGGATTTCATCAATCCACTTTGTGAACTTCAACAATACCACCCTGGGTTAACCCTGAGGGTTTGATCAAAAGTATGACACATGGATGAAGAAATCATATCCTAAAAATATAAATCACAAAATCATCTACTTGTTGAGCAAAGGCGTTCTTGGGCCTGTTTTTCATTTAGGTCCAGGTCAGGAAAGAAGTTATTTATAAACCCGTGGATAAGGTTCACCTATTCACTCAGTAGTGCAGCTTGTGACAAAATATGTGAAAGTGGAGTTTAAATCTGGATTTTAGGCAGGTGCAGTGGCATACACCTGTAATCTCAGTGACTCAGGAGGCTGAGGCAGAAGGATGGCAAGTTCAAGGCCAGCCTGGGCATCTTTGCAAGACCCTGTTCTCCAAATTAAAAAATAAAAAAGAGTTAGAGAAGTAGCTCAGTGGTAAAGCACTCTCAGGTTCAATCCTCAATACCTCTAAATAAATACATCCCCACCCCCACCCCCCACACATATATCTGGATTTTTAATCCACGTGAAAGTGGATTTTAAATCATAGCCACTCCTGTTTTTTTCCATGTCTCCTTTCTACCTATCCCTGTGTCTTCTATCCTACCTCAAACTGATCTTTGCATTTAACTCTGTGGAGGCCTTAACATGAGCAATTTAAGTGGTGGACAGTAAAGAAAGCCCCATTGGAGTCCGCTCCGGAAAGAAAATAAAGGAACTCGAAGACTGAAAAGTTTACACAATAACACACAGCCTATTTGTACGTGTTTTGCAAAAAAAAAAAAAAAAAAAGGGGGGGGGAGCAGAGAAATGGGGCAATAGCTAGGAAAGCTAGCTGGCTAGTTAGTTGGGTCAAGAGAAATATTTTTTCTGATGGGAGAAATTTAACTATAGATAGATTGATCCAACGGAGAGGGGAGGGGAGATTTTGATGCAGAAGAGTGAAGTCAGAACGGAACAATGTTCTTGAGGAGACATGCAAAAACAACAGATGTCTACTTCAAAAACATATGGGAAATTTTAGAAACCCCGGATTTCCCAAGAGCCCAGAGTAAAGATAACTATCCAATGGCTAACATCACTAAAAAGGGAAAACAGATTCAGAAGAATGAGAAAGCCTAAGAAGTGGAATTCTCCTGGTGGAGAATTCATTCCAAGGAAAAAGAGAGTAGGCCTGCTAAGTTTGAACTAATAACTAGTCAGAGGGTAGAGTTAGCAGTAAGCATGACATCTGACTCTCAGATTTAGCCTCTGGTCCAGCCTCCACAAGCCCATAATAAGATGTGAAGGAGAGGGAAATACATAGATCTGGATCACAAACATACCAAAGGGCCCAGAGTAGGAGGGAATCATGGCAGACAGAGGTGGTAGTTGTTATGACCTATTTATGCAGAACAGCTGCATCATATTACCTGAGAGAGTGTTCTAGAGACAACATATGGAGACTTTGAGGGTAGCCAGAAGTACTACCATAGAGCATACCATTTATTGCTGTTAACATGGTTCTATTTTATCCTTAGGTTGGTGTGACTAGAGAAACATGGGTTATACAAAATTCAAATCATTAATGAGGAAGAAAATACTAAAGAAACACCTATGGTTGGAGAGAATGGGCTCTATCAAGATATACACGGATGACAGAAAGTAGAATGCACAACAAGGAAGCAGAGCATCCTCTGTGGTTAAGGATAACAAAACAATTGCAGGGTTTTGTTTGTTTTGTTTTGTTTTTAAACCATGTTTAGAGCAAGAATATGATGTAATGCTGACAGATGGCAAAGAAAGCGTAACTACTTAACTATTGTTTTGCTTCCTCTGCTCTTCTCCTACGCCTAGCCTTGCTGAGATTGAACCTGTGGCTTTACACAAGACAGACAAGTGCTTTACCACTAAGCCATGTCCCTGGCCCTTTTCTTCTTCTTAAATAAATAAAATGGCCTTCAGAGTGAAAGGTGGAAAACATAACTAAGCAGGAATTGGTCTGAACTATGTAATTTTGAGAGATCTTCATTAATTCCACTTTTTTCTATTTTCTGAAATCTTTAGAGTTAGGGCTACTCTTTCAGTTAAAAAAGACACTGTTTTATTGAAAAACAAGGAATATTTGACATAGGCAAAATATTTATTAAGAGTTCAACTCAAAACATTAGATGTTTCTAAATCCACAAATCCAGCGGGACTGATGTGCTCATGGGAAAACAGCTGTAGGCTTTAAGCACATTGAAGAATAAGAAAGTTTCCCAAAAAAGTATAACTAATGACTTTTACAACTCTGTAAATCAGTTTTATATGTCTAATCTAGCTAGCATTATCTGCTAGGTGCTGGCATTGTGCTAGATTAGAGATCAGCAAACTCTTAATCCCCAGGGCAAATTCAAACTGATGCCTATTTTTAAAATTTACTTATTTATTTATTCTAATTTGTATATAGGACATCAGAATACATTTCAATTCATAGTACACATATAGAGCACAATTTTTCATGTCTGGTTGTACACAAACTAGAGTCACACAATTCGTGTCTTCATACATGTACTTAGGGTAATTATGTCCATCTCATTCGGCTGCCTTTCCTATACCACTGCCCCCTACCTTCCCCTCCCTCCCCTTTGACCTATCTAAAGTTTCCTCCCATGCTCCCCCCACCCTGTCCCTATTATGGATCAGCATCCTCATATCAAAGAAAACATTTGGCATTTGGTTTTTTGGGGATTGGCTTACTTCACTTAGCATAATATTCTCCACTCCATCCATTTACCTGCAAATGCCATGATTTTATTCTCTTTTAATACTAAGTAATATTCCATTGTGTATATATATCACATTTTCTTTATCCATTCATCTACTGAAGGGTATCTAGATTGGTTCCACAATTAAGCTATTGTGAATTGTGCTGCCAAAAACATTTATGTGGATACATCACTTATAGTATGCTGTTTTTAAGACCTTTGGATATTATAGTATGCTGTTTTTAAGTCCTTTGGGTATAAACCAAGGACTGGAATAGCTGGATCAGATAGTGGTTCCATTCCAAGTTTTCCAAGGAATCTCCATACTGTTTTCCATAGTGGTTGCACCAATTTGCAGTCTACCAGCCACGTATGAGTGTGCCTTTTCCCCATGCATCCTCGTCCACGCTTATTGTTTGTATTTTTGATAGCTGCCATTCTGACTGGAGTTAGATGAAATCTCAGTGTAGTTTTGATTCGCATTTCTCTAATTGCTAAATATGTTGAGCATTTTTTCAAATATTTGTTGATTGATTGTATATTCTCTTCTGAGAATTGTCTGTTTCTTGGCCCATTTATTGATTGGGTTATTTGGTTTTTTTTAGTGTTAAAATTTTTGAGTGCTTTATATATCCTAGAGATTAGTGCTCTGTATGATGTGCATGTGATAAAAATATGCTCCCATTTTGTGGACTGTCTATTCACCTCACAAATTGTTTTTTTTTAATGAGAAGATGCTTTTTAGTTTGAATCCATCCCATTTATTGATTCTTGGTTTTAATTCCTGCACTATAGGAGTCTTATTAGGAAATTGGGGCCTAATCTGACATGATGGAGATTTGGGCCTACTTTTTCTTCTATTAGGCTCAGGGTTCTCTGGTTTAATTCCTAGGTCCTTGATCCACTTTGAGTTGAGTTTTGTACATGGTGAGAGATAGGGGCTTAATTTCATTTTGTTGCATATGGATTTCTAGTTTTCCCAGCACCATTTGTTGAAGAGGCTATCTTTTCTCCAATATATGTTTTTGGTGCCTTTGTCTAATATGAGATAACTGTAATTATGTGGGTTTTTCTCTGTATATTCTATTATGTACCATTGGTCTACAGCTCTATTTTGGTACCAAAAATATGCCATTTTTGTTACTATTGCTCTGTAGTATAGTTTAAGATCTGGTATAGTAATGCCACCAGCTTCTTTCTTCTTGCTAAGGATTGCTTTGGCTATTCTGAGATTCTTATTTTCCACACGAATTTCATGATTGTCTTTTCTATTTCTAAGAGGAATGTCATTGGGATTTTGTTTGGGATTGCATTGAATCTGTTTAGTGCTTTTGGTAGTATGGTCATTTTGACAATATTAATTCTGTCTATCCAAGAACAAGGTAGATCTTTCCATCTTCTAAGGTCTTCTTTAATTTCTTTCTTTAGCATTCTGTAGTTTTCATTGTAGAATTCTTTCACCTCTTTCATTAAGTTGATTCCCAAGTTTTTTTTTGTTTTGTTTTTGAGGCTATTGTAAATGGAATGTTTTTTTTTTTTAGTTTCTCTTTCAGAGGATTTGTCACTGATGTACAGAAATGCCTTTGATTTATGGGTGTTGATTTTATATTTTGCTACTTTGCTGAATTCATTTATCAGTTCTAGAAGTTTTCTGGTGGAATTTTTTAGATCTTCTAGGTATAGAATCATGTTGTCAGCAAATTTGAGTTCTTCTTTTCCTATCCATATTCCTTTAATTTCTTTCATCTGTCAAATTGCTCTGGCTAGAGTTTTAAGAACCATGTTAAATAGAAGAGGTAAAAGAGGGCATCCCTGTCTTGTTCCAATTTTTAGAGGAAATGCTTTTAATTTTTCTCTATTTAGAATGATGTTGGCCTGGAGCTTAACATAGGTAGATTCTACAATATATATGTTCCTGATATTACTAGTTTTTCTAGTGTTTTGAATATGAAGCAGTGTTATATTTTGTGCAATGCTTTTTCTGCATCTATTGAGATGATCATATGCTTCTTATCTTGAAGACTATTGATGTGATGAATTACATTAATTGATTTCTGTATGTTGAATCAAACTTGCATCCCTGGGATGAACCCCAATTGATGTTGGTGCACTATCTTTTTGATATGTTTTGGCATTTGATTTGCCAGAATTCTATTTAGAATTTTTGCATCTATGTTCATTAGAAATATTGGTCTGAAATTTTCTTTCTTTGTTGTGTCTTTGTCTGGTTTTGGAATCCGTGATATTGGCCTCATAGAATGAATTTGGAAGTGTTGCCTCTTTTTTCATTTCATGAAATAGTTTGAAGAGTATTGGTATTAGTTCTTCTTTAAAGGTTTTGTGGAACTCAGCTGTGTATCCATTCGGTCCTGGGCTTTTCTTGGTTGGTAGGCTTCTGATGACGTCTTCTATTTCATTGCTTGAAATTGATCTCTTTAACTTGTGTATATCATCCTGATTTAGTTTTAGCAAATAATATGACTCTAGGAATTTGTCAATGCTTTTGATATTTTGTATTTTATTGGAGTGCAAATTTTCAAAATAATTTCTAATTATCTTCTGCATTTATGTAGTGTTCAACATGCTATTTCATTTTTCATCATGGATGTGAGTTTTTTCTCTCCTTCTCTTTGTTAGCATAGCTAAGTGTTTTTCAATTGTATTTATTTTTTCAAAGAACCATCTTTTTGTCTTGTCAACTTTTTAAATTGTTTCTTTTGTTTCAATTTCATTAATTTCAGCTCTGATTTTAATTATTTCCTGCTGTCTACTGCTTTTGGTGTTGATTTGTTCTTCTTTTTCTATGGTTTTGAGATGTAATGTTAGGTCATTCATTTGTTGACTTTTTCTTCTTTTAAGGAATGAACTCCATGCAATGAACTTTCCTCTTGGTACTACCTTCATAGTGTCCACAGATTTCAATATGTTGTATCTGTGTTCTCATTTACCTCTAAGAACTTTTAAATCTCCTCTTTGATGTCTCTTGCAACCCATTGTTCATTCAATAGTATATTATTTAGTCTCCAGGTGTTGGAGTAGCTTTTATTTTTTGTGTTATCATTGATTTCTAATTTCATTCCATTGTGGTCTGATAGAATGCAGGGTAGTATCTCTACTTTTTTTATATTTGCTAAAAGTTGCTGTGTGACATAATATATGGTCTATTTTAGAGAAGGATCCATGTGCTGCTGAGAAGAAAGTGTATTCACTTGTTAATGGATGAAATAATCTATATGTGTCAGTTAAGTCTAAGTTTGATTTTGCTTTTTATTTGGTAACTGCATACTGTCCTGATCTACAATGGTTAAATGAGAAATAATTAGAATGATAGGCAGACTTTTTAATACTCAAAGATAATCAGTATTCATTAAAGACCATTCAAAGTAGGGCTGGGGATGTAGCTCAAGTGGTAGCGTGCTCGTCTAGCATGCATGAGGCACTGGGTTCAATTCTCAGCATCACGTAAAAAAAAATGAAGATATTGTGTTCACCTAGAACTAAAATATATATATTTTAAAAGACCATTCAAAGTAAATCCACTTAAGCTACAATATTACAGACTTATTACTCAAAAGTCCAGAGACCAACAGCATCAACATTCCTGGGAGCCTGCTAGAAAATTCAGAAGCTAGGCTCCCCCACCCTGACTTAATTGGATCAGAATGGCGTTTTAACAAGATTTCAAGGTGATCTCTATTCATATTAACATTTGAGAAGCTTGGTTACAGGTAACAACTTTAAAATGTTTGGGAGTTAATTTTTAAAAAAGATACTTTGGCTGTTTCTTTTGGACAAAATTGTATCACAGTATGAAATGACACCCTTCACCATTTTCCCTTCAACTTTTGTAATGCTATCATAACTTTTGTGACAAAAGACATTTGAGGGCTTTATTATTTTCCAGAGGGTTTCTTTTACATCTTTGGTAGTCATACCATTCTCTTCTGAAGTGGCCATCATCTTCCCTGTTTCTCTTACTAGATGCTCCAGGGTCTAATACCTCACTTGTCAACAGCTTTTTATGACCCAGTAATTTTCCAACATTATGTTCACTGACTTCATGAAACATAACTGTTTTTAAAAACTCAAAATCCATTTTAGAGTCAATGGTCAGCACCTTTGTGCATGTTTACTTCCAATATTCTGGGAACAGCTTCCTGGAGCATGTTGACAGGATGGGTGGGGATGGAAGCCAATCAGCTGGAGGGCGTTTGGGTGGGTGCTGATTTCAAATTTGGTCTGGTCATTAGTGAGTGTGTCTCTATTATGATAACTATTTGCTTTCTTTGGTAACATAACTGGACAGTCAGGCTAATGAAAACCCAGATAGCAATGACCTGAATGTGAAGGGTGATTATCTCTGGGCAGTTAAAACTTCTGGCAATTTTTATTTCCTTTTTGGCACTTATCTGTGTTTTCTAAATTTTCTAGAACAAATGCATGTTATTTCTATAGGGAAAAAATTCTTGCTAATTAACAATTTTTTAAATTGAGGGGTAATTTACATTCAGTAAAATGCAGGGAGATCATAAGTGTTCAGTTTGAAGAGCTTTGACAGTTGTATACACCTGTGTAACCACTGCTCCAAACAAAATATGAAATGTTTCCATCACCGGAAAGATTTCTTTGTATCCTTTTAAGTCAGAAAGTACCCAAAGATAGCTCTCTTCCTGTATTGTACACAAGGCCTTTAGGCTTTCTCACCTCTAGAGTTGTTTCAGTGTGCTACCATAGAACAGCATATCATATCCAGATTGTAGCCAATGTGCATTTTCATTGGCCTTAAGCATAGAATGTAGGTAGACGAAGATAGCCAATGCCGCATTCGGCATTTCTTTCCATATACTTCCCTTGTATGTTTCTATTCATATTGTGAGTAGTTAAATGAGAAAAAGGTTTTCCTGCTATAATTTCCCCTACCTTACGCTCTTCCTGTTTCTCTTTTTCCTTCCTACTGTGAAACACTTATCATGCAGCCAACAGAGGATTCTATTAAAATGAAAACTTTGTCCTTGTCCAGGTCAGACAAGAGGCTCCAGAGAGCAAGAGTTTGCAACCCCACTTCTTACCCTTCCCCTCTGCCTGCCACCTGCATCTCAGATGTCTATCTTATTGCTCTGGTTTATGGTCATATAAAAATAACATGCTGATTAAAATAATCAAGGGGTTGGGGTGTAAGTCAGTGGTGGAGCGCTTGCCTAACATATGCAAGACTCCAGGTTTGATCTCCAGCACTGAAAAATGTAAATAAAATAGATTAAAATACAAAGAACTTTCATAAAGGTTATCTTTTTTTAGCCTTCCCTGTAAAATTCATTCATTCATTCATTCATTCATTCATTTTTTTCATTCATTCTCTCACCCACACTCTCATTCCCTTGTTCATTCACACATAGCACATATTTATATTTATAGATACTATTTGCCAGGCAAAATACTAGGGTCTAAGTAATAATGGCAAAAAGGAATAGTCACTCACAAAGCTTATTGTGTAGGAAGCAGATGTGTAAACATCAATTATAATTCAGAATGTACTAATTCATGTATGTATGAGTTTATTGAACCCAGTTTAATCATAATAATGAAAAGTGAAGCAATCTAGCAATAGGAAGGTGATAGATTATTGCACAGCTGCTTCACTGAAATATTTTGTGGCTGTTAAAAGTTATTTTTTGGGAGATATATCTGGGGATATATTAATAATATACTTTAAATGTTTTGAGAGGAAGAGAAAGAGGAGAGAACTAGAATACCAACTACAAGAAATATGTTCAGAAATTAAAAGGGCTTATCTCTGTGAGGAGGAATTTTTCTCCTTTATATGTTCCTTTATTTTCCTACTTTTCTATGACAAATATGTGCTACTTTTATAATCAGATAAAAATTATACATGAAAAATATAATAATATTGTTTTAAGTATGCCAACACACCAGTCAATGATGGTTGGCATACTTATAACTGATGGTAATATTTAACTTCAGATACACCTTAAGTTAAAAATGTCTCCTAATGAAATTTTCATTTTTTGTTCCCTTACAATTTTTATTTTAACGTCTTATCTATAATGAGCTTTTAAGTTTTAAAATCTAATATTTAAAGAAGAGTTTAAAATATAAATATTTTATAATATATATTATAGTGTATATATTATAAAGTTATATATAATATATATTTTATACTATATATATTATAAAACATATATATATTATAAAACATATATATATTACAGTCACTTTACTTTATTTAATTTAATCTAGACAATAACCCCATGAGGTTTTTGTTTCCCCCTTTTCTGAGGGAAATCAAGGCTCAGAGATGTTAAGGAACCACAAATTCACAGAATTAGTGGGTAGTGTGAAAGTTTTCAGGGTCAAAATATAGTCACTTGTGTCAACCCTAACACACACACACACACACACACACACACACAGAAAGGAAGGGAGGAAGAAAGGAAGGAAGAGAGAGAGAGAGAGGGAGGGGGAGGGAGGGAGGGAGAAAATGGGAGGTTGTAAAGGAAGTGTTCTTATGCAGGACTATTTGATGGTGACTATCACAAAAGATTGCCAGGATCACTACCTTTCACAAAGGCTCCATTCCTCAGGGCCTGAGACAAGGCAGAACCGCATGGAGGAAGAGTATGGTGGAGGAAAGCAGTTCAGGACATGGCACCAGGAAGGAGAGGAGAGGAGAGGAAAGGAGAGGAGAGGAGGGGGAGAGAGAGAGAGAGAGAGAGAGAGAGAGAGAGAGAGAGAGAGAGAGAGAGAGAGAGAAGGATAGAGGGAGGGAGGGGATGAGAAGGAGGGAGGGGGAGGGAGGGGGAGGGAGGAGAGAGGCTGAGTGAGTTCCCCTCAACAAGGAGAAAATATATATTTATACCCATACCCTCAGGTACCCACCTCCTCCAGCCACACTCTACCTGCCTGTGGTTACCACCTAGTTGGTCTAGGCTCTCATAACCCAATTATTTCCCCTCTAAACCTCACATTTTCTCACACTTGAGCTTTTGGGGGACTGAACCGGGGTTGCTCTACCACCAAGCTACGTTATCCCTTTTTATTTTTTTATTTTGAGACCAGTCTCCCTAAATTGTTGAGTTTGGCCTTGAATGTTAAGGAATCCTACTGCCTCAGCCTCCAGAGCCACGGGAATTACAGCCACTGTGCCAGGCTGCTTTTGTGTTTTTTTGTTTGTTTAATTTTAGTATTTACTTACATTTGCCAGTTTCTAGTGGGGCTCTCCATTTCTCTGGCCTTATGCTTTCACATGGAGTGACGTCAGTTATAATAACTTTGAGTCGTTCTTTCCATCCTTTGTTCCATTCTCCAAGAAGTGACTTACCTAGGTAGTAAGAATGCCCACCTCATCCTCTCTCTCTTGGATGCACCTGCCTGGGAAAGGTGCCTTCAGTTGAGCTCTTCTTCCATTCAATGAATGTACAGGGGTAGAGACAGCTCTGTGCAAGAGGCCAGTGAAGGAAGGACTGAGTCCACTTAGCTCATAGTTGAATATTAGGAACCTCCATGCTCCAATCCAGATTTTTAAAAAAAAAATTATTTGTTTTAATTAGTTATACATGACAGTAAAATGAATTTATGCACTTTGATATATCATACATAGATGGGATATAATTTCTCATTTTTCTGAGTGTTCATGTTGCAGAATCATTGGTCATGTAGTCACGTATATACATACAGTAATCATGTCTGTTTCATTCTACTACCTTTCTTATCCCCACACCCCTTTCCTTCCCCTCTCATGTTTGACAGCAAACTATTAATTAACTCTAAGCTCACTGTTGAGGACTAGCATCTTTTTATTTCACTGCAGAAGACTTTTCTCCAGTCCTACAGAAGCTATTAGTTGTACAAGTAGAATCAGAAGAGCAGGGGAAACTAGGCATGGTGGCCCACTCCTGTAAATCTCAGCAACTCAAAGGCCGAGATAGGAGGATCACAAGTTCAAGGCCAGTCTCAGCAACTTAGCAAGACCCAGTCTCAAAATTAAAAAAAAAAAAAGAACTGGGGAAGTAGCTCATTGGAAAATCACCCCTGGGTTCAATAGTTCAATTCCCTAGTACAAAAACTAAGGAGGAGGAGGAGGAGGAGGAGGAGGAGGAAGAAGTGGTAGAGGAGGAGGAGGAGGAGGAGGAAAGTAAGGGGAGCCGCTGTTAATAAACACAATCTTCAACCAATGGGACAATCTCCCTGCCTTCCAGTGGGGCCATTCTCAGTTGTGTTTCACCCAGTTTCTCAGAAGGTCCTCAGTGGGACTGAGCTCACTGACATATTCTTTACTGGCTTTTCACCCTTCTCTGTTTCTTTTTCCTACATCCTCACTATACTTCCTAGGATCACTGATACAGGTCTTGAAATCAGGATGGGTCCTTGTCCACCTGTTTTGAAGATTAAACACCCAAGAAATACCAAGAGAAGAAAGTAAATTTTATTTAAGAAACAGAACACACACACACACACACACACACACACACACACACACACACACACACACACGGGGGGCAAGAGGGAGAGGGAGAAAGAGAGCTCCAGAAAGAAAGGGGCCCAGAGCTGGTGCCTGTGGCAGTGGGGTGGGGGTGTCTTGTCTTTTTATAGATTTTAGGTTTCCTTTCTTCTCATGCCTATGTGACCAAAAGGCAGGAGGAGAGCTGTCCAGGAAGTGATCTCTTGTATTGGAAAGGTAATCCTTGCCCTCCCCTGGAGGCTGTTAGCAACCTGGTGATAGGGAAGTGCTGTTTACCTTTTCCTTTTCTTTGATAATCAGCTCCCTGTCCTTTGCCTTGATCTCCTTCTTCACTATACTTCCTAAGATCTCTTCACCCAAATCTTGGTGCACCCAAGGTGCTCAATGACAAAGCTGATATTTTGGTCTTCATCTGTCTGACTCTGACATCCATCTCTCGATAATTGTCAATAACCTCCTGTTAAGAAAGATAAGACCCAACCATCCTCTCCCCACCCCACTCAGAGAAGCTTTTTGAATCTCCATGCTTCAAAGACAGTCATATAGCTTGTTTTAGATTAAAATTAGTGTTAGATAATCACATTATTATAACCATAAATGTGAATCTTATCTCATCCACTTATGTATGGCATTGTACTCTCTTCCTGGAATATGTTCTGTCTAAGAAACCTCTCTGAAATAGCCAATCACATCTGATAGTCTATCAATCCCATTTTTCCTTGCTGACATAGCTTCTTTCTCAGGCTCCTGTAAAATCTGCTAATCAGATTCTATACTTTTGCACCATCATGGTGTAACCTTGGCCTTTTTCTGGTGTTGGCTCCCCTTTCCCTCTTTCTTTGTTTACTCTTATTTCAGTGGAGGCCGATAACTCCCAAGATCTTTCTGAGAATAAATTATGGGAGGCAAATTATTTGAGACCTGGGTTATCTGAAAAATATTTATTTTTGCTCTCTATGTAGAGTATGGACAGGTGCAGAATTTGACTTAGAAATCACCTTGTGTTAGAATTTTGAACTTTTAATTGTCTTTTGGTTTCCAGTGGTTTTGTGACCAGGAATTTTCTAATCCCATTCTGATTCCTGATCCTTTGTTTTTCCCTTTCAAAGAACTTTTCATACCTCCATATATATTTAAAAATCCTTGGTCTTCTGGTATCTCATGATGTCTTTTCTTGGTTTAGTCTTTTTGCAGGACTGTCCTTTCATTCTGAGAAACTGGCTTGTACTTCTCTCATTTTCTTCTGTCATTTGTTCTTTTTAGGAACTTCACTTGACCATTATCTTCAAGCTTTCTTTTGGTTTTTAATTTCTACTATATTATTTTTAATGTTTAAGAGCCTTTTATTGTTCTCTAAATATTCCTTTTAAATTATTCTGGTTTTTTTCCTCATAAATACCTTACTTTTTATCTCTGAGAATATTATTATAGTTTTTTGCTTTAATTTTTCTACTTCCTGAATTACCTCAGAATTGTCTCAGAAGTTGTTTGGTCTGGGTCTTTCATGTTTAAAGCTGTCCTCAAAAAACCTAGTGATCCTCGGGCTGGGATTGTGGCTCAGCGGTAGAGCGCTCGCCTAGCATGGGTGGGACCCGGGTTCGATCCCCAGCACCACATAAAAATAAAGGCATTGTGTTGAGTCCATCTACACCTAAAAAAAATAAATATTAGAAAAAAAATCTAGTGATCCTTGGTTCTGCCTGAGTGCAAGTCACTAAAATGTTGATGGGAAGCCCTGTTTGCATGTTTGGGGATTATTTGTATGTTTGCATGTTGGTGGACTTCACTGTATAGTAACTAGGCAGTAATCTATAGTTTCATGGGGACACCTAATTGTCCGTTTATGAATGTGTTTTCTCCTGAACAGCCAGCTATCTTAGAGGTGGTCTCCTGTCTTTTGCCTGGGAGATATCCACCTGGCTTCCAGAACTCCGAGAGTCAAAAGGGAAAGAGGGATCCTACTGTTCTGTATGTGCACTTACACTCAAATCTCTCCAAGTGTGACCCCTCAGCCTGGTCCTCAGCTGTGCCTAGTGTCCCTAAGATCACCTCAGGAATATATGCTGCTAGAGATTCTGCCTCTTCTGATGGAGTTGTGATAAATTGGTATAAATCTTTGATTTTTGTCTATAACTAGCTTCTTAAAATGCATTTTTAGAAACCATAGTATTAGATTTTAAAAACTTGAGGATATGGACCTTTAAAAGACTTTTATAAAATTTGTTGAATAATTTTGTTTGAAAGATTTGAACTCACCCTTGACACAGGAGAGGACCTTTGTTACCACACTATTACAAACATTTGTGCACTCTCAGCTTTTATTTTTATTTCTTTATTTACTTATTTTTCTGGTTCTGGGAATGGAACCTGGCACCGTAAGCATGACAGGCAAGCACTCCACCACTGTGCTGCACCGCCAGCTCTTGGTGGTTAACTTACAGGTGAATAATAGAGATTTAAAATTTTAAAAATTGTAATGATTACATTGAACACTTCTTTTTTTTTTAATGAGATAGACTCAAACTAAAAAGTTTCTTCTCAGAAAAACAAATCATCTGTGAGGTGAATAGAGAGCCTACATCTTGAGGGGCAAATTTTTACCCCTCATGCATCAGCAGAGCACTCATCTATAATCTAGGGTATATAAAGAACTAAAAAATCTAAGCACCAGAAAAAAAAAAAACTCAATCAATAAATGGGCCAAGGATCTGAACAGACACTTCTCAGAAGAGGATATACAGTCAATCAACAAGTATGTGAAAAAATGTTCATCATCTCTAGCAATTAGAGAAATGCAAATCAAAACTACTCTAAGATATCATCTCACTCCAATCAGAATGGCAGCAATTATGAAGACAAACAACAATAAGTGTTGACAAGGATGTGGGGGAAAAGGCACACTCATACATTGCTGGTGGGACTACAAATTGGTGCAGCCAATATGGAAAACAGTATGGAGGGTCCTTGAACACTTCTTTTGTATGTTTAATAACCATCTGTATGTTTTGTTTCAGGAAATAGCCTTCATAGTTTTTTTACAGGTAAGAAATTTAAATTAAGCAGAACAAATACTAAAATGCTTCTTTAACTCATAGGAAAGATTTTCTTCTTAATCTTAATTATTTAACGATTTACAAATGGAAATAAAAGTGATACAGGAACATATAATACAAAAAATACTTCAGTTTAAACATTCTAAGATGTCTCTTTTTTCTTTAGAAAAGTTCAGTATTTATAATCTATATTCCTTTTAAATAACAGAATAAATTCCCATAAAATGTTTCTTACTATAATAATTCCTACCAACTACCCTATAAAATGTCTAGACTTCTGCACTTATAATAGAGTTAATAGGTGAAGCCCGGTGTGTAGTGATAAAATAATACTTTAGCAAGATTAGCCATAGGCAGCTTAAAACTTGAGCTGACAAAAATTACCTAAGTAGAGGCTGGGGATGTGGTTCAAGTGGTAGCGCGTTCGCCTAGCATGTGTGAGGCACTGGGTTCTATTCTCAGCACCACATAAATGTAAAATAAAGATACTGTGTCCACCTAATAAAAACTAAAAAATAAATATAAAAAAATTATCTAAGTAACTTCTGGCAATTCCATCAATGGCTATTTTTTTGAGTTGTGAAGACGTACCCATAGGATCAAGAAACATTAAAAGGATTTTCCTAAAAACAAAATCCCTAAGGAACACTGTTCACAGGTGAATCCCCCTTTCAGGATCAGTAAACAATTGGAAGCTACCTACTGGGTCTCTGTGTGCTCCCAGTGACTGGCCCTGATGCTCTCTTACCTTGGAAGATCCTAGGGGTGGATGTTGTAGGGTTCATCTTAGTCATCACCACAATAGTTACCCCAGTGACTTCAAACCAGCTCAGCCAGATCCCATTGAAAGGTAACAGGTAGTGGCTGCATTTATAAACTGACTTCCCCAGAATCCATTCTGTTCTTAATAAAAATAACTTCTTGCACCAACCAGCACATGCAGAGTTCTCAGTAAATATTAGCAACACTTAAATTGAATTTCAAGGCACAGAGAATATAAGAAAAAGTATCTTGGGGTATCTGTTTTACAGGTGCCTAGAAGACTTTAATAGGTAGCTATCAAACAAGTGTATTTCAGCAGCATTTGCCAGAGGCCCATCTGGATTGTTGAAAAAGGCATCTGGAGCAATGAAAATAGATGCTCAGTTTAGAACTTGAGCTTTAGATTCCGACAGACTTGGATCCAGTTCTATCACTTACAAGGGACAGTTACTTAATACCCCTGGGCTTACTTTGTTCATCCACAGAAAATGGGAGCCAAACATAGTACTTACCTCGTAGAGGTCTTGGAAGGGTCAATGAGAGAATGCATATGAATGTGTAACACACTGCCTGGCAAGGCATGGGCTGTCAATACCTCAGTTCAGCCTTAGCTCATCATGTCTAGCAGACTATCTCCCTTTATGAAGATGAGCAGATGATAATTCAGAAATGCAGTTTTGTAAATACCGAGAGAGAGGGTGGGGAATGTGAAGGATCCAGGTGACTTTTCAAGAGAAATTCCAGAAATAGATATTTTGTTTGTTTCTTTGAGCCTAGCAAGTCATAAATCTCAGCTTGTGAATCACCACCTCGGAGTACCCAGTGGGATAGAGAAACCGGCTTAGCAGTCGTCAAAGTGGCAGTTTAAAAAGCCTCCTTGAGAGTGGGTGGTTCTCGTTTTTTCCTTGGAGTACATTGTCATGACCAGCCATGAAGGAAAATTCTCAGATTAAAAAATAATAATTTAGTGGTATTTTTTTTTAAGGCAGCAAAAGCAGAACGAGTTGGTTCTGAACCAAACTGACAAGGATGGATGCTGAAAAATCTCATTTTATTTTGAAAATTTCGTACTTCCTTTTAAAGAGCCTTCTTTGTTGTGCCCCTCGGACGTGAGGAGACAAGGAAGAGATGGCAGCAGAAAACAAGGGGAGAAACCTCCAAGTGAAATCGCAAGCTTGTTTTAAATGACAACAGTTAGTTTTGTGGTGAGGCTTACATAAAGCAGACATATTTGTTGCTGATCTCCCTCACAGAGAGTCAGACAGGAGCAGGAGCCCTGTCTAGATCTTTTTGCTTTGGCTCAGGGTTATTTGTTTTTGACTCATCCAACAGCCGTGACAGAACCCAAATGAAGGCGTAAGAATCAAGAAGTGAGAAAATCTTTCTTGCTTAGCTACTAACCTAAATGTGGATTAGGATGACTGTCAGAGATCTTTAATACAGAACATTCATGTGATGTTCTACACAGTGATGAACAAAACAACAGGTCTAATCTGAATTTATATGGCCATCCAAACTCTGGTTTTACTACAGCAGTTCCATTTTAGTTTTAAATAATGACCATCTTTTTGGAGAGAGCAACCTTTCATACACTAAAAACAAATTACTAGTACCATGCCAGAGTGCAGCATATCATGGTGCTTACTGTGGTGAACTCTGGGGTCAGATTACCTGGGTTCAAGTTCAGTTTGTAGTTGTATAACCTTGGGAAGGCTATATAATATCTTAGTGCCTCTGTTTTCTCATCTGTAAAATAGGAATGATAATAATAAAATAATAAAGTTTTCATGATGATGAAAATTAGGTAATACATGTAAAACACTTAGAATCATTATTTTTGATCATCTGACATATGCACTTATACACATTATCTTTAATTTCTAATAGCAACCAGTAAATATTATTAACTCAGTATTACAGATAGGAACTTTGAGGCCAGGCAGACTTTGATTTGATTCAACCTCTTAGATATTTGTCTCTGTCAAGATTTTATAGTATGATCCTGAACTGATAATCAGGAGAAAATGGCTGCCTCGTAAGCTTAGTGTGTCTGAGTCCACGAGTGTACATCACCTTGCACCGTGGCTGGCAGGTATTACCAGCACTGATGGCTGCTTTGTCCACCTTGAGGAAGCATTGCTCCCATTGTAATTTATGTAAATGAAAACCCAATTTTCTCTCTAATACAAAGTCTCCTAATTCAGTAATATTTAGCTTCTTTTGAATACTTTCAGTGATTAAAAAAACATGACTTCACTAAGTGGGCAATTATTTTTGAGAATATTTAATTGTCAGAGAGTTCTTCATTGTGATGAGCTAAGATCTGCCTTCTTATAACCTGGACCCACTGAGATTAATTCTGTTCTTTTGAATGGCAGAGAATGAGCCTAATATAAAGTCCTTGTACTTCTTATGAGGGTGAGGTGAGTTGGGAGTTGGTGAGGGAGAGGCATTGGCCAAGAATATCAATGGATGCACTTCAAGGGCCGGTGAACTTAGATGGAAAGAAATAACATCTTTATTTTTACTTACCTCTAACTAAATTTTGCTTTCCTTCAATTATTAAATGGAGAACCAAACCACAACAATATTAACCATTCCTATGACTTTATCAATAACGGAAATCATAGATGTTTTTGTATAGCATTGCAGTTGTCTCAGAAATCTTGAAATATTGTTTATACTCAGTACAACCTTTTAATTTCAGAGGTTATTATTACATATTGTTTGCATGAATAAAAACCACGCATGTTGCTGTATCACAAACTTATTTTAAAAACATTTCAATAATTGCATTTTAATATAATTGGTTTCTTTGTAATCCTCTGCATTTGTACACTATTTCAAGGGTCCATTAGCTTCACTGGACCATCAAAGCAATCCATGACATAAAAGCTTTTAGAAACCTTGGTCTAATTCCTTGTTTATGGGCCAGGCCTTTGAATATTTGGAAATAGCTCTAAGTGTTCCTAAATTTTCTCTTATCTAGACTAGAAGTTCCTGGTGTCTTATTTCAGCACATAACTTGTCATCATGAAGCTGTAGGCTGGGAGGTTCCAGAACAAGCTATAAGATTCTCCGGGTGGAGAGATGGAGCAGGCATCACAGGCCCAGGGCCAGCCACTCATGAAGGTGGCAATACCACTCTGCAGTGAGGGTGGTGGAAAGAAGACCAACAACAATAGATGGCATTTCAAAAGAGTAGTCCCTGTGTATGGGTGAGTATGGGGGTGGAGTTGACAGTAACACTAATTAGCAAAGGAGTACCAGCTCATGGACAGAGCTTTGAAGGGGAGCAGAAATCACGTGTGTCGGGCATTGTGATAGGAAATTTACAGACATCATTGATTTTACCCTCACAGCAAACCAGTGTGGTAGATTTTATTTTTTCTATTCTCTAAGTGCTAAAGTTCAGAAAAGATTAAATTTGCTTATTCTTGTTCACCCAGATGCCCAGAAAATCAGGCTGAGAGGTAGAAAGCATTTGGAAAATGCAGTAAGCCAGTGAGCACGCTCCAGGGCATGGTGAGAGGACTCCAGTCATTTGGTGGCAGGTGTAGGAGGAGTGGGGCTGACTAGAGTCAAGCAAGACCTTCTTCCAAAGTGACTTAGGGAATTAGGGAAGGTACCAAAAGCACTCTGCGACAGCAAGTAAAGCAGAAACCACATATCAGAACTGATAACCCAAATGGCGAATGAGTCTCTACCGAGGCAACTTTGCTCATGTGGTTCCTTCTGGCTAATTCCAAAGAGTCTTCCCCTCTGATACCCAGCCCTACCTCTTCCTCCTTTTTTTTTTTTCAGTATCTTTATTTTGTTTATTTACTTTTTATATGTAAATTTTTAATTTATATATGACAACAGAATGCATTACAATTCTTATTATATAAATAGAGCAAAATTTTTCATCTCTCTGGTTGCATACATAGTATATTCACACCAATTCGTGTATTCATACATGTACTTTGGATAGTAATGATCATCACATTCCACCCCCATTAATTACCCCATGCCCCCTCCCTTCCCCTCCAACCCCTCTGCCCTATCTAGAGTTCATCTATTTCTCTTCCTCCTTTAAACAGACCAAATACCTGTCAACTGATCACCAGTCTCCAGGAACCTCATCTGATTTGTAACATCCCTTCTTGCCTTTCAGTTACACAATTCCCATTATCAACCTGGAATAATTAAACAAAGCCATACCTAATCAAAGCATCCTTCTTCAACTAAGATTTGGCAGCTTAACTGCAGATTCACAATTAAATGGCTTTAGCAAGAGTGTTCAATGAGTATATGTTGTCTTTACCCATTTCAAGAAAATATGTCTTTACCTATTTCAAGAAAAATACTGACTTTTAATCTAAAGTAGTTAATAAATTTTTCATCTTGTACTTTTCTCTCACATATTAGGAAGCCCGTTTATGCATGTTATTGTTCTAAAAACATTCTTATTTTTATAAAAAAGATTTATTGGATGTGCATTAAAACAACTGAAATGGTAAGTAAAAGATGATGGTATATAAAGGAAGCATTTACACAACAATGCAATTAACAGAAGGTACTCCAGGAGATAAATCAGTAAACAAAATATGCTCCCTGCCTTCAAAGAACTTTTCACTTAATATAGAGACACATAATGTAGAAATGCTTGTGGAGATTTAAACAGTGTTACAATAGCAATATTGTCTATCCAGTTAGAAGTTTTTGGAGGCAGGAATTGTCTTTTTCTTTCCTCTCCCTCTCCCTTTCCCTTCTTTCCTCCTTCCTTTTAATAGGTCTTTAAATTATTCATAGCATCTAGCATACATGCTTCCCATAAGAATTTTTTTTTCTTTTTTTCTTTTGGCATTGGAGGTTGAATCCAGGGACACTTTTCCATTGAGCGACATCTCCAGCCCTTTTTATTTTTTATTTATGAGACAGAGTCTGACAAAGTTGCTAGGCTGGTCTCCAAATTTTTGGATCTCTGCCTCTGTCTCCTGAGTCACAGGGATCAGAGGTATGAGCCACACAATGCCCAGCCCCATAAGAAAGATCAAAAAAATTTCAAGTGAATGTGTTGCATTCAAGTATTCTTATTAAACATTTAAAGATTGTAGCCTTTAATAATGAGGCAGTCTTTGGTGTGTGTCTAGGTGAACACTGTATGAGTAATTCTCTTTGCAAACCACAAATCGATTATTTTTTTATTCAAATTAAAAGATTATCCTTTTAATTTGATTATCCTTTTAATAATCTCTTGGATTTACAGATAGTCTGGATATTTTAAGTCCGGTTGGTTTCTCTGAACTTAGTGTCTTTGTTTGTAAATGGCATTGCTGGGACTGATGTTCTCCAAGGTCTCCAACACTTCTGGCATTTCTATACTTCCCAGACACCATCAGGAGAGGCCTACTTTGCTTATGATACATATATTCTGTCATAATCACAAGACCTGTGGAAGGAGAATTTCAAGATATTTTCAGAAACCTATTTTAAACGGTTTAGCATTAAGAAAATTGTAGGTGTAGGGGCTGGGATTTGTGGCTCAGTGGTAGAGCGCTCGCCTACCATGCATGAGGCACTGAGTTTGATCCTCAGCACCACATAAATATAAAATAAAGATATTGTGTTCACCTAAAACTAAAAGATAAATATTTAAAAAAAGAAAATTGTAGGTATATGTATGTATCATTGGTCAGACCAAAGTCTCTGAAAAGGCCCACATGAAATAAAAGCCTTCTATATCTTTATTAGCTAATTATACTGGTAAAAATCTTTTTATATAATTATCTTGCCTTTTATTGAATCAAAATGATTCTCCTGTCTTTATTAGCATATAAACTTTCAACCCTTTAAATGAAAATTGCTTCTGTGTGTATTTGGACATGGAAAGAGATCCTTAATATTGAAACAGCCATGGCTTTTATTTTTGGAATATTTAAATACACGTTGTTAAAATCTAAATTATGAATATTTTGAAAACTGAAGTTTCTTTCTTAAAAATTCATTTCATTGGTATCAAATGCTAAGAATAATAGAATATGCACTGCACAATTAAAGAAATTTCTTCTTGAGGTTCACAGAGCTTTGTAAGTGTGAAATAATACGTCAAAAGCGTTAACTGTGGTTACTTATGATAATTCTCTAAGGGAAGGTAAAAGAATGAACTCTAAAACATTTTCTTTTTTAAAATTAAAGTTCTTCAATTATTGATATTGAGAAGTTTGATTAAGTGCCATGTGTTTAAGAGTTAACCTTTCTCGTAATGCAGTTAAATCCAAGAGAAAGATTTAGAGAGGCAAAAGCAAGGTAGCCCAGCTGAGATGTGTAATAGTCAAGAGGGATTTATAAGAGCAAGGCCAGCTAGAGAGGAAATGCCCAAGCAGCCCAAGCCTTCTTCATCCTCATTCTCAAGCTCCTTCTGAACTTCCTCTCCAGGAGTCAGGACTATGTTGATCCATGAAAATTACTTTATATGTATTTGCAATGGAAAGAGATCCTTAGCTGTGGCTTTCATCTTCAGAATACCAGTTGCTTACCTGTGCCTGTTCAAGGGGTATTTGAAGCTGTAAAATAAATCAATCTAATGATAACAAGGAAATGAAAGTTACTGAAGTGTGACTGTGTCTTAGACATTATAAAAATATAATGAGCTACAACTCTGCAGTAGAACAATTTTTTAAGATGTGCCCACAAGAAAAAGAACCAAAAAAAGAAATGTTACTCAAAAAATATTAATATTCAATCATCATAAGAAGAAATAATAACTCTAAAATATTGGTGTGACATTAGAT
This sequence comes from Ictidomys tridecemlineatus, assembly GCF_052094955.1. Classification (NCBI taxonomy): domain Eukaryota; kingdom Metazoa; phylum Chordata; class Mammalia; order Rodentia; family Sciuridae; genus Ictidomys; species Ictidomys tridecemlineatus. The sequence continues at coordinate 39,681,134 of NC_135482.1, read as the reverse complement.
ATTCAAAAAGATGCTTGCAAAATCAATGTATCAAACTTTCTCAAAATTTGGAGTACTTGTAACAACTACATGTATCATCAATTAAAGTAGATTAAAAATAACACCAGAAACACCCCCCACCCCGCTAGGTCAGTGCTCACTGCTGAGCGCGCTATAATTATGTAACCTAAATGAGCTACAGCTTGAGCTAATAATACCATACTGAGTACTAGAAAGCTGTAATTATGCAACAACATAATGTGCACTTGGCAAGATTTTTAGTATTAGGGAATCTACTGTCAAATAGCATCTGGCAGAGTTAAAAGTCGAAGTTGGGGGTTAGAATAATTGGTCTAGACTGAACTAATTCAGGACATTGTGGTTCCTGCAAACAAATCATATGTCTGTTAGATAACCAAAACCAGTGATAATGAATATATCTAGAAATAGCTTAAAGCCTTAAATCTCTTATCATCTTACTTTAAAACAACAAGATAGAACACCTGCAACATACCTATGTACCGCACTGTGCAAAAGATTTTTAAAAAATGAAAAATCAAAAAAGGAAAGGAAGAGAGAATACCTCACTGCCATTGCTCATAGTGGCACATGTAATTGTTACATAGAATTTTTGATGTCATAGTGATACATATATTCTCTAATGAATTAACTCCATTGACAACCCTGCTGTCTTTAATGATGACCTTATGTTAAATAACTACTCTGATGTTTTGTTTAAAAATATTTTCATTGTATTTTATGTTTTCCCCATAGGTTAACAGGATCACTTTCATAAAGCTATTTTTGTTTTAAATTCCTGTCTCTTTGCTAAACCATTGCATTTAAATTGTGTCCTGTCTACTCTGAGGACAGCTAAGATTATTCCAGTGTCATGTGATAAATACAGAGAGTTCTGTTCCTTTCAATAAGGTTTAATCTTGGTGTCTTGGTTGTATAACGTGGCTCTGAATTCTATTTAGCTTATGAAAAACTTTAGGTGAAATCTGTTAGTTGTGGTTTAAATGATGCTCAAATTTTACCAAGTACCTTGCAATTATTCTGGTAGAAATTATTTATTAACTAAGCAGTTTCTTGTGCTTTTTAGGTATGAAAAAATTTCCATTCCAATTGAGTTGATCGTTTTCAGGAACTTGTTTCTAGAGGCATCTAGATTTCTTGTGAATATTTTGGGAAATTCCCAGCTTCTAAAATTATGTGTTTGCATGAAATCTTTTCCAAGTTTATTTAGATAGAATAAATTTGATTTTGTACATGTTCAATTCGGGAAGTGATGTGTATATTGGGATGCAATTAATCTCTTGAAATTCTTATTAAGCAATGAATTTGGATCATCAAGCAACAACAATTACTGTGACTTGGGCATTTTTTATACATCACCATTTAGGAAACTACTCAAGAGGGTTTTTTTTTTTTTCCCTCTAAAAACGTGAGCTTAAATTTTCTTTCCATTGAGAGTACTGGTGAGAATGTTGGGAAATTAAGTGTGGCTATTCAAAAAGAAGCTAAAGAATACTGGTTACTACTCTGCCTGCTGAAATGAAGCAGTACACTCTTTTGTAACATTATACATTAACAAAACATCTGTAATTACATAGCCAAAAAAGGAATAAGCATATGAATAAGGAAGCAAAAGGTAACTGTAGGCATTTATTTGGCAGAATCGAGCAAGCTGATCATTGAAATGCAAAGCAGAAACTACCTGTGCCATTAAATTAGACCAAATGATTTTGATCTTATGCTCCATAAGGGTTCAATTCACTATAACTTTTGCTGTATGTTGGTCATTAAATTATTGGTTTTTTCCCTAATGTTTTGGAGAAAACGAACAATTTCTTTTTCTTTTTTACTCTCTTTCCTGCCTCTCTCTCAATCACTTCCCCCTTCCTATCTCCCTTCCTCCCTTTCTCCTTCATTCTTTCTCTTACTTATTTTTTCTTTTGCAATTGAGATAATCTCGGTTAAATCAACAGAAAGATTACAGAACTGCTACGAGAATTTAGCAAGAATGTCAGATACAAGGTCCATTCACAAAAATCAATAATGTTTCTCTGCATCAGCAATAATCAACTAAAAATATAATAGATTCCATGATGTTATTTACCATAACAATCAACTTCACAAGTAATCAGAAAATGGAATCAAGTTTAAGCTCACTGGGGGAGAAGAGACCATGGAACCCAAAGCCTGGGATATTAAGAGAATAATGTATACATTGATTTATTTAGAAATCTTCAGAAAATGAGTGAGAATAATCTAGGGTTTGTAGATGATTGCAGTGAGAAAGTGTTATTCAGTGGTCCAAGTTTCATTGACAGGGTGTTTCGGGAGGAAAGAGAAAATTATTTGGAAAGAGGTTTAAGCAACAATCCTCCAAGGGTATCTTAAGAGTTTTATATGTCTTGCAAGCAGGCTGCGTTTGTTCTGGACTACCTTTTCAAGGATATTGTTCGTATAACAAACATTTTTGGAAAATAGAAATAACAAAGGGCAAATTGTCTTGCTGTCCTATGATAAAACTTAATGTCTTCCTTTAGGGCAAAGTTCAGGCAGGCTTACTAACCATTGAAAAAGATTTGTGTTCCTTAAGTTCAGGGTTTCTCTCCTGTGATGCATCCCCATGTGTGCACGTGTCACCTGATCTTCTTTGTGTCACACTGGAAATTAGATTTTATGGAACTAGCCCGAGAAAAATAATGATACTATGTCTACTGTTATTGCTATGAATAATAAACTGTCTTTTGTCTCTGACGTAGGAGTCTCATGTCTTATGCCAGCTTTCATGAAACTGTGGGAAATAGGGTAAAATCTCCGTCCCTTTACTATTGTTGACATGAAAATTCGTAAGTATCTCCAAGCCCAGTGGTACAAGATGGGTGGATTAAAAAACAAAACAAAACAAAACAAAAAACACCTATAAGATGTGTGGGATTAGCTCTGTTGGCCTCTCTACAGGCAAATTGTAGTGAGTGTGGTGGGAGAAAAAGGAGTGGGCAGGTTTCCAGAAGCCTACAGAACTCCCTTTCATTCCAGAATACAGGATGCTTTCTTCATTTTGACATATTTACTATTAACAATGAAGCTACAGAATCCAGGAGGTGTGGATCCGCCTAAATCAGATGGAACTTGATTTGGTCTTTCCCCATAATCAAATCACATAAATTTTAAATTTACAAATGACAAATACAGACAGTATGATACCACAAATTTTACATGGATATAGACATACACAAGCACATATATGGGTTATATACTGGGATACGTCCTTATGACAGAGGAAGGAGTAAGGGAGGGAATCAAGAATAAAGGAACAAAACAGAACAAAGCCAAGTAAGAGAGAGTCCTTGCAAAGACTTGATGGTAGCATGCCATGAGTAATTCAACTTTTTACACCTTAGCTATGGAACAAACAAACACCACAATACAATATAGATTTATATTTCATCACATTCCAGCAAACAACCTGAAGTGGTGTGAGATATATGGACACTAATTCCAACCAAGTCCAGTGAAAGGCCTTGTTTGAGCCTAACTAACTCCAATTTGAATTCTAAATTCTGTACCATTTTCCATAGACATATCCAAGGACATATGTTGCTTGCAAATTAGAATAAATCCCTATACTGGAAAGGAGAATAGGAGTGAGGATCAAGAATGATGAAGTAAAAGAACAAAACTAGGTAAGAGGAGGTCATTGCCCAGCTTGCTGATGGAAGCATACCACGAGTAAATCAATTCTCTCTACCTTAGGAAAAAAAAAGATCACAAGCAACAAATAGAGATTTCATTACTTTTCATCAAACAAATTGTAATGGTATGAGATGTGAATCCTGATCCAATTCCAATTTGAATAGTTTGCTTTTTTTCTTTTGTGGTGTGGGAGTTGAACCCAGGGCCTTATGCATGCAAGGCAAGCACTCTACCAATTGAGCTACCTCCCCAACCTACATTCTTTTTCTTATTCTTGAACTTTGTCACTTATTCAGTATGTCCCTTCTGCCCTTAGAACTAGGCATTTGATGTTCACAAGGATGTGGGGGAAGAGGTTTTTTCATATATTGTTGGTAGGACTGCAAATTAGTGCAAAAACTCTGGAAAGCCATTTGGAGATTTTTGAAGAAACTTGGAATGAAACCACCATTTGACTGTTATCCCACACCTTGGTTTAAATCTGAAGGACTTAAAATCAGCATACTACAGTGGCATAGCTATGTCAATGTTTATAACAGCTAAATTCACAATAGCTGGACCCAACCTAGGTGCCCTTCAACAGATGAACAGATAAAGAATATGTGGAACATATACACAATGGGATATTACTCAGCCATAAAGAATAATAAAATTATGGCATTCACCATTAAATGGATGGAACTGGAGACTATCATGCTAAGTGAAATAAGCCAGTCCCAAAAAACCAAAAGACACATGTTCTTTCTGATATGCAGATGCTGACTCACAATAGGGGTGGGGGGTGAGGGCGGTGGGAAGGATAGAAGTTCATTGAATTAGACAAAGAGAAATGAAGGGAAGTGCGGGGTGGGAATAGGAGACAGTAGAATGAACTGAACATAACTTTTCTGAATTCATATATGAATATACCACCAGTGAAACTCTGCATCATGTATAGCCACAGAATGGGATCCTAACTGGAATAAGTTATACTCCATGTATGCATAATATGTCAAAATACACTCTACTGTCATGTATATCTAAAAATAACAACAACCAAAAGAACTAGGCATTTGATTTTCTGCTTTCTCTAAAGACTTTCTACCAATTTGTCTTTCATCTTTACGATTTTCTTATTACTTCAGGATAGGATCATCTGGCCCTTTAGCACCTAAAAACTTCTCTGCCTCAGCCCCCTGGGCTTGCACCCTGGGTAGGCTATACAGGTCCTCTATGTACAGCATGTGGAAGGAGACTTGGAGGGTGAGCAGGAGTCTCAGAATTCATTAGGGATACAAAAGCCACTCAAGATACAGTTAGCAGTCTGGGGCTGTAGCTCAGCGGCAGAGTGCTGGCGTGAGGCACTGGGTTCGATCTTCAGCACTAGATAAAAATAAACAAATAGAATAAAGGTATTTTGTCCATCTAAAACTACAAAAAAAATTTAAAAAGAAAAGATGAACTCAACACACCGGGTCACTTAGGGTAACTTAAAAAAAAAAAAAGAATATGGTTAACGACTCTTTCTGGCACAAGATAATGAAAGTAGTGGATAGTAGGAAGTCATTGCTTTGGGGATAGAGAATTAGAAGATGAAAGGGTAGATGGAAGAGGATAAAATAAAGTGAAAGCAGAGAGCAGAAGGTGACTATGAATGAAACTAAAATTTGTTTCTCATTATGATGTCCATGTTCAGCATATGATCTGTGGGTTTCAGAGCAAGTGTGTTGGGGTAGGGAGGTAGCCACACCTGAGTGACCTAAGAAGGACAGCAGATAGAAACTATAAATTCAGCCCTCTTGGAGCTCAACCAATGGACAGCTAAATGGTGGGCAAATGGACAATGTAAGTAGTGAATGCTGGAAGGGAAGGTCCTTCCCTTATTTTGCAATTATGAATAAATGAAGACAACATAGTAGAAATTTGGTAGTTTACCCAAAGGAGCCTTCCAATTTCATATCAGCTACTGATTTAATGTAGTTATTTATTGTTTTGATATCAAACTTATTATTCTTTGCCAAGAGGATTTTCAAGGTATGATAAATAAAGACGGAACATTGGTTGGTTCTATGGAATATTTTTTGGTATATCATACACCAGTGTTTATCTTCATATATTTAGTGATTTGAATGGGATAGAAATTCATTTCTCCCTCCCATGCTCAGGGATGTGCATCAAGGATGTACATGATGCGTCTGTGGTATAAGGTCTCAGCTTCCTTTTATCTGTTTTTCCCCCTGCCAAATATAGGGAGTGGCGCTGTCTTAAAAGGCAGAGATAGTTGATCACTATATCCCTGATTCAAGTAGCAAGATGTAGGGTTTGGAGGAAGGAAAGTGACCTCCTTCCTTTCCTTGGCACAAACTAGAAGTTTCACTCAGTATTTTGTTGGCACCCTAATGTCCAAAACTTCATCACAAGACTACAGGTAAGGGAGAATGGGAAATGCAGTGTTATGAACTGAATGTTGGCGCTGCTCCGCCCCCACTGGAAATCCATATGTTAAAATCCTAACTCCAGTATGACAGTAGCAGGAAGCAAGCCTCCGTAGGTAATCAGATCGTGAGAATGGAGCCCCCATGAATGAAATTTGTTCCTTTAGATAAAGAAACATGAGAGAATTCTCATCCTCTTCTTTCCGTGTAAGGATACATGGCTGTCTTCAACCTGGAAGAGGGCCTTTACTGAAATTTGACCATACTGGCACCTTGACCTCAGATTGTTACATCCAGAATGGTGAGAAGTAACTTTCTGTTGTTTATAAGCCATCCAGTGCAAGGTATTTTGTTAGAGCAGCCTGAATTGACTCGAGATGCATAGCATCTCTATGTTGCCAAATTCCCACCTAAGATTTTTATTACTCTTGAAAAAGAAGAATATAGACGTTCAGTGAGAACTTCCAATCTTAGCCATGGTTAAGACTATCATAAATACTTGAGCTAAGATTTTTTGGGGGGAGGGCGGGGTAGGGCCAGTGTTAAGATGAGAGCTTATTCTTAAAATGACAAAGGCTTTGAAGAATTCAGTTTAAATAATTTAAACACGTAATATTGCCATGTTCTTTAGGAACTCATAGCCTCATGGAAGGAGACAGGAATATAAACAATTATTTCAACATAAAATAAGATTTAAGATAGAGTCAGAATGTCTATGAGACATTGTCTATGAGAAGACAAGCATGGGAAAATGGGTACAGGCACGAGCTCTTTGAAGAATCCCTCACCAAACACCAATGATGAATTAAATCTCAAAAGAATAAACATATATGGGGATAAATATAAAGAGCTCCAAAATGAAGCTTTAAATCCATTTTCCTACAATACTCCATAACTAATAATTGTCATTATTTCTGCCAGCATAGTGGTAAAGTTATAAGTAGTCCTGCCAATATTCTCAGCACCATCTTCATTGGACTAGAATTCCCCGCCTCAAACAAAACAAAACAAAACAAAAAACTGTAACACATTCCAGTTTTGCTTACTCTTGTGCCAAAGCATTCCAGAGACTGGCATATTTCTTTCTTTTCAAAGAGAAATAGTTAAGAGTTTGTTTGCTTGCTTAGACCCTCCATGCATAAAACCACACTTAGGGAAATAATCAAAGAAATCACCTCGACTCACTGGCTCTTGAGCCCATCTAATACAGGTCTCAATTTTCTGCAGGGGCCTCCCCCAAACCCAAGTACTTATAAAGGTTCCCAGGGTGTCTCTCCCAAACAAGAGTCAGTTAACTAACACGAACAGTCATTTTGTTTCCATGCCTCTTCCTCTAAACCTTGTCCACACTGCATGTCCCCCTCCCTCTCCAGACAGAGGTAGTCAGTGAGACCCTAGGGCCACTTCCACTGGTGTGGCTGTCAGGCTTGCCTACTGCTCACACTTGATGTGTCCAATGCAGGGGAGCCCTCAGTGTGCCAATTGTGTGCCAACTGTCTCTCCTTTTACAAGCTTACCAATTCATTACTGCTGTCTGAACCAAGTTTTTATGATCTTTCATAAAAGATCTAGATTTTACTTTTTGTTGGTCTTCACTAACCAAACTCTGTCCCCTGTATTGAAATGTGAGTCTGTGGGGCCTGATCTAACGGCAAATCTGAGTTGAGGACCTCATGTGGCACACAGAACCACCCCTCCGCTCCTATAGATTTGACCCCTATTCCCTTTTTCTGGGGCACGTTTCTCTCCAGAGAAAAAGAAAGTTTTTTTTTTTTTTTTCCCCAAGATTTCTCCTTCACTATCCCAGTAAACTTCTTAAAGACCTCCCCTTGTAACACACAGAAGAGCACTGAAATGTCTGGGTTTCACTTGAGTTCCAAGTGGGACACCTTCCAACACCAAGTGAAGGAAGGAGAAGGTGCATATTAAACTATAAGGTGCATATTAAACTATACTGTTTCTGGTGAAAAAAAATTAAACTATATTTCCTGTATTTTGATATTTCCTCTGAGTCATAGCCACCCCCATTTCCAACCTGGTCATAGATGGAAAGTTTCATTTGAAATTCTGATGCCCATCTTTGTGTTATTTTGCCATGCAATAGTCATCCCAAGAAGGAACTTAGTCAATAGAACTATCTCCCTTTGTCCATAATCTGGTTGCATTTCCTGTAACTGATTTCTATTTTAACCCCAGGAAATTGTGTATGTGTGTGTGTGTGTGTGTGTGTGTGTGTGTGTGTGTGTGTGTGTATGCAAGCATTTGCACACAATTCCTGTTGGACAGGAAGAGGAAACAGAAAGCCTCTTTTGTATTAGGTGAGAAGGAGAAGAAAGGAAGCGAAGGTTATACCATCAGATGAGAGTATTCAGGCACAAGAAGAGAAAATACAATTTATTTAGGTGAGCCAGCAAAGGCAAGGGGAGGCATGAAAGAAGTGAATTTCAAAAGCCTTTTTTTCAATTAAATTTTTTTCCTGTTGATGGACCCTTTGGCAGCTGGTACTGACTTAAGTAGCTCTCCTGAGATGATCGAAGATTGTCTTTGATTTCAGCTAAAGCTGTTGCTATCCAGCTTTTGACTGGAGCCCTAGGATCCCTGATACTAATTTGAGTGGTGAGGAGTTTAGAATAAATCCACATGAGTTTAACAACATGGATTCATGACTTTACTAGTGGCGTAATTCATGCTGACAAATAAAAATGACTTCATTTGCTTAGATGATTTTAGAAGTGACTTATCAGGAGAGAGGCAACCCTGACTCCCAAGGGTAGCCATTATCATTGCACCCGAATGGCAACAGATGCAGACAGTAAATTGCAAACAGTGACTTTGCAATTAACTGTGAGCTTTTAGAGCCCAGCATCTGCAGACACACTTGCACTTCTGCCTCACGTTCTTCCCAAGGAGATATTCCATGGTTCAATTAGCTGATCAGAACAACAGAACCCTTAGCTGAAAGGAAGTAAATAATGATTTAAATCGCCTTACTCCTGGTGAGGAAGAAAAGCACTGTTATTAATGAATTCAGCATTTAGAGCTGAATATATAATGTCCTTTCATGGCAACAAAGAACAATAAAAGCAGTTTTACCTGTTCCTGAAAGCTTTGCTTTTTTTCTTCCTCTGAGGATTATAACGGATTGTACAGGATGTTTTACCAGATGGGGGAATCTGAATCCTTTAAACAGGGAGGAGAGATAATGGTCTCTGAATTTCATCAACGATCTATATTCCCCAAATAGAATTAGAACTGCTTCCTATGTCAAAAAATGTTTACTGAACAGAAATTTTATTACCTGGGTATTGAATTCAGTGGTACCAAGGGCATTCCTTTGGAGACAAAGGTCTTCCTGCCCACCAGGTTTGGTTTCTGTTCTTTGACTAACTTAAAGTGAATTAAACTATACTTTAGAAATTCTGTTCAATTTTTTTTATAAGTTTGATATGTTAGTCTTTCTTTCTTTTTTTTTTTTTAGTTCAAGTTGAGCCATTTCTTTTGGGGTATCAGTGCTTCAGTATGTATTTTCTCTTTTTTACCCATTTCTAAGCAGATTTACTAAAGGTTCATCATGAGAAGGAACAGGGTTGCACAGATACTTGGGGTCAGGGAGCAGCATAAACACAATAAAGAAGGTTCATCCCTTAGACTCTTATTTTCACCCTGACTTTGGCAGTACTTCCTACACCACCTTTTCATTATAGTCTCAAGGTATTTTGGCACCTTAAAAAGTAAATGAAAACCAGCAACATTTGGAGAATGAGCTCAGGAGGCACAAGTTCAGTGCTTGTTCCACCTTCTGGAGACTTCTGTCCTTTTTCTGCCCCTTCTGGGCAAGCAAAACCACTGTCCATCCATCTTTTCCTTAGCATAAGTTTGGTGACTAGATAACTGGTATGATTTACGCCGATTCTGATTTTGTTTTCATAAGTAATTTCTCTCTAGAGACATCGATTTCAAACTGCTAAGGGGAAGGGAACAATTACTCAAGAAGGAATTAACATTAGATAGGCATGCTGTGGATAAAATACTAACTGAATTCACAAAACATACAAAATCTGTGTTGAACCAATGACAGATTTCTGCTATTCCTTTAACTGCCTGTGACTTCTGTCCTTTGAATCTCCATCAGCCATATTTGCATCCCACTCCTTGCCTTTGTTTTTTTTTTAATATTTTTTGTCATTGTAGATGGACAGAACGCCTTTATTTTATTTGTTTATTTTTATGTGGTGCTGAGGATCAAACCCAGTGCCTCACACATGACAGGCAAGCACTCTGCCACTGAGCTACAGCCCCAGCCTGACTTTGTTGTTCATCTAAGTGAACAGGATATTTTTTCTTATCGAGTTCTTACTTATGAAAACATGCTTGTTTCCAGAGGTTTTCAAAATTCCCTCCAGAGAGCAAAAGCCAGTCATCTGCACCACCCTGTGAATTTTACTGTTGTTTTTCTCTCTTTTCTGTGTTTTCCTGTTTCTTTTTACTGTGCTTTGGTCCCCTTTTCTCCTGTACACTCTGTTCTCTTGTAGACTGCTGCTCCTTCCACGGCTGTCTTGCCTGCATCCTCAGCAGCTTTCCACCTAGGTGCTGTACTGCTTAGGTAATATTCTTACAATGGGGTGAGTCTTCTCAGCCATTTCAGCAGGTGGAGCTACACATTGCTTCAACATAAAACCTAACCCAGCAACGTAGGGGGGCCGGTTGGGGGGGGAGCCTCTGTAGTTTGGGTCAGTAAAGTATATTTTTCAAAAATTTTAAAACAAGTCTCATTCATAGAATGGGCTGCATCAAACAATTTCTGAGCTGGGGCTCACAGAGATCTTTCTTTGACAATTTCTCATGTATGAAAGCCCATGCTGGGTACAAGTTCCCAAGGGAAGCCTGCATATTGGCCCCTTAAAAAAAAAAAAAAAAAAAAAAAAACCCAGAGACCTCTGAAGGTGACAGATGGAAGGAAAACCTTATTTTTATAGGATCTGCAAAATCCTTCTGGTCTGAAAGCCTGAGCGTGCTACACCTAGCAGAGCCAGACTCACAGCAGGAACTCAACAAATATTGATTTCCATGAGCCAAATGAGCCCAAGGGCACTTAGCTGTGACTTCCAGACACACTACACTGCTTTCCCTCTGGCAACAGAAGAGGCTGAACACAGGAATGAAGGAAATTTTGCATCCCTGTTTTCTGAGGTGAACTCTACTGTGAGCACTTTGGGAAGGAGGGAGGAGGGGTGTAAAGTGGGCTCCCTTCTGGGTTTTGGTGCTGGAATATATAAGCCAAAAGATAGCTACAAAATATAAAACTCTGTAAGAAGAAGATGATTTAAAAAAATAAACTTCAAACAAAACAAAATACGTACCACAACAGAAGTGAGGTCTGGTCCCAGAACTGGTAATGTCTGTGAGTTTCCTGGAACTGCAATATGGTTCCAGAATGGAATTTTGCCAAATCTATGCTGGAAGAGGGCTCTGTAGCACCCCAGAAGCCAGGAGCGGCCTGGTGCAAATAAAACAATAAAGCAAATTGCTGTGATACTTTGGTCTTTGCAGCACAGCATACAGATTAAGAATATGGTCTTTGGAACGAGACAGCCCAAGTTCAAATTCCAGTGCTTTCATTAAGATCTGGAACCAGAATGCCCAGTTTAGAATTCTGGCTCTGCTACTTATTAACCCCGTGATCTTGGGCAAGTTCCTTCACGCTTATGTGCCTCTGATTGCTCATCTGTAAAATGGGGATAATCCATGACTATTTCTTTGGCTTGTTTGTGAGAATAACATGAGTTAATGCATGTGAGGCACTTAGAGGCTGCAAGGCTGAGGCCACTGATAGAGAGACAGGGACTGAGTTGTCCTTGGAACGCTTTTCCCCAGGTGCCATAAGTTTTTTAAAATTCTGCTCTTCACCCTTAACATTTTTAATTTGTAACTGACTTACGTTTGCAGTGTGAGCCAACATTTTTCTCCACCTGGATTATTAATTGTGTGAGCACTGCTTATTGAATATTGGATCCTTTTCCAACTGAATTACAATATATCTTCTGTAATAGGTCTGCACATGTCCACATGTATGTCTCTGCCCAAGATTTTTTGTTTTTTCATTATTTGTTTCATTGATTATCTCTATTCCTTTACCAACATCAAATTGTCCTAATGATATGGATTTACAATAATTTTGATATCGGGAAGTACAGATTTTATAAGTTTTTTGTTCTTTTTTTTCTAGAAGTGTCTTAACTATGCTTGGCTCCTTGTTCTTTGGGGTAGCTGAAAATAAGGCTGCCAACCCTTTGACATTTCTCATGTAGGGAGAGGGCCAATGTCTCTTCCCCTTGTCATGAACCATTAGTTTTGATGTATTGATTTAAATGTTCACAAAATTGTTATAGACTGAATTAATCCAAAATTCATAGGTTGAATCCTTAGTCCCCAGTGTGAACTACATTTGAAGATAGGGCCTTTAAGGAGATACCCAAGGCTAAATGAGGTTGTTAGTGTGGGTCCTTAAACTGATAGGACTAGTGTCCTTTTAAGAAGAGAAACATCAGTGGTAACCTTCTGCATATTCTCTACCCCACCCCCCACAGACACACACAGAGGAAAGGCCATGTGAAGACAGCCACCTGCTAGGCAGAAAGAGAAACCACACCAGAAACCAATACTGCCAGAAACTTGATCTTGGAATTCCAATTCCAAAACTGCAAAACTGCAAAACTGCAAAACTGCAAAAAAAAAAAAAAAAAAAAAATTCTGTTGTTTAAGCTACCTTGTGTGTTCAATTCTGTTTTGGTGGCCCATACAGATTCATAAACCACACATGCAAAGTGTGATCCTGGACTACAAAAAAAGATACTTCTGGGACTACTGGTAAAATTTGGATAAGGTAAATAAATTAATTAATAGTATTGTATTGATATTCATTTCCTGGTTTGATGATTGTACAATAATGACTATAGAAAATGTTAATACGTAGGGAAACTTAAGAACTTTCAACTCTGGTCATTTTCCTCTTGATGTTCATGGTTTTTGTCCATTATTTTGTCTTTTTCAAAATACCTTACAAATTAGATAATGTTATTATTGTCATTTGTAGACAATATTTATTTAGATATATCTAGAAATTACCAGTTTCTTTGTTTGCTATTCCTTCTTTCATCTTAAATTTTCCTTCCAGAATCATTTTCTTCTTCCTAAAGAACATCTGATAAAAATTCATTAAGTGTAGATCACTCTTGCCCAGTTCTGATCATTGTTATTATTATTTCATCCTCATTCTTGAAAGATAGTTTTCCTGGATCTACATTTGCACATTAGTAATTACTTTCTCTTGACACTAAAAAAAATCTTCTACCATCTCCTGGTTTGGGTTTTATTGTTGAGATGTCTGCTGTCGAGTTATTTGTCTTTTTTTTTTTTTTTTGCAGATTATCTATCTTTTCTCTCAGAGTGTTTTATGATCTTTTTGTCCCTGCTGCTCTGCAGTTTCATTTCACGTGAACTTTAAGTTTATCCTGTTTAATTTAAACTGCACCTCCCATATCTACGTGCTATAGTTTGGACCTAGAATGTGCTCCAAAGGTCCATGTTTGTAAAGGCTTGACCCCCAGGGTGGTGCTACTAGAAGACTGTGAAAGCTTAAAAGGTAGGGCCTTAGTGGCAGGAATGTAGCTCATTGCGGGTGTGCCCTTGAAGGGGACTGTTGACCCTGGACCTCTCCTCATTTTTTCTTTTGCTTCCTTTGCCATGAGGTGAGGGGTTTTTCTCCACCACATGTGCTGGTCATCATGTGCTGCCCCACCATAGGCAATAGGCCAACTGATCCTGGTGAACTGGAACTCCCAAAACTGTAAGCCAAAATAAATCTTTTCTTTTGATTATCTCATTGATTATCTCATTGTTTTATCGTATTGATGAAAAAGCTGTTTAGCACACTATGCAGCCTATCATTTTCTGAAAAAATTTCAGCCATCATTTCTTCAAAAATCACCTTTCATTCTTTATTTTCATCTTCCGGAATTTCAAGTGGATCTCATTCTATGTTGCACGTATCTTACCTTCTCTTTCATTTTTTCTTCTATCTCTTGTGTTGCATTTTTTTCTATTTCTGATCTATGTTTCAGTTTATTAATTTTTTTCCCTGCTGTATGTAGTCTTCTCTTTAGCCTGTTTGTTTTGAATTTTTTAATTGCAACAATTATGGGTTTCATGTTATTTGGTTCTTTTTCAAATAACTTTTGTAGATTTAGTTCTTGTTCACATTCGTTACTACTTTATTATGTCTTCAGATATTTTAATTTATGGCACTTATATTACATGTCTGATATTATTCAATATATATAGTCCTTAGGTCGAATGTGTCTGTTGCTTCTGCTGACTCTGACTCTGGTTGTTTCGGGGTTTGATGAACTTTATTGTGAGTCAATGCATGAGAGCATGTTTGATGACGATTTCCTTCAGAGAGGATTTGTGATGTTTTGCTGTGACTCGGGAGATACTTGATCTGACATCATCCATATTCCCTCTAGGGGTCTTAGTTTGTTCTAAAGGTCTCAGCTCACTCTCCCTAGTTATAAGCCAGGACAGCTCTGCTGCAGTACTGATAGTGGCATTTACTTCAAGGCATCTATCTTCTCTTCCTATATTAGAGCTACATAATCCTAATTTTTCCCCTGGTGTTTCCCCCACCTCATCATCTATAAACCCTACAAGATCCATTTTTTTAATGTAGGATCTATTTGTCTCATAGAGGGAAGTTCCCTTAGAAAACAGAGTTCCTTCATTTTATTCAAAGCACTTATTACTGTTCAACCGTATATGATTAGTTGTTGATTGTTTTATCATTATTCTCTCTTAGCAGAATGTAAACTTCCTGAGAAAAAAGACTTTGGTTTGCTCCTATATCTTCAGTGACTAGAATATAGGGCTTTGTACTCAGTGGAACCTGGCATAACATTAATAAACATTTCACAAACATTAAAATCAATGAATTCATGCATAATGCATTTGTATCAACTATTACATTTGCTTCTCTAGATACAAAGATGACTCTGACATAGTTTTTTCCCTTGAAGTATTTACTAGAATTAGTGGAATAAGAAGGATACAAAATAAATAAATAAACTAGTTACTATGATTTGAATGTTTGTGCCCCACCTCTCAAATTCACATGTTGAAATTGATGTATAGTATCATAGCCTTTTGGTAGATGATTATATCAGGAGGGAATAGAATTAATACCTTTATAACAGAAGCCCAAGAGAGCTTATTTACCTCTTCTCTGATGTAAAGACACATAGAAGACACTACCTATGAGGAATAACCCTACCTGACACCAAATTTGAGAGCACCTTGATCTGGGGCATCCCAGACTCCAGAACTACAAGAAATATAATTCTGTCATTTGTAAACTACACTGTCTAAGATATTTTGTTATAGAATCCCAAACAGATTTAAGATAGTTCTAGAGCACATACATACAAACACACAAGAAAAATATAATATCAAGGTATATATAGTGATCTGTATCTAACGCCTATGTGGCACACCCATTCATTTTTATCTCATCATGTAAGTTATTATGAGTCATTTATAGGGGAAGCAATGTGAACAATTTTATGCTTTAGATAAACCAGTTGAGTATGGTGGGTGGATAAGGGCAAACGAGACTGAAGGCAGTGAAAGAAGGTAGGAGACTACTGCAGTTGATGCTTCAACTGTTCAAAAATATTTTATAAGTGTCTACAATAAACCATACATCTTTCTAGACCCTAAGGAAATACCTGTGAGTACAACAATAAGGTCCTGCTATCAAGGAGCTTGTATTCTGATTGACCAAAACCAGTAAATAAGTAAACAAATTAATGTGTAAGATATTTTCAGATAGTGGTAGATGCTAAAGAGAAAATAGAACAAGGCTGTTGGAAACAGACCAGTGGTGTTGGATACCCAAAGGCCTGTCCAAAGAGATGGTCTATGGACTGAGGAGACCAGAATAACAAGAAGGAAGCAAGTCAGAGGGAAAGAACATTGGGTAGAGAGAACAGTAAGTGCAACCTTACTGTGTATAAAGTAGACCACCGTGCCCAGCACCAAATTAGTGAAAGGAGAGTATTTGTTGTGTTTGGAGAAGTAAACAGGGGCCAGACTACTAGGTCCTTATAGACCACAGTAAGGATTTTGGATGTCATTCAAAGTGCAATTAGAAGCTGCTGGCATTGGGATGGGAGTAAAGGGGCAATATGATGTAAGTTTTAAAAAGCTCACTCACCTGGCTGCTCTTTAAAACATGGTCAGCTGTAGTCCACAAAATGGTGGTATAAACTACTGGTTTGGGCAAGAGATCAGAACGGCTCAAGCCCAGGCAGAGGAGACTACCAATGTGCTTACTTATCTCCCCTTTCTAGTCTGTAAACTTTTCAACAGCTCCTCCACCTCCAAATCACAGTACAGTCTCATGCCTGGAATGCAGAGGAGGTGAAGTGCAGGTAGAGTTAATGAATGTCCACCAGTGTTCTGTTCTTGGATGGCGTGAACTGGAAAAACTCACTTAAAGGACAGTAGTGTTAAGCTCTGGGCTCAGACACAATGTAGGTCAGTTAAACTGAGCATTATTTCATGGTCAAAAATCATGGTTACATTGTAATCATGGCAACTATGGTAATGTCATCTGTTTATAGATGCCTTTTGCTATAGCAGTGTCTGAATAATTCTTTGTATATAATCCAGTATAAATCTGTCATCACTACTAGAAATTAATTGCAAACAAATATTTATTGTTTCTTTTAATATTTTTTTAGTTGTAGTTGGACTTTATTTATTTATTTATTTATTTTTATGTGGTGCTGAGGATCGAATGCAGGACCTCGCACATGCTAAGAGAGCCCTCTACCTCTGGGCCACAACCCCAGCCCTGTACTGTTTCTTTTCAGTAACATTATCCTCATATACAAGAAGATAACATGTTTAGGGAATTTCTACTACTAGTAAGTATCAGGCTTTGGAGATGATCATATTGAGAATTATCAGTGTAATATACTATTTATATTTGGAGATGATCATATTGAAAATTATCAATGTAATATACTATTTATATTTAAAAACTAGTCTCATTATACACGCGCACGCGCACACAAACACACACACACACACACACACACACACATCCAAGAAACAATCATTTCTCCATAGAAGTGGAAATACAGAATTGTAGTTAAGAATATGGTTTTGGAAAGGCTGGGGATATAGCTCAGCTGGTAGAGAGCTTGCCTAGCGTGCACAAGGCCCTGGGTTCAATCCCCAGCACCATAAAATAAATAAATAAAATAATATGGCTTTGGAGTCAAGCATCCCAGTGTATGAGTCCCAACATAGTCACTCATTAATGAATGATCTTGGGTAAGGAATAGTCTCAACTCTGTTTTTTGGAAAATATTACCCATGCCCAGACTTCTTTTGAGGATTGAATGAGATACTATAATTCCTTTAGGCTCTCAGTATCTACATTTTATCTGTGCTATAGAATTCTCCATTTGTGAGCATTGGGTGGGAGAAAGATCGTCTTCCCCCACAAGTGTTGAAAGTGCTTACTGCCAAAGCCAATGTCTCGGCTTGGCACCAGAATCACGAGGCACTCACAGCTTTGTAGGTTCAAACAGCAATTCTTTATTCCCGCTCTCACACCGCTTCCACACAGGTCCAGGGGCAAACGCGTTCTGCCGTCTCCCGCACAATTCACCTACTCCACGAGGCTCTCTCCAAATCCCATTTTAATCTCACGAGAACTCAACGGGAACAAGCAACAGGAACACCCTAATCCCAGCAATAATCTTCAACTTCCAACTTCCCTAAAACCCATTATCTTAAACTGGCAACGCCTTAAACTCAAGGAGCCGGTTACTTCCTCAAACCTGATCAGCTCTAAACCCGGATCCGCCTTGGTCCTTGAGCAAGGTCACCTTATTAAAGCATGCATGCAATGTCCCATCGAATGTCCTCTAAGCAGCATGGGGTACGCTTGGCAAGGAAATTTCGATGCGTCATTCCTACTTGGTAATGGCCCTCAGCAATGGAATAGGTGTCAATCATTGCAAATGTAAATCTTTGGCCTTAAAAATTCTTTTGATAAATTCCAATTAGTGACAAGAAGTCTTTCATCCTGCATTTCCAAAAAGGAGGACAAAATTAATTCTTTTTTTTTTTTTTTAAGTGAGGAGTGAACCCAGGGCGATTAACCATTGAGCCACATCCCCAGCCCCCCACCCTTTTTTTTTTTTTTTTAAGGTACCAGGGATTGAACTCAGGGACGCTAAACCACTGAGCCACATCCCCAGTCCTATTTTATTTTTTTTTATTTAGAGACAGGGTCTCACTGAGTCGCTTAGTGTATCGCCGTTGCTGAGGCTGGTTTTGAACTCATCATCCTTCTGTTTCAGCTTCCTGAGCCAGTGGGATTACAGATGAGTGTCACTGAGTCTGGCGTTTTTTAAATTTTTTTATTTTATTTTGAGACAGGGTCTCACTAAGTTGCTTAGGGCCTCACTAAGTTGTTGAGCCTGGCTTTGAACTCTCAATCCCCCTGCTTCAGCCTCCAGAGCTGCTGGGATTATAGGCATGCACCACCACACCTGACCTTCAAAATTAATTCTTCAGGCTATTTAGCTCTGTCCTCAAAAGAGTGAATCTAATAATCTATATTACATGAATATATAATCAATACGTGAACATAGAGAGCAAATTAGAAGACATGTCAAGTGCTTCAACAAATCTTAGTTACACAAAACTTTATCCCTCATAATGGAAAGCACAGACATAAGAAAGCACAAAACAAAACAAAACAAAAATTTTCATGGGACTAGAAAAATTTTGGATTTTTATGTTTATTTTATTTCCCATTCACTATACTTTATAGTTTTAGCTAATGAATTTTTTTCTGAATCTTAGATATTTTTATTACTTTTTAGTTTTAGGTGGACACAGTATCTTTGTTTTTTTATATGTAGTGCTAAGGATCGAACCCAGTGCCTCACGCATGCCAGGAGAGCACTGTACCACTGAACCACAACCCCAGCCCCTGAATCTTAGATTTTGTATAGCAAACTAAAAGTTTTCAGTGAAATATAATTAAAAATTTTAATGAAATTCATTTCAGTTGAAATGTAAATTTAAGCATCTTGATTTATGATGCTTTATATTAAAAATAAAACATTTAGAGGTAAACACTAAAATGAAACTTCATTCATCCAATAAATGTATTGAGTGTATCGTGCCAGGTGCTGGTCTAGGTGCTAGGGATATAGCAGCAAATAATTTATACATGATCCCTATTGATGGAGCTTTCATTGTAGTGGGGAGCAGGGGTGTCAGAAAAGAAATAAGTGTCAGGTAATAATAAGTACCATTATTATAAAACAAGATGATGTGTTTTGAAGATAGATGGGATACAGGATGGTCACTTTCACTTGGTTAAATAGTCTGTCAGATACCAGATTTATGTCAGAAGACCCACAGGATTGTAACTATTTATTAACTGCCTATTTTAATATTTAAGAGATTTGTATAAAAGTCCAGATTTTTATCTTCTCTTGAAAAATCTAATCATTACATAGGATAGATATTTCTATATGATGACAGTCTTCCTTTCAAAGGGGCAAGTCATTCCCTTTTCTTCATAATCCCTCTTTTCCTCTCAGAGCATCTTCTGTCATTTACAATACCTTTTTGGCTTCTGAATTTAGAAGACTTCTTGATCCCTGGGCTACTAAGAATGTGGACCAAAATACAGTATGGAGTGGGATCCAAGGCATCTAGGAAGGCGTGAGCTGAGGAGCAGTGGGAACGTCTGAGTAGACATTGTGATCACTTTTGCTTTGTCCCAATATGGGCCTGAAATGGCTTACAGAGGGCCTTGTTTAAAAACTGTGCAGAATGAACCAGAGATGTTTTTTTGTTGCTGTGTTTCTTTTTGTTTTCTTGCTTACCAGAGAGTTAAGTATGACAGAGAAAAAAACTGACCCGTGGTCAGGTTTTGCGGCTACGTAGCTATATCGTTTTACACGGGCACATGTTTTTACATGGTTACATGTTTTTCTAAAACTTGCCAATGTAAGATATTTTAACCACCATTTCTTTCCACCCATATTTCCCATCATTAGATTTTTTTTTTCACAAAGTCAGGTGACATTGGAATGGCCATGGGCATTTTTAGAATTTACCTAAGGAAAGTTGAGCTGAGAATGTCAATTTCACTGCAAATTGGAAAGTCTTTTTAATTATTTCAATAAATTATAGACTGCTAATTTGGTTATATAGCGGTTCCCTTGCTTACCTGTAAGAGATACATCCTAAGACCTCCATCCAGTGGGTACCTGAAACTCTGGATAGTACCAAACACTGTATATAACATGGCCCTGCAGTGTTGCAACATAGTACTGGAGGTGATGTGTTCTACCATTTGTTATACCTTACAGCCTCCTTTGTGTCACTAATTTTGTGTTTTGTGTCATTAATAAGTAAAATAAGAGTTATTTAGACACAAGCACTGCAATACCATCATAGTGGTCTGATAACTAAGAGGTCAGCTAAGTGACTTGTGGGTGGGTAGCACACACAGCATAGACAAAGGGAGAAAGGGATGACTCACATCCAGGAACGATGGAGCAGGATGGTACTACTCAGAATGGCACACAGTCTGAAGCTTATGAATTGTTTATTTCTGGAACTTTCCATTTAATATGATTTTGGACCACAATTGACTACAGGTGACTGAAACCATATGAAGCAAAACTGTGGGTAAGAGAGGACTATGAAGGGACTATGACTAGGAGAGGAATATGAAGGGCATATTCTTTGGTCAGCTTTAAATTTATTTACTAAAGAACTGAGACCACTCTGATAAAAATCAGTGGGCTTGTATTCTTGATCATTCCATTCTGACTGGAGGGAGCTGAAATCTCAGTTTTGTTTTTAATCTGCATTTCTCTAACTGCTACAAGTGTTGAATATTTTTTCATTTATTTTTGTTGATGAATTGTATTTCTTCTTCTGGAAGTGCCTGTTTATTTCCTTTGTCCATTTATTATTTGGGTTTTTTTTTTTGATGTTACGTTTTTTGAGTTCTTTATATATCCTAGAGATTAATGCTTTATCTGAGGTACAGGTGGCAAAGATTTTTCTCCCATTCTGTAGGCTCTCGCTTCACATTCTTGATTGTTTCTTTTGCTCTGAAGAAGATTTTTAGTTTGATTCCATCTTATTTATTGATTTTTTATTTTACTTCTTGTGCTTTAGGAGTCTTGTTAAGAAAGTCAGTTCCTAAGCCAACATGATAAAGATTTGGTCCTACTTTTTCTTCTATTAAGCACAAGGGTCCCTGGTCTAATGCTTAAGTCCTTAATCTACTTTGAGTTGAGTTTTGTGCAGGGTGAGAGATAGGGGTTTAGTTTCATTTTGCTACATATGAATTTTCAGTTTTCCCAGCACCATTTGTTAAAGAGGCTATCTTTTCTCCAATATATGTTTATGGCATTTTGTCTGGTATGAGATAACTGTATTTATGTGGGTCTACCTCTGTATCTTATATTCTGTTACATTGGTATTTATGTCTGTTTTAGTGCCAATGCCATGCCATTTTTGTTACCATACATCTGTAGTATAATTTTAAGTATGGTATTATGATGCCTCCTACTTCACTTTCCTTACTAAAGATTGCTTTGGCTATTCTGGGTCTCTTATTTTTCCAAATGAATTTCATGACTGCTTTTCCTATTTCTATGAAGAATGACATTGGGGAAAAAGGTGCACTCATACATTGCTGGTGGGACTGCAAATTGGTGTAAATGCTCTCTCTGGAAAGCAACTTGGAGATTCCTCAGAAAACTTGGAATAGAACCACCATTTAACCCAGTTATTCCACTCCTAGGTTTATACCCAGGGAATTTAAAGTCAGCCTACTACAGTGACACAGCCACATCAATGTTTATAGCGACTCAATTCACAATAGCTAATCTATGGAACCACCCTAAGTGTCCTTCAACAGATGAATGGATAAAGAAATTGTGGTATATATACACAATGGAATATTAATCAGTCATATAAAAGAATGAAATTATGGCATTTGCCAGTGAGTGGATGGAACTGGACAATATCATGCTAACTGAAGTAAGCCAGTGTCAAACACCAAAGACTGAATGTTTTCTCTGATATATGGATGCTAACTCAGGGAGGAATAGGGAAAAATAGAAGTACTTTGGATTAGACAAAGGAGAATGAAGGGAAGGGAGGAGGAATGGGAATAGGAAAAATAGTAGAATGAATTGGACATTACTATCCTATGTACATATATGATTATACAACCAACGTAATTCTACACTATGTACAACCAGAAGAGTGAGAACTTATACTCCACATATGTATAATATGTCAAAATACATTCTACTATCGTGTATAACTAATAAGAACAAATAAAAATATATTAAAAATCAATGGACTATGAATCAAAAGGGATAAAGAACAACAATATAATCAATGGAAATAATTCTGACATCCAGAGGCAAATGGTATCAAAATGTTTTCAAGAGTATAACAAAAGAAGTAACTCAAAAAGAGGAAGAAACAAGGCTCTTGGATTGTTTGACAGTTCATCTAGTAAAGATGAGTAGATCACATGACAAAGATTTGAATTTCTCAGCAATTTGACATATGTGTGGTTGATAATGTACTGCCTTTTTTTATAACTGCATTTTGAAAAATGGATCAGAGCCCTGCAAATGATTTTCCTTGCCAATTGGTACTGAAACTTCATGATGAGAAGGTGCTGGGAAGACATTGCAGGGGGAAAAGAGGAGCTCACTGGCTCTGATGTGCTGAGACAGTTGCTGTAGCACAGAGGACTTCCACATGCAGCATCTCCAGATCAGATTCCTGCAGATATAAGGTTTCCTGGGCGTGGTTCCTGCAGTGCCAGCAGCTTCTCCAGTGCCTGGCATTTGCAATGCACAACAGCCTGCAGCTCCCTCTGGTAAGCTCCTAGGACCACTCTGCAAAGGAGTGTCTTGAATGAGACACTTCCCCAGACCAGCTTTCACCAACACTGAACAGGGCAAAGTTCCAGCAAGGACTACCAGTGAGCAGCCCAGCAACTTCCCTGCCATTCAGCACTCAAAGTCACACCCTCCAACAATATCTGTATCTCAGTCTTGGTTGTGCAAATCTCAGCTCCGAGATAATGTAGTTTTTTTGTTTTGTTTTGCTTGTTTTGATTAAGCTTTGCCTATTGAATTATTGTGTGGTTTTAGCTCCTCATTGTACCCAGACTGATAACAATATGAAATGCCAATACCTATAAAAATAACACAAAAATTATTATTTAAAAGTTGTTCTACACAACTACAACGAGAACATCAATTACTAACTGGTTACTTTAAGTTAGTCTCTGTTCTAGAAAACTTAAATGCCCTGAGAAGCTTATAGCACAGATGTGAAAGAAACTCAAGAGGTTTTTCCAAATTTGACAATAATCTTAAAAATTGACATGACTTTACTAATAATAATTATAAAACTGAAAGAAGCTTTTCTAAGCCAATAAAACACTTAGCTCAACTATGCTGGAGGAAAGATCAAATTATTTTTTGATTATCTTCAATTAGAAAATAATTACAAAATTATAGTGAAGAGGTAATTAAAGAGTACAGCCAAAAAAGGTAGGAAAAATGAACAGAGGTGTGTCAAGCAATTGATTCATAATAATATTCTGATAATTTTTGAACTTTATAATATTTGTGGTATTCATGAGCTTTTAAAAAATTTGTGATTTCCTTTCTCATCTAATGTTTTATTCATCATTATGTATCCTCTTTTTAAAGAGATCCATCAATTGTATAAGTTCCTGCACAATCCTGGATCTGGCCCAAGTAGCTCTTTTGACCTGTGTTTGTACTCAGGAAGTTTGTTTGGATCACAGTTTCCACCAGGAGATGCTTGTCCCCCTCCCTTGAGAGAGAAAGAGATTTTTCTGAAAAGGCAATTTGTGCCTGTGAATGGTATAGACCAGGAGAAAAAATGTTAACCAGGAGTTTTGATGAATTTCAGTCTCCAAATACTAAGATTCCAATAACTTATTCTCTGCAAATATATCCTCACAAATATGCAGGAGAGGGGAAAAGTAGCCCCCCAACCCCAAGATGTTGGGGCAATTCAGCTTCTGCCACAGTGTTCAGTATACAGAAAGCAGGGCTGTGGGCTGGGGTTGTGGCTCAGTGGTAGAGAGTTTGCTTAGCATATGTGAAGCCCTGGGTTCAATCCTCAGCACCACATAAAAAATAAATAAGATAAAGGTATTGTGTCCAACTACAATTAAAAAATAAATATTAAAAAATTAAAAAAAAAAAGAAAGCGAGGCTGTGCTGGGCTATGTGTGCCATGTGAGATCATGTTGGGATAGCCTACCCCCACCCAGAGATCAGAGCCACATTAATGGGTCTCACTACACACAAAGCCTTTTCTGGTACCTCATTATCAGAGAGACAAAGCCTTTATTTTCTCAATGAATAATAAAGCTGAAGATACAGATATACCCAGAAAGTATAATTTATTAATTGAAGTTCACTCCAAAATGATTGCAATTACATCCTTTCCAGGTCAGTTTCAACTGAGGAAAGGGAAAGGAGACAAAGACTGGAGAGCAACTTTAGAGAGAGTAGACTCCCTTTCCATGTAAGGAGAAACTGGAAAGGAATCATTTCTACATCCAAATGCTGCCTGAAGCCTGGTTGGAGAAGCTGGCTATAAGACAGGAAAAAATTTTTAATAAGAAAAATATACATGAATGTACTCATAGTGGATAGAAATAGCCTTAAAATATGCAAAGAAAGAAGGAAACCCATCAGGAAACACTTACTGCCAGCCCTCCCAGAAACATGAGATGGAAAATTACAACAAGCTGACCACAAAGCTTCCCAGACTCCAAGACGTGACTTTTTTGAGTTCTTTCATATTTAACAGTACGTCTGCTAATGTTCCAGGAGATCTCAATATAATCTTTAGTCCTATTTTTACTCATTGGGAGGTAAGTTTGGATGCAATTTCTTTTTGGGAATGCACTTTTTTTTCATTTTTGAGAAAAGACATATTTTAACACTGCTTACATATATGACAAATATTTTTATATAGCTGATAGATCTCTCTGGGAAAATATCTCATGCTAAAATATCAAATAAATATCTTTCATTTTTGTAATTATAGAAAGATTTTAGGTCATGTGTTTCTTCTAGCAATATTATTTTTTGAGAGAAAGTTGTATATGTGTGATAAAGACAGAAGGGCCATTACATTTATAATAAATTTTGTCTACTTGTGAATATCATTTAACAGGGAGAAAGCATTGTAGTAATCATTCAGTTTAAGCTTAAGGAAATTAAGGCCCACAAAAGTTAAAATATTTAGCAGTTGGTAACAAGGATGAAACCAGAATGTAAATTAATTGATTCCTAGTCCAAGGATTTTTTTCAGCACACAAGTTGCATCTTATAACATAACTCTATGAGAACACTCAGCAAATACTTCTTGAATGAATGGCCAATGAGTAAACATTAAAAGTGGGTGGCTAGGCAGTTTTTATCATCTTGACAATGCTCATCTCCCTATTTTATAATCACCAGGGAACAGCTTAAAAAATACAGATTCCTGTGCCTGGAGGAGAGGATCTAAGAACCTGTATTTTAAAAAAAGATTCTCGTGATCACTTCGGCAGCACAAATACTAAAATTGGAACGAAACAGAGAAGATTAGCATGGCCCCTGCACAAGGATGACATGCAAATTCGTGAAGCGTTCCATATTTTTTTAAAAGGAAAAACAAACAAAAAAAAAGCTTCTCAGGGGATTCTAATACACAGCTGTGTATAAAATGCTGAGTTCCAAGAGGTTATCTTACAGAGGAAGCTGACATGGGCAGCATTTTTCACATCAAAGGGCATCTCTTAACTTAAGATGCTCTTCCTGGCAGGGCTGGCAAAGTTGGCTCCTTGCAACTTCTTACTTCATTCCTTACTCCTTTCAAGACGTTCAGATTCCCTCTAAAATTTTTCTAGATAGCAATGAGGTGGCAGGCTGTCATCATTTTAGGTCTCTAATAAAATAAGTGGGATAAATTCCTTACTGGGGCTGGAGAGCAGGAGAGTTGGAGGGTATTCAAGGAATGTTATTTATGCTTACAGAGAGTAGTCATAGGAATTGAAGGATAGCAACAGTTTAAATTTAAAAAAAAAACAGAATTTCAACAATTCAGCTACAACTTATAAAAATGTTTGGAAAGACTGTTGGGCTAGAAGGAGCATCTGTGTTTAGGATGAGTCATTATATGGAACTCACACTACTATTGACCATGAACATGGAAATAGCCTTGTTATTTATCAGAATGTTTTGCTAGAGTCACATTTTATTAGTTCTGAAAATACATTGTAGAAACTGACATAATTTTCTCTGTAGGTTTTCTATAAAATTAATTGCAAAAAAAACAGTTTGGAAGGATAAACTAACATATTTTATAATATATAAGGATGAATATTCAGAAATGTATTGAAAAACACAAACCTTTAACAAGCAGTTCACAAAAGATAACTATAAAAAGAACAATATTTCTGCTGATGCCTAGAATGTTTCTTAACTGACATTGGGCATATTAATAGATTTTGAGAAAGGCCAAGTCCATTCCAGTTGACCATGGCCCATATAGATTAGCATATATCCCCCTGCCTGGGAATACAGTGATCCACTTGTCTTGCTGCCACCAAAGACATGCTGCTGTTCATAAGTCCCTGACAAATTGCATTTTGTACAATCCTTGATCTGTCTGTCTCTTTCTTTGGTCCCACAGCACTTTCCATCTTTGATGACTTGTACTCAGACACTAGGACTGGGTTTTTCTGGAACCATCAGTATTATATCCATAGTATTCAATTTTTGATTAACTTGGAAAGGGTTGAGTTTTGTGGAGTTCTTCTTCTTGAATATGTTCAGTAATGATTTGACTGGCTACAGTAAATGGTTATGGGTGAAGTTCAAGGGCTTTATTCCCCATATGCTTTCAAGCCCTGGTGGGTGAATGTATAGGTTGTGCCTTGCATAAGTACACCGGGCCTAATATGATGTACGTGGAGGCTGGCATTGAGCGTGTGCTCTGGTCATCAAGCTCTATGCCCTGAAAAGGGTTGAAATGGTTGAGGGAAAGGGAAGCAATGCCTCTTTGTAGTCCTGTATTTGTTTTCAGTTTAGTGCAGCAAGATTCTTTTAGTCTCTTGTGTAGAATTAACTAGTTTAAGGACCAGATCACCACAGTGAAAAAACAAGACATCGAAGGAACTGAGAAACAGTTTCTGCTGGCAAACATAATACCCACCCCAAAATACCTCTTGTCATTTTTATTCTTTACTGATTCAAATTAGACATCAAAGCATTCTTATTGGGCAAAACCTAAATTCACATAATGAGGTGGAAAAATAATCAAAAGCCAGGTTTTAAGAAATCATACAGGAGTAAAATGTTATGAAGGTGATGAGTATGGAAAAACCTTCTCTTCTATTTTTTATGTGACACTAGAGTGTTCATGCTGGAAAGAAGAGAGGAGCCTGCCCTAGATGTGGTTAAGCCCTTCAGTTGCTAGCCAAATATCTTTGATCACCAGAGAATTCATGCTCAGTTAAACATGCAGCCCTGCAATAAATATGAAATATGATAATTCAGTGGAATAGAAGATTTTCATATGGGTTCAAGATTCTTTGGTAAATTTTCAATTAAGAGCAAAACTCATCTTTTTCTAATTATATTTTGATTTTACTCAGCAAAGTGCCACTCAGTAATGGTTTTTGCTCTAAGTGTTGAAGACAGATGGAAACCACTTGCCAACTCAGAGATTTTTGGTTTTTTCGAAGTATCTGCTCCCCAAAGAACAACCCTTTACCTTTCCTTATGCTGTTTTTTATGCCTAAAAATCTTTCTTCATCTCAAGTTAACATCTTAAATGTCAATTCCATTGTCCATCTGTCTTTGACTTTTCTAAGAAAAGTTAGTCACTCTCTCTGGTTCCACCTTCATGCTTTATTCATAAATGTACTCCAAGTCTTGGCACGATAAAGGTTTGTTTATGACTTGTAAGGCCACTGGATTATGAATTTTTGTTGTTTTAGTGTTGTCGTATGAATGGATTTTTTGGCAATGCTAAAAGCAAATGAGGTTTTTATGTGGTTTGATATTTTCAAAAATATTTGTGGCTAAAATTTTTAAAAAAAGAATTTAAAGTAGTATTTTTTTATTGTGCTCATGCAATATATAAAACACCACCACGAAAGAATGCGCTGTGGTTTCTTTCCCTAAAAATAGTAAGGGAGATAAATTATATACATAAGTAACCACAAGGTAAGGCAGGATGTGTTTTAAGTCCACCAAGAGAAATGCAGGTAAAGTGCTAGGGAAGGACAAAAGGAAAGAAACCGCTTCCTGCTTTGGGGTGGAGTCAGAGCATCCAAGAGAGGATCTTGGCTTATTGTTAAATATATCCATTTTTCAGCTTTTTATTATAATTAGGGGAATATAAAGTTAAATGTATGTTGCAACAGGAAAGTATTTTGGAGAAGATAAAGAGATATTCCTGGAAATTGAAGTTAAAAAAAAATCTAATGAGTTTTCTAGAAAGATATCATCATTACTACCTTGTTAGCACCTAATCATCTTCATTAATATGTATATCACTGCAAGTGAAATGGCATTTGTGTGTGTGTGTGTGTGTGTGTGTGTGTGTGTGTATGTATCAGTCCAAATTGGGGTATAAACTTTTTTTTTTTTTTTAAGAGAGAGAGAGAATTTTAATATTTATTTTTTAGTTTTTCGGCGGACACAACATCTTTGTTTGTATGTGCTGCTGAGGATTGAACCCGGGCCGCACGCAGGTGAAGCGAGCGCGCTACTGCTTGAGCCACATCCCCAGCCCCTCTATTAGAGTGACCTCAGACTTAAGTTGAAGGGCCAGATTTACTTGTGGTTAAATCCAGCATAAGAATATGCAATTGGTTCTTTTTTTCCCCCCAGCTGGAATTATATTTTCCCATTTTTTTAATTAGCACATTATAGTTGTACATACTGATGGGATTTGTTGTTACATATTTTTACATGCACAATATACAATGTAACAATATAATTTGTCCAATATCACTCCCCAACACTTTTCCTCTCTCTATACACCTCTCACCCTTTGATTTTTTTTTCCTCTACTGGTCTCCCTTTGATTTTTCATGAGATCTGCCATTTTTCTTTCACTTTTCCTCTCTAGCTTCCACATATGGGAGAAAGCTGTCCCTTTACCTTCTGAGTTTGACATATTCCACTTAACATAATGGTCTCTAGTTCAATTTACCTTCCTGCAAATGCCATTAACACGGTTTTCTTTATGGATGAATAAAACTACATTTGTACATATATATTTTCTTTATCCATTTATCCATGGATACCTAGGCTGGACATCTAGGCTGGCTCCATAGTTTGGCTGTTGTGCTAATATAAATATGTGTATGCATGTAAAATTGTAGTGTGATGACTTTAATTCTCTAGGATAAATACTGAGGAGTGGCATAGCTGGGTTATATGGTGGCTCCTTGCCCAGCCATCCTGATTCTCACAGTGGTTGTACTAATTTACCGTCCCACCAACAGTGTAGACGTGTTCCTTTTTCTCCACATCATCTCCAGCATTTATTATTAGAACAACGGCAATACTTGGAAATAGGGCATAAGATTTTAGGCATGAGTAAACTAGATAAGCGTAACAAGATGGTAAACGTTTTGTCAGTTAAGGTTTAAGTGAGGTTTTAAAAACATAAAAGCTTTACAAATTTCTGTAAGTTATCATTCCCTATTAGATTTAAAAATAAAAGTGATGGAAAAAAATTATGGACAATATTGTCAAAGAAGACTTACTTACTCTAATTTTCAAAAGATGAACATAAAATATCTTCTTTATCAGCAAACTAAATGTGAAAGTCTATTTGATCTACATATAAATTTTACATAGAAAAGAAAGTAATGTCAACCTCAAATTAAAGTTCCAGTTTCCTTTTGAGAATGACATTGTGGGAAATGTCATGGATGAAATCAATCGTGGCAGAGACAAAATGACTGGGCATTTAGATGGACATTTTCAAGCTTCCCTTGCAATTAAATATGCTGAATGACTGAATTCTAGTCAAATGAGGTGATGTATGCCACTTCTAGAACTGATCCATGAAAATTTTCCTATGCACTTACCCTTTCTCTGGTTGAATGTAAGTAAACACAACAGCATTCAAAATCATGTGTTAAAG
The DNA here is from genome assembly GCF_052094955.1 of Ictidomys tridecemlineatus. Classification (NCBI taxonomy): domain Eukaryota; kingdom Metazoa; phylum Chordata; class Mammalia; order Rodentia; family Sciuridae; genus Ictidomys; species Ictidomys tridecemlineatus. The sequence continues at coordinate 39,650,691 of NC_135482.1, read as the reverse complement.
ATGGAAGAACCACAAGACAGGCTGGGTCCATCTTAAAGGAGAGCCAGTTGCCATTAGGAACACTCATTGTGAACTGCATGTGTGCAAGAAATAAAATTTTCTGTTATTGTACATTTGGGTGTTAGTTATAGCAGCTTATGTTGCCTTAACTAATATAACAAGGATATGCAAATCATTTATTGGTAATAGTGACACACTTCAAATGAAGTTAACTTCAATACTTCTCCCCCAAACCACTGCCATGTCCCACGTTTATCCAAATGTACAATATAACCCATTCCCAAGAGTAATATATGTTTTGGCTGAGAATCATATTTTATAGCGTAAAGTCTTGAATCTGTTTAGCCTGGGGTTAAATCAAAGCTCTTCAATAACCAATTGTATGGTCTTGGGCACTCTATTTAATTTCTTTATGTCTAAACTTTCTTATCCATTAAATTAGGATAATAACTTTAATTCACAATTTGTTGTAAAGATTAAAAGAAGAGATCTATGAAAAATTTCCTGAACAATATCCCCACAGAATATTTAATAATTCAGTATTTAATAACTTATTAAGATTTTGTAAAAAAAAAAAAAAGCAAAAGTGTCCTAGCATTTATGCATTTTCCCCTCTGGGTGCTCTTTTTCTCTGTATTTCTCTTTTAGAATTCTGCCCTGTTTAGATTACATTGTACAGTCCAATAATTGCCTTAGAACTCCATGTGGCTAGTGCCATAAATTAGGCTCAAGGGAGCCCACCTTTTCCTAGTGGTCTATGGGAAACAAGACATCCCTCCAGCTTCCTCCAATCCAGGCAAAGGGAAGAATCTTGATTCCTCCCAAGTGCCAAGAACCAGTGGAGCTTAGATACACATTCTAGAGAGGAATAATGAATTGCTGTTGTCTTTGAGTAAGTACCTTTCTGGTTCAGGATTCTAAACTTTAGGTATCTTGCTGTTGTTTTCTACTTAGGAGACATGACTACTGGTCAAAAATAAGTCAGTTTAGCATGCCTATAATCCCAGTGGTTCTGGAGGCTGAGACAGTAGGATCGCAAGTTCAAAGCCTGTCTCTACAAAGTTGAGGCACTAAGCAACTCAGTGAGACCCTGTCTTTAAATAAAATACAAAAAGGGCTGAGGATGTGCCTCAGTATTTGAGTGCCCTAAATTTAATCCCCAGTACCAAAAATAAATAAATAAATAAGCCAGTTTCAGTCTTGATGATCTCAAGGGAGTTAGACAGAATATACTACTTTAATTTAAAAAACAGTACACCAATTGAATACTGTGTGTCAGATACTGCTCAAAGAACTTTGATTATTGTTTATTGGTTGAGGTAAATGCAAATATTTTCTCCCACTAATCCATAGCTTTTCTACTATTCTTTGTATATGTCACTACTATTGATCCAGGTATTCAAAGTCCTGGAGCTATCCTAGATTCTTTCTGTTTATCCAATTCATCAGCAAAAACTTTAGGTTCTAGTATGAAACATAATTCCATGTTTTCTTACTATTGTTATGGTCACCACTTTCATTTAAGGTTCCATGGTTCTTGCGTAAGCCTTGAACCTTCTCTGCTTTTCTGTTAGCCCACTAGAGCAGTTTTTTTTTTTTTTAACCTAGCAGGAAGAATGATCATGCTAAAATGTAAAACAAATCATATGCTATCACTCCCTTCCTCTTTTCCCTTTCAGTGACTTGCTGTGAGAGACATGGTGAATTGACATCAGGCATCCATTCTACTCTTCTAATGTGCTTTCTAATCTCGCAGGGAATAGAAAAATTTAAATTGGGAATTTAAAGAGTCTGAAAATTTAACCAATACCACTTGGCATGGGTCTTATGTTTTACCAATTTGATGTTCATAGGACAGATTAGAAAGGTAGAAGTAGGTTGGAGACTGTATTCTGGCTGCCTTGACTAACACTGCAGGTAAGTGTGGTTGCCGAGACATTGAATTGGTGCAGATGTTGAGACAGTTGTGGTACCAATGAGAGCTTCCTCTTCCCTGGGTCATGGCCATGGCATCTGTTCTTTAAATCACCAGTTTATTTGTAACCTCTTTATTGCCCATCTTCCTGATTGTGGCAGAGATAGAGCATTTTTGGTAGCCTACTTGGATGGTAGTGTTCTGGTCTCATTCCTGGAGGCCTGGTTTAAAGCTTGCTCTTACAGCACTTTCAATGATTTTATAAGCACCCAAATTGTGTGTATCAAATCTCTTTCTCATTAAATAACAAGAGGATTTTTTTTCTGCTTTCTCTGATAGAACGTTACCTGATATACTCCTAATGACACTTAGAATTAATCTAAAGTCCTTACTAAGGTCCATAAGCCCAGTATATTCTTACCATTGGCCACTCTATTAATTCTCTCTGACTCTGCTTAAGTCAAACTACACTTTTGCATTTTTCTTCTCTCTTGAACACACTAAACTTGACTCTATTAGGGTTTTGGTATCAGTTATTCTTATTCCCCTGGATCTATGTTATGACTCATTTACTTTTTTTCATATCTTTGCTCCAATATCACTTCTTCAAGAGGTTCTGCTCTGACCACCTATCTAGCTTATGACTCTCTGCATTCTTGTCCTTTTGCCTTCCTTTATCCTTCTTCATCACACTTTATCATAGTAGATACCATGTTTGGAATGCAAGCTCTGTTTGGTTAATTGTTCTATCCTTGGAGGGTCAAACAATTTTGTGACACACATATGTGCTCTTTAAAAATTTTTTATTTTTAAATACACATGACAGTAGAGACATATATATATATATATATATATATAAATATGTCAATATTTTGACATATTATATATACATGGAGTATAACTTATTCTAATTAGGATCCTATTTATAGCAAGTGCTTTATAATTTTTTAAATGAATTTCTATTTTAGAGATGGGAAGCCTGATGCAAAAAATAATTAAATGTCTCTTTTAGTCTGTACAGTGGTGGTAGAGCTGGACTAGGAACCCAAGCAGTCTGACCGGGGGCCATTTGCTCTTACATAGGACACAATTCTGCCTCCCCAGCCTAGCCAATATCCAATCAAGTGCTCATGATTTCTGTCAGCAGGAATAATGGAGGTGGGTAAACAGTTGATACAGCATGAAGATTGAAAAAGAAAAGAAATAAAAATGCTTAAGCCTTTGCCTGTCCAAGAGAGGGCTGTCCTGACCCATAAACACAACTGTCTGCCTGTGAAGCAGGCACATCCCTGTGGTGAAGACAGGTGGCAGAACAGAAAGAGAGATGGCTCAGTGCCCCCAACCGTGACAACATCCTAGTGGCTCCCTTGTTCTGACTGATTTTGCAACCATCCATCCTTCTGCTTTCCAATCTCCAAATATGCATACTGCAATCCCTTCAAAATCACCCTCTCCCTGCCTAGAACCTTCTCTATGTTGTTGTGGGTTTTCTTTTAATTTCATGGAGCTGGTTTTTACTATTCCCCCATTATCCTTATTTGTTTTTCCTTTTTCTTCCTTCTTTCTTTTTCCTTTCCATTCTCTTCTAGTTGTTTAATAAGACTATTCCAATGCTAATTTTCCACATTTAAACATATTAATTTAAATTCAGAAATAACAAAAAGTGTTGATTGATTAATATTTCCACTTTAGGTAACCAGAGAGGGAGGTTGATGAATTTATATCACTGGCCTCTTTTGTCACCAGGTTAGGGCAGTCATCATTTTCTCTTAAGCCTTTTATTCCCTGGGATTCCCTGTAGCCTAGTGGAACGAGCAGACCTGTGGAGTTAACCAAATCTTGGCTCAAATGCTGCTCTATCTCTTCTTATTAGGGTACCTTTGGCCAAGTTTTTTTTTTTTTTTCCCTCTCTCTGTTTCTTTATTTGTAAAATTGGAACAATTAAAATCTTCCCTGCAGAGTTTTGTGAGGGTTAGGGATAATGTAATAGAGAATCTGGCACAAGTAATAGAACATTATAGAACTATAAAAGGAACGTAGCATTTTCTCCTACATTAAAGCATAACAACATTAAGTGATTAGTCTCTGATTACACATGGAGTTAATTTGTACAATTTATTTTCTAAACATACTTGCTTTCTACTGGAGGTTGTATATACTATTAAGAAAAAATTTGTTCCAGTGCCTATGGCAAGATATTTTCCTTAAAATATAATGTAAATTATATTTCTATTTTAAAATTCTATTTTATCCAATTTTTGATTTTTTTAAAAGCTAAGACATTCATAAAGATAAGATAAACTGTCTGAATTTAAATTTAATCATAGAATGCTGTGCTAGTATAGTTCATTTATGTGTAGTCTGATGACTTCACTGTTGTCTTCTCCCATGATGCAGGCAGATTTGTCAAAACACATTATATTAGGATCTATTCTGTTCTGGTTTCAAAGACTTCAGTGTCTTCTACAAATAATTTATAATTGATAATATTCAATACTTATTAGGGTGCAAGGAAATAGACACTATTAGATATTTTGCTTGAAGTATCACCAATTGTCCTGAGAGCTTCTTGTCTTAAGGAAGTTCCATAAAAGTTCATACCCTTATTTTCAATAATTCCACTTATAGGAACCTCTTATAAGAAAATATTTAACGTGTGATCAAGTACTTTTGAACAAGGGCATTTATTAAGCATCATTTTAAATTAGAAAAAAAATTAAAACATCCTGAATGTTTAACAAAAATTAAATAAAATAAATATTAAAAATCCATTAAAATAGTTTTGCAAAAAATCATTTGATGGCATTGGAACATGTGATAAAATTATAACTTAAAAAAGCAGAATAACATAAACTAATATATATATAACACAACATTATAAAATTCTGTATGAAATATGTACTAAAATATCATATTTATTTATTTATTTAAATATTTAGGTACTAAGCATTGAACCCAGGGGTGCTTTACCACTGAGCTACATTCCCAACCCTTTTTATTTTTTGAGACAGGGTCTCCCTTAAGTTGCTTGGAGCCTTACTAAATTGCTGAAGCTGGCCTCAAACTGGTGATCCTCTGGCCTCAGTCTCCTGAGTCACTAGGATTACAGGTGTGTACACTATAGCCAGAACAATCCTAATTTTATAAATAAAACACCACAAATATAATACATAAACAAAGAATGGGAGGAAATATAGGAAAATGTTAATGGTACTTATATCTGAATGGGAAGAGTTTTATTTTCTTCTCTGTAGTTTTATGTATTTTATAACTTATAACTTCCCTATAACAAAGATGTGTGTGTGTGTGTGTGTGTGTGTGTGTTTTAACCAGGGATTCAACCCAGGGGCACTTAACCATGGAACCACATACTCAGTCTTTTTTTATATTTTATTAGAGACAAGGTCTTGCTGAGTTACTTAGGGCCTCACTAAGTTGCTGAGGCTGGGTTTGAATTTGTGAATCCTCCTGTCTCAGCCTTCTGAGTCTCTGGGATTACAGGTGTGAGCCACTGTACCCAGCAAATATGTTATTCTGACAATAGGAAAACCTTTTTAAAACAGAATAAAATAAATTGAAGAAATTTAATTTCACTCTGAATTATAGACTTTAAAGCGTCCAGAAGAAGGTTAGTACAGCTTACAAGCAATTGGTAAGCTATGTATAATTCCTGTGCTCACTATAGTTGCTTCTCATCGATCTTTCTGTGGCTGTGGGAAAGTAGTTGGGTCTTACTTAATGTTATCAAGTCCAAGGCCAGGTGAGCCGGGTGTGGCAGAGCACACCATAATGAATCCCAGGGACTCTGGAGGCTGAGGCAGCAGGATCATAAGTTCCAGGTCAGTCTTAGTAACTGAGTGAGACTCTGTTTGAAAATAAAAAGTAAAAAGGGCCAGGCACAGGAGGATTGCGAGGTCGAAGCCAACCTCAGCAAAGAGGAGGCACTAAGCAACTCGGTTGAGACTCTGTCTCTAAATAAAATACAAAATAAGGCTGGGGATATGGCTCAGCGGTTTAGTGCCTCTGAGTTCAATCCCCGTTACCCCCCCCCCCAAAAAAAAAGTAAAAAGGGCTGGGAATGAAGCTCACTGTTAGAGCAGCCCCTGGGTTCAATACCCAGTATTAAAAAAAAAAAACAAAAAAAAAGTCTGAGGTCAGGTGAAAAAGTCAAGAGTACCTGTGGAGTGAGTCCCAAGAGAACCTCTCCTAACCCTGCACACCCAATTGAACCATCTGCATTCATATCTTCCCCACTCCTCCCTTATGTTCTCAATTTCCCTGAAATCCACTGTTGTTAGGTGACTGTACCAGGCACTGAAAACAGGAAGACATGGTTATTGCCCTTCTAGGGCTCTGGTGGGAGAAATTTTGAGATGAACTCAAAGTTAAAAGTAGAGCTCAGTTGCTAGTTTTTCCCAGCTTTTCTGACTCTTAAATGATTCATGGTTTTTAATAATGATAACACTATTATTAAGCCTGAGGCCATCATATGTCAACTATATCAACTTTTCCCCAAACCCACTACTTTTCTTTATCTATGCCTTCCTTCCCTCTTCCTTCCTATACTCCAATTTCAGAGGAGTTCACTCACATTTATAAGTACTGTAGGTGAGCTCTGGAGGAACTTCTTGGCTTGGCCTCCTAGCCTTTCTGTAGACTTGCTTTTTTTTTTTTTTTTTTAAATAATTCTGATCTATAGATACTGTTTCAGGCTGCCATTCTCTCTTACCTGGACATGGCCTGCTAACTGCTCTCATCACTTTTGCCCTTGCCCCCTACCATCTATTCTCAACACAGGAGCCAGAATAATTTTTATAAAACATAAGTCAAATCCTGCAACTCCTTTACTTGAAATCCTTCTCTTTTAGATTCCTTTTGTGATCTGCTCCTGACCTCCCACCAGAACCTGGGCCTCAGCTTCCACTTTCTGTTCCCTTTTTACTTCAGATGAGGAGTTCAATTTGGGGGCATGCTGAGTTTGTTATGCCATTTGAATTTCCAACTTTCTCCTTGTTCTTTGTTGGACAGATGCATGCTCTTACCTAGAGGTTTTGTACTCCTGATCTCAACCAGGAAACTCATCATCCAGATATCAGCAAGGCTTGCTCTCTGACTTCTTTGGGGCTTTTGTTCAAATGACACCTCAGTGAAGCCTTCCTTGACTACCTTATGAAAAATTACAGCTGCACCTCCCTACAGGATTCTTGACTTTTAATTTCTCCATAGTACTTGCCATCACCTGACATTCTCTGTATTTACTTTTATTGTGTGCTTCCCCATGAAAGCCTATCTAAGCCACGGGTTAGATACCACATTATTCTTCTTTTTCTTCTTCTTCTTCTTTTCTTCCTCCTCCTCCTCCTCCTCCTTCTTCTTCTTTTTAAAGAGAGAGAAAGGAGAGAGTGAGAGAATTTTTTAATATTTATTCTTCAGTCTTCGGTGGACACAACATCTTTATTTTATTTTTATGTGGTGCTAAGGATTGAACCCAGCGCCCCACGCATGCCAGGTGAGCACGTTACCGCTTGAGCCACATCCCCAGCCCAACACATTCTTCTTGTTTAAAGAAAGCATAATGACATGTGTAGTCAGCTTTGTGCTCCTATAGTGAAATACCAGCTAACTTTATAAAGAGAAAAGGTTTATTTAGCTCACGGTTTTAGAGGTTAAAAGTCACGGTGCCTGTTTTAGTCAGCTTTTCACTGCTGTGACTATAAGATCTGACCAGAACAATAGCAGAGGAGGAAAAGTTTATTTGAGGGCTTACGGTTTCAGAGGTCTTAGTCCATAGAAGCCAGCTTCATTCCTCTCAGCTCAATGTTAGGCAGCATCATGGCAGCAGAGTGTGTCATAAGGAACCAGCTAACATAATGATCAGAATGCAGAGAGAGAGAGAGATCTCCACTTGCCAGTTACAAATGTATACCCCAAAGCCACGCCCCTAATTCCCACCTCCTCCATCATAAAGGTGGGAATTATGCTAACACTTCAATTACCACTCAGTTAATCCCTATCAGGGGATTAATTCACTGATTGGGTTAAGACTCACAACCCAATCATTTCTCCTCTGAACTTCCTTTCACCTCACATTCAACTGAAACAGTTCCCAAGAGCACTTCACGGTGAATAGTGGCTTGTAATGATGCGAGCTCATGTTAGAGCAAGTGGTCCCACTGAAGTAGGATAGAAGAAATAAGAGTAGGTAGAACAAAGACAAACAAGGAAGGAAAGAGGGACTGGAACTTTAAATCTAAAAACTCCATGAACACTCTCACTTTTACTCCCTGGGCCTATTTTTTCTCCAGGCCTAAATTCTTAGGATGACCAATAAATCTTAGAGTACTGTTAAGTTCAGTTAATTAGTGGCTTACATGGCTATCTTACCGAATGTATTTTTAGGCTAATTAAAAGCACAGAGGAAGATATTGTTTAAAACTCATGCTACATGTATAGTCCAAGTGCTATTAACTAGATAATGTCAACTTGAAGATTCTGAGAACCCAACCACTGTGATCCACTTGTGCTCCATGATCAAAAGAATCAAGCTCAATAAGCTCACACCACCCTACACACCTCTCACATTCACCATTTACAAATTTTCCTTTAAAAACGGATGCCTGAGATTCCCAAAGTGCCTTTCATTCTCAAACACCAGCAGTTCCTCTCCCTGTGAGTGTGTATCTTGCTCTATTGCTTGTTTTCCTGAATAAATATCTACTGTGTCTCTTTTGGTGCACCTGAAATTTCTTCTTCTTCTTCCTCCTCTTCCGTTTCCTCTTCCTCTTCCTCCTCTTCCTCCTCCTCCTCTTCCCTTTTCTCCTCTTCCCCCTTCCTCCCCTTCCACCCTTCCCCCTTCTCTTCCTCCTCCTCCTCCTCCTCCTCCTCCTCCTCCTTCTTCTTCTTCTTTTTTTTTTGGTGGTACTGGGGATCCCTAGCCCCTTTTGTTTTATTTTGAGATAGGGTTGACCAGGCTGACCTTGAACTTGTGATCCTCCTGCCTCAGCCCCCAAGTTGATTACAGTTGTGAGCCACTGCCCCAGTATAGTGTTAGCTATTCTTGTATGTTGTGTGTCCTGTGGTCTCCTTTCAAGACATCCTAATCAAGCATATGCACTCATCTCCCAATGCTGAAAATATCAGCTGCTATTTGCATCTCACACTGGGGATGACCAGAGAACTGCTTGCCTAAGCTCCAACCCCTCTCAGGTAGAGGCCAATGTAAATGACTGGCTGACACAAAGGTCCTGTCCACTGCCTCAGTGTAGGTCAACTCTGAAGGGTCAAAGCTCCACAGCCCTTTTTAGAATCAGCCAAGTTTTTAGGGGTGACTGCATTACAGTTGAGTTTCTCCCTTCGCCCTGTTCTGCCTTCCTTACAGATGAATCCTGTAAGACCAAACAACTTCCTGCATGCAATTCTCTGTCTCAGTCTGTTTCCAGGCATTCCAATTCAAAGCATTGCATAAATCGCTCAACAATCTTTATAGGGGAAACATCTAAATCTTTAGGATAGTTTATGAGGCTCTTTGGGATTGAAGCCATTCTCCTCCTCTCCACCCTCACCTCTCATAATGCTATCTTGCATGTTTTCTTCTAAGACACCCTCAGTGGCATTCCCCACCTTGCTCAAGTTTTTTCTGTGTTCTACTTATAATGCAATTGTAGTTTATTCCTGGAGAATTCCTCCTCATTTCTGAAGAGTTAGTCTTGTCTTCCAGAAAGCCTAAATCCATGCTTAATCTAGTGCTAAGTCCCTCCTCTATGCTTGTATAGCATTTTGTTTATAGAGATGCCCCTTGACTAAGGATAGGATGGCATTCCAAGAAATTCATCATTAAAGTTGAAAATATCATAAGCCAAAAATGAATTTAATATACCTAACCTAGAACACATCCTAGCTTAACCAAATAGTATACTGTGGTGTATCAGTTGTTTATCCTTATGACTGGCAGTTTGGTGCTGCTGCCCAGCATTGAGATTTGTACTGCATATCATTAGCCCAGAAAAAAAATAAAGATCCAAACTTTAAAGTATGGTTCCTACTAAATGTTCATAAAAATTTGTAGTCCAACCATCATAAGTCTGGGAACATCTGTACTTTCACCAAATCACTTATTATATTATATTCACAAGTCTGGGAACATCTGTACTTTCACCAAATCACTTATATATTATATTAAAATTATACAGAATATTAGTAGAATGACAATTATTTAGTTATTATAAAGAGAATTACTAACTCAGCACATGGAGAATTTATTTTTTATTTAAAAAATTTTTAGTTATAGATGGACACAATACCTTTATTTTGTTTATTTAGCTTTTTTTATGTGGTGCTGGTGATTAAACCCAGTGCCTCATGCATGCTAGGCAAGTGCTCTACCACTGAGCCACAACCCTAGCACTGGAGAATTTTTTTAAATTTAGTTTTATAGGGAGGAAGAAAGAAGAAGAAATTGTAAATTTGTTTATGATCTACAAGTCTTTCTGCTTTTTAGTTAAAACTCCAAAGCACAGGAATGCTTTGGTTCTTAGTATTACCAAACACTGTTTCCAAAACAAAAGGAAACACGTCCCAATAAGCAGATCTTAGAAGTAAATCTGGTCTTTGCTCCTGGTGATTGTTGGTTGGGTGGGGAGGGTGTTGGATGATCAGGAGCAGAGAGACCCCTGCTTTCCATGACAGGAATAAGGTGAGTAAATGAGTATAGAGTCCTGATCACTGGAGGAAATGGGGAACTTGTGGTGGATGTGCCACATTCTTTCTTTTCTGCTGATGTCCTAAAAGAATCCCACCTCTGTGTCCTGTACCCCATACCCTTCTTTGGTGTAGTTCAAGGAAGAGGAATCTGAAATTATTTCCAATACCAGATCATTCATCATGACAAAATATGGACAAGTGATACTTTACTGCCTTGGTTCCAGGGGCTAGGGGCTAGGACAGGTTCCAAAGTGGCAATTCTTTTCCTTTTCCTTACTCCTTCCCCCACTCTTCTTTTTTATTTTTTAAAAAATGTTTGGTATTAATTTGGTAATTATGGTAGAAAAGGCAGAATTGGCTTTAAAAGCCTCACTCACACTTGATCCTCCTGCTCGGAGGTACTATAGAATATTAAGCAAAAATTTGGCCTTCTTTGATTCTTACTGTCAGTGGCAGACCTATCTAACAGCCACTCCTACATTGTATACATTTATAATCCGACCACTAAATAACTCTTTGTCCCCAGTGCATTGGCCCATTGGCCCAAAATGAGCCAGATCTCCACCTGTGGTCCAGGTAACTATAGCAGGACACTGACTCATGGCATGTTTAAGGAGTGCCTCCCACAATCATAATATGGATAAAGTTGGCTTAGCGGATTCCTGAAATAAAGGGAGGAATGACAGGTGTCTACTGCCTCATTACTAGTGTTCTTGCAAAAAATAAAGTTTAAGATTATTCCCCAATGTTTACTAAATCTGAGTTAAAATTAGAAGCTGTATCCCTAACAGATATAGACATGGCATTGCTCAGTTTCCTTGAAGAGGCTCTGTATCTGGAATATTCAAAATCTTGCCCAATCCCAATGTCTTCCCTACCTTAAAACACCTGCCTTTCCTTATACCTCTTAAAGTAAATTCTAACTTCTTGAATATTTTGCATGGTACATCTTACCACCTGAGAAGCAATACACAAGTTGGTGAGTTGATGGGGATTTTTTGTTTTTGTTTCTTTATTCTATAATTAGAATAGGAGAAAACTAGAACTACATCAGGAATTGTGCAGTTTGGGAGCTGGTATTTCTTTTTCTATCTGCTGATTAATAAAATTTCAATGATTGGATTTTTGGTAAATATAAATTAAAATTTACTAATATCTTCATGAACACATATGCTTAAATCAGCCTGGCAAGTAGTATAAGAGAATCACAACCACAAACAAAAGCAGCCAGATTGTTCTCTCCCCTGCTAAGAATCTTATAGTTCAAAGAACAAAAATAATTTATTTCATCTTGCTCAGCATGAGCTTGTACATTCTACCAGAGAGAGCCAAACTAAGAGTTGTTTTGTGTTCTACTAGCTATTAGCTATGACCCTAGACAAGTCACAATTGCTTTGAATTCAGTTTTCATATTTGTAAAATAAACTGGTTAAAATAGATAGCTTAAGGTCCTATAACTTCAAAAATCTCATTTTGTGGGCTGGGCCTATAGTTCAGTGACAGAGTGCTTGCCTAGCATTTATGAGGCACTGGGTTCAATCCTTAGTACCACATATAAATGAACAAATAAATGAACAAAAAGGCATTTTGTCCATCTACAACTAAAAAACATTTTTTTTTAAAAAATAAAATCTCATTTTTCTAAATATGAGTTTAATAGCTAGAGGCTAAATAGTTATTTATGGGACAAATGCTCATTATAAGAGCAGGTAAGAAAAATATAGTAAAGAATATTTAACTCCTCCAAATATAGGCAAATGTAGAGCAAAATTTAGCTTATTAGATGTCACTGCAGTCAGGATGAACAGAATCTTGACAGAATAAAGAGGGAGGGGCCAGATAATTTTTGTATGAGATTTGGGAGCTTTGTGTGCAAGGGGTTAAAAGCAGGTGTTTTAAGGTGGGGAAGAGATTGGGATTGGGCAAGATTTTGAATTAATTGTTTGGGGTTGATTGGCATACTGAGGAAAGAGTCTTAAAGTAAGTCCTGATAAGTACACCATGGTTTGATAAGGAAACTTTATACAAGTAAGAAGACTGTTGTCTCAGATAATCTGATTTGCAGGGATTTCCTGAAACAAATAGAGAAGTTATTTATGGCTTATGGTCTTATCATTCCGGGCAAATTTTCCTGGAATAGATAACTAAGTCATATTGACACAGGTGGTCTCGGTTCTTATATGACTACATGCAGGTGGTTGTGGTTCATTCTCATCAGCTCTGAGTTAATGCAGAACAAAGTAGGCTGCAGCGGAGAAAGCTCCTTTCCTGGCTTGCCTTGAGTTTCATACTCAAAATACTCTTCTTCCTACTTGACTTCTCCTCTTGAATATATTATATACTTTCCGGATTCCAAGTAGAACAAATAGATTCCAAAGAGAACTTCCCTTTATATTCTCCATTCCAGTAAATGGTAGTACCACCCATATGCCCAGTTATTTAAGTAAAAAAACTTACGAGTCTCTCTTTCCTTATACCTCTACATGCACTGATAAGTTCAGCTGGTTGGAACTCCAAAATATATACCTAAATTCAACGACTTAACATCTTCATTGGTAAAACTCTAGCTCAAGTCATTCTTTTATCTTGCTTTGGGCACAAAATCACTATGTGATAAGATGCCACACTGGCCTTTTATCTTTTTCTAGAATATGAATGTTTATTTCCATATCATATTTCTTCTACTTATCTGCCTTGCTAAACCAGCTTTCCCTGTGGCTCCTTCTCATTGTTGAAATCTCATCACTGATATCCTTTATTTCCTCAGAGAGGACTTTCCTGAATCACCCTAAATTGGCCTCTCTCCCCCATCACTGTATATATCATCTGCTATATTTATCAGAGTTAGCAATTTCTGAGGCTATACTATTCTATACTTTGTTTCATATCTATCTGTGCCAAGTGAATAAAAACCTTATCAAAATAGAGATCTCATCTACTACATACCAAGCCCTATATTACCACTGCCTTGACCAGAACTTGGCATATAGCAGATTCTCAAGAAATAATTGTGAAATGTTTCATAAAGAAATTTGGCAAAGGATAACTGGGTGAATGGAAGTATGGATTAATAATATATAATCTCTGTATCCTCATTTATGGCTTAACATGTGTCTCATCATTTAGACTATGTTAAATGCCACCTTTCACACAAGTCCCAATATTAAGAAATAAGATTCTTTTTACAATAAATCGAGTACTATCAAATTTGTAGTAGGTATTTTTATTGAACCACTTAAAGAGGCATGAACAGAAGGATAGTTAGTCACATCCCCAGCCCCAGCCAGGCAATGAGAATAGAAAAGATTAAAAGTAAAAGACATAGCCTTTGCCCTACTGGTTGATATTTAGTGACCACACCATCTGAGCCCTAAACAGGGTCCAAATATTTCAGGATCTCACATCCTAACATTTGGGGGTTGAACTTTATTCTGAAAGCCATGAGAAGCTGATGAAGGATTGAAACAGCAAGCAGACTGGCATGATTTCATTTTCATTTTACAAAGAACAGTTGGTCTGTTGGAATTTTACAGCATGACAGAGATGGGAGGTTGGTAATGGAGGTTAGAGGCAAAGAAACTGAGAAGTCATTTATGAGATGCTGGCCATAAACCTAAGCCAGAGATGATGGTGACTAAAGAGAGCTGCAAGACATAGAGCGTGCTGATGGAACTACTAAGGACACACAATTGGCAGGACCCAGTGAATGAATGACAAAAAATAATGTATGACTTTATCTTTCTTACTGACAGGTATAGAAAATACTATTCTTGTGTTAAATACTTTCACATCAGGACATATTTAACACAAAATAAACCAATGGTTACATCTCTTACATTTTGAGCAGAGTTTTACAATGGTTTGAAAGCAGGAATCCATAATCAGGAAATAGGTGGAGTGAGATTGAAAACTGATTTGGCAGAGAGAAAATGAAAGTTCAACAAAAGGATTTTGGCTTTTATTTATTATTTTTTTCCTGTAGTTTTTGGATGTCCAAACAAGCATTTAAAAGAAATCTTTAATTTCTTCAAAAAAAAATTTGCTGCTGTAAATTACAATTTTGTGTGTAGATGACTTTTAATTAATTTATTTCATCATTTCATTGGTGATTTATAATTATACATAATAATGGGGTTCATGGTTTCATACATAAATTACATTTGTGATTAGAAATCAGCAAATTATAAGAGGGGAAATGTTGATTACAAATTTCCTTGTTCTTAGGATCTTAAAGTAAGTTAATATATCTAACAAAAAAGACTGGTAAAAATACCTGCTCTGTTCTTTATATGTGTAAACAAAGGAAACTCCATGGGGATGGCAATGGTACTGCTCTCACATTAAAAGAATGCCTTGAGTATGCATTCATGACTGATGATAAGAACACTCACATTTTTTTTTTTTTTGTTGTTGTTGTTCCAGGGATTGAACCCAGGAGTTTTCTAACCTCTGAGCCACATCCCCAGCCCTTTTTATTTTTTATTTAGAGACAGGGTCTCACTAAGTTGCTTAGGGCCTTGCTAAATTGCTGAGGTTGGCTTTGAACTCCTGATTCCCCTGCCTAAGTCTCCCTAGCCACTGGGATTACAGGCATGTTGCCATCACACCTGGCCCACATCAGTTTTATACAAACTCTAAAATATCCATATCAGAAATATTCTAGCCACAATTCTTTCTCATATTCTATTAAAAAGTACCCCTCAAGGGGCTGGGATTTGGCTCAAGTGATAACGCGATCACCTGGCATGCGTGGGGGCACTGGGTTCGATCCTCAGCACCACATAAAGTAAAATAAAGATGTTGTGTCCGCTGAAAACTGAAAAATAAATATTAAAAAATTCTCTCTCCTCTCACTCTCTCTCTCTCTAAAAAAGTACCCCTCCATTAGACAAATAATTACATTCAGCTAATTCTTTCAAATGTCAGCCATGCAGAAGTTTAAATAGTCTCTAAAATAAAAAAAAAGTCTTTAAACAAACAAACAAACAAAAAATGTATGACTTTAAAGAAAAAGCAAAGAAAGGAACTTTATCTTTCTGTCTTACTGATAGGTATAGAAAATATTATTCTTGTGTTAAATACTTTCACACCACTGATAGGTATAGAAAATATTATTCTTTGTGTTAAATACTTTCACACCAGGACATATTTAACACAAAATAAACCAATTGTTCCATCTCTTATGTTTTGAGCAGAGTTTTACAATTTATGAATTATTTCAATTGACATTTTATGATATAATTACTTTATAAATAGCTGTTCATTAAAAAGATTTTTCTAAGTAAATGTTCACATGTTTATGTAATCAGTGTGCAGGCAATACATTAGGGCAGTAGTAAAGTGAAGCTCATAAATTTGGGAATAAAGTTGTCAGTTAATTATAAATTTATAAAATCTATAAGAAATAGATGCACTTATGGTTATGCAGAATCATCTTTAAAAGACTGGCTATATCCTGAGAAAACTAAAATTAGTTAGGGTCTAATTTATAACACTAGTATTTTCAAAACATAGGAATTAATAAACATATAAAAATAAGACAATAAAGGCTAGCAGAATTCCCAGTACTTAGTTTGTCTCAGACCATGGAAAATGAGAGCTCATACCTAAGAGCTCAATCTGTGGGATCCCATTGAGAAGCTCTAGAATTCACTATGGAAGGGATTTATGCTAAGCAAGCCCCACATCAACAGAAGCTAGGAGCCTATCTTGAAACAGCATTTGAAAATAAGCACACTGTCTTTACTGTTTTCTAGGTTATTTTGCAGAGAAGCTGATGAAGGACTGAAACAGAAAGCAGACTGGCAGGTTGGAAGAGGCTACAATGTTCTCAAGCCATGTTTTGGTGCAACCATTGGCTATTCCTCTATTATAAAGCTGTGTGTCTTAGAATATTTGGGGGACATCGGTATTTAGAAGAATGTACCTTCTAAATGCTATAGCATTTCTTGGTATGATACTTTCATAAATTATATAGTCTTTCTGAATTTGTTTGCTCATCTGTAATGGGTAAAATAATAACTTGATTGAAAGTTTTGGTTATAATAGCTTAATTTATTAAATTCTCTTCATTAACCAATAAATATTCCTCAAATACTGTGGTAGTTTCCTATTGCTCCTATAACAAATTACCACAAATTTACTAGTTTAAAGCAACATATATTTACCATCTAATAGGTCTAAAAATCAGAAGTCCAAAATGAGTCTTACTGAAGTACAATCTAGATGTTAGCAGGGCTACATTTTTTTCTGGCGGCTCTATTCTCTTGCATTTTCCAGCTTCTTAATACTACCCTTGTTTGGTAGCCCACAACCAGCAATCACTTGGACCTCTGCTTCATCTTCTTTGACTCTGAAACTTCTGCTTCCCTTTTATAAAGATCCTTATTATTACATTGAATCTACTGGATCATCCCTGGTAATCCTCCCATCTCAGTATCCTTAATTTAACCATAATTGCAAATTCAGTTTAATCACCTATTATATTTGCAGGTTTATTAGGCTTCTCCAGAGAAACAGAGCCAATAAGACATATAAATTCAGATACAAGATTAAGGTGTGTGTGTCGGCGGGTGGGGGTATTATGAATAAGGAATTGGCTAATGCGATTATGGTGGCAAGGAAGTCTGAAATCTACCTCATGGCAGGAAGGTTTAGTCCCAGGAGATTGATGGTGCAGTTCCAGCCCAGAGGCCAGTAGGAGGAGAGTCAGGAAACCCAATAGTCCAGATGAAGTCCAAAGGCAGCCTGCTGAAGAATTTTTTTTCCTGGGGAAGCCAAACTTCTTGTTCTATTTTAGTCTTCAACTGATTGGACGAGGTCCACTCACATTACGGAGGGCAGTCTGCCGTACTCAGTGTTCAGGGGTTTAAGTGTTAATTTCATTCAAAGTCATCCTCCAATTTGACACATAATCTCACCACAGGTTTCAAAATCTATGCCCTCTTCCCCACCACTTTTTTCCCCCCAGTACTGGGAAATGAACTCAAGGGTGCTCTACCACTGAACTATACCTCCCAGCCTTTTTTATTTTTTGAGATGGAGGTCTCACTAAATTGCTCACTCTAGTCTCATACTTTCAATCCTCCTGCCTCAGGCTTCTGGAGAGCTGAGATTATAGGTGTGCACCAGTGCTGCAAATATCTATCCCTTGATATCCATATTTGGAGTCCCACGATCACCACTTAACATGGTATCTCAGTTTCTGCAAGCAAAGCATCCACATTTAGTGGAGAGGACGCCTAACTGATAATGGCAACACAATAGAAGAGGTGTAATGATACATTTTGCACAGTAGCCACGGAATACAGAAGAAAAGCAAGTAATTCTATGTACAGGTGGGAGATTCAGATGGGGAAGGAGGGAATGACAAAGCTTTCTGTAATGGATAATGCTTAAGCTAAATTTTCAAGGATATGTGGGAGTTAAAAAAGGGAAAGTCACTGCAGGCAAAGGAGACAACCTGAGTACATAGAAATAATTACTTCTCTAGTTCTGATTCTGCATGCTCCTACCAGCTTTCTTATTATAATTTAACTTCCCTTTTATTTTCTGTAAGGAAAAATAATGTTGGCCAGAGAACTCAAGTGTCCAGTTCTTTTGCAAGTAATATTTCTCAATGTAAATGAATAAACGAACATTCATACATGTGTGCACATGCACACATGCGCAGGCACACACACACACACACACACACACACACACACACATCTTTGTGATATAGTAGGCATTATTGGTTACCGACCAGATATCCTGCTAACAAAAATCCAATTTCATTCAAAGATTTAGTAACAATTTATCAGAAAAAGTGGGTTCTTTCTTTAGTACAAGGAGATGAGATACAATATTCTAATTCAATGAAAATATCTATCCTCTTTTGTTGTGATTGGCTCAGGGGAGTTGGGTGACTTAGTTGTGACCATTGAGGCAAAAGAGAAAAGAAAAGTCAGTTGGGGAACTTCTGGAAAATATTTTGCTTCCTGATAAAAAAAAGAGATAACATGAGGAGAAGTCTCCATTCTTCTTTATTGCTTGTTTTTTTACTTTGTTTGTGAGGGTGTGATATTTGGAAGTGAGACAGCTATTTTGTTTATATATTATATGTGATGCTGAGGATAGAACCCAGTGCCTCACACATGAGGGACAAGTGCTCTACCGCTGAGCCCCAAGAAAACTATTTTGTTATCATGAGGGGAAATATCATGACCCAATAATATGAGAATAGAAAAGAGGATGGAAACTGACATCATTGAGAAGATGGGCCAGAGATGCCCAGTGGAAGGCCACTGAAGACTCCATGTTGGGGCCCTTCAGAGATTATCTACAAAATAATTAAGACTTTTTGTTATATATATTAAACACACACACACACACACACTTTACATTATTTATGCTACAAAAAAAATCTCTATCTGACCACAGTCTGTTACAGGACTCCAACAGGATGATAGATGAAAGAAAAGTCCATCCTAAGAAAACATGTATTTATTTAAAACTTTTTTCTAAACTTTGTAAACTACTACTAATCTTTGGACCTAGAAATTAAGGAAAAATCACCTCATCTATCACTTTATTCTCTTTGTCCCACCAATTTTTGGAACATTCTTTTTCTAATCTGTTCTCAGGTACAAAGAAAATACTTTTACTTGTAGTATTTTAGCATTTGCCCATTACATTTGAAAGAATTCAGCTGTGCACAAATTGTTGTTTTTAAATACAGGCAGAGATTCTTAAATTTAGAAACCATATGGTTTAGTTTTCCTTTAAATTCTGGTTCATACTTATACAAATGAAATTATGTCTTCCCTGAGATTCTCTAAAAGTAAGTTTGAGGTTTATACAGATATATCTTTAAAATTATGAAATTTTATTAAAAATATGGATTTTATTCACATTAATGAATATATAACCAGAGAATATATCTAAAATAAATATTCCATTCAGCAACTTTTTGTTTTAAAATGATTTTTTAATAACTATTAAGGTACAGTAATTGCTCTGGGCCATTGTTATGCATTCTTGCATTATATATTGACTTATAGCACATTTAAGTAGCAATTATTTTCACTGTTGTGAAGTGCTTGTGCTCTGCTCACTCAACATGCAAAAATTTCAAATTACAGTACATTAAGATGTCAACTACAAAAGGGAACATTCTAAAAATAAAGTGATTTTTTAAAACACTTTATAAAATGACTAATTCCTCCTCCTTTACCAATGAGCACATACTCTAAATTCCCTCAAATTCTTCTTAGAAACCCTTAGGAAAGGAAAAGGAATACTCCCCCACACCCTACCAGTACTGTGATTTAACCCTGGGCCTCACACACGCTAGGCAAGCACTCTACCAACAAGTTATAACCCCACCCTTATTTATTTTATTTTTAAATTTTGAGACAAGGAGTTCCTAAGTTGCCCAGGCTGACCTTGAACTTGGGATCCTTTTGTCTTAGTCTCCTGAGTCACTGGGATAACAGGTGTGCACCACTGTACCTGGCTGAAAAGATGTACTTCTAGTTGTTTTATATTGGTGGGATCAAGAATACTGTCTCCTGATTCTTTAGCATTTGTTATCATAGAAATAGACTTTTCAGACAAGAAAAGCTGAAATAATAATAGCTAAAACAGTACATCAATCTGACACCTTCTGGCAAGGCTCACAGTGATTCTCAGTGCTCACTCATAATGAAGGAAATGTCCAAAAAGTACTGCTAATATGTGTTCATTACCATTTTAGAGACTTCTGAAGTAATGGGATTGATAAAACACTCACTTTTCTGGATAGCTTATGAAAATGTTAAGGGAAGATTGATCCTTGGAGAGCCAACCTTTTGGATTACTTTACTCAGAGAAAAGCTTTATTTATTCTTTCACCAAAGTAATATTGAGTGCTTGTGATGGGACAGGTGCTAGAGCTCTATCAAGGTCTAAGACAGCACTGGCTCTCTGTTGGTCTGAGTTTCAGTCTGGAGGGAAGAGGATGGGGTGAAGGAGAGTACAATGGGAAGAAAATGGCAATAACTGAGTGGCCACTCAGTGCTAGGTACTATATTGAGGATTTTCTGTGAGCGATCACATTTAAACCTCACAGAAATCCCAAGGAAGAGGCATTTTTATAATTATCTACATTTTACAGAGAAGAAGCTGAAACTCAGAAGAACATATAACTTGCTTAACACTGCAGAGTTTCTAAGTGGCAGAGCCAGGAATTCAGATTCTACCCAGGTAAATATTGTGTCAAAATGCCTACTATCTCATGGTGAAAACTACCAATATTTATTTATTTTTGTTACTTGAAAACAAAATGTTTTCCTCTATAGTTGAGTCTAAGCACTTTCTCCATGCATATGGCAATCCAACTGTCTTTGAGCCAGTGCTGCCCTTTCTCACAGGCAGTCATCTTCCTGGCCTGGCACATGGCCCTTGCCTGTAATCCCAGCAATTCAAGAGCCCAGGCTAGATCACAAGTTTGAGGCCAGCCTTGGCAAGTTAGTGAGACTCTGTTTTAGTCATCTTTTTTGCTGCTGCGACCAAAAGTTCTGAAAAGAACAATTAGAGGAGGAAAAGTTTATTTGGGGGCTCACAGTTTCAGAGGTCTCAGTCTATAGACAGTGGATTCCATTGCTCTGAACCCAAGGTGAGGGAGAATATCATGGCGGAGGAAAGCAGCTGGGGACATGGCACCAGGAAAGAGATAGAGGGAGAGAGACAGAGAGGTAGAGAGGTAGGAAGAGAAGGAAAGAGGGAAAGAAGAAGAGAGGGTGAGAGGAAGAGAGGGAGAGAGTGCACTCTGCTTGCCATAGACAAAATGCATATCCCAAAGACATGTCCCTAGTGACCCACCTCCTCCAGCACAATCTACCTACCTACCATCCAGTTAATCACTATCAGATGATTAATGCACTGATTAGGTTAAGGATTTCATAACCCAATCATTTCATCTCTAAGCTTTCTTGCAGTGTTTCACATATGAGCTTTTGAGGGACACCTCATATCAAAATTGTAACAGAAACTGTCTAAAAATTAAAAAATTTAAAAGTACTGGAGATGCAGTTCAGCAGCAGAGCACTCCTATGTTCAATCCCCAGTACAAAACACAAAACAAAACAAATGTCAAACAATAAAACCCCCAAATATCATTGGCAGCCATCTTCAAATAAGCCAACAGAGAGGTCTCTTCTGCCCAGATTAGATACACACATGCATACATACATACGAGACATGTGTATGTTCACATGTGCAAATTTCTATTATTATACGGAAAGTGGAGAAATTTGACGTGTGAAGTACAGAATTTCAGTGTGAGAAAAAACTAAATAAATAAAGTGCTATAAATGAAAAAATATATCAAAGATAAAATTCATTTCTCAGGCTTAACAGCAGTCTTGCACTGTAATGTTAAGGGGTCACAGAAAAGGACCAAGGGAAGGCTCATTCAATTTGAAGACATTTGGGTCAGTAAGTATTAGATATTACCAAACTAAAATGCAAAGAGAAAAGAGAGATTAAAAACACTATACCTTCCATTGTCCTTAGGAACAATACCAGTATTCCATATACCAGTATATAATTGAAGCCTAAGAAGGAAAGGTGATAAAAGGAGGAGAGTTTTCAATAATTTTTCCAAAAATTTTATAAGACATCAACTCACAGAGCCAAGAAGCTCATTCAACTGCAAGTTAGATAAATATGAAGAAAGCACACATACGAATCAAACTGGAAAATTTTTAAAGTGCAGAAAGAAAAAAAATGTTAACTTAGAATACACCAAAAGGATTCTTTAGAAAGAAATATAAAATGAAGACCTTTACAAGTAGATAAAAGGTGAGAAAATATGTTTATAGCTGACTTAAACTACAAGGAATGGTCAAAGAAATTCTTTAGTCTAAAGGGAAATGATACCAGATAAAAGCCATATCATTAGGAAGGATTGGAAAGAATAAAAAGGCAGGAGCTGGGTATAATGGCATACATCTATAATCCCACCTATAATCCCTGGGAGGCTGAGGCTAGCCTCAGCAATTTAGTGAGGCCCTAGGCAACTTAGTGAGACTCTTTCTCAAATAAAAAAATAAAATAAAAAGGCTAGGAATGTGGTTCAGTAGTGAAGTTCCTCTGGTTTCAATCCCCAGTAACTCCCCCACAAAAGATAAAGAACCAAAGGCCTAAGATATCCATTTCATAGTAATTTCATGTAAACACACACATATATTTCATATGTTTATATCATATAATATAAATATGATATATAATATAGACATATGTACATACATATCTCATATATGTGTATGGGTCTAGCTGGGTGTGTATGTGGGTGTAACATGAGAGATCTGTAATTTGCAAAAACTAGTAGGAAAATATTATTGAAAATAAAGTGCGATTTATGAGGGCAAGAAAAATCTACCATGAAGTTTACAGAGTGCTCCCAAGGCTGTATGTAGTTTATAAATTCAGTTTATGTGCCTGCAGGTGTCTCTTCCTTCTAGAATTCTGAGTTCCAGATATGATTGGCTCAAACTCCACTTCCACGTCCTGAATTTTCTCTGCATGTTTGTGTCTTTTCATTTTTGCTGCGACTTTGACACAAGCTGGGTCATAGCCCATGCTTTCTATTCCCTTTCTCAACCCAAATTAACCTTGAATAAAGAGAAATTTTAGTAGCAGAAATTTTACTGAAGATAGGAGACTGCATATCTGTTTCCAAATAACTGAAAATTGTTTGTAGAACATTCCTGTTCTAAAAAGACCCTGGTCCATTCCAGCAAGGTTTTCTCACTGGCCATTTTCCCCATGTACATGTATCCTTACACCACCACACAGGATTTTCTCTTTGCCCTGCTACCAATCTAATACCTTTTTTCTTCTGGTCTGTTCTTCTGCAGAGCAGCTTAGTCACCTGCTCTCATTGCTTTGGCTCCTGTGAACAGTCTCACTTTCTTCTCCAAATAACTTTATTACCTACCTCCAGGGGATTTACTTATATTATAATCCCTATAAATGATGCTCCTTGGAGTCGTGCAGTGCACAGACTGAACAGCAGTATGTGGAGGTTCTTCCTCTATTTATTAAGTTATTTTCCTAATTAAAGACTGTTTGGGTGCTAGCTATTATGTTAAAAATTTCTCGTCTATATTACATAAAAGACCTACAAAAACTTTTTCACAAGATTTAAAAATTGAGTAAGTGGAAAAGCTATGCTATTTACTTGGATGGGAAGTCTAATATTGTAAAAATGTCTAGTTTTGTAAATTATTCTGGGGTATTAAAAGTTCTAATTAAGATGCCAATAGGTTTTTCTATTCCTTTGGTATATGACAACAATTTTATATTTGAACTAATGAACAGGAGAGAAAAGCAAAAATAAATCTTTAGGAAAAATAAGAATAAGAACAAATATAACAACACATCTCTCTATCCTATTTGTAGTTATCTAACTGGCCATTTATCTATATATCTTATCTATTTATCTATCATCTTCAACCTCTTTTTTGTGAACATCAGAGCATTCCCCCTGCCTCAATAACATACTCTTCTTTCCTCCAGGAAAAGGGCATCACTCCCACTTCTGCATCCCACATGGGTTTTGTGGAGCTGCCAATCCCAGGACCCCAATCCCTGATCCAAGGATGGACATGCAACACATATGGGGTGAAACAAAGTAAACCATCCTCTTGGTCATATTCATTGGTTGAGGGATAAGTAAGTAACAAGTGACTCAAAATTCCCTGGAAATTTTTGAAATGAAGTTGAGAAATACCTCCTCTTCTAGAAAAGGTAACTGGGATGACATAAACCTAAGCCTGCTGGCCTATAGGTTTTTTTTTGTCAGTGGGAAAAGCCCATCTGTTTTCGGAGAAAGTGAAACCTAGCAGAAGTAAGAATTCATAAGAGGTGAAATGAGTGAGAGCTAAAACCCTGGTGGTGTTTAGTCCAAGACTGAATTTCTAAAAACCAAGAATCTTTCTGGTTCCCCAAATCTTCTCTCAATTCTGTACATTTTTCTAATACACTTCTAGTAATATAGAAATAATAGAAAAGAAATGGATATAATTAAAGAGATAATTCTGTCTCCCTTTTGCCCATCTTCTCCTAATAATCCAAAGCGGGAAGGAAAGAGGTCAACTTGATTAGCCAGAACCCAAGACATGTTTTAGGGTAATGATGATCACGGTTGTGGTGGTGATACTAATGGTGACAAGCTCTCTGCTCCTGGGTGTGCCAGATGGTGCTTAGAGGAAAGTTTTTTGTTTTGTTTTGTTTTTTTGTTTGAAGTGCTGGGGATTAAACTCAGAGCCTTGTGCATGCTAGGCAAGCACTCTGCCATTGAGCTATATCCCTAGCCTTATTAGATGAAAGCTTCTTGGGGTATTACATGCTCTAGAATTGAAGTAGGACTCAGTGGCTCAGGAAAATGATAATGTGGAAGTCATAACTGGTACGCAATAATAATTCTCAGAAGATAAATTCACTGGTTATTTTATGCAAACTCAAAAGACCCTCCAAAGTTCTCCATTACTAGAAATAATTGGATTCCTTCTTGTTTAGGGAAAATCAAACCATACCCATTGTGTATTTCTCTGGATTATCCTAGGTTACCCAATGATAAAATAAGACCTCCTAAATGTACCGTGTCATTGAGAAAACTCTAGTACTTCAGGTACATTTTTCTGTAATTCCCATTCATTCATGTTATCTGGATATGGTTGCCCCCTCATTTAGGGAGCTTGTGCAAATCTCTAATTTTCTCTCATTATTTGTCCACCCATTCATCCAAGTCTATATTTAATGAATGCCTACTTCCATGATTTAGATACAAGGTGTATTCCAAAAGCTCATGTGATACAATGCAAAAATGAAATAATTAGAGGAAACTTTAACCTAATAAGTGGATGAATCCACTGATGTGGGTTAACTGGGTGATAACTGAAGGAAGGTAGGGTGTGGCTGAAGGAAGTAGGTTACTGGGGGTGTGCCTTTGGTGTTTATATTTTGTCCCTGGTGAGTGACGCTCTCTGTTTCCTGGCTGTCACATGATAAATGTCTTTCTTCTGTCATGCCCTTCTGCCCTGATGTTCTGCCTCACTTGGAGTGGAGAACAATGGAGTCAGCTGACCATGGATGGGACCTCTGAAATCATGAGCCAAAATAAACTTTTCCTCCATATTGTTCTTGTCAGGTCATTTGACCACAGCAGTGAAAAATCTAACTAATACACCTACTATATAGTAGTTATGCCCCAAGCTCAGTAGGAAGATAGACACGGAAAACACATTTGCAAAACCCAGCCCCACTTAGCAGAGCCATGGTACATTTGGCTTATTGATCTTTTCCCCATTTCCCAGTATTTTCTGCCCCCAATTTCCTATATTACATATGTAATCCCCTTCTATAGATATAGAAGGGGATTACATATGTAATCAACTTAGCTCAACTTTCTAATCATAAGGAAAATCTAGCATCTCATATCCTCCTTATTTTCCTATTTACCAAGAGGGGAAATTCATTTGCCCACCACTTTAACACATGATGTTTTCCTCTGAAGGTTCAGCACTCATATTATCAAGGTCTCTGTCCATTACCCCAAATGACCCTATAAGCTTCCTATAGAAAAGGGATAGGAAGTGGAGAAAATTCTATATTAAATTCTATATTTCTGATCCTGCAAAATAGCTCCTACTGCCTTACCAAGATGGCAAAGAAAGGACTATAAGAGGAAAAAGATGGACTTTAAGACAAGATACAGAAGAAGCTTCACTAAAATATAAAAAGTATAATTCCATACAATAAACTCAATATTTTTTTTTCCTGGTGCTGGGGATTGAACCCAGGGCCTTGTGCATGCAAGGCAAGCACTATACCTACTGAGCTATATCCCGAGCCCTAAACTTGATCTCATAATATAAAATAAAATATAGCAGTTCATTTACTCTAGCACTCATAATATCTACATAGATAAAAAATGACTAACCTCTAAATTTCACTTTTATATACTTTGTGTTGATCTTATACTTCAATTTATTAACATCTTAAAATACCACCCACTATGAGAGTAGCTTATAAGCTTTAATTACTAATTTTATAGCAAAGTTTTATTGCATTTTGTTGTTTATAGGTTGTATAGCAATACAAAGTGTGACTGAAATAAAAATATACTTTATTATAAAAGTAGTATATGTTTAAGTACAAATAGTTGAGAAATAAGACATTATCTTCATCTTTCTTCTCATTTAAATTCTACTTCCCAGATATTACCATTTCATATGTGCCATTCCAGATGTTTAAGTATATACAGTGCATTTTCCCCGTAAACAAGCTTATATTACACATACACATATACATAACTTTGTAACAAGCTTTCTCCATTTAACAATCTGTCCATACCACACAGATATGTCATAGTATGCTTTTACTATAACATGTTTGTTTCTCTATTTAAACACAATTAGAATGATTTTAGATTTTCACTATGACAAACACTGCTATAATACATAACTCTGTAATATATGTTCTTGCATGCTTATATGATAAATCTGTTGGGTGAATTTCTAGAAATGGAATGCTGGGTCAAAGAGTAGGTGTACTTGAAATTTAGATAAATACCATGTGAACAGCTTGTGCCAAGCTGTGCTCCTACCAGCAGCATGTGTTTGAGAAGAGCTGTTCTTAATCCCCAGCCTGGTAGTAAAAAATGGTACAGCATTGTTATTTTAATATGCATTTCTTTTATCATGAATGAGATCTAGCACTTTATCATAAATTTATTAATCACTTATATTTCTTGTTCTCTGAACTGTAGTCTGTGAGGTGGATGGATTCTTTTTTATAGTACAGATAATTTCTAAGAAATACATGTTTTTGAATTTCACATTAAACTCCTGAAATTTTAAAAGAATATAATTGAACTTAGAATTAGATTGGCACTATGGTTATATATAATGGATTTTTGATATAAGAAAAGATAACAGTTTGCATGGGTCCCAGTGGAGACTCCCTTTTCCCACAATGCAAAGCTGCAGTCTACTTGCATCTGCACTGTCATTCTTAATACATGGGAACTACAGCCTCAGAGATTCTCACCTTTTTAAAATTCACATCCTCTCAAAACTGCACAACAGTATGGTTTATTGTAGCTTAAAGGCTCAAAAATATAAAAATCATAGAGGATGTGCTGGCTCAACGCCAACAATACAGAAAGCAGCTTATGAGAGGTTATATAAGAAAGAGTAAGACAAAAATGATTATGCCACATGTAAAACTGAAAAGCTGGGATTGGCCCAGATGGAAAGTGCAGCTGTGAAAGGAACAAAAGGCAATAGTCAAATGCAAAGAGAAAATCGCTAGTAGTAGGAAGAGTATAAATACTAGAATGCCACACAAAGATTAAGCAAAGGTCCTATTTAACTTCTGATGATATCCAAAATAAACACTTCAACATACATAACCTACTGAGCATGAC
This sequence comes from Ictidomys tridecemlineatus, assembly GCF_052094955.1. Lineage (NCBI taxonomy): Eukaryota > Metazoa > Chordata > Mammalia > Rodentia > Sciuridae > Ictidomys > Ictidomys tridecemlineatus. The sequence continues at coordinate 39,622,621 of NC_135482.1, read as the reverse complement.
AAACCAACTGTTAATAGTTTTTGTTTGTGTTGTTGGTGTTGTTTTTTTTTTTTGTTGCAAGTACAGGAGCCTGACTCAAACTAGTTCAGGCTAAGAAAGAATTCACTGGTTTATATAAAAGGAAGTATAGGGATCAACAATTTTCAAGTATCAATGAGTATAGGGCTGACTCTTCAGGTTCTGTCTTATACACCAGTTCCCACCTGTTTTTCCCTGATCATGAGCTTCCTCCTCAATGGGTTTTTCCTATATGGAGAAAAGATGGCCACCTGCAACATTTAGGTTTTACTACAGAGCAACAAACAGATGCCAGGTGACCTCCCATGTGCTGGGAATACCTATATAAATAATACTTCATTTGTATTCTTTTTCTTCATTTAATAAAAATTTATTTTTAAGTCCATTTCCAGAGAATTCTGTATTATCTTTACCTAAACAACTTTATCTTTTCTTGGCCTATTTTCATTCTTTTTTCACATGTGAATATTGTAGTAAATTCCAGAAGTTTACAGCTTTGTGCCTTTTACTTGCCATTTGCACTCACCCAAGAGTGTAATCTTTATATTTTTATTAATGGTTGCCTAATTGTCTATTGATCAATGTACATTTTCAAAGCATAGTTAAATTTTTTTTTTGTTGTAGATGGACAAATGCCTTTATTTGTTTTTATGTGGTGCTGAGGATGGAATCCAGTGTCTCACATGTGCTAGGCAAGTCCTCTACCACTGAGCTACAACCCCACCCGCTAAAGCACAGTTTTCATTTGGAAAATTTATAATGGATCAGGGTGAATTCAAATTATAAGCAGGGTGTCCTGGATTATCATCAAAAGAAAAGAAAGTGCTAGATTTCCTAGAAACCTGCCCTTTGTTTGTTTTAGAGCTCTTCTCTCCTGTCTTCTTAGAATATTTACTGAAAATATACTATATGACAACAGGCATTGTGCTAAGTGCTTGAGATAGATAAATCCATACATGCATATATATATGTATATGAATAAATATATATTCCTTTCATTTAAATTAAAAATGTTCATTTTGACAGTTTCAGATCTCTGTTGCATAACTTAAGAACTGCTATACATCCTTCACATCTTCATATTCCTTCAGTTTTCCTCAAATATTAAAATTTTATTATTATTTTCTCTTTCAGAATTTCAGACATGATGTTCCATTATCTTTAATATATTCCAGCATGTATTTTCTAACTGAAACACAGCAAATGACCAAAACCAGGCAATTAATATCAACACAAACAATATTATTTAACTTATGATCATATTTAGACTTTATCAATTGTCCCAATAATATCTATTTCAACAAAACAAAATTCTGGCTCAGATGCTGCTGGAACAATTACTTGATCTTTGTCTTTCATGACTTTTTTTTTCAGATTATAGGGTATACATTTTATAGAATGCCCCTTAATTTGGGTTTGTTAGATGTTTTCTCACAACTACATTCAGGATATGGCTTTTGGCAGGAATATCTTATTCCCAGTTCATCACTTCAGTAAGTCAAGCATTTTCTTGGAATAGGGATGACCTGTGAATAGTTCAAGGACAGTGGTAATTATAAAACCTATGGACTGGTTCACTTTTGTTAAGGGTGCGTCAGACTTAAAAAAAAAAAAACAAGGCTCAAGAAATCAACTTACAATTCAAGGCAGCCTATGAAAAACAGAAAATTTATTTTATGGTTTGATATGAAGTGTTCCCCCCAAACCTGTGTAAGATAATGCAAGAATTTTCAAGGGTAAAATAGATTATGGTAGGTATAACATAGTCAGTGAATTAAATCTATGGTTATAAATTAACTGGGAGGCAACCGCAGGGTGTAGCTGAAGGAAGTAGGTCACTGGGGATGTACCTTTGGGGTTTATATTTTGTCCTTGATGTGCCAAGCTCTCTTGCACTCTGCTTCCTGGCTTAATAACCTGAGCTGCTTTCTTCTTCCATGCCCATGATGTTTTGCCTTACTTGGACTCAGAGCTATGGAGTCAGCCAACCATGGACTGAATCTCTGAAACTGTGAGCCAAAATAAACTTCCTCCTCTCTGTGGTTATTGTCAGGTATTTTGGCCACAGTGATGAAAAGCTGACTAAAACAGTCTCCAAGGCAGTATTTAAAGAGGTTTTGTCTTCTATATACATATAGCAAACCACAAGTAATCAGACTCAAGGTTGAACTGTGAGGTAACAGAGATACAAAGGAGACTGAATGCAGTGCTTTGACAAGTCTTCTGTTGGGAGGGAATGAATGGAATCCTGAGACCTGTCATGGTATCATTTAGGTGGACAAGACCAAGAAATTTCCACTCCAATATCCTTCTAAACTTTGATGGCAAGGACAGCTCCCTCTGCTTTGAAGAAAATAGCCTCCTCCCGTTACAATATCAAAGACTATTTGCTCCTCTAATACTCCTGTATTGATTCTTTGGTAGGCACTGGGGAAGGCCCTGTGATAGACTACATATAATGGAAACTATTAGCAGATCTGGGTAATATACACTGTGAATAAATCAGACATCTCTGGGGTAGTGCACACCTATAATCCCAGTGGCTTGGGAGGCTGAGGCAGGAGGATTGACCGTTCAAAACCAGCCTCAGCAACTTAGTGAGGCCCTAAGCAACTCAGTGAGACCCTCTTTCTAAATAAAACTCAAAGACAGGATGGGGATGTGGCTCAGTGGTTAAGTACCCCTGGGTTTAATCCCCGGTACAAAAAAGAAAAAGAATGCATATAATTTTTATCTATGAACATTGAACTTTGAATTTTATGAAAGTTTTCTGTCACAAAATATTACAAGGGTACCTCAGTACCAGAACTCCCAGATACCAAAATCCATGGAAGTCCCTTATAAAATGGCATAGCAATTAACTGTATATATCATCCCATATACTTTACATTATCTCTAGGTTACTTATAATACCCAAATTGTATAAATGCTTTGTGAATAGTTATTATGCTGTATCATTTAGGGGAAAATGACAAGAAAAAAGCCTGCATGTGCTCAGTACAGAACCAATTGTTCTTTTTCAAATTTTTTCAATTTGAGGTTAAGTGAACCCACAGATCCAGACCTATAGATACGGAGGATTGACTACACTCAGGATTTTTTTCAAACACTTAAGAATGTAAAACCCATAGCTCACGGACCATGAAAAAGCAGACAATTGGTCAAATTTAGTCCATAAGCCACAGTCTGGCAATCTATATTATATGCTATTTAGGGTGATCTTATTTCCTTGGTCAAAGATTGGTTTACTACGCACAGGTATTTAAATCCTGACCAATGAGACCTGCAAGTTTTCCTTGAATCAAACAAGAACATGAGGAGGAATAGTCCTTTAACTGCCTGTGGAGGCTGCTTGTGTGATGAATAATGCCTATAGCTGCTGCAGTCACATGGAGAACATGAAGTTTCTCATCTTTTTCTGAGAATAACAAAGCCGAGAAAGGAATCTGAGAGAATCTTCATGACATTAACTGAGTGGTTCAATTAACCTGCATAATACTTGGATCTTCATATTACTGAACTGTTGAATTAAAGTGACTCTAGACTTCTTGTTGCAAGAAATAATAAAGGTCCTTATATGTAAGTCACTTTAGTCAAGTTTTTCTGTTAAATTGAAAGCCAAAAATATTCTAAATAAAATACTCAGAAAAATAATATATGTTATTATAAATGCTGCCTTAGAAAGATATCTAAGTTATTCTAAGATAAAGTGAAAAAAAGCAAGATGTGGAGCATTTTGTAAAGTTAAGATGGCATGTTTTAAGGATATATGTACAAATAGATACATATTTCTCAGACCGAGAAATGTGTTGTAGAGCAGTTTTGTCATTGTGTGAACATCATAGACTTAGACAAACCTAAATGGTTTGGCCTATTAAAAAATCTAAGCTATATGGTATAGTTTATTGTTCCAAAGAGTACAATGAACAAAACAACATGAGATTAAAAATGCACAAGAAAAAAGTATGCAATCAAGAAATGCAGTAAACATGAGATGCATGAGGCTGCTGCTGGTGAAACTTGGCATACTGTTTCACAGTGACATTTGTTGTTTCTTCAGTACTGGGGATGGAACCCAGGGATACATCCCCAGTCTTTTTTTTTTTTTTTTTTTTTTTGAGGAGTCTTGCTAAATTGTTGAGGCTGATGTATCATCTTCCCTGATAGACAGGATTACAGGTATGTGCTACCTCACTCATCTTCACAGTAACCCTTTTTTCAATAAGTACTAGAACACTCTAAAATAACAATAAAAAGAGTGTGGCAGGGGCTGGGGATGTGGCTCAAGCGGTAGCGCGCCCGTCTGGCATGCGTGCGGCCCGGGTTCGATCCTCAGCACCACATACCAACAAAGATGTTGTGTCCGCCGAGAACTAAAAAATAAATATTAAAAAAATTCTCTCTCTCTCTCTCCTCTCTCACTCTCTCTTTTAAAAAAAAAAAAGACTTAACCAGTCTGGGAATTATTTAGGTAAGAAAGATAAAGAAAATATTAAGAGGATTGGAAAAAAGTAGACCTAAAAATGAAGGATTTAGGACAGAAATCAGGAAAATTTTCTGATAGTAAAAACTTCATAGACAAAACAGAGCAGAGGTTGACTGCAGAGACTGTGGACTTTCAATTATGATAGTTTAAAAGAAAATTGTTATATAAGATGGTATTATTATTATTATTAAAGAGATGAAAGACATTTTGAAGAGCACCTATTCCAAACTCTTTATTTTACAGATGACAAAACTAAGGCTGAGAAATTAGGTGAAATGACAAAAATTATACCATTAATTAGCTGTAAATCCAGAAAAAATATTTAGTTTCTTTAAATAATTTTTCTTTGACACCACATTTGTTAAGAATTATTTTATCTAAAGACAACAGTATAAACTACATGGCTTCCTAAAGTCCTAAACAAATTAAGAACATTAGTCAAGAACTAAAACTATAATTTATCATAATCAGAGATTGTTTTCATTGGGGTCCATGGATAATGCTCAGTTGCTGAACCTCTTTGATATTTATGCAAATTTGTGTGTATATATATTTGGAAATCTGTAAGTTCCCAGTACGTTCCCACTAACAGCAAATATCCCCAAAGTGAAATTTATTACCATCCTTGGGGAATAAAATTAGGTAAGAGCATTCAAATCCAAAGCTGATTTGGTGTGGAGGAAAATGCATATTTGGGAGATTCACAAGATGTTCATCTACAGCACAGACTTTCTCTACTTAATATCTGTTTTTTTTTTAAAAAAAGGCCTAGAAAATTTACCATTTCATCAAACAAGAAAAGAAGGTATTGTATCCTAAAATTAAAAAGAAAGAATAAAAAAATTGGCATATATACAAAGATGTAACCTGAAATAGCAGAGAAGAATGAATGGGCATACTCCCTAATTTTGCCATCTTATCCACCCAACCTATCTCAAGCTACATGGATAAATATTCTAAATTCTGAAAGTCATATGAATATTCCCAAATTTGTGGAGAAGTCAACCTCATTCTCCTTACATTTTTTATTTTCTCACTATACATTTCTAGAAATTACTATAAGAAACGCTGGTGAAATTGGGACTATAAACTATGGGTTTGACTTTGTGGTAAAAGCAAAGGCTTTTAAGGATACAACTGAGACAGGAAAACTACTTAATGCCTGAGGATGTCTCCCTATGGGATGCGATATAATTCCCACCTAGATGGATGGACAAAACTTAGGATTCAGGTTTTCTAATACAGCCTGTATCTTGGTGTCCTTGACCAAGCTTCTCTCTCCCACATAGTTTCCTAGAGGTACAGAAAAGTAAACAGAAGATTAAATATTTAGTCCTTAAGCAGAAACTCAGAGTGGAAACCAAATAGATCTCAGATATGAAGGATAGAACATAAAAAGATCACCCATGCTGCCGGGTTTCTGTTCTCGCGACTAAAAGGCTCAGGGATCACTCTAGTTAAACTGGGCTAACTGGGCTGCACGAAATAACTACACAAGAGACACAAATACCTTTTTCTTTGGGGTTGTTGTGACGGCTCCTCTGACCTTAAGGGTCCGCAGAAAGAGAGAGAGAGAGAGCCACACCCAAGGGCACAGTAAGAGGAGGGGACACACAAAAGGCACTTCCATGGAAGATTTCTCCTAAACAGGGCAAGGGGTTATATTACAAAGGAACAGGTGAGCATAGCTTCACCCATGAGGCTGTAGCAAAACACACCCATTTCTGTGACTGAGCGCCTCAGCACCCAGTTGGGGAGTGTAACTCAGTCACCCGTAAGGTTGGCCTCCCACACCAATGCTGAATCACAGAATGTCCATCAGGACTGTCAAATCTGAGCAACATGGAAAGAAACAGCATGGAAACTATGCAAACATATTACAGCCAGAAAACTTTTTTTTTTTTTTTTTTAAAGTACAAAAATCACCCAGTTTGTTTCTAGCCTTGGTTTGGGTCAGTAAAGATGTATGCAAGTTAGTCCTACAGTCATGCTGAAAAACATAAATGATTTTAACTGCTTAATAAACATAAATGGCAGTATACAAGGGGCAACCAGGACTGGGCAGAGGTGTGGAAAGGATGTGGGAAGTCACTGGGAACACGTCTTGACTTTTCCACATTTTACACTAATTCATACAAAGGGCTATGTCATAAAGTTTCTCTCAACTGCTTTCATTGCCTAATGGTAATAGTTTAAAAGGTTTATTTTTAATAAGAATTAATTTTATTTCCTCTTAAAGTTGTACATTAATTATAAGTACTATATAGGTAGCCAACAGTTTTCTGGGATTAAGTTGTCACAAAAGAGCTTTTAAGTACTATATTCGACATTGGATCAGAGATCTAATCTTGGGGTGTGTGTGTATGTGTGTGTGTGTGTGTTTGTGTTTGTGTGGTGTTGGGTGTCAGACCTAGGGCTGTATGTGCTATGCAAGCCCTCTACACTGAGCTACATCCCTAGCCCCAGAAATGTAATCTTAGATCAACAACAGTACGTCTTCTTTCTGTCTACTCATGATACATAATTGTTTTAATTAGGGTTTTTTTTTCTGCTGTAACCAAAATACCTGACAAGAACAATTTTTGAGGAAAAAAAACTATTTAGCAATCAGTTTCTGAGGTCTCAGTCCACAGACAGTCAAGTCCACTACACTATTCTGGGCTAACGTGAGGTAGAACATCATGGCAGAGGAAAGCAGTTTAGGTCATGGCAATCAGGAAGCAGAGAAAGAGGGGGCTTTGCTAACTAGGAACAAAATGTTCCCCAAAGGCACACCCTTATGACCTTCTTCCTTCAGCTACATCCTACCTGCCTACAGTTACCACCCAATTAATCCATGCAAGGGGATTAATGCACTGATTAGGTTAAGGCTGTCATAACCCAATAATTTCACCTCTAAACCTTTTTGCATTATTTTGCATGTGAGCTTTTGGGGGACCCTTTATGTCAAAACCATATAGCATGTACCAAATTCATGGCCTATTAGCTTTTGTCTACATATATGATTTCAGTAATTGTTAATGCATTATTAGTCAGTTGCAAACCACCTAATGTGCAGATGTCTAAAGACTCCCTGGTGCAATTCTATGTAGCCATCATGTTAATTCTTAGGTTTCATATGAAGATTAAATAATGCACATGAAGAACTTGACTAGCACACAAAATATGTGTGAGTCAGGACCCCTATAGGAAACAGAATTCCTTCCACTTGGTCCAGATGAAGAAGAGTTAGTGAACGTACTACTTAGAGTGATATGGGAGGACTAAGGGGATAAATGAGGGGTGGTAGGCATCCATAACTAGAAGTACCCTTCAGGCTGAAGGGGCATAGTATGGGAAAGAAAGTCTTACAGAAGTTGAATGAGAGCTGGAAGCTTAGAAAAAGCACCATCAGGTAAGCACTGTAGACTAAGGGATGAGGCTGTCAACAAAGATGCTTTGTTGGGAGCTGGGGTTGTGGCTTATTGGTAGAGTGCCTGCCTGGCATGTGTGAGGCACCAGGTCTGATCCTCGGCACCACATAAAAATAAATAAATAAAATAAAGATATTGTGCTAAAAAAAAGAGAATACTTTGTTAAAGCAGGGTGTGACTGGGAGGAAGTACTCTGACCTTCCTCCTGCTTTCCTGCCTTCTTCTAGAGCTATAGACTCCCATTGGCTAAACCCAAACAATGGCCAACTGCTAGACTCTAGTTTTGTTAGAGTCAGAGGCAGACAAGAGAAAAGAATAGATTTGAGATGGAGAAAAGAAGGAAGAATGCTAGTTAACCAATATACTTTGATTCATTTTATTTATTGATTTATTGATTGGTACCAGGGATTAAGCCCAGGGATGCTTAATCACCAAGTCACATCCCCAGCCCTTTAAAAAAATATATTTAATTAGAGACAAGGTCTCACTGAGTTGCTCAGGCTGGGTTTGAACTTTTGATCCTCCTGCCTCAGCCTCCCGAGTGTCTAGGATTACAGACTGGGATTATAGGTATGCACCACCACACTCAGCCTGTGGCTCATTTTAAACCAAAATATACTATCTCAATCTTAACAAAGTGGATAGAATATTGTTTTTCCTCCTGCCATGGAAATAAATTATATGGAATTTTGTTCATATATAGACTCATACATGCCTTCCTTTTTTTCTTAACTTTTTCATTTATAATTCATTCATTTAATAAATGATTATGGAATAGCTACTTTATCCTGCTTCCCCTTTAGAATAGCTACTTTGAGAAATATGTTGGTATCAAGAATAGTATTGTTATTCTTGTCCTGATGAAGACTATCATTTATAAACCACTCATATCAACTAATATGCATTAAAATATCATATTATAAAAACTCTCAGTATGAAATTTTCATTTATAAAAGGAAACAGTACTTGTTAAAATGTGTATTTCACATTTGAAATATTCCTATATTTGAGCAATCTTTTTGGGATTGTATGCCCATTTTAAAATCTGATGAAAGCCATTGATCTCTAGAAAAAAAATGTGCAGAAGGGCTTTCATTGGTACTATCTCTGGAGGGAGCAGGGCAGGGTCTTAAGCTTACTCAGTGAAGCCTTTCTTAGATACTCCTCCTCTCTCTTCATGTGCAGGTCCTCAGGGGTTTTGTTTAGACTTACTGGTGCCCTGGAACATTGGACAGAAATGGTCAAAAGGCAAAGAATAAAACTTAGTGGCACTTCCTACCATGGCCACAACTTGAGTTATTCCTAAAGAGTAGTAAAATGATGTATCATTGGTGCATAATAAGAGAAATCTGCCCTGACATATAGAATGATGAAAGTGTTGAGAGGTTTGAAAAGTCTGTAAGGAATCTTGCCCTTTCTTGAGATTCCTTCTTCCCTGAGTGAAATCAACATACAGGTCTGGAAGCAGGATATTTGTAGACAAGTTCAGATTTAACAATTCATCTTCTCTCTCTATCCCTTCAATACATACATTGCTTCAAATCCTCATTTTTCTCAACACAAAGTTTCTATCCTCTTTTTTGCAAGATATTGTTAACCCTTGAAGGCTGACTCCCACTAATTCCACTCTCTTAAGGGATGTGAACAGCTTTGTCTTTAAACATTCTCTGGAGAGATGTGCATATCACACTGTTATGCTTTGTTTCCCAAAGGTTCATGTGCTAGAAGCTTGGTCCCCAAGGTATAGGTATTAAAAGTGGTGGGCCTTTAAGAAGTGGGGCCAAAGGGAGGTGATTGGGTCAGAACTACACTCATGAAGGGATTAACATTGATCTAAAGGGGTGTGTTAGGTCTTGCAGGAATGGGTTAGTTCCTTTGAGAATGAGGCCTTCACCAGATGCTGATGCTAGTGTTATGCTCTTGCAACTCCAAAACTGTGACCTAAATAAATCTTTTTATATAATGTACCTAGCCCACATATAAAAAATGTTCATCATCTATAAAGTACCCAGCCTCAGGTATTTTGCTATAGCAACACAAAACAAATTAAGACACACACCTACCCTTCCCCTAATAAAAGCAATGAGTAATAATAAAACATGTATATATTCCTTCTAAGGAAGCAAGTTTAGGGGAAAAATAACCAGTTCTGTTAAGTGATTGAATGTTTTCATCCTGCTGGATTCTTATAACTATACAATTTGTAGACCATTTTGGGAGTTTTGGCTTTACACACTGTATTATCTACTGTTGCATAACAAATATGCCCAAATTTAGCAGTTTAAGAAAATTAATAATTGCATTTTACACAAATTTGTGGATCAGAAATCCAGGGGAAGCTTAAGTATGGGGTTCTGGCTCAGGATCTCTGAAGAGCTTGTGGTTGAGGTTATCAGCGAGGCTAGAAACCATCTAAAGGCTTGACTGGAACTGGCGGATCCACTTTTAAGATTACTTACTCACAGGCCTGGTAAGTCAGCAGCGGTTGTTAGCAGCAGGCAATAGCTCTGTGCCAGATGGACAGCACCACAGGACTCCTTGGGTGTTTTCATGATATGGCAACTGGCTCCCCCAAGTTAGGGATATAAGAATGAACAAGGCAGAAGCCATGATGCATTGTATTACCTGGCCTCCAAAATCATACCTCTTTTTCGTACAATATCTTATTGGTTATACAGGTCAACCCTACTCAGTGTCAGTGAGGGCAAAGGTGAGAATGCCAGGAAGCAAGAATCAATGGTAGCCTCCTTGGGAGCTGGCCATTACCCATGCCAAATTTCACACATTTCCTTTAATGTTCCAGTTTGATTTCTTCTACATCAATGATTCACACTGAATATGACTGTAGAAAAAAATTGTCTCCACTTTGCTTAAAATAGGAGTACTGATATATGTACTTGCTTTCTTTGGTTAAAAAAGCAACTCCTGTTTTATCCCAGTTCTAAGTAATCAGTATTCTATTTAGTTCTAGAGTCCACAATTCCAATGAGACATAGAAATCTGTGAAATGGCTTATAAGAACATTTTATCATTAATACAATTAATGAATTCATATGATTACATAATAGTATTTAGCTGGGCTAAATAATCTGACTGACATCTTAAAAATATCTCTGACTACATTGTGGTTATTGTTTCCAATATTCATGAAGAATAAATGTTTAATAAGTAATTGCCAAATGTTAGAATGAACGAATATAGTAAAGTTGCAGTCAGCAAAATCAACATATGAAAATCAATTGTTTTTCTATACACTACTTAAAAAGAAAATAATACCATTACAATAGCATCAAAAAGAACAAAATAAAAATAAACTTAATCAAAGAATTAAGATACTTGTACACTGGAAACCAAAATTTATTGATGAGAGAAGTGAAAATAAAACAAATAAATGGGAAAACTTCTCATGTTAATAGATTTGATTAATATTCATAAATTCAATTAATATTGTTTATAATGTTCATAGTACTGAAAAAGATCTATAGATTCTATGCAATCCCTTTCGAAATCCTCATGGCATTTTTTTATAGAAGTTGAAAAAAATCTTAAAATTCATACAGAATCACAGAAGATTGAATAGCCAAAAATGATCTGGAGAAAGAACAAAGAGGCATGACATATCCTGATTTTTAAATATATTAGAGTGCTACAGTAATTTAAAAAGTATGAGACTAGCATAAAAATAGATAAAGAGAGAGCTCAGTAATAAACTACACATACGTGGTCAACTGATCTTTGACAATGGTACTTAGAATACACAATGTGGAAAGGACATTCTCTTCGACATATGGTGCTGGAGAAAGTGGATATCCATATGCAAAAAGGGAAATTGGACCCTTATCTTGTAGCACACATAAAAATCAAATTAAATGGGTTAAAGAATGAAATGTAAGACCTGGAACTGTAAAAATTCCTAGAAAGAAAACATATGCGAAAAGCTTTATGACATTGGGCTTGGCAAAGATTTCTTGAATATGACATAAAAAGCACAAGCTATAAAGGCAAAATTAGAGAAGCAGGATTACATTGAAATAAAATGTTTTTGTAGCACAAAGGAACCAACCAACAAAGTAAACTCAACCTATGGAATGGGAGAAAATATTTGCATATCACATATCCAATAAGGAATTAATATCCAAAATATGCAACAAACTCTTACAACTTAATAGTAAAAAAAAAATCCAGATAACCCAATTAAAAGTGGGTAAAGGATTTAAGGACAAATGGATAAAAGGTATGTGAAAAGATGCTCAACATTACTAATTATTAGGGAAATTCTAATCTATACCACAATGAGATATCACACCTGTTAGTATGGCTACTAGAAAAACAAACAAAAAATCAAAAGATAACAAATTTTGGCAAGGATATGGTGAAACTGGAATCATTGTACAATGTTGATAGGAATGCAATGTGGTGCAGTCACAATAGAAAATAGCATGATAGTGTCTCAGAAAAAAATAAATAAAAATGTTGAACTACCATAGCTTTCAGCAATCCCACTTCTGAGTATATAAAATTGAAATCAGGATTTCAAAAGGGATTCATATGAACTCCCGTGTTCCTTGCAGCATTACTCACAATAGCTAAGATATGGAGCCAACCTGAATGCCCATTGGTGGGTGAATGGATAAAGCAAATGTGTTATATAAATGCAATGGAATATTATTTAACCTTTAAAAAGAAGGAAATCCTGTTATATACAACATGGATAAACCTGGGGGCATTATGATAAGTGAAATAAGCCAGTCAGAGAAGGATGAATTCTGCATGATTCCATCTATGTAAGGTATCTAAAATAGTCAAACTGATAGAAACAAAGACTAGAATGGTGGTTTGCAGGGGTTGAAGTGGGGGAAAAACAGGGAGTTTCTGTTCAATGGATATGAAGTTTTAGCTATATAAGATGGGCATGTTCAAAATATGTGTACAACATTGTGCCTATGGTTAACAATGCTTACCACACACTTAAAGATTTGAGAGGGTAGTTCTTATCACAATTTTAAAAAAGTATTAAATAAAGCAAGTAAATCATTGAAGATAATTGAGAAGAAATATGTGGTAGTGGCAAGAGGAGTAGATGGGGGGGGGATTCAAAAGGCTTCTAGATGTGATCCTGCTACTAGAACCAGGGATTCTGTGACGTTAAGAGGGTTTCTACGTTTCTCAACCATCATTTACTCATTTGTGAAATGATAGAATTGTACTAGACCTGAATGATTGCTAATGCCATCTTCAACTCCAGTAGTCTCTTATGTTACATATGAAACCTTATTTCTATAATACCCCATTCCCTGTCTTTAAATCCATTTCACAATTCTTCTCTAACAAGGTCTAGTCTTTTCTTGGAATTTTTATATATTTTTAGCTACTATTCTGTAATCCTCCATAATTTTATGCCATTCTTTTGTCAGCCTATCCAATCAGTATACTTTTTGGCTGTGCTTACACTCCAGTGAATATATTGTCTCAAATTTGGGGTATGCTGTTAAGAGCTCTATAATTACCAAATGGACTCTGATTATATCTAATGAATTCATTTGATCCATACTGAACACAGCCCAATTCAACATGTTTCTGAAGAATATCTTTTTTCTTAGTTCAGTTGTTTATTTAAAAACTATTTGTCTTACAGTGAGCAAGGCAGTCACAGACCTAAACTAAATTGTTTCAACTTTTCAGTTTTTAGTATTTTCTCTGTTAAAGTTATATAATTCTCAGAAGTCACAAATAAAAACGTCTACAGTAGCATTAGTGAAATATTCTCTTCTGTTCTCCATGCCTAGTTTCTTCACTCCTTCAATTCATTCAATACTTTATTAATCACACCTCTCAATCTCTTCAATTTCTTTTCCTTATTCCCATCTTCTATTCCAAGTAAATGCATGGCATAAGGAAGGGTATGGAAGAGCAAGAAGACTGAAATATTGAAGTAAAAATGATTTCTGAATACATTAATAGGTTCTTAAAGCAATTTGATGCTGGAAAGACAGACCCCTCATTCCATTTAGCTTTGCATGAAGATTCTTGGTTTAGGGCAGGACTAAAAGAATGAAAATCAGCTGTGCTGGGAGGGCATACATGTATAAAGCCATCTGCAAAGGTAAGAGAACCTTCTTTTTCTCATAGCCAACAAGCAGCTATAGAATGCCACATCCTCTTTACCAAGGAGCTATTTTCATTTACTACTGCAGATACCCAGTTACTAAGTTGCCCTAGCTCAAGACAACATCCAATCCCTTGTTATTTCCTGCTTTTCTACACCCCGCCTTAGAAACAATGTCCAATCCTGAACTGATCCCCAGTCTCCCCAGACCCTCCTCAGGATCCTTTGGCGGGAACCTAAATCCTGTCATATTCTTCGGTTCCTCTGGTGTGTCTTTTCTCCTGATTTACAAATAAACCTAATTTTGTAGGACCGCAGGCTTCTTTCTTTTGGTCTTTGGTTGATTTGACTTTAATATTAGGCTGGTAGCACGAACACTTCCCGATCTCAGCTAAATATTCCTCTGAGCTATTTTGATGTACAATCTTTAATAGCTAAAAACAAAGACAAATGCTTTCTAAAACTGCCACCAGCCCATTTCTAGGAAGCAATCTCCCCTTCACGTTCCAATATCCTTTATAGTCCTAATATCCTTTTAAAAATGGCTTGAGTCATTTTATCCGGGTCGCGCTTCAGTGAATTCAGTTTAAAAGGCTTCGATTCGGAATTCCTGGGTTTTACTAAAATACAGGCTTTAAGCTCCTAAGTATTTTTTAATGTGGTACTAACGCAAGGCCAAGGAGGGCAAGCCGGGATCATTTTAAAAAGCTTTATCCAGAAGGAAGTCCCACGAGTTCTTCCACACCCCCCGCCCCACTCCCGCAGGATAGGTGGGGAGGTGACCTTTTTGACTGTGGAGGAAAGGGATGCTTCTTTCGTCTTCAGGAACGATGCGCGCCTGGACTCGAGCCTCAGCGCCCGAGAGCCTCTCCCTGGGTGCGGGTGCTGGCTCCGCCCGGGTCTGAGGAGGGGGCCCGGGATGGGAGAGCGGGGCGCAGGGCGTGGGCCGCCTGGAGCTCGGGAGCTCCGTTTTGGCTCCCGCGTCGCCGCTAGTTCCCCCAAGCGAACCTATCCGTGGCCGCGCCGCTTCCGCGGGGTGGCCGGAGGCACACTTCTGCCTGCGACCGGGGACCCGCCTCCCGGCGGCGGCGCCCACGCCCTGAGCGGTCCTCTGGCCCCAGCGCAGTGCAGCAGAGCGCGTTCCCGCCCGGGCCGGCCGTGCTTGCGCGCACGCGCGCAGGGACCTGCACCCTCCGAGCGGGGAGGGGGCAGAGGGGGCGTCACGGGGGCTGGGGAGGGAGGAGGAGGCGGCCGCGTCGCCTCCGGCGGGGCTCGCGCTTGCCTTGGCGCTCGCCCTCCGCTTTGCCCGAGCCCCGCGAGGGTGAAACGCTTTCTCCCGGCATGCAGCGGGAGGAGGGATTTAACACCAAGATGGCGGACGGCCCGGATGAGTACGATACCGAAGCGGGCTGCGTGCCCCTTCTCCATCCAGAGGTGAGGGACCACGCCGAGAATATTCCTCCCCTGCCTCCCCGACCTTTCTTCCCGAGACTCGCCGAGGGCGGTGGCCGACGTGTGTAGGGTAGTGGGACGTGCCGAACTTGGAGAGGGTGGGGAGGCAAATCCAGGCCCGAGCGCGGCTGCGAGCGGATAACGGGGGAGGAGATAGCGGGGCGGGCCCGACCGGGGCGGGCTCTGGGACGCAGTCCCTGGCTGTGTCTAGAGGACCGAGGTGGGGCTGTGCATGGTTCTGCTCTCCCATCGCACTCCTTGCGGTTGCACAGGTGACCCGGGCCCAGAACCGCGGCTTGAGCCCCGGGTGTTCCTCCAAGCCTAGGAGGGCGAGGGGGCGAGGAGGAAGCGCGTCTGTTTTGGATATGTTCTTGTCCTTCGCGGGCCGGCCGAGTGGCACTGTTCCTTCCGTTTAGCTCACTGTTTCTTGTCCATAATGATGTCCTTCCACGTTATGCCATACTAGTATCTCGGGCACCTTGTGCCAGGTGCCCTTATTTGAGCATTTGTCCCTAAGCGATGAATAAGAGAGGTCAGAACTTTAGGGAATAGACCCACGCTCACATTAGCTTGTCAAAGTACCGCTTTTTTTTTTAGGAGCTAGGGGAGAAGAGTGCAACACGTTTCCCATCACAATCTGAGTATCTTCCTGTGTAAGTAAACAGTTCTCTGCTCTAGGATCAGTCACATTCTGTACTTGTTTACTTCTTAGTTTGTAGCTGAGCTAGGGCTAGTTAAGGCCTGGAAGCAATTCTTGATGCATTCTGGGTTTTAATGATCTACATTGACCTGGGGCTGGTGGAGGGCCGTGGCTTCCTGTAGAAGTCAGGTAGTTTTTTTGAGGTTCAGGAATGAAAACAAATCAGTGTTATGGGGTGAAGAAACATGGAAATCTTCTAATCTGGTTACTTTGCATTAGAATGATTCTATTTCTGGGTTTGTAGCCAGCTCCTCTTTTTAAAATAAAATGTAAATAGCAATCACCTTCTCTTATATTAATATTCAGCCACCCGCACATTCATCCTTTTGGCTTACCAGAAATAGTTGGGTCAATTCCTTAGGAATATATCCCTGGGTTATATTTTTTAATGTGGTACTAACGCAATAGAAAAGGCTACTTTGGATTTCTGACAGAACTAAACATTTTTTTTTTTTAACTGTAGTGGAAATATTTCAGAACTGGCATTGGAGATATTTCTTTTGGTTTATATACTTAGGCCCTAAAACTATGTCAAGAAACGAAGTAGTTTTCAGATGATACCTTGAAAATGTTGCTAAACACTTATCTGTTTCTGTGGATGTATTTCATATACTTAAATGTTTGTTTATTTTCATGCACATTCTTCATAAACCTTTGTATTGTAAAACAGTATGTTGTTTGTCACTTTAAGAATAATGTTAACTGGTAACAAATTCAGAGATTGCTCTGAATTGGGAGGCTTAAAGTTTAGAGAAAGTGTTCAGGTTGCCATTTAATAGGATAATCTTATTGGAAGTGAGAATTGGTGTAAATGATGTGTGTGTGTGTGTGTGTGTGTGTGTGTGTGTGTGTACACATATATTGTTCCCTCTTACCTAACAAGCACAAGATATAATTTGTTTAATTCATTTGGACCTTAAGCTCATAATGGTGCACTGGGGTCTTTCTGTATTTTTTTTCTGTGGTTAGTGTCTTATATCTGGTACAGACCTGGTATTCTACTGCTTCCTAGTAGTGTGTTCTTGGTCATACTATTACATTTATAATTTTATCATTTATAATAATGGGGTGATAGTAATATTTAACTAATGGGCCACTGAGAAGTTTAAATGAGTTAATGTATTTTTGTTAAAAAATGTTTTCTGTCTCCCTTGGAAAGAAAGCCATTCTTTGTCTTGGTGATCAGTGGTAGTTCTTTTAACTACGTTTTAGAGAACACAGCATTGGGTCAGACAGACTTGGATTCTAATTATGAATCTTCCCTAAGTAGCTAAGTGGTCTGAATCAAGCACATAATTTCTTTAAACATCATTTGTTTATTAGAAAATAGAGATTTTTCCTAATTTGCTTGCTATTAAGGGATTAGGTGAGACTGTTGAGATTTAAGAACTGTCACATTGTAGGTACTCAGTTAATGTTACTTCTTTTTCCTCTCTCAGAAGGAGGGAAGTGTTACCACCTTTATTTTGGTTTTGGTGAGTGATTTTGAAGCTTATGTAGGTTTTAATTTAGTGGAATAGGATCTTGCAGTAATGTTTTTATTTTACTTTTTATCTTCAGATTTAGCGTTATCACAAAAAGTTTTTCACTAAATATCTTGAACAAGTGAATTTTTGTGGAATAAAGAAATCAGCCATTTCTTAAATCTCCAGTTAATATGCAAACTGTCCACTGTTGAAACCTTCCGTAGAGGATTATGCAATTAGATGAGCAATGCAAGTCTCTTTTTTGAGGCATTTGGGGGTATGAGAACCTTACTTTTTTAATGAATTAAATAATCAATTTAGTTTATCCTGTTTGAGTCAGGCATTGTTCTGGACTGCGTGAGACTTCAACATTTTTGTGGTAAATTCAGTGAGAGGCAGTATAGAATATTGGTAAAGAGCTAAGTTTTTCTGTTGTGAAATCGAAAATCTGGGTTTTGCCACTTATTACCATGATGGTAAGTTGCATTTTCCTCATTTATAAAATTGACTTAATATTACCTTTCTTTTAGAGTTATCATATTAGGTAGGGTAATGTTTGTAAAACAGCTTTCAAAGACCTAGGCTGCCAAGACAATGGAACCTTCTAAAAGCCATGGCATATAGTGAATCCTGAAAGGGAAGTTGCTATTACTTTGTTTTCTGTTGAAATAGATGATTATTAGTTTATCATAATGGAAGAATTAAAGGCTTTTTGCAAAAGATGAACTGATTATCAGGGGATTAGGGTGAAAGTCCTAGCTCTGTGACCTTGAGCTATTGAGCTAGTAAGCATTTAACTGCAAATAGTTTCTTTGCTTTTAAGGTAAAGGGGCCAGACTAGATGATCCCTAAGATTTGTTTGAACTCCGATGTTCTGATTGTAAATTGTGATTTTCTAAGAGAATCAACTTGGAACATCTAACTATTAGGTACATAGCACTGTATTTGGTTTTATAGGTTACCGTTATGGTTTGGATGTGATATATATCCCAGAAGCTTATGTGTGAAATGGTGGAAGAAGGGTTACAGGAGAAATAATTGGCTTATGAAAGCCTTAACCCAATCAGTGAATTATCCCCTAATAGTGATCAACTGAGTGGTAACTGATGGCAGGTAGGGAATGGCTGGAGGAGGTGGGCATTGGGGGTAAGGGTTTGAGTATATATTTTGTATCTGGTGAGTGAAGTCTCTTTCTGTTTCCTGATCATCATGTGAGCCACTTCCCTCTGCCATATTTTTCCACCCTAATGTTCTGCCTCACCTTGAGCCTTGAGGAATGGAACTGGCTGTTAGTAGACTGAGCCCTCTGAAACTATAAGCCCCCCAAAAAACTTTTCCTCCTCTGCAGTTGTTCTGGTCAGATCTTTAAAGGCTGATTAAGATAGTTATAATAAAAAGAATAGTGTATATTTTTCCGGAAGGTGTTGTTCTAGTTAGGAACATATATGCACTTTAAACACTTGACAGAATCCAAGTAAGTCTGGAATTGAGTACTGTAGCCTAAGTAGTGTCAGGTTTCTGTCTCTAGAATGGTTAGAAGAAAGACTTTGGTAGAGGGACAGATAACCATATGCTGGCCTGCAGACTAGCAGACTTGCTATCACTAGTCTTCTGTTTTACCTACTAATACATCTTTTGTAAATTACCTCATCTCTTTCATACCCCAAAATATCCTCTCCTGCCAGAGTGTCTTAAGAGCTCTCTATTTCAGAAAGCTCTGACTCGTATGTGAAACAGTGGAAGAAGGTTTAGAGGAGAAATAATTGGGTTATGAGAGCCTTAACCCAATCAGTGAATTATCCCCTAATAGTGATCGACTTGAGTGGTAACTGAAGGCAGGTAGGGAATGGCTGGAGGAGATGGGCATTGGGGGAGAGGGTTGAGTATATATTTTGTATACAGCTGGATTGCCTAGATCACCTGTGACTTCCATTCTTGCTTTCTTTCTTTTTTTCTCTCAATTTCAAAACTTGCTACTATCATTTTTCCTAATTCTGTTTTAAGTGGTAACACTTTTTATTTTACATTCATTTATCCCTTTTCTTGTCTCATCATTTTTATTGTTTGAGTATTAAACTGAAGTATCACAACATCTACTCTTCATTGATTTAATAAAATTTACTTTTTGAGGCTTATCTTCAGTGATACTGATTTTTGTTTCTATTTCTAGCCTTACTATGTATTTAGAGAAATATATTTGCATACGTATGTAAGTTAACTCATTTGCTTTCAGAAAGCAGAAAATGTATTTGGAATTTGATTTTCTTCTGGTGGTTATGGCATCTGTTCTTGTTCAAACAAATCTTCCTGCAATCTTAGGATCTGATGCTTCTTTTTTTTCCAGCAAAAAATGCTATAAGTCATATAGTTGTAATTTAGATTTAAAAATACTCAGTAACTACTGAGTCAATACATGTAAAGTTAAAATGTACTAACTGGTGACCTCTTAAAGCATCATCTCATTGTAGTATTTTACTGTTCAATTTTATTGCAGACAGACAATTCTTGAATAAAAGCAAAATGTCAAATATTTTTACTTTAGAGTTTGAAAAATAATGATTCAGGACAATATTTTATTTATAAAATACACAAATAAAAAATTAATCCCATGGAATATTTATTCAATTCTAGAATAATAACTTCATTTCAATTTTTTTTTAAAGAATTGTAAGCCACTAATTCAAGAATAAAACTTCAACCTTCTGTGTAGTAGATACTCTGAAGAATGTAATATTCTGTTGTAAAGGCTTAAACAATATTTTTTTTCTTTTTTTTAAAGAGAGTGAGAGAGGGAGAGAGAGAAAGAGAGAGAGAGAATTTTAATATTTAATTTTTAGTTATCGGCGGACACAACATCTTTGTTGGTATGTGGTGCTGAGAATTGAACCTGGGCCGCACGCATGCCAGGCGAGCGCGCTACCGCTTGAGCCACATCCTCAGCACCACAATATTTTTTTTTCATGTTGAAAATGTACCAGACAAATCACTGTTGGTTTTTTTTTTTTTTTTTTTTTTTGGTAGTAGTGATTGAACTCAGGGGCACTGGGCCACCACTGAGCCACATCTCCAGCCCTATTTTGTATTTTATTTAGAAACAGGGTCTCACTAAGTTGCTTAGTGCCTTGCTGTTGCTCAGGCTGGCTTTGAAGTCAGGATCCTCATGTCTCAGCCTTCCTAGCTGCTGGGATTATAGGTGTGTAACCACTGCGCTCGGCTCAATTCACTATTTTTGAGAATTAATATATACTAAATATAATAGAATCTTTCATTGATAAATCAAAATATGACAGTGTCTAAGGGTTATCTTTTTTGATTTTCAGTGCTATTGTTGAGGATGGAGATGATAGGGCCAAATGTACCTGAAACAAGTTTTGTATATGTCAGATGGCTTGTAATTTTTATCATGTGTTTTTTCAGCCAGGTATGGTAGTGCTTGCCTGTAATCCCAGTAGCTAGGAAGGCTGAGGCAGGAGGATTGCGAGTTCAAAGCCAGCCCTTAGTAACTTAGTGAGGCCTAAGCAACTGAGCCAGACCCTGTCTCTATATAAAATATAAAAAGGGCTGGGGATGTGGCTCAGTGGTTAAGCACCCTAGGTTTAATCCCTGATACCAAAAAAAAAAAAAAAAAAGAAAAAGAAGAAAGAAATTCTTATTGAGATGTTACTATTCTATACCCTTGTTTAGCTTTGAAGAATAATTTTCTATTATGAACACTTACTTTATTAAGAATTTAATGAATGATGAATAAAACTAGTGACTACCCCTATTTTCATGAGGGAAAAAAAAATGTCCTTTGAGCTGAATACAGAAGTTCCTCATTTTGTTAATGAGAATCCTCTGGTTGCAAATGTTAGCAACCCTGTTGAAACTTAACATGAGTTAAAAAAAAAAAAAAAGAATTTACTGTCTCAACTCCAAAACTCAGGTGGCAAGAGTGCAGTTGGACTCAAAGAACTTTGGAACCTAAGATGAGAATTCCCTAAAACTCTGTATCTTATCTCTGTCTTCCTTTCAGCTTTATTTTCTTCAAATGGAAAGCAGCTTCTTTCCTATATGTAGTGTGGACATGGATGCCAGCTTTATTTATTTTTATTTTTTTTGACCGTATGTCTCAAATCTAGCTGCATATTCTCCCTTTTTCCACACTGAAAAGTGCCATTTTTGGTTCTGATGTAGTTTATATGTATACTCTATGACTATGGCACTGTTATTGGCCAAGATCACTTAGTTGGAGTTGGGGGAAAAACATCTGGGTAGTCTAAAACTATTTCTGTCTTTTATACTCTTATGAGAACTCTATATTTGGTTTGTTTCCAGCCTTCTAGTTTTTAACATACTTTAAGAGATGTTGTAATTACATTGAACTTATTCATCACAGTAAATGTTCTAGTTGAGCTACTGAATAGCATTCTTTATGAATTAAATCTAGACTAGGAATTGCTAAATGTTTTTTGTACAAGGCCATATAGTAAATATTTTCAAGTTTGTGGGCCACATGAGTTCTGTAGCAATCACTCAACAGTGTGGATGTATGAAAGCAGCAGTGAGCAATGTGGAAATGAATAAGCATGCTGTGTTCCTATAAAACCATATAAAATTAGGTGATCGGCCAGATTTGGGCCATGGGCCACTGTTTACTAACTTTGGTGTACACAATGCATAGACACTCTTAAGTTATTTATGTTAAAATATATTTTAACACAGAATTCTATTGATCTATGATATGTAATAACTTCATTATAAATGGATATATGTGGGGGAGATGGTTGGATGAAGTAAGAGTATGTGTGTGTACATTAGAATCTCATGGGGAGCTTTGTCAGAATATACGTTTCCATATATAACACCTCAAAATTTCTGATTCATTATGTGGATTTGTGATGTGTATTTTGAAAAAAGTTCCCAGATGATTTTGATGAACATTTTATTTTTATCTCCAATATCACTTTGATATGTGGGAAACATTTATTATAGGAGGGGGAAGGAAGCTCTTTCGACATTTAATATATGAGACTTTGTATTGAGAACTTCTAATATTATCTCCTTACTGTTCTAGACAAAAATAATGGTAATAATTGGTAACACCAAATTATAGCTATGAACTAGGCATTATCCTAAACATATTTGTATATATATTCATTTAATTCTCCCAGGTTTGTGTATCTATTTTACCACTGAGGAAATTTGGGCAGAGGAAAGTCAAGTATCTTGCTGATCAGTGGCAGAATTGCATTTAAATTCAAGTTGCTTTTGTTTTTATAGCACAGTACAATGTGATAGAGATGAGACAGTTGTAGAATTGATTATTATTTGATAGGATTAGTTATCTATGATAGCAAAGTATTCATTTATGTTTTGTTTTAGAATATTTTATACTTAATTTTATAGACTTAATTTTTAGAGCCATGTTAAATTCATAGCAAAAATTAGTAGAAAGTACAGGAAGGTCCCATAAGTTTCCTGCCTGTTAAACTACACAATCTTACCCACTACCGACATACACCAACAGAGTGGTGCATTTATTGTAATAGGTCAGTCTACATTGACGAATCATTATCATTCAAGGTCCATACTTTACATTAGGGCTCACTCCTGGTGTTTTACATTTTATGGGTTCTAACAAATATATGTGTGTGTATCATTACAGAAGGTCCTCTACTTAAAATTTTTAACATGGCGTCAGAGCCATATGCATTCAGTAGAAATCATACTTCAGATTGGACAACAGTATAGGAATACTCTCATGATACTGTAGGTTAGGTTTATTTAAAGCTTTTTTAGCTTATGGTGAATTCATTGGGGCCTAATCCCTTTGTAAATTGAGGAACAAGTGTACATTGTCGTACAAAATAATTTAATTGGCCTAAAAATCCTGTTCTCCGCCTATTCACTTGTCCCTCTTCTTTGAGGTAACCATTGATATTTTTAATGTCTTCATAGTTTTCTCTTTTCCAAAATGTCATATAATTGGAATCATAGAGTATGTTGCTTTTCAGATTTTCTTCTTTGACTTACTAATATTTATTTCAGGTTTCTCCATGTCCTTATCAGACTTGAGAGCTTATTTCTTTTTTAGCACTGAGTAATATTTCATTGTTTGGGTCTATACAAGGATATCTTGGGTTCTTCCAAGCTTTGCTCAAATACTTTTTGCTGTAGTTCTACAAAGTACATGATGAACTGTTCAAAACCCTATTTTTGTTATTAATAATAATATAGTATAAAAACAGTTTTTTGTTTTTTTTTGTGGTGCTGGGGATCGAACCCAAGGGCCTTGTGTTTGCAAGGCAAGCATTCTACCAACTGAGCTATATCCCTAGCCAGTTCTTCCTTGATGTTGAAGGTTAGGGAAGATTCATTTTTTTGGCACTTGTTCTAAGGCACATTCAGCAACCCTTTGACTTGAAATAATAAAATTACATTTCTTTAAACGTCATTCCCCGCTAAAATTCCCTTCTTTAAATTGGGGCATTATAGTTATATCTCTAATAATGGGATTCATTGCAATATGTTTGTACATGCATATAACATAATTAAATCAATTTAATTTCCCATTACCTCTCTTTTTCCTCCCCTGATCTCCTTCTACTCTACTGGTTTCCTTCTATTTTTGTGTGATTCTCTCCTCGCCCCCCATTTTTCTCTAGCTTCCGTATTCGAGAGAAAAGATAGAACCCTTGACTTTCTGAGTATGGCTTATTTCACTTAACATGTTGTTCTTCAATTCTGCCCATTTTCCTGCAAATGACATAATTTCATCCTTCTTTATGGCTGAATAAAACTGTTGTGTAAATATACTATGTTACTATATTTTCTTCATTCATTCATCTGTTGACAGACATGTAGTCTGGTTCCATTTTGTGGCTATGTGAATTGCACTGCTATAAACATGGGTGTGCATGTATCACTATAGTATGCTGACTTTAATTCTTTCGGATAAATACTAAGAGTAGTGTTATGGCTCCATTCATAGTCTTTTGAGGAACTTTTATACTGATTTTCGTAGTGGTTATACTAATTTAGAATCCCACCAACAGTGTATTCCTTTCTCAACATGAAAATTTCTCAACATCACTAACATCAAAATTTTCTTTTTTCAGCCTATTATTTCTCCTGCTTAGTGGAAATTAATAATAAGGTAAAATATATTTCATTAACTTTCAAAGAAGGTGATTTTCTTTGGAATAACCCTAAATGTTAATGGGATTGGAAATAGATATTCTCAGTGTTAAATCTGTGACAAAAGTTGATGAGAGAACAGGTGGTACTGATTTATTTATAGGTGTCTCAGGTTTAATCCTTTTTGAAGAGTCCTGCCATCATTTGTATTATTTGTAAATCAGTCTAAAGATTTGTTGGTGGTCTGCATTCTTGTGTTTTGGGTATATTCCTGGGAGAATGATGTATAACATCCGACAGTTAGTAACTGCATCATCTTGGGTAAATTAATTCACCTTTGGTACCTTAGTCTTCCTGCCTGAAAAATAGAGATAGCAGCATCTACCTTAGAGTTCTTGTGAGATAGAGTTAATGTACTGTATGTTATAGATTTTAACATGTATATATTTTCTCAATCTCTGAAAAATATTTGTGTTTTATAGTTAATACTCTTCTTATTTTGGTTAAGTAGCACTAGTGATTAGTAATCATTGCCTGTGAAGGGAATTGTGGTTATTCCTGATGGCATAATTGCATACCTGCAGCTTCCATTTCAGTCAGCAGTCTGTTTGAGAAACATTTGACAAAATATGATTTCCTGATGATATGCTGGTAATATCAAGGAAATGCTATCATCAAAGCTTGTAGAATGTATATTAGCTTAGAAAAAAAATCCCGAGATAATAGCAATATTATTTTAGGAAATACTGTATTCTAGTGTTCCTGGTAGCTCATAATCAGTATTGTAATGAATAACTTGGGGATTGGTAACTCTAGCATGAACAGTGATTAAAAAACAGTAATATATAGTAATTTTATTTTTATCCTTTTGATAGGTCCCAAACAGTGATAAATGCTTAAAATCATTCTAAACAAGTTTATAAAAGATCTGTTAATTAGTGTAAAAAATCTTCCAGTTAGTAAATAAAAATTCTAAGTGATACAGCATAGTATTGTAGTCCAGTTGGCAGTGTTTTTTGTTTTTTTTTCTTTGTAATACCTACAGTAATGGTACATTTTAGTCAACAGCATCTTTAGTTCTATGAAATTCTTGGCCTAAATATTTGAAGTTTAGAACAGTACCTGGGAAATAGAATTATGTATTATTGATCTTAAAATCACTACTTTTTCCTGTAGTTCAAGATTCTGAGAGAAGATGAACACTATTGTTAATCTTATTTGTATCTTGAAGGTTATATTTGTCCTGTACCTTCACTGAAATTGTAATTTATTCATTAATCTTTGTTCATATTTGATAAGTCTAATCATTAATAAATTGTAGACATTGATTTCAAAGGAAATTTTGTTTTCTTTTTGAGCACTCATAATATTAAGGATTTCCAGTTATTTATGTAAGAAGTTAATTAATTTGATTCCAAAAGCTCCTATTATTTAAACTTATTTTTTAATTTGTGTCCATTTTCTTGTAATTGAATGTAATCACATCCAAAAAATGGACATTCTTTGAAAAAAATTTTGATACACTAGAATCTAGCATTATTACATACCGATCCATGTAAACTTAACTTTCTTTACTACTAAACTTAATACTTAATTTATTTCATATCATTGAATAATGTTTTGAATTTTCAAGGTACCAAAAGTTTAAGCCCTCACACTATTTTTTTTTGTCTTAAGAATCAATGACACATGATTATTTTCATACATTTAAATAGTCCCAGAGGTCCTTGCCTCCAGTAGATACATACTTCTCTTATTCCTTAGAGGTAACAACTAATTTTTGGTGCAAGTGTAAATATTTTATATAATTTGTTTTGTTTCTATTATATAAATAGTACATTATAAAGTTTTTCTAAATATGTTTGGACACATTCGATGTTAGCACATAATAATCTTTTCTATTCTTTTTTACTGTTAAGACTTTCATTATCCAATATGATAACAAAGGACATATGGCTGTTTAAATTCAAATTAAAATGAGTAACATAAAAATTTAGTTTTCGGTCATGGTACATTTGGCTGTGTGTGGCTACTAGCTAATGTTATTGACCACACAGGGTTATAAAACATGTCTCCATAATTGCAGAAAGTTCTGTTTGATAACATATGTCTGCACAGTGTTTTAAAAAATTGTGTATCTTTTAAAAATGTTTTTTACTGCACAATTATTTTTATTGAAGTGTATTTAAGTTATAAATGGAACAAGTTTTAAATGTTTAGGTTGATAACTTTAAACATTTTTTAAAAAAAAAAAACAACAAACCAGGACCCCTGGAACTGTTACTCAAGTTCCCTGAGTTGTAACTGTATGCAAAATTATAGTATATTACAACCAGGAGGTTGATACTGGTATGGTTAAGGTCCAGAACATTTCTGTAACTATAAGGATGCTTTCTATTGTCCTTTTATGATCATATGGTCTTTCCCTGCAGCTCTCAACCTCTCATTAACCCTTGGCAACCACTAATCTACTCTCATTTCTATAGTTTTGTAATTTTATGAATGTTACATAATTGGAATTATATAATATGTAACCATATGGGATTGACTATCCCCCCCCCCCACCGCCATTCAGCCTAGTTCTCTCAAGATTTATCAGGTTGTATGTGTATCAGTAGATCATTCCTTTTCATTACTGAATGATATCATGATATGGATGTACAACAGTTTTAACTACTTACCCAAGGTAAGTTATCTGAGTTGTTTACAGGTTGGTTATTAAACATTTGTGTACAGATGTTGATGTAGACATAAGTTTTTATTTCTGTGGGATAAACACCCAGGAGTACGAATCATACGGTAGTTGTTTCCTTTATTTCTCCCTCCCTCTCTTCCTTTTTTGGTGCTGAGGATGGAACTCAGGGCCTAGAACGTCCTAAACAAGTACTCTGTGGCAGAGCTATATCCCCATCTCTCCCATGATAGTTGTATATTAATGTTTTTAAGAAATTGAAAAGCTGTTTTCCAGAGTGGCTATACATTTATGTTGCAACCAGTAGTGTGTAGTGATTGATCCTATTTCTCTGCATCCTCACTGGCATTTGGTGTTGTCACTTTATTATTTCTGTCATTATGGCTTCTTTCTAATTTGGTTTTCCTTGTAAATAATCTCTGGGAGAGTCCTGGTAGGGGGCGGTGATAGGGAGGGGGATTAAGGTCAGGTATGTGTGTCAGGTTAGACATGAGGTAGTGAAACCAGAATTCATGCAACAAATTTATTACATATCCCAGAGGTAAAGGGTGCCAATAGTAAGTGGGAAGAGGGTGAAAGATGGAGAGGGGATATCTTTGGGTCAATGGCAGTATACTGTTTGTTGACTTTCCTGTGGGGGGTTTTGGATTAGCTAGTGTAAACCATATTGGCTAATTTAACGGAGAAAATCAGGGAGCTTACTTACAGTATAATGGTGTTGCCCGTTAGGTTTTTTTATCATGGTCAGATGCTGTGTGATGTGATTTGTTTTGGGTCATTGAGGTAAAGAACAAATGGACTTTGTTGCAAACAGTCATACAAGGAGAGTTTTAACTAGGCCAGTGGTGACAGGGTTCTACTGTATTTCAGATAAAGTTGGGCCTAAAAATGGATGGCAAAGTAACAACTATATTAAGCAAATTTGTACTTTTTAATTTTAGCCCATTTCAATAGGTATGTGATGATAAGCCATTGCCATATTTGAATTTCTGTAGTGGCTAATGAAGTTAATTTTCTTTTAGTGTACTTATTTACATTTATGTATCCTCTTTGGTAAAGTCTATTCTTGTATTATTAGTTTACTAGGGCCACTATTACAAAATACCATAGACTGAATAGCCAAAACTATAGGAATAGGGAATAGTTTTTTCCCTACACTTTTGGAAACACCCAAGGTGTTGTCAGGTTTTCTTAAGTCTTGCTGCTTGGCTTGCAGGTGGCTACCTTCTCAAAATATCCTCACATAGTCACTTTTGTATATACATGTTTCTTCTTAAAAGGACAATAGGTTGGATTAGGGCTACTCTAATGACCTCATTTTAATTTATTTGCCTCTTTTAAGGCTTTACCTCAAAATGTAGTCATCTTTGAGATTTTGGGGGGTTAGCATTGGTAAATATATGAATGATGGAGTATACAGTTCAACCCATAAAGGCTCTTTTGCTTATTTGCTAGTTGATTATTTTACTGTTGAGTTTTGACAAGCTTTTTTTTTTAAATGCACGTTCTTTAGGTACTATTATTTTGTTGTGGTTTGCAATTATTTCTGTGTAATTTGCATTATTTTAATTTTTTGGTCTTTATAACTAACAGTGTCTTAGAGCAAAAGAAAAATTGTTTTTTGGTACTAAAGATTGAATTGAGGGACTCTTAACCACTGAGCCCTATTCCCAGCCTTTTTTTAAAATTGAGAGGCAGGGGCTCGCTGAGTTGCTTAGGGTCTCGCTAAGTTGCTGAGGCTGGCTTTGAACTTGTGATCCTCCTGCCTCAGCCTCCTGTGCCACTGGAATTATAGGTGTGTGCTACCATGCCTGGAATCAGAGCAAAATTGTTGATGTAGCTTATACATTTTTTTCTGTTTATGGATTGTGCTTTTTTTTTTTTTTTGTCAAATCTGAGATCTCCTGGGCTGGCTTTAGATTAGAGAGGTTTTCTTCTGGTTTTTTTTTTTTCTTTAAGTTTATAATTTTGTTTTTCGGTATTAGGGATTGAACCCAGGGAAACTTAATCATTGAGCCACATCCCCCTTTTTATATTTTATTTTGAGACAAGGTCTCACTAAGTTGCTTAAGGCCTTGCTAAATCGCTGAGGCTGTAAACTCCTGATACTCCTTCCTCAGCCTCCTGAGGTGCTGGGGTTACAAACATGCATCACCATATTCAGCCTTATAATTTTATTTATTTAGTTTTGGGGGGCTGGGGATTGAACTCAGGGGCACTTGACCACTGAGCCACATCCACAGCCCTATTTTGTATTTTATTTAGAGACAGGGTCTCACTGAGTTGCTTAGCACATCACTGTTGCTGAGGCTGGCTTTGAACTCCTGATTCTCCTGCCTCAGCCTCCCAAGCCACTGGGATTACAGGCATGAGCCACCACTCCTGGTATAATTTTATCTTTATTTTATTATTATTTTTGTTTTTGGTGGTGGTGCTGGGGATTGAACCCGGGGCCTTGTGCATGTGAGGCAAGCACTCCAGCTCCTGGGAGGATTTTATTTTTAACATTTAAGTTTATAATTAATTTTGAGTTAACTTGTATGAAGTGTAAAAATTAGAGTGGGGTTAAATTTCTTTCTTTCTTTCTTTTTTGTTTTTTGTTTTTGGCCAATGAATGTCCAATGCTTCAGCACCATTTCCTCCATTGAATTGCTTTTACATTGTGGTAAAAACTCAGTTGAGCATATTTGTGTGTTTTTATTTCTGGGTTTTGTGTTCTGTTTCATCGATACATGTCTGTCCTTCAGTCAGTACTACACAGTATTGCTTACTGTAGCTACATAGTAGGTGTTAAAATTGAGTAGACTATTTCTTCCTCCTTTATTCATCTTTTTCAAGATTATTTTAGCTGTTTATCTTTTTGTATTCCTATATAAATTTTAGAATGTCCTTGTCTGTATCTACCAAAAAAAAAAAAAAGTCTTGTTAGAATTTTGAAAGAAATTACATTATCCTTGTTTGGGTGAGAATTGACATCTTTGCCATGTTTAGTCTTCCACTTCATAAATATGATATATCTGTTTATTTAGATCTTGAAATTCTTTCCTCAGTATTTTTATAGTTTTTAAACACAAAGGCACTGTAGATGTTTGGTTGTACTAATTTCTGTCCGTTCATGTTCCCTCTGGCATTTCTCTTCTCTTATATCTGTTTTTGTTCAGCATTTCTCCTGTCCTTCAAACAAAACTAATACCATATTTTCTCTTTGATCCCATTTCCCTTCTAGCTACTGCCTCATATCTCTGCT
The DNA here is from genome assembly GCF_052094955.1 of Ictidomys tridecemlineatus. NCBI lineage: Eukaryota > Metazoa > Chordata > Mammalia > Rodentia > Sciuridae > Ictidomys > Ictidomys tridecemlineatus. The sequence goes on along the minus strand of NC_135482.1, from coordinate 39,591,922 downwards.
CTTATTTGTAACAGAATTCCCCCAAAGAGTTGTCAGAATTATCCTTACTTCTTTCCATCCACCCTTTCCTAAATGATCTCCAATCTGACATATACCCCTGCCTTCTCAAAGTATCGTGACTTCTTTATTGCTTAATCTAGTGGTCATCTTGCAGTCCTCATTCTTTTCTGACTTTCAGCAGCATTGATATAGTTGGTCTCTCCTTGGTCAACTTTCTTCACTTTGCTGCAGAGGAATACAGATCAAAACAAGATAAATATGATATCTCCCCAAGTTAAGAAGTCAGATAAACCTAAATATAGTGAAAGAAAAACTCATATTTAAAAAAATATTTTTTAGTTGTAGATGGACACAATATATTTATTTATTTATTTATTTGTTTTTATGTGGTGCTGAGGATGAAACCCAGTGCCTCACCCATGTGAGCAAGCGCTGTACCACTGAGCCCGAGCCCCAGCCCCAGCCCAAGGAAAACTTGTATTGCTGGTAAAGAGTCTAAATTAATTCTACTACATTGGAAAGCAGCTTAATGATAGTAAAGCTGGAGATACTCAGTCTTTTCAGTCATAAAATTTATTCATAAATTCTAATAGGTGCCCTCTTAGAGAAACCTTTTTTTTCTTTTTTATACTGGGGATTTAATCCAGGGGTGCTTTCCAGGTAGCTACATCTTCAGCCCTTTTTATTTAAAGACCTTGCTAAGTTGCTTAGGGCCTCCCTAAGTTGCTGAGGCTGGCCTCAAACTTGGAGTCCTTCTGTCTCAGCCTCCCAAGTTGCCAGGATTACAGGTGTGTGCCAGCACACCCAGCTTAGAGAAATTGTTAATAGATGAAATTTGTGTAAGATTGTTCATTGTATTATGACTTAACAGTAGTACAAAGTATAAGCTATCTAATTGTCTCGGTAAGAGAATGTATGTGGTTTATTCATGCAGTGAAATATTATTTAGTCAATGCATTTAATAAATTAGAGCAATGTGTATCAGCATAGATAAATCTCAAAAACAATGTTAAAAGAAAAATACTAGATGAGAAAGCATTAGCCACCACATTTGTGTATATGAGGTTATTAAATGAATACCCTGTCATCTCAACTTTTTTCCTGGAGCCCAAAGCTAGGAACACTAGTTGACAAAGGTTCCTTGCATTGTAAACAGAGGTGTAAAACTTGCTGGAAAGTTGTCATGATTGGCCTAGAACTCCATCACCTCTGGCCTGTTAAAGAGAAAGAGAATTTAATGTGAGGGCAATTCTTTGAAGAGTTAACCAGGATAGGGGATTCTTCCTAAACCGGATGCTTAGCATGATTCTTGCTAAAATTGAGCTGTGAAGACCTAACAAACGTTGAGGTGGAGTTCTAGTTAAGATGAGGGCACACAGGAACTTGGTTAAGAAGAGGGTCTTTTGTTAGTACCCATAGGGTGAATTTCAGAACTCTCAAAATGTCCCACTAAACAGCCAGTAGTTGTACTTGTCCCATGATATTCTGAAGGTTGTAACTTGGACTTTGTTTCTTGTTACTTCTCTACACATATTCTTATCCTTTGGTAGGCAGAATAATTCCATCCATCCATTGTGTCCCCCCCCCTCCATGGTAGGTTCTTATACCTGGAACATATAAATGTTACCTTGTAAGGAAAAAGAATACAGAGAAGTTAAGGAATCTCAAGAAATAGATGGTTAAAGATCTCAAGATGGGAAGATTATCCTGACTTTAGCTCAGTGATAATGATTTTGGATTTCTGACCTTCAGAACAATAAGATAATAAATTATGTTGCTTTAAGCCACTAAGTTTGTGACAGTTTATTTCATGGCAGTGATAAATTAATTATAATGATTTGCTTGCATAACAGAGGGAGAACAGATAATAGGGCAGTTAACTGCTTGAGGTAAACAAGGAAGGCTATGGTGATGTTTGAATTGTAAGTTGAAGGGTTTGTAAAAGTTTGCCCAAGGGGCTGGGTTTGTGGCTCAGCTGTAGAGCAATCACCTAACATGTTTGAGGACCTGGCATGTTTGAGGCCCTGGGTTTGATTCTTAGCACCACATTAAAATACATACATACATACATACATACAAAGGTATTATTGTAACTAACTCCATTTAATTAGCCCCATCTTTCCAACCCAATAATTTATTATCTATGCTGACTATCTGTCCTTTGCTCCTGTCTCATTCCCCCTCTCTAATTAAGGGAACCCTTACTGCTGTAAGGGGAAATGGGCCTTAACTCTGGCTGCTTCAGACTGAGAGGGGACGATATAGGGCAAGCAGTTTGGGTTTCCCTTTTAGGGATGTTTTTGGTTGGTTGAGGGGTCTGTGGTAAAAGTTTGGTTTGGAAAAAACAGCTTGTAAAATTATCTGGGAGATGAGTGCTTCTCTGAGAGAAACAAGTCATGAGTACTAGAATGATATTAATACAAAATAAATGCTGTAGCATCTGGAAATTGTCAGTGAATATCATGATGATGATAGAGACCAGACCTCATCATAAGGTGCAAGAGCTAAGAAGTTGTTCCCATGACATGGCCTCTATTTGGGAATGTAAATTTTTAAGGATATTAGTTACATTGCCAGAGTTATCAGGAATGTAAACACAACACTTAGTTTTTATAATATCACAGTCATCCCTTTATTTCAGTCTCTTAGGGCTAGATAATTGTACTAGCAAATACAGATCAAGTCTGCCTATGTAGGAGGTTAGGGAGATTTGTAGGTATTAAATTGATTTTAAAAACTTTTTGGGGCTGGGGATGTGGCTCAAGGGGTAGCGTGGTCGCCTGGCATGCGCGAAGCACTGGGTTCGATCCTCAGCACTACGTAAAAATAAAATAAAGATGTTGTGTCAACTGAAAACTAAAAAAGAAATATTAAAAAAATTCTCTCTCTCTAAAAAAAAAAAAAATGCTTTTAACTCTTGACAGTCTCTTTTGATAGTTATTAGGCACTGCTGTCTAAGAATCCTTTCATAGCCTCCAGTCTTACTTTTGGTGCGGCTGACACAGTGTACATCTTAAGTTACATTAAAAGAATTATTGTTTTTCCTTTTAAATGCCCAGGTGTGGCTCTGCTTTGGTTATAACTTTCTTGCCAGGTATTTAAGACCATGGTAGTCAAATTGACCTTGTTTCTATTATTAGGAGACAGCTGAGTTTCCTTAGGGGATCACTTTTAGGAACTTAGCTTCTCTAGTGCCATCTTCCAATATAGGTCAGGGTCTTACTGACCACTTGGGGCTTTCTTTGAAAGCATCAGGAATGTTTCCTCTCTAGTAACCTTCCCCTGTAGCATGTGCACTGGTTGATATTTTGCTCTCCAGTATCTCATTGATTCCCCCTTATCTGGAGGTCATGTGGCCCAGAGGTGCAAAGCTGTTAGAGAAGTCCCCTCATTTCCTGATTTGAGCTGATCTCAGAGGACAATAACCAAATATTGGCTATTTTCTTCTTGTACCTTTTACTTACTTTAGTCTCCAAGTTTTAATTTTAAATTTAGCAAGTCAGTTTCACCAGTCTTAAAAGTTGGAGTATTGGGTTTTAACTGAATGTCTATAACAGTTATTTATCTCTTCCATTAATTGGGGTCAGTATTACTACTAGAAGTTAGTGTTATGTTCTGTACTATGGGTGATGGCCTATTATCTCAAATTAATTCAGGTTGTTATAGTGGATGTTGTACTTCTGTAAGGCACTAACAGAAGAGTTATAAAGTTTACAAGGAAAGTACAAGAATGGAATTAAGGAGCAATCAGTAACCAGTGAATCAGTGAAAACCCACATCCAAGTCTTGTAGAATGGCAGCTTGCACTAACTGCATTTAATTAGCCGACAGGTGCGGTTATTGTCCTCCAGAATGAGAGTCAGAAAGATGTGAGGTACAGAGGAGCCTAACCTTGGTGATGACCTCCATCCCCACGGAGTTCCTAATACCAGGCTTGAAAATCAGGATTGGGTCCTCCTCCCCATCCTTGTGTACACTCCCCCCCCCCCCAACACACACACACACTGTGTTGAAGGTTAAACACCCAAGAAGTGCTAAGGCAAGCGTGGAAAGTAAGTTTTCTTTAAGGGATAGAACAGAAATAGTAGACTCCTGGAGAGAAGGGGACCTAGAACTGGGATCCATGGGAGTGGGGGTTTCTTGCCCCTTGATAGATCTTAGGTTTCCTTTCCTCTCACTGTCTCCCCCCTTCTTCTTGCCTGTGTGACCAATAGGCAGGAAAAGAGCTGCATGGGACACTTATTTACTGCACCTCTTGTTGGGAGGAGCTATTCCCTGAAGGTGTCAATAACTTTGAGATAGGGGAAGTGCTTTGGAGGTGTTAGCATTTTATTTCCTTTCTTTGAACTAGAATGGCTCCCTCCACACAATCATTTATTATCTAGGCTTGTTATGGAAAACCACTCCTCCAGTTGGGTGTGCTCAGGTTTGTTTAGGCCTTTGGACCCAGATGACCTAGTGCTCTAAAAGTTCTGGGCTCCAAGCTGAGGTTGCATGAGTTTTTAAGTAAATTTGACATCATTTCTTAACCATTACAACATTGGTGGGTTTGAATTCTTGGCCCTGCACAGAGAATTTACGATAAGTAATTCATAGTGTGAACAAAGTCAGTAAAACACTTGCTAGTGTTATCACTAAGTGGCCTTCACCACAGGCAGCAGAGACTCTAGATGACTTGAATTTATTTCCCTAAGAACTATATTTTTAAGAACTAAGCCTAGGAGGTTATAGTTTAGATAGCATTTAATTAGCATAGCAATTAAGTGATGTAGCTACTTTCCTACAGAATTCAGAAAATTTCAAAGTATAAGTAAAATTTCTTCAGCCATACCTGTTGAATTTCTGGCTGTGCATGTTTACATTTTAAGAGAGGGAGACTCCTAGAGAAAGCCATTTACAATTCAGTAGATAGGTACCCATGGTTAATTAGGTTCCCTGAAGAGAAGCCTGAGGGTGGTGGTTTAAACCCTTTTCTAGGCATTGATTCTTCATCATAGTGTTCTTATAATTTCATTTTTAATCAGGTCTGGTTCCTCCATCACATGCTGACTATCTCTCCTTTACCCCATCTCACATAGACATGCCTTTTAATAAATGGTTACAAGGACCAGGCCCGGTGGTGCATGCCTCATCAGTCTGGATTGAGGCAGAAGATACAGGAGTTCAAAGCCAGCCATAGCAAGTTAGTGGGGCCACAAGCAATTTAGAGTCTGTCTCTAAATAACATTTTTTTAAAAAAAGTTCTGGTGATGTGTGTGGCTAAATTGTTGAGCTCCCTGGGTTCAATCCCAGGTACCAAAAAAGAAACAAATAAAACGGACAATGGTTTCTGGATTTAGTTTAGTGGTAGAGTTCTTATGTAGCTTGCTGGAGGTCCTGGTTTTGAATGTCAATGATCAGTTTTATTCAGACCCAGAAACCACACCTGGAGGCTAACCTGTAGACATATTAATGAGCACCATCAAGGCCTATTTCAAGTGTAAAAGGCCTTGAGGCTCACCTGTGGGAACACCTCCAGTCAACTCCTTTGACCCAGAGGTGGAAAAAGGAAGGGGGTAGTTGAACCCAGATGGAAGTTTTAGGAAGAAAGGTGAACCCAGAGGTAAAGGAAGACAATAGCCTTGATACTTTTTAATGCCTTTTAAACATATATTTTGCTCCTTGCTCTACCTAGAACCATACTTAAACTCCTAAGCTGGCACACCAAAATGGGTTTTTCTGCTATCAGGCCCCCTCCCACATGGTGGGAGTTCTGTCTCTTCTTGCTTAAGTAAATCCTGCTCTGTTTACTCTTCCCTTCTGTGATTTCCTGAGGATTTTCTGACTTCAAAACTCCTTTACTGATCTCTATTGCTTACTCAACTGGATACCTAAATGCCTTTGTTTATTCTCATTGAAGATGAAATTTTTGCATTTCATCTAAGAAATTGTTCAAAACAGACTTCAGGATTTTCAGTTTCCTTACCATTCAAATTACATTTTGGTAATTAAATAATTTACATGTGTAGGTGACTCATAAACTTAAACAAAAATATTTTATAGTGCTTAAAAGATATTTCCTCCAAATTTTTGAGAATCTGTGTCTTGCCAGATTTTTAGAGTCTAATTGGAAATGAGTTCATGACTTAAGTTTGGGCTGCTGGTAAGAGCAGTTGGCTGGTAAGAGCAGTATAAGAAGCGAACAAGAGGGAGAGAAGGTGATTTCCACAAGATTATCAATCTAACTAGATTATGCACTAGAAAGATTCAATTCAGAATCCTAGAATTGGAGGATAAAATTGAGAATAACTGTCAACTGAAGTAAAAAATTGAATATATTCCAAAATGCAAGGGTGTGGTGCTCCAAAGGACATTTCTGTCCAAATACAATGTTATTCATTCTCTGAAATATGTTTGGATAAGGATTGTTTAATAGCTTTGTACATGAAAGCACATGGAAGGTAATACAAAAATAAAAATAAAAATGGAGGCAGACCTATGGACCAGCAATGTTTTATTCAGTCCAGAGGGACACATCTTCAGGGGCAAAATGGCATTGGCAGGGGGCAGGGCCAGGTCATGGGAAAAGTTTTGGTGGTGGGATCATTTAGGGCAGGGTTAGAAGGTAGGTAGGGAAACAGGAGTATAAATTCCTTTTGGGTTTATTGTTCATATCCTTCATTCCAGACTGTGAAAGGGGAATATTGAATTGGGGCATCAATATCTTTTCTGGATGCTTCCTGCTGTAAAGGGGCAAAGTAGGGGAACCCCCTTTCAGAATTCTGGGAGAGGACAAAGGGATTCTGGTGGTTGGAGCAGAAGAGAGGTGTATGTGGAAGGAGCTTCAGGGTAACCACAGGCAGTTGTTGTGATGTGCATGTGTGTGTGGTGTGTATGTGTGTGTGGTGTGTTACATGTGTAGGTGACTCATAAATTAAAAAAAAAATGTCCAGTCTGTACACATCAGAAGCAGGGTTTGGGAGGTGTATTAGAGGGTCCATTGGGGCTAAGAGTAGGGAATTTTTTAGGGCTCTTGCTGAGGCCAGGTGGTATTTAGTTTAAGCTGTTTGTATCTCTCCTTTTTGGCCTCATCTTCCCTATTATTAAAAACTTTGAAAGCAGTGTCTAGAAACTGCTACTGGGGAGTCTTGGGGCCCTTTTCTAACTGTCTAGTTTTTTACAGATATCAGGTGCTGACCCATTGATAAAGTTAAAATGGAGAGAGAATGCCGCCAGTACTATTAAGGCCTAGGTTGGTATATTTGGTAACAGCCTCAGTAAGTCAGGCCAATAAGAAGGTGGGGTTTTCATCAGGTCCCTGGATAATTTCCTTTTACCTTATCCCAGTTAACCTGGGTATGAGAATTTTTTGCCATGCCTTCAAGGAGACAAGTAATCCTGTGCTGGAGTCTAGTAACTCCAGCATCTTGAGGCTTATATGTCCAATCAGGTTCAGCTGTAGGAATGGCAGGAGCCTCTGCTGCAGGATAGATAAGAGGTTTTTGACCATTAGGTCAGCATGTTCTCTAGGTACTTGCTGAATACAGAAATGTTCATCAGGAGTCACGGATGGAAGTTAATATTGTAGTACACATCTGCCCAAGTAAGGTGGTAAGCCTGAGTCAGATGGGTGAACTCCTTCCTTTACTTAGGTTTTTCAGAAAATGAGCCTGATCTGTCCTCTATTTGGGACATATCTCCCATGGAGAAAGGGACATGTACCCACACTGTCCCTTCAGTCCCTGCTACCTCCCAAAGGGGGACGGATGTTTTGCTGGGAGAGTTTTAAAGTCATGTTTGGGGAGGGGATAGCAAAGGAGATGGGAAATAGGAGTTTGGGGTTTGAGAAGGAGGATTAGTGAGGCTTTGATGGGGAGGCTGTGGGATTTTGGGGATGAGGCCCAACAAGGAAGCTGTAAGACCCCCTGGATCTGTAAGGAGGGGGTTTATTCGCTATTTCTATAGCTGTGAATGAGGAAAAGAGCTGTGAATCTATGAGGATTAATTGTAAAAAAGGGCAGGGCTAACATAATGAGGGCTTGAGCTGTGGATAAAGAAGGTCTGGAGATAAGTTATCTCAGATCACTTGCCATTCTGTAATAGATAATTTTTAAAAATTTGGAGAATTTCTTGATCAGAGGTCCTGTACCTGGGTCATTGGTGCAAATAGTTTAATTTATATTGTGGCCAAATCTGAGTGCTGAGCCTAGGAGGCATTTGACTTTGAGGTCAGTTTGGGAGTAAAGGGCCTTAAAATGGACTGAGAAATTTTCATATTGGACAGGTTTCACTAGAATGTCAAATAGTTTGAAATTAGAGCGTCCTCCAAAATCTTCTAGACTGATTGGTTCTACCAGAGAATGAGAGAATGTCTTCACTCCATTCTCAATGGTGGGGGGACCCCCAGGGTCCCAGTGTGTCAAAGGGTGAGATTTCAGGGCAGGGTACCTATCTACTGGAGACTGAATAGAAGTCTTACCTCTCTGGATAATAGGAAGGGCTGTGTTGGATGTAGGAACAAAATGAAAAATAGGTCTCTGAACCAGAGGTCTGCAGGGTGTTATGGAGGGAGGGATTGGGAAGAGGGTGGCAAGAGTGAGGGGAGGGGGTTTGAAAGAGGATGCCTTCAGCACCAGTAAAGGGTTAGGTATAAACCCTTGTACTGTCTACATAGCTTAAAGCTGTGAAAACCTAGCCCAGAGTTGGGGTCAGTTATGGGTCGTGTACTGGCAGCTGGGAGCCAAAGTGGATTTAGAGGGTGTGAAGGGTCTCTCACTGTAGGGAGGTTGAACACTGTCAACTTGGGGATTCAGCTGTAGCTGCATGGGTGATCTCTGGATGTGCCCCCACCCAGAGATAACCATGGCGGTGGTGGACACTCAATGGTCACTTCCCAGGTCTCATCAGCGATTTATTGTGATTGTTGGGGAAGGATAACTTTGTAAATTAATCAGATATCTCTAACAAATACATTTACGATTAATCCTTTTCTCAGATGAGTGTATTGAACAGCATTAACCATCTCTTCCTTGTTGAAGAAAAATCCCAGAAACAATGGGTATATACTTAGATATTTTATAGACATCAACATTTTATTAGTAGTTTGACCACCTTGAAAAACTTGTGAGTAATTTTAAAGACATCTTTACTCTCATTTGTTTACCTAATTTAAATGGAATTTTTTAAATCACAGAAATTAAAGGTATTTGGATCCATTTATGAGCACTCATTTATCTATGTCAATTTTGATACCATGTACATTATGTATGAACACAAGCACATATGTAAACAAAACAGTACACAAGGGTGCATATTTAAGACAGGAAATGGAGATCCTGCAGTTGTTTGTAGGCACATCTCCACTGTAATGCTACAGATGTTCATTCATTAAAGCCTCTATTGGATTGAGAGCTAACCCTTGAAAAATTTGGCCTCTGAACAAAAAGTGTGAGAACCTCTATAATAAAGGACTGATCAGAAAAATATATTAATTTAGGGATGCAGGATCAAGTGTGAATTCACTATAAAGTGAGGTAAAAAAAATAGAATAAAAAAAATAAAAAACAAGTCCTAGAAGAAAGAAAAAATAACATGGCTGTAATTGAAATAACCTTCTATTTATTACTTTTGAGGATGAGGTTTTCCTCTGAACAACAACAACAAAAAGAGCAGAAATATGGGGGCCTGTGCTGAGAGAACTGTTTCTTTGGCTAGGGGACAGCTCCCCAATCCTGGATCCTTTAGGGGTCAGCAGTTTTTGTCTTTCCTTCCATGACCTCTGGCTGAGGGTGGGGGACTTCACTCAAAATAGAGGTTACTAACTAACTTCTTGATAACTATTTTAATTTAAAGGAGGATATATGCCAGCTAGTTGTACCCTTAAATTTTTTTTTCATATTATTCACAAACCATGATTTTTTATTATGCTCCTCAATTTGAAGTAGGAGGCAAGACTCCTAGTACTCTGGATGATATCTCCACTAGAGAAAATAAATAATATGGATTCCTGAACTAGGACAGATGAGGGGTAGTTTTGGTCTTTTTCCTGCCACATGAGGATCTGGTCATAAAAGATTCCTCCTTCGTGGGCTGGGGCTGTAGCTCGGCAGCAGAGTGCTTGCCTAGCATGCATAAGACACTGGATTCGATCCTCAGCACCACATAAAAATAAACAAATAAAATAAAAGCATTCTGTCCATCTACAACTACAAAAAAAAATCTAAAAAAAAAAAAAAGCTTCCTCCTTTATTGAAACTGAGTTCTTCTTATCAACATTATAATGTTTTTGGGCCTGTATTTTTCCTTCAGTGAATAGGTAATTTGCTAAGAAAGGGACATATGTTGTCCTTAGAAGCCAGGCAGGGCTGCAGGTAAATTGCTTCTTGGAAGAGAAAACATGTGAGTTCAGCATTCAGCATGTTCTGTCGTCCCCCATCCTTATATAACTAGTGATAAAAGATGGGCTAAAGGTGGAGTGATCCAAGGGCAGGAACCATTCTGCCCAAGGGCCATTCATTCATTAAGGGCTCCTTCTATGGAGGCAGGCTCTCTTAATAACGGGTGGAGGAGGGGGAAGTGTCCTAAGATATTAACATGTTCTCCTGAATTAGCCCCTAATCATTTATTACCTGCCGATGGGGAAGCAGTTTTCCCTTTAAGAACCCCAGGTCAGTCAGGAGTCCATGGCAAAAGCCTGGGGGGGACACTGTAAAATTGTGAAGTCATCTGGGGGGTGGGTACTCCTGAGAGAAACAAAATGACAAGAGTATTGGAATGAGACTAATACAAAATAAATTGCCAGAGTTATTAGGAATGTGGATCAGATTCAGGACATGAGAGCTTCAAGCAGTATTGGGGGGTGGCTCCGGCCAGATGGCTTCAGTTATTTCAAGCCTTTCTCTGTCCTACCCACCAAATTTCTCCCACAGAAAAGAAACTGAATCAAGTCAGGGCAGACATTCCCAACACTTGGATTAAGGGGAATCTAATCCACCTTTTTTGATGCAAGATGATGGAGAATTTGTGGCTCCCCATAGGTAGCCTCTGGGCACACATCCCTAGGGTGCAGCCCCTCCCGTGTGCTTCCTCCTGGAAGCTGGCACTGGCGCCAGTGGTCATATCATGTCAAACTTTCTTGTTGGAAGCAAGAAGGTTAATTTGATATTTTGGATTGAGACAGTGGTGGTACATGAAGAAGATCGTTGCTGCAAGTTGGAGTCATTTTACTTATTAGAACCAACAGTGGGAACACAGTCGAATACATATTATATAAAGAACTTGTTATTGACTAACAAATTGGTTTGAAATCTTTCCATTAAAATATTCTCAACCAAATTATTTTTGTTCAGTTTTCCCTTAAGATGGTGCATTAAGTTCTTTAATAAAGGGTTCTGCCTTGAGAGTAGTGCCATCTGCTGGCACTGTTAATTAATTACATTTTAAAAGAAAATTTATAATGTAGCGGCAACTGGTTTCTTTGCCATTCACCTTTCTCTTGGTTTTATGTTTTGTTTATGCTGTCTTCTCATTGAAAACAATATTTCCCTTTAAAAAATATGAATGGCATAATGAGAATTCAGTATACTACCTCAAGTTTTCCTTCTTTGCCAAATTTTTTTTTTTGTGTGTGTGTGTGTTTCTTTGTGACAGTATGCCTTTATTTCACAATAAAAGAATAAAGAATCAAAGTTCTGGTCCCCTCCCCCCAGTGAACTCCATCTGTGTGCTATCTGTTTCATTCTGTCCTAAGGACACATCATTTGGTTCATCAGTATTAAATAGGACTTAGAAGTGAAATGAGAAGACAGCATAAACTTGTCAGACATGTTTTATAATAATTAAACTCATTTAGTTTCTTGATGACACCTGGCGTCCGTTATTTGTACAGTGAAAGTACTTCACAAACCTGTGGTTAAGCCCTTTTGATATGCTAATACATTTGTGAACTGTGCACCAAAGAAGGCAGATTACATATGTCTTGTGGTTAACTATGTGCCTAGAGTTGTGTTGGATTGGTTTCTTTCCCCCCCTTTTTTTTTGGTTTGAGAATGCATTTATTTAATTATTTGATAATTTCAACATCTATTCATGAATCTATGTGCCATCATATTTTGCCCTGTTTGAATTACCTTTTGTCTTCCAGAAGTAAACAATTCATATATTTAAATTGTGTGCCATTCTGAGTAGCATGATGAAATCACAACATTCAGTGTCATCCTGCCTGGGACTGAATCATCTTTTTTGTCTACTGTACTCACACTATATATACTACCTGACCTTTGGTTACTTAGTTGCTATCTCCTATACCAGATTAACTGTTTGTCTCAGGTATCAAAGTGTTTGTGTTCAAATCAACCCTACTTTACTTAATAATGGCCTCAAAACAAATGAGTAGTACTGTTGGCAATTTGGATATGCCAAAGAGAAGTAAAAATGTGCTTCCTTTAAGTGAAAAGATAAAATTTTTTGACTTAATATGGACAGAAAAAAGATGCTGAGGTTGCTAAGACCTACAATAAGAACAAATCTCCTGTGTGAAGTTGTGAAGAAGGAAAAAGAAATTGGTGCTAGTTTTGCTGTTGCACCTCAGTCTGCAATAGCCACAGTGTGATAAGTGCTTAGTTATGATGGAAAAGACATTAAATTTGTATGTATAGGAAATATTATATTAAATATCTATCTATCTATCTATATATATATAAAATTTATATGTATAGGAAAAGACTTAGTATGTATAGGGTTCAGTACTGTTCTACTTCTTGGATTGTATCCCTATGGAATAAGGGAGACTATATCCCAAGAGGGAATATGAATAATTACGAATTCTGGTATCTATTGTCTTTATACATGAGCCAGCATTTACGTGTACTTGCTGTATAAGTTTGAGTTAGGTTATATTATGTTGATTTCTCTTGTAGTAGTATATATAGCAGTTATACCTATCTCAAATCTTCTCATTCCTCTCTGCCTGTTTAATGGCAGATCTGAAGGTAATCTCTCTTCTGAATTGTCTCAAATAGCTGCCAGTGCCAGGGCTGTGAAAACCTTTGACAACTAGATACATTTAGAATTTTCCAATTAGTTATTATTTATGTCAATATATTAAGTTGATATATGTTAGTCTTAGAAAGGACTTGGAGGACTTCCAATCCAGAAATGTCTGAATAGTTTTGAAAAGCAACTGAACCTTTTTTTTAATTGAAAAAAAATATTTTCTAAAGCCTAAAACTAAGAAAGATTTAATTGTGAGGTCATTAGGCTCCTGCAGATAGCTCCTGCAGCACCTTAGGTTCCTACATAAGCAAACCAAAACCTAATTTAACAAAGCAAAAAAAGAAAATTTCAACTCTTTCTAATGTAAAATTGCTTGTCAACATCTAACAGACTTTACCAATCAGAACCCACCAACTAACTTCTAACTTGGAACTTTTTCACCACATTTATACCCAAATAGGACTCAGGATTAATTGTAGCCAACCAAGTAATATATTTTACTTCAGAGTTGAACTTTTAAAAGCCCTCAACTCATGATGTAAAGCTTAGCTCTCAGAACCTCTTATGATTGTTAGTACTGCCCAATTTTTGAATTGTTCTTTGTGCAAATAAACTGCTAAGTTTAATTTAAATTTTTTTTAAAAAAAACAGACTCTAAAAGTACATAAATAACAAAGTACTTTGTTTAGGAAGGGAATAAATGAGTGCAACTTTCTATCTGTGTATACTTGTTGGTCAGCCAACAATGTGAGCACATTAAAAAACAATTTTATGAGCTAGGGATTTTGGTGAAAACCTATAATTCCAGCTGCTTGGTGGGGCAGTGCAGTGATGGCTAAGGTAGGAGGATCAGTTGAGCCTAAGGAGTTCAAGGCCATCCTAGGCAATATAGCAAAATCCTCTCTTCTGAAAAAATTTAATTTTAAAGTTTTAAAATTACAGTTAAGTCTAGTAATAATTACACTTATCTTCATGGAGTGTGTTGTCCTTTGTCACGTTAGAGGTATTAGAGATAAAGCAATATTGAGTCTGTAGGAAATGAGAAAAATAAGTTCCATATTGCAAAATTTGGTAAAAAAGAAGGTTGAGATTTACTTAGACACCTTTCTTGTACTGCTTAAGGGTTAGGTTGAAAGACATCCTTAAAAAAAAAAATCAGTTATCTTTTACTGGAAAGTAAAAACAATCTAGTAGATAGGGCAAAACAGATTTTGGTATTGGTTAATTTTAAAGTATTACTAAGGAAAAAGACTGATTTCCAGTGACATTTGCAAGATCGCATTTGGTAATATTGATTATGACAAAATGGCTGGTAGAGAAACTGAGAATACAGTTTAATCATCCTTGAGTAAGTGAGGTCTCTAGGAATGGAAATGAAAGCTTTTAAATAGTAATCCTCAAAAATAAATTTATTTTATGGTTGTTCATTATTTACATGTACAAGCAATGTATTTGTTCCTAGTAACAAAGAATAGCAGCTGGTCTTATCGGATTTTCAAGTTAGAATGCTTTCAGAAGTTATATATTTTTTTTGACATTGTGTTGTCTATTTCTGTGCTTTAACTTATTGGGAGACTCTTGCTCATAATACTTGCATTCTGCATTGCAAAGTTCTTGAAGGCTAGACACAATGTTTTGTATATTTGAAGTACTGATTTGAGAGATAATAGAATTTGATGTGAAAGAAAAAAATCTGTGATTCTGAAGATCTATATTTAAAAGGTTGATGTTTGAGTTCATCGTGGATTTTTTTTTCTTGGCATTGGTTTTCATTTTTAAAACATTCAGTTTTTTATCTTGATTACCTACTTTTTATGTACTCTGAAACTTTGCATTTGCCTCACCCTGTCATAGTTCTGGGTTCAAGTATTTTGTTGAGCTTTATGTATAGCAGTTTCTTATATTTTGTTGAATATATTATTCTGTTCTGCTTGAAAGCTATCACCAGTTTATTACTGTCTCAGGGGGTTAAAGTCCTATAAAAGTCAGAATTAGAGATTTAAAAATTATATTTCCTGTAGAGGAGAATAGAATCAGAAAAGAGAACCCAGAAATAAGGAAGTGTTACTTGCCTGAGAAGTATCTTTTCCCTGATTATATAGAACACAGAGAAGTTGAAAAGTGGAATTCAGTGGAGAAAGTGAATGCAGAAATTTTAAAAAAGGTGATGGATAAATCTTAAATATTTTATCACTTATTTAGAATGTTGAATATACCCATAATACTTGACCTGTTCATGTTCTAATTTTAATGGAATTTGAAAATAGTTTCTTTAAAAATCACTTAGTAAACGTGCATATATTGTGAAATTTGGTTTAATTATGAGATCTGTTTCCATTCTTATGCTATATGGATATATAATTATTAGTGGTATTTTAATATTGGCTAAAACATTTTCATAAAGAACTAGGTAAGCATTAACTTGTTGGAAGATTGTATATAAGCTAAATTTGCTTTTGTGAAACTTTTAGAATCCCTATTCTTATTGAAAATACTTGTATTTATAATTCTACATCAATTTTTAGAAATTTCAGATTAGTAGTCTAATTTGTGGCTTACTTAGACTTTATCCAGTAAAATTCTCTTAATTTTGTATTACTACATATCAGTGGTACGTGGTATATGATCAGAGGCAAGAGAATATAATTTGTTACAAGAAGTTATTTCCAGGGGCTGAGGATGTGGCTCAAGCGGTAGCACGCTCGCCTGGCATGCAGTGGGCGCTGGGTTCGATCCTCAGCCTACATAAAGGGTGTTTTGTCCACCAAAACTAAAAAAAAAAAAAAAAAAAAAAAAAAAAAAAAATTAAAAAAATTTTCTCTCTTAAAAAAAAAAAAAGAAGTTCTTTCCAGATGTTTTGTTAGGATTTATCCTATTATTTATTTTTAAACATGTCAAATGTTGCAGTTTGAACAAACTATATTAGAGCTGGAGATTCTCAATTTTTCTGTTTTCATAGAAAAACAATTGTGTCTTAGTGCTGTATTATCTTGAGGAAGCTGATTAGAGCAAATTTCGTATTTTAAATAAAAATTGCATGCAACATATAAGATTTGAATACTGTCATACCCTGGTGTTGTTATTTAATTAAATTTTTATACAAAAAGTTATTTAAAGGATATGAATATGCTTAGAAATACTATCATGCTTTTCTTAACGAATAGGACACATTCTAAGAAATGTGTTGTTAGGTAATTTCATCATCCTGTGGACTTCAAAGAGTGTACTTACACAGTCCTGAATGGATAGGTTACTACATACCTGGGCTGCAAGAGGTAGCCTATTGCTCCTAGTCTACAAATCTGAATAGCATGTTACTGAGTTGAATATAGTAGGTAGTTGTAATATAATCACAAGTATTTGTATAGAAAAGGTACAGTAAAAATACTAGGTGATGGGAAATTTTCAGTTACATTATATTCTTATGGGATCACCATCATATATGGTCTGTCGACTGAAATGTTATATGGCATATGACTGTATTTAAGCAGATTTACATTCTATTAGAGCTGTACCATTGTTCTTTATTTACCTAGTAGTAGAATAGTAAGTCTTCAGCATGAAGGTATTTGAGAAAAGTAGTAGCTGGGAATAACAGAATAAAATATTTTTTATATTCTTATGTGAGAATACAGAAGTTCTTTCCTTTGGGGACCTTCGAGTTTATTTGGGAAATAGGTCACTGTGTTGGAGCTAGGGATTATGTTAGAGTAATAGAAAAGCTTCCAAGAATGAGGGTTGACTTCATGAAGAGGTCAGAGTGTTCCATGGAACTAAAAATGTATTTCAGTTACTGATTGATCACTGATTTCTAGTCTTACAGTTTTTAAATTTTGAGGATGTGAACAATGAACAAAGTAAAACTTAATCATTTCAACAATGAAGATTCTTCAAACATCACAAAGCAAAAATTTTCGATTATTTTTTACACCCTTTTTTTTTCTCATCTTTTGCTTCTATGATTTTCTCTTTAACAGGAAATCAAACCCCAAAGCCATTATAACCATGGATATGGTGAACCTCTTGGACGGAAAACTCATATTGATGATTATAGCACATGGGACATAGTCAAGGCTACTCAGTAAGTTTGTTGTTATAGTTTTTTTCTTCTTTGATATATTTTGAGTGAAATATGAATCTGAATAACGCTTATGCTGGAAAAATTCCAGTATCTTAATTATATTAGTTTATTTCCCATCAATTTATTGAATTTGTCTATTTGCTTTCGGATTTGATAATCTTCAGAGAAGTTTATTATTATGCCATAAAGAATATTAAGATTGATTATGGAGAATTGGAAAAAGTTGGTTAAAAGCATTATAAATGAAGAACATTAGTGCATATCCCATATTGCCCCCCTCCTTAGCCAGGTACACAAATTAGAAATAAAAGGTAGTAAAAATCATATGTTTATTTATTTATTTATTTAACTTATATTGAGAGAGATACTATAGTTACCTAAAATATTTTCAGAATACCAAATTAGATCAAACTTTGAGAATAGGACAAGGAAAATGACGAATCTAAGACTATTATAATGCAAATCATGTGGAGGTTGAAATATAGCAGGTATTTTCACCTGATGATAGAAGAAAGCATATGTATTTTTTCATAGGTGCTTCAGCATTTTAGAGTTGTCTGAAGTTTGTTGCATCTATAAGAGTTAATATTTACTGGATAATTACCTCGGGTATATATGATTTTTCTAGTCTTTCTGATCATTTGCATATCTTCTTCAGTTACAAAGGATTTAGTGATGTCTGTGATCAGTAAGTAGACCAAGTAAAGCTTAAGTATTTGAAAATTTCTTTAGACATGGTTTCTTTTACTTTTAAATATTTTTCTTCATTTCCGGGTTGCTGAAAGCCTTTAGTTAAATTCCAGAGTACTGAAAGAGTTGATTTTGACCATATTTGCCAAGTTTTTATTGCTTTTATGAGCAACTTTTCTAGGGCTTTAGTCTGCTGATGTTTCCTTTCATTCTTGAATGTTATTTATAGTCAAAGATCAAAGCACCTTTGTGCCAGCTGTGTTTAATTTATGAAACAAATTACATTCTTTTCAGTGAATATTAGAAATGAAAGTTTGTGGTTATTCTTTATTAATTATATATGTAACATTAAAAATTTAAAACCTTTTTCTTTCATTCATATTGTTTGTAATTTAATAGGTAGCAAGACACCAGTTTTATGTTAGTTAGCAGATATTTAGACATTAAGTAACTTTATATTTTCACTAACTTCTCATGCTAGTTATAAATATGTTTTTTCTTTGTTGGTAGATAAGGACTGGCTTTGTTCTGTTTAACTGCTTTAACCTAATTTATTTTGTTGTTTGTTGTTTTCTGTCATCGAGTAGTTTTATGGGACTTCACATGTAGTTCATCCTGTTTAATTGTCTGTGTTTTGTTTTTGCTTTTTGAAAGCTTAGCCCATTTTTTTCCTTCAGTTTTATTACATATTTGCTTACGTGGACATTTAGTGCTTCATATCACAGATTCTAAAGACCTTACCTTTTCATCCCCAATTCTGCACACATACCTACCATGTATGTTTTTAATTCTTCTCAGTCTAATTTCTGTTTTTGGAACTTTGCTCCTTTTGGTATCTTTCTCTTCTTTGACATTGATATGTCCCACCCTAATGTATCATTCCTCTTCAACAAATGAGTATACAACTTTAGGAAGTAAAATACCTCTCTTTATCCCACATATACCATTCTAACTATCTTGTTTCTTAAAAAGTATCTATGGGTCTGTTAACAATTTTTTTAAAAAACATTTATGTAAATTATGAAGCATTTCAGTTCTATAGAAAAATATTAGAAGTATAACTGTCAGATTAAGCAGACACTAACATTTTGCTGTCATTGCTACAGGTTCCTCACTGGTGTATCCTTTCTCTAATCTCCTGGATAGAAACCTTCCTTAAAATTGCTAGGAATCATTCTCATTCACATCCATTATGTAAACAAAATATGCTACTGTAATATATGTTTAAAATTTAAATAAATCATATTATATAATACCCTTGCAGGTTACTTTTTAAATTTTTTAAGAACTGTAAGGCTATTGTGATTTTTTTTTCCTTTGCTGAAAGATAAGGACCTCCTTTGTTCTGTTTAACTACTTTAACCTGATTTATTCTCTTTACTTGTTTGTTGTTTTCTGTCACTGAGTAGTTTTTATTTAATGTGAGTTCTTTTAAAATTTAGTCTTTTTGGAAATATCTTAAATTCTTCTCTACTCAGGATCATAAAGATAATTATATGGAAGGGCAAGTGACAGTGACAGTTTTAGAGTGCTTCAATTGTTTTATTACTTGGTTTGACTAGCGATTATGTAGACATTTATTTTAGTTGTTTAAAATTCTATATGTTTTAAGTACTTCATGTTTTAAAATGGAAACATCTCTATTCAAATAATTTTATGATTTTTGTCTTTACATTTACATGCTTACATGGAATTTTAATTAGGTATATTTTAGTATGATAACATGATTCTAGCTTCATCTTTTTCAATATAGATAACCAATTAAATCTCAGACATTTTTTTAAAGAGAGAGAGAGAGAATTTTAATATTTATTTATTTTTTTTAGTTTTCGGCGGACACAACATCTTTGTATGTGGTGCTAAGGATCGAACCCGGGCTGCATGCATGCCAGGCGAGCGCGCTACCACTTGAGCCACATCCCCAACCCTCTTAGACATTTTTTTATTGAACAGTTAATTCTTTCTCCACCGATTTTTTAAATACGTCTCTTTTATGCCGCCTCTTATATCATTCATTTCTAGATACTTTTTTTTGTTCCATTTGTTGAGATTTTTGTTAGCACCACATGGTTTTACTAAAGCTTTCTTCTTAGTCTTAAAAATGAGTTTGAGTATTATTTACCTTTCACTTTTCCAAAGTAAATGTTAGTGTTTTACTTGGAAATTTATGAAATACGCATTTGAGATTTTAATTAGAAATGCATTTAATTTGTAGATCAGTTTGGGAAAAATGTTTCTGTAGGTCTTATTCTTAATGTTTTTCATCAATCTCATTTGTAGTAAGTAGCGTAATTAAATATGCTGCATCATTTGATGTTTTGCTACAGTAATAAGGATATCTGATCGTGTTTTATTTGGATTTCTCATTTTAGTGATTATCTTGCTTGAAAAAAGATACCTCACAAAGATATGTAATACCCAGATGGAAGAATTAGAATGTGGGTTATATTTTCTAAGTCACACTTTAAGTATTATTCACTAGTCAAGCAAGAATTTACTGAACTTTACCTAGTAAATATACATTTTCTGATGATAATCACTCTTGAGAACTAATCAGGTTTTGGTATTTTCATAACAAGAACAAGTGGTTTCAAATGTTAGAAAATTGTTTCAGGTTTTTTAGTGTGTGCACATAAGGTTTTTATTGGTGACATTTTTAGATCTTTTCGAAAATGTGAATAATGATAGAAATATTTCCAAACATGAATTTGAGAAGTATAATTTTATAGCAGTAGCTTTTCTTAAATAAAAATAGTTACTTTCTCACTTGTCTTTACCTCCAAGGGGAACAGGTTAAAATCATTACCCTTTTTAAGAAAATATGACTGGTAGCGTACTACATAGGCTCATCACTGCCCTTCTTACCAAAAAGAAAAGTTGGTAGATTTTGAAACACTTTCATGGCTTTTTTTGTTTTTGTTTTTGTAATAGGGATTGAACCCATGGGTGCTTACCACTGAGCGACATCCCTAGCCCTTTTAATATTTTATTTTGAGATAGGGTCTGGCTAAGTTGCTTAGGGCCTCATTAAGTTGTTGAGGCTGGCTTTGAACTCACGATCTTTCTGCCTCAGCCTCCCCAGCCACTGTGATTACAGGCAAGCGCCACCATGCCAGCTTCATTTGTCTGTTTTGTTAAAGGAAAAATACATATACTCAGAGCTGGGGCTGTAGCTCCGTGGTAGAGTGTGTGCCTTGCACATGTGAAGCACTGGGTTTGATCCTCAGCACCACATCAAAATAAATAAATATTGTGTCCATCTACAACTAAAAAATTATTTTTAAAAATACATATCTTTTTTAAAAATTTAAAAATTATTTTTTCCATTTCTTATTGTGGTAAGATACAAATATTAAATTTACCATATAAACCATTCTGAAGTTTACAGTTCAGTGATATTCTTTCATAATATTGTGCACCTCCGTAACTCTTCTTCATCTGATAAAACTGAAACTATATACTCATTAAACAATAGCATTTCTCTCTCAGCTTCCCTGTTTCTACTATTTTGACTTCTTTAAATACCACATATTAATGAAATCATACAAGTATTTCTCTTTTTTTTTGGTTTATTTCACTTAGCATAATATTGTCAAGATTTATTCATTTAGCACACATTAAGTTTCCTTTTTAAGGCTGAATAACATTCCATTACATGTCTGTAACAAATTTTTATAGCAGTAGTTTTTCCATATATCTGTTGATGGACGTGGATTGCTTCCACTCTTTATTGTGAAAAATGGTGTCATAAGCAGAGGTGTCCAAATATCTCTTTGAGGCTATGCTTTCAGTTCTTTTCAGTATATACCAAAGAATCGCAGAATCATATAATTCCATTTTCAGTATTTTGAGGGACCATCATATTGTTTTTCACAGTGGCTGTCTGTTGTTGAGTGTTGTGAATTTGTTTGATCTAGTGATTTATTGGGTTGAGCCCTGTATTTCCTTCCTAATGTCTGGTGGTTGTAGCTATTTTTGAGAGTTGAATGATGAAGTCTTCAGCTATTATGGTAGGGCTGTTTCAATTTTGTTTTTGCTTGAGATATTGTGGTGGTCTGTTATTAGGTTCATTAGTAACATAGTTTTTATCTTCTTGTTCTGTTGAATCTTTTATTAGTATATAATGTCTTTCTTTGTCTCTTGTCATCTTTCTTGATGTAAAGTTTATTGAGCTGGGAGCTCAGTGGTACACACCTGTAATCACAGCTACTGAGGAGGCTGAGGCAGGAGGATCATGATTTTGAGGCCAGCCTTAGCAACTTAGTAAGATCTCTTCTCAAAATAAAAAGGGTTAGGGATGTAGCTCAGTGGAAGAGTGCCCCTGGGTTTAATCCCCAGTACCAGGAAGAACAAAGTGGTTTTTTTGGTCTGATTAGTATAGTCACGACTGCTGTCTTCTGGTTACTATTTATTTACATGGAATGTTTTTTTTTCATACTCTTCACTTTTCTGCCTTTCACTTTCCTTTTCTTTGGATCTGAAGTCTGCCTTGTGGACAGCAGACAGTTGCATCACGTGTGTTTTGTTGTTGTTGTTGTTTGTTTCATCCATTATGAATCTTTGTATTGGAGAGTTTAATCCATCTATATTGAAAGCAATTACTAATAAAGAGGAACAGCTGCCATTTTACCATTTGTTTTCTGTGTGCTTTATAGCTTTTTAGTCCCTTATTTAGTGCGTTATGTCTTTTTTGTGTTCTATCAATTTTTTTAAATAGGGAAATGTTTAAATTCTTATTCCTGTAGCTATTTTTCTTTGATTGCTGTAGGTGTTACTTTTAACATCCTAAAATTATAGCTCTAAATTAGAATTTGGTTTTGAATGTATATATACTACTTTTTTGTTGTTGTTGTTGTTGTTGTTGTTTTGGTACTGGTGATTGAGCTCAGGGCACTTGACCCCTGGGCCACATCCCCACCTTTATTTATTTATTTATATTTTATTTAGAGGCAGGGTCTCACTGAATTGCTTAGCGACTTGCTTTTGCTGAGGCTGGCTTTGAGCTTGCAATCCTCCTGCCTGAGCCTGGCTTTGAGCTTGCAATCCTCCTGCCTGAGCCTCAGGAGCCCTTGGGGTCACTGGCTTGTGCCACTGTGCCCGGCTTATATACTACTTTTAATTATTATTATTATTTTTTTTAGGTGTAGATGGTTACAATGCCTTTATTTTATTTTTATGTAGTGCTGAGGTTTGAACCCAGTGCCTCTCTCATAGAAGCTACAACCCAGCCCTAAATACTACTTTTAATAATACACAAACTGTGTTCATTTATATTTTTTTCATATCCCTTTCAATTGTTAATTTCACAGATTTACCTATTTATACATTGTGTTCTCCAAAACCTAGACAAATAATTATTTTAAATGCATTAGTCCCTTAAATGATGATAAAAACAATATGTGGACATAAAAGTCAAAATTGCATTAACATTAGCTTTTAAACTAGTAGTTTCTTTAAAGATATATTAATCTCTTAAATCATGTAGAAAGTAGAGTTGCAAATCATTGTTAAATACTAACTTTTGTAATCAGTTATGTATTGACTTTTATTGAGATCTTTATTTCTTTATATGGCTTTAAGCTACAATCTAGTGTCCTTCCATTTTACCCTACAGGATGTCCTTGAGTGTTTCTTGCATGGCAGCTTTAGTGGTAATGAACTGCCTCTCATTCAGAGATTTCACTCTTTTTAAAGGGAGAGGAATGTCTTAATTTCTCTCTTTTGAAAGGCAGTTTTGCTGGATACAGGATTTGTGGTTGACATTGATTTCTTTTTAATACTTTAAATACATTGGCCTGCTGACCTCTGACTACCAAAGTTTCTGATGAGAAATATGTTAAAAGATTTCCTTCACTTTATTTTTAAAATTTTTTTGTACACAATACCTTTATTTATTGTTTTCTGTGCTGCTAAGGATTGAACCCAGTGCCTCATACACACTAGACAAGTTCTCTATCACTGAACTACCACCCCAGCCCCTCCCTTCACTTTAATTCAGTCTTTTTTTTTTCTCTTTCTACTTCTTACATTTGATAACTTCTCCTGTTCTAGGTTCATTTTCCTACTCTTTCTTTGCCTCTCAAATCTGCCTTTAAATCCATCTGGTGAATTTTCATTGTGTTTTGAGCTCCAGACTTTTTTTAGGTATTGCTTTTATTTATATTTTCATTTTGTTCACACATCATTATCTTTGTCCACATCTTTCTCTAGTTCTTAGAGTATCTTTAATTCAGTTGTTTTAAAGTAGTTCTCTAATACATAAGCCATCATGTCTTTTTCAGGGACAGTTTGTATGGATTTTTTTCCCCTTGAAAAAAACTTTATAGTTTTTTTTTTTAATATGCCATCTAGTTGTTCTGTTGAAAACTGGACATTTGAATGTAATGATGTGGTGACTAGTAAATCAGGTACTACTACTTCCCCAGGGTTAATTTATTTATTTATTTTCCTTTTTGATTATTAAAGATAGTCTCTGTGCCAAGACAGCTTGAGGGTATAAACTTTAGGCTCTCGAAGGACTTTATGAATCTGCACCCTTCTCTGGGCATGCATAGTTTCTGATTTTCCCTATGTATGAGTTACCTTTGAATAACCTACTCTTTATTGTTTATTCTCAAAGGAGGAAAAAGAAAAACGAAAGAGAGGAAGAAAAGGGATAAATAAGTAATTTCACCCAGAAGGGGAGAGGTTTGCAACAGTTGAGGGTATGTGCTACAATAATGGCCACCTCTTTTTGTCTGTATCTATGTGATCTGAAGAAGCAATTAGAGCATGGGTCTCTAATATTTGGATGACAGGGTCCACCCTGATTAGCTGTATGCTGATTACTCTAGGAACAGGTGAAACAGGTGCATTCCTGCCTGCCAGGGAATGGAGGGTAGGGATTGGTAGTTGTGAGTGGGCCAAGTACTGAAATTAACTGCAATTTACCATCCAGGCAAGCCTTTTTAAAAGACTCCAGAGTTCCAAAATAGATACATCACACATACTCTGCCAGTGCACTTTTTGTCTAGGTAGAGAAACAGATTTGTAATGCTTCCTATTCTGCCAAACTCCAAGAATCCTCCTCAGGAACTTTTAAATGTGAGAAAATAATCAGTGTTTCTGTGTAAGGTTCAAAAGATTTCCTTGCTCACTTACCATCTCATTCATAGATTTCACTCTTTAATATGCCTAGTTTACTTATCAGTTAGGTGTTTCTGAAAGAAAACAAACAACTGAAGGTATCATTGTCATCCTCTCCTGCTGTTTCTTACCTTAGGTTGATGCCTCTGGGTCTGTCTGTTTCTCTATGTTGCACACATGCAAATCAGAACCAGGGACAGCAGCAGTTGGAGGGCTGTGCTAAATATCGGTAGATCTAATTTATTAAATAAGAGATGAATATAGTAGAAGTCCCATTGTTTGTTTCTAGCAGCTCCTTATTGTGCTTCCTCTCTCCTACCCTCACCTTGAGGTACACCTTTTTGGATAAGAAATTTTAAGAAATTACAAATATTGTAGATATTACAAATATTACAAATATTTGTTTTTGTGTTACTTATTTCCAGGGATCCAGTGAAGATAATTGTTGTGGCTTGATGATGGAATCTTAGTGGTTTATTGTATTATTCTTTTTACTTTTGTGTATATTTAAAAATTTCCATAATTAAGCTCTTTGTTTGCCACAGAGTGATGGGAAATGCAAGTGCAAATTATATTGTCTGTGTGTGCCTCTCTTTTATTAGATATGAATGTCTTTTATAGAGCTCTTCCAGTGGACTTTCTCTTAAGTCTCATTTGGATCGAATTGAATTACAGGACTCTTCTTCACCTACTTCCCACCCTTGCACACCCTTTTTTATTTGCTTTCAGGAATATCAAAGATTTATAAATAAAGAATGCTGGGGCTTTTAAACATTCTTTCCTTTTGATGTTCTGCTAATTATTACATGTTCATTGCTATTTATTTTTATGTATTTTATACTTTTTAGCTTGATTGTATATTTTTTTTACAGTCTGCCTCAGTGTTTCATGAATAAGTAGTGCTGTAAAGAAAAATGAGAAACTGATTTTATCTTCCAGCTAATGAGATTCTGTGGTTTCATAAATGAGATATTTTAGAACTATGAAATGGATTAAAGCTGTTGAAATATTGGTATTTTAAAATCTGGGGGGCTCAGGATGTGACTCTGCAGTTGAACACTTGCCTATATGAGTGAAGCCCAGGGTTCAATCCCTGGCAACATGTGTGCAGGTGCGCGCGCGCACACACTCACACACACACACACACACACAATGAGTTTAGAAAAGTCAGATGGGGAGAAGGAAAAGAAATGTGATATTTTATGTTTAAATACATTTTAATGTCTTTTAAAAATACACACACACATTTTATTTGTTGCTGGACTTTTATTTATTTATATGCAGTGCTGAGAACCAAATCCAGTGCCTCACACAGGCTGTACAAGCATTCTACCACTGAGCTATAACCCCAGCCCATATTTTAATTTCTGAGTCTGAAAATGGAGCAATATTGTCTTTTTAAAATGTTATTTTCATCTTTGAATTTGTTGTTAAATAGTAGTAACAATCCATATTTTCTTTTTTTTCAAGATATGGAATATATGAACGCTGCCGAGAATTGGTGGAAGCAGGTTATGATGTACGGCAACCAGACAAGGAAAACGTTACCCTCCTCCACTGGGCTGCCATCAATAACAGAATAGATTTAGTCAAGTATGTATTTTCTGCTTTGATTAATTATTAGTTGGCTTTATTTTTAAATTATTGGGGGTAATGATCATAAAATGAATAATTTCTAAAATTCATGACTTAAGTGTGTATCTGTATATCTTTTTTCTTGAAAAAAATTACTTTTAACATACATTGACAATATGAGCGAAGCACTTTTCTGAGTGCTTTTCCATGTGTGTTTCCTTTCATTTTAATTCTTGAAATAACCCTAAATGAAATGTAACAGTTACTACCATCTCAGTGATGAGAAACAGAAGCACAGCTTTTAAATATACTACACACAGCTATTAATGGCATGAAAATAATAAGTTGGAATTGTGATCTGAATTTAAGCAATCTCACATAGCATTCACATTCTTAGTACGGATTCTATGGGGAAAAGCAGCAAAAAGAAAGAGGGTTTGAAACAGTAATAGGCAATGGTCTTATTTAACTGTTCATATCAGCTTAACTGATGTTTCATGTATGAAGTATAAAATGATTTTTATTCTTCACCATTAATCTGTTGTTTTAATATTAGAAAGAAATAGTCACAGAGACAGAGGATACAACTCAGAGAAAGAGCCCTACCCTAGCATGAGTAAGGCCCTGTATTTGTTCCTGAGCACTGGAAAAAGAAAAAGAAAACAGTTAGTGCAGTAAGAATTGAACTGATAGGAAGTCTTTCTTAGTAATCTTATTTGGTAGTCTTTGATACTTTGAACATTTTAGAAAAGACAATCTAAAATGAGCTGGTTGGAGATATATAGTTAAGTGTAGCATACAGAGTCTAGAGGCAAATAGAATATTAATGCCAGATAAAAGAATTTGTCCTTAAAAGTCTTAAGCAAAGATTAAACAAACAATAACTCATTGAACACCATGAGTCACTTTCTTCTAGAGAGTGTATTTCCATTTTCTTTGTTCCTTTTTTCTCTTGTTACATCTCTTTAATTTTCCCTGTGTCTTCAGTATGGATCGCCTTATATCTAGTTGTTTTTGTCAAAAAATGTATTTGTTTCATCTTTGTGAAAGAAATTTTCACATTGGATGAAAAATTTTGCCTTTTATACACTGAGATGTTTTCCTCAGTTTTGAAGAGTTCAGCCATTGTTGCTTCAAATAGTGCTCCTGCTCCATTCTCTTTTAACTTCTCTGCTGGAACTCCAGTTGAATATGTTAGTTGTGTTTTTTTTTTTAACTGTACCCTCTTTCTTTTCATCCTGTATGTTCTCTTCTTTTGTCTCTGCTTCACTTGGGAAACTTCTTCCAACCTGTAGTTCATTACTCTCTGTGTTATCTCCAGTGTTCCTAATTTTGGGGTTCCTAATTTTAAAAATCTTATCATTCTGTTTTAGAATTTTTGTTGTTACTGTTTTAAATCTGTATTACTCAAATCATTAGTTGTTGAAATTTTCAATCTTGTCTCATATACTCAAACATAGCAAATACCATTATTTTATAATCTATCTGTAAAATTATAGCTTCTCTAGCTCTCTGTGGGTCTGTTTCTATTCTGTTTTTCTTTGACATGCCTGATTGTCCTTGGAGATATATATATACACACACACACACACACATATATATATACATACTAGACATTGTGTTGGGAAAATTATATGTTGATTAATTTGAGACTTACATTGCAAAGATTTGTTTTTGCCTGGCCCAACCTAATTTCAAAACTTTAGATTTCTCAGATTTTGGTTAGATGAAGATTATGCTGTATTAGGTTTACTTCTGTTTCTTCCTTACTTTATAGAGCAGCTTTTGGGGGGATCCCAACCTTTAGTTTGCTTTTTATCTCCTTTGCTTCCCTCCTGGCCAACTCTTCTGCATCAGCAAATTGTCTTTAAGTCAAAATGCTGGGCATTCTTGTAACTTCTTCAGGTTTTAACTCTTTCCTGAATCTTGACTAAGTAAATGCTGTTAATTTTATTAGGCTTTGCTTTTTTGCAAATGTTTCTTAAATTTCATTGAGTTTTCTTTGTTCTTTTTAAATGAGAGGGTTAGGGTTGGTTCAAGTTACATAGGCTTCCCTGATCTCTATTTTCTTATTAAAAAATTATTTTAATCAAAATAATACATAAACAATTTTTAAAATCAGGTATTGTTTAAAGACTTACAATGAGAAACATCAGCCTTTCTCTACCCTTTAGTTCCATATTTAAGAAGTAACATTTTCAATACATAAGTTGTTCCATCCAATATTTACCCCCCCCCCCCCCAGTAGGGGTGGGTAATTGGTATTGAACTCAGGGGCGTTCAACAACTCAGCCACATCCCCAGCCCTTTTTTGTATTTTATTTAGAGGCAGGGTCTCACTGAATTACTTGGCACCTCCCTTTTGCTGAGCCCTGGCTTTGAACTCAAGATCCTCCTGCCTCAGCCTCCAGAGCCTCTGGTGTTACAGGTGTGTGCCATAGCACCTGGCCAGTATTTACTCTTAAACTTGATATGTTTATGTTGCTACTTTTATATGTATTTTTTTAATGCAAATGATAGCAAACAATTTTGTTTTTTCATTTAATCCATGTCTTCCAGGTTTTTTATTATCACTACAAATAGAGCTGCATTATTCTTAAAATCTGTATAACTGGTGATATGAAGTATTTATTTACTGATTTGCTTATTGATGGACAGATAAATGGATTGATTCTAGTGTCTTTGCTGTCACAAACAACACTTCAATTGATATCTTATACACATATCATTTTGAATATATTTATTTATATCTGGAATTCATTGGAGTAAGAAAAATGCCAGTTTTTAATTTGAATAAATATTGATAACTTTATATTAATTCTTGATTTATTAATTTTTAACATTATATTTTGTCTTTTTTAATATTTAAAAAAATTTTTTTTAGATGTGTAGACCTTTATTTTATTCATTTACTTATATGTGGTGCTGAGAATCGAACCCAGTACTTCACACATGCTAGGCAAGCGCTCTATCACTGAGCCATAGCCTCAGCCTATATTTTGTCTTTTTAAATAGATGTTCTAGACTGCCTTACCACTAATGCTTTTTCTGTTACTCTTTCATGGTTTAGTTACATCATTATGCAATGTTTAAATTGTTAGGTGTATGTAACTATGCACTGCTAAGCACAAAAGCTATTCTGTGATTAACTGTTCTTGTAGAACTTTCTATTTTGTCTGAGTTGTCAAGTTGCTTCATGTGTTTTTCATTTTTTTTAACTGTCACTAATTCTTCCCATACACTTAGAACTGGAAAAATCCCCCTATGCCAACAGTATGAGTTAATTTATCAGTTTTGTTTTGGTGGAGGAGGGAAGATGATATAATTCTTAGATTTCTCCACTTTGCTGTGTCAGCCCAGACTTTTTGCTATGTAGGACTACCATACAACCATTGCCTTGAAATTTTTGTTTGCCATAATTTCGGTAAGTCCCTTTGCTCCAATGTTTGTATCTGTTTTCTAGATATTAGGGGGTTTTTCGGAGGTAGTTTTTCGCCCCCTCTAAAGAAGGGAATGGAATTGCTTTAAAAAAATTCCAGTTGGGATTTTAAAGAAAATATTTCCTATGAAAATAATTTCTTGAGCTGTAATTCTTTGAGTTCTAGTCTAACCACTCTCAAAAAACATCTTCAACATTGTATAATGTCTAATAGGTACCTTAAGAACCACTTCAAAGATACCTAAATGTTCGTGTTCTTAATTGATTAATTCTGGAAATACTTTGTTAAGTTACTTTGAAATATATTTTACATGACAGTGAAGTTGGTCCCTTAATTACATAATGTTTTAAAATCACAAATTTAACAGAAATTTAAATGAAGCAGAAAATGTGTAAATTATATATGTAAGAATGATTATATTAAATGACATTTAGAACTGTGTACATTAAAAGTAAATGCATTAGTGATCTAAAACAGTAATCACTTAGAACAGTTTGAGAGCCTCAGTGAAATATATGGATTTCACAGGATATCGAGATGGTATGACATTAATACATTAAACATTGAGGTTGCTTTTTCTTTTAAAAACAACATGGCTTTAAATTAGGCATAACAAACAACAAGGCATAATAAAAGACCTTCTGTTACAGTTTATAGTTCATAAAATTCTTGCATGTTTATTGTTTGATTTAATCTTAGAATAATCTTATAAGGAAAGTAAAGTTAAAAATTTGAGCTATCCAAGGTAGAACACATCTTGCCTGTGGTACCACTATTCAGATTTTAATATTTTACATGCTGCTACTCAAATCTTTGTGATTCTCTAACTACCTTCTTTTTTCATCTGATTAATTTGGCATTTCTATTCTTTTTTGTAATTAAATTTTTTTTCCTATAACAAAAAAGTGATGTATTTGTATAATAAACTTCTAATTATGTTTCTTAAACTATCAAAAAAGATTGCTTATTTTCAGAGGTACAAAGCAGCTTAAGATCCAAAATGAGAACTTTTTTTTCCTTATTTTTCGCATAATTTCTTAACATTGAACATGCACGTTTCTAAATTACTACAAATTTTGCCTTATAGATACTATATTTCGAAAGGTGCTATTGTGGATCAACTTGGAGGAGACCTGAATTCAACTCCATTGCACTGGGCCACAAGGTTTAAATTTGCTTCTATATTATTTTCCCTTTGGATCCTTCATTAATAAAACAATACAACTTCTTTTTTTTAATGATATGCCAAAATCAGTGGGAGAGTTTATTATGCTAATAGTTAATATCACTAATATGCCAATGTATTCTTGTCCAGTATTACTTGCATTAGAAGCTGAGTTTGTTGTTCAAGGTGTCTTAAGGGAGTTAGCCATGCTGATGATAATGTAGTTAGTTATAAGATTACATTAAAGTTTGGATTTATAAGTTTATCATTTTGCATCCTGTATATATATTCAGTTAATGAACTAGCTCAGTTCATGGAATGAATGAGATATTGGAATAAAAACAATACACTTATAGTAATTATATATTATATTTAAAGAAGTTATGACTATTTCTATAAATTATCAAGTACTATTACTCTAGTTAAGATTTTAAAGAACCAAAAAAAATCCCAAATGTATTTTGACATATATCTATTTTAAAATAACTTCATAAAATGTGTAATCTTTCTACCATTGCCTTGTTTTAAAACATTCTTTCAAGAAGATACTGTTTGAAATAACTTGTATATGTTAAGTGTTTATTCTTTTGTGTTTTAGACAGGGCCATTTATCCATGGTTGTGCAACTAATGAAATATGGTGCAGATCCTTCATTAATTGATGGGGAAGGATGTAGCTGTATTCATCTGGCTGCTCAGTTTGGACATACCTCAATTGTTGCTTATCTCATAGCAAAAGGACAGGTAAAAAAAAAATTGCAGTGGTGTAGATTTTAATCTGATGTTCTTCATGGCTTAAATGCCTAACATGTATAACAACCTGGTGATATTTAAGTAGTAGTTCCTAAAGAATAAAGAAAATAAATAAATATATAGTTAATTTGGTATTGAATTTTTGATGCTCTTAACATAAAAATAAGAAATATAATCATGAGCCAAATAATGTTTACTAAGTTGGGTCTTTTATTTCTGAGATAGATGGATATAAGTACTGGAAAATAAAGGAGAAAATTTGGATATTAATTCTCCCCCACCCCCCCAATTATGGTGTTTGAATATATCCTCTGAATTAATCCAAACATTTTGAAGTTATTTATTGGTTATCTTCTATTTTAATTCCTCCTCAGGGCGATAATTTCTTCAAGATTGGTTTCTCATTTTCTGCTCTATAAAATGCTGCTGCTTGTCAGAAAGTTCCTCATGATTTAATTGGCTCCTGATTTTTCCTGAATATGCAGCAGTGACCATAATCATATTAAATATCACTGGTTCATGCTACTGTGTTTTTATAGTAAATGTATTTTGTTAAAAGTAATGTAACCTGTTTTTTGTCCATGCATTTTTTTCTGGTTGTATTAAAACATTAATTTTAAAATAAGAATCTTATCACATAAGAGTAAGAAAAATTAATTTAATCCATTTCTTTCAACACATATTTATTGTCTTTTAATTTAAAATTTCACACTGATTTAGAATTTAAATACTATATTTTTAAATAAATTCTTTGATTTTTTTTTTGTTGTTGTTGACAGTATTAAGCAGTAGCAGTTGGATATTGTACATTGAAGCTTACGAAAAGAGGCATGGGCTGATTAAGTTAATTGTTAGAAGAGGGAGTTTATTCTACTATTTTTAACAAACCACCCTCAAATTTGATAGCTAAGATCAACAACTATTTATTGTATCTCACAGTTCTCTGAGGTGACAGTTTTGTTTTCCTTGTGAAAATGGCTGGGCGCTGTAGTCATCTGGGGACTTGAGTGGGCTGGAAAGTTAGCTCACTTATACACATCTTGTGTCTTGTTGGATAGAAATGGCTAGAAAACTGTTCTTAGCTGGGATAGCAAGGTCTCTGTCTTTGTCCATGTCAGAACTTCTCCACACCACTACTTTATGTGGTTTCTCTAGCAGGCAATTGGAGTTACTACATGATGGCTTAGAGCTCCCCAAAGAAAGACAAAAGCTATTCTGTCTTTTGTTTTAAGTCTTAGGTCTCATGGCACAGCAGCATTTCTGCTCCTTTCTATCAGTTAAGGTGAGGTTAGGTCTAGCCCCTTTTCAGTGCAGGGAAGGGTCAATGTGGATGTGAATTCCAGGGGGCAAGGTCTATTAGGATCTTCTTTGAAGACCAGCCACTGAAGGGAATAATTCTTTTTCTTCCAGTTTCTCCTAGATTGAAGAGTTAACAATACAAATTCACCTTTTTTTCCTTGCAGTTTTTAACTAGGAAAAAAAAGAGGTGTAAATTTTTGAGTCATCTTTTGTTGTTGTTGTTGTTAATTGATTGTGGAGTTTGGATGATTTTGTATTTTTAAATCCATCAAAATTATGTAGGCTATAAAATTCTCAAAGGGTAGATTTTCTACCTATCATAGTATCTTTTTTTTTCATTTAGTTGTAGATGGACACATTCATTTATTTTATTCATTTTTATGTAGTGCTGAGGATTGAACCCAGGGCCTTACACATGTGAGACAAGTGCTCTACTGCTGAAACACAGCCCCAGTCCTCATAGTATTTTTTGTATGAAAAATGCATGATGGTTGTGATAAGTGTCTGACAAATGATTAGTTTTTTCCTATGAGCAGTATTTTCTGTGTACAAAAATTACACATGCTTATTATAAAATAGTTAAATAAAATACAAGAGTCTGGCTTAGAAAATTAAATCCCATTTCTTCCCTTGCCTACCCTAGACTGAGGTTACTTCAACAGTTTAGCACGTAAAAGATTTTTTTTCTGTGTATGTGCGCTAAATAATTACAGAAAACACCCTTCAATGTATGTTTGCATTATACTTTGAATATAGTCCAAAGTTCTCTGCCTTACAGAGCCATCTTTTGAGTTTTCTTCTGTCATCTCTTATTTCTTGTTCTGCTTCAGCTATACCATTCTTGGTATTCCTTGAGCAACTCAGACTTGCTGTTGTCTGAGGATCTTTGTGCTTGCTGTTCCTACTGCTGCTGTGTGGTGGCCTTTCCTTACTTAGTCACTCCCCCCACTACCTCTGTTCAGTCAGATGGTTGCCCAAATATTATCAGTTCCCATTTATGAGAAACAAAATTAATGTATTTTTATTTCTTCTTTCCCTTCTCTTTCACTGCTCTAGGTCAATAATATTATTTTTCTTAGTGTTAACTTTGTTGTGAAAAATATAAAACTGTATTTCTATTACTTTGATTTAGATAATACTCTTTTAAGTCTTAGCTGTTACAGACGAGGCTTTCAGCATACTCTCTTCAGTTTTTTTTTTTCATTTTTTCTCCATTTTTTTGTAACCAACTTTACATTGTTAGGATAAATAACATTTCCATTCAGTTTGCCATTCTATTCTTTATAATTGTTTTGGTAATCTGTTAAATATATTCAGTGCTTACTGTCAGTTCTTTTGGATGATACTTATGAGAAAGAGGGGAAAAATACTAGTTTTTGGAGCCTTTTTGATCATAGGATTTCTATAAGCTTTTGTTCAGAGATTGTTATTTCTTCCATCTTCCTAATAGAGAATACACATGTGTCCAGACTAAACTTGAAAAAGAAGTACCAAATTAAAAATTCCAACCCAAAGAGAGAAAAGATTGAATTTCATTTTTTCTTTTTCTTTTTTTTTGAGCTGTGACATAGTTATATTCTCTAAAAATTTTTTTTCTGTATTTTTGATACTATCACTTTTTAAAAAGGATATGAAAAGACTTGTTACTACTAAGAAATTTAAGCATAAGAAGTCACATGTTTAAGGGCTGGGAATATAGTTCAGTGTTTAGATAGATTGTCTGGCATATATGAGGCCCTGGGTTTGATTCTTGGCATATGATGGATAAGGCAAAACACTGTATTATAGTATATGTGGTGAGGGACTAACTATTGCCAATAAGGATGTATTCTAGTTCTCTAATGTAGTAATTCTTAGCTATTTTTTCTTCTTCAGTTCACTTGGATAAT
Source organism: Ictidomys tridecemlineatus (assembly GCF_052094955.1). Taxonomy (NCBI): domain Eukaryota; kingdom Metazoa; phylum Chordata; class Mammalia; order Rodentia; family Sciuridae; genus Ictidomys; species Ictidomys tridecemlineatus. Next base: position 39,556,934 of record NC_135482.1, on the reverse strand, counting down.
ATTAACATTTGAGACATGGTCCCATCAGTAACAGTGGCTCACAGAGAATTGCTACATGGAGATATGCAGTGTTTTATAGGATACTTTTCTAACTGTCCTCTTCTCACTGATTGGTAAATTAAGGAAGACAACTTGGATTAGAAGTGTTTATTTGATATAACCTGGAAATGGGAGATGAGGAAAGGAAGCAGAAAAACTTAATATTTACTGAATATGTTACATTCCAGACTATGGGACTTAGTATTCACATTACTGTATTTAATCATTAAATTCTACTTAAGGGTCTTATGAAATCGTTTTTTGAGGTCACTTTTTTTTTTTTTTTAAATGAAGAAGCTGAAGTTTAGAGGCTTGATCCCCACTCCACCCTTTAGTATAAAAGTGATTAAATAATGGTACAGCTAGGAATTTTAAACCATGTTTATCTTATTCTAAAGCCTATCCCTTTCTCAAGCCCAGAAGAGTCAATGAATATGTCTTTTCACTTAACATTTTGATCATTTACTCTGTTAGGTACCGAGAACATAAAGATAGATTAAATGTTGATTCTTAGAGATTCCTATTCTGATTGAGAGACAGATGCCTCAGGTATAGAGAGGATAATCAGACCAGATTGGGGTGGATCAGAGAGGTGAATTTTTTTTGGGGGGGGGTGGATTTCAGAGCAGTGAAACTGATACACTCCCTGATACATCAGAATGTCTTCAAAGGAGATTTAGAGTTAAGGTAGAATTTTTATTTAGGAGGTGGTAGTTTTATTTCAGATTTGCCAAAAACTAAGCAAAAGGGAGAAGAAGACAGTTCCAGGAAAAAAATAAAAGTTAAGCAGAAGAGGGAAAATAATTATAGTTTACTACGTTGTTTGGCCAGGGAGATAATACATATTTATGATAAAAGTAGTGAAAACGTGAATAACATAAGTCACAGTAGATATCTTGATAAAAAAACAATATAAAAGATGTGTTTTTGTGATAAAGCAGAAGGAGGAAAGTTCTTGTTTTTTATACTGAAGAGTCCCAGAAGATAATGCCTAAAGCTGAAAAATCAAGATGTAGTAATTAGAGAGTCTATTTTGAAGATATGAAATTTAAAAAGCTGAAAGTGGTGGAAAGTAAGGTAGAGGATTGCTTTATCACTTTTTCCTCACAAGCTTTGCAGATTTATTTAACTCTAAAAATGTACATCTATAACATAACAAAAAAATAAACATTTGAGTTTATTAAAAAATTACATCTTTTATTCTGTTTTGAAATACTTAGGGCTAAATAGGGTTGTTTTTCCTTCCTATAATACATTAGCATAAACAAGTTTTTCAGAGATTTGAATCACTTTATCTGTCCTTTGTGGCTGAAAGGCAGAATAGGTAAAGATTCTTAAATACAACACATGGCATCTTAAAAGGGAAAACTGTGAAAGGATAACATGCTGATCAATGAAAGTATTAGTAGCAATACTTATTTTTATTTTAAAGATAATAAAAGATTTTGAAAGTTTTATAAGCCATCCTTGATTGAGTAGTAATGTATTGGCTTCCACAATGTGTCAGTTAGCTTTTTCCAAGTAATTTTGATTAGAAACTTATAAAATTTTTACTGTTTTACTTTATTCTTTTAGGATGTAGATATGATGGATCAGAATGGAATGACACCTTTAATGTGGGCAGCTTATAGAACACATAGGTATGTAACCATTGTACATATTCAGATCATTTTTAGGATAATACATTGTGAAGCAAGTAATGAGAAAAAGCAATAAATGTTATATTACTAATGTTTACAAATTTTATGTGACATAGTATATAACATAAATTACCTCTTTGGATATTTTGATGTCTATGTTTACCTCTACCTCAGTAATTGTATTTTCTTAATCTATTCCTCCTTTTAACAATTTATAAGAATTGACAGATTATCTTCTTTGAAAAGTAATTAATTTTTCATATGATTTACATTGGCAAGTTTATGTATTAATTTGTAAGATGTTTTAAATCATTTTTGGAAAAGTCCAGATTGAACTTTTAAAAAATTAAATTTTTTAATTACATAGGAGTTAATGATATCAGTTCCTACATTAAAATAGAAGATGTTAGGACCAAGTATGCTGTGCTATCTCTTGGAACTATATTACTTTATATGGGTTGCACATGCGTAATACATCATACTAGACTATGGTCTCATTATTGATATAAAGTTGTTGAGTAGATTAGAAGTGTTCCAAGATGGAATGCCAATGCAACCACAGTCAGTTTAGTATCTGTAATGATTTCGATAATTGAAATTAGGGTTGTTGTTGTTGTTTTTTTTTTTTTTTCCTTTTCAGTGTGGATCCAACTAGATTGCTTTTAACATTCAATGTTTCAGTTAACCTTGGTGACAAGTATCACAAAAACACTGCCCTGCACTGGGCAGTACTAGCAGGGAATACTACAGTCATTAGTCTTCTTCTGGAAGCTGGAGCTAATGTTGATGCCCAGAACATCAAGGTAAAATTATCTTTTGTTTATTATGCTGTATAAAATGTGGCTCTTAATATATGAATTCCTCAATAAAAAAATTTTTCATAGACTGTGAAAATTGGAAGAAACTTCTTATTTAGTTGAACCCATTGCTTCCATGCAATAATTTGTTTTGAAAACTTGGATCATTTACTATCATCTTTTGATATTGAAATAATTTTAATAGTTTGGTGGTCTTTTTATTAGTGAGTGAATTTATGCTGGTTTTTGGAAATTACATTGTTTGTATTTTTGTAGATGAAAGGGAATAGTTTTCTAGATTCTTTTAGATCATTACAAAGAAGATAAGTTTGTATGTAGTTAGACCATATTATTCATACTAAATTTTAGTAATTCTTTGAATTTTTCATTTAATTGTCTTATTTTTTTTAAAGGTCAAGACTGCTAAACTTGATAAATACCTTTATGATATTTATAGGAGAACCTCCTCCCCACCCTAAATGGTGAACTAACCCAGGAAAAGTATAATAAAATTAGTTAAGCGCCAAGCACTGTTAACATTTACATTTAGAGATTTGTATACATTTTATGAATATATTCAAGAGAATTCTATTGGTAGTCTCAAATTTTGGTTGATGCTTCTCATTTCTGAAGCTTCAGGATCCACTATATCTTTAAGGAACAGGGTCTTCTTGTGAAATGAGTGTCAGAAATAACTGTGCCCTTTGACAAATGTTCTTTAATTTTGGCTATAAGTCATAGTATTTTCTGAGTCATGTTTCATAAATGTCTAAAGCATATGTGCTAATTAAGTATGAAGGTAGTTCAGGCCACATACTAACCTGAAATGGCCAATCAAAAAGTAGGTATCTCTTGCTGGATCAGGGCATTTCTTTATGTTCCAATGTGTAATTTTTTTTCTAGATTTGGTTACTTTAAGAAGAGAAGGTTAAACTACTATGATAAAATAGCTTAGACTGGTTTTTCATTATGATTTATTTAAGATTATAACCAATTTTCAGAAATGAGTCTAGTTACAAATATTAATTTTAGTTAAAAATAAATAATGAAAAATAAGAAATGATAGAATCACATATTTCTTTTTTTATTTTTTAAAACTTTCAAATTTTCTTGTCCCTACCCAAAGTTATCAGAAAAGTTCATTATCTGCCACTAAACAGGGCAAGAGGAAAATTAGCATACCATAGTGCCTGAGACACGATGTGCACTTTTAGTATTGGCTGAACAAATGAAGATTTGCGTAGTCTTGAATTTTACCTAAGCTGGCATTCAAAATGATTCTTCCAGGATCCTTTCTGTCACTTCAGAAATTATAGAGAGATTTTTGCTTTGCCAAAAAGTTTTAAATAGTATCCTTTAAAAAGTTCATGGCACTGGAACTAGTAAATTAGGCTGACCCTAGGCCAAAAGGATAAGGAAGAAGTTTGACTAAGTCTCATTAATATTCCTATAAGAAAAATTTAGTGAGGTTTCCTCATATTTTACTATCTGAATTGCTTTCTAATATTACTTGTCTTTGCTACTAGACAGACATTACTAAAATGATCGTGCACTAGGGAAAAACATTTCAATTTATTTAGTATTATCTTCTTGAAGAAACTGAACTGTTTCAGAATGGCAGATAGTAAGAGACTGCATACCTTCTGCCAATAACCATAGTATGTTGAATACATAACAGTATATTGAAATTATGGTGATACTAAAGAATTATAATTGTAAAATGACACAGTTGTAGAATTTGAAACCAGTAATTTATTTTTGAGCTTTATTTTTTTTCTATTTATATAAAATTTTAGGAAACCTCTTCAATCGTGATCTTTTAAGTGTTTGAGGAATTGTTTATAATTTAACATATCTTCAAATAAATAATGGAAAGTTGTGATTCCCATTAACCATTGCATAAATGTTTAATCTTAATAAAAGAAATATTATATAATGAATTTCAACAGAGAAGTAATGGTAACAGTAGAGAAATTATTTTAAGTACTTTTGTACCTTTTCTTTTTATTGTCCTTTAAGTTCAGGCACATTAGCTATTTGATACCAGGATCAGATAAAATGAAATGTAGTTTCCTTGGCTGGTAGTGCAATTCTTGTGAATACTTTGTAGAGTCTAGTGACAAATAACGGAGCTAATTATTATGCCTAATTATTATGTGGGCATTTTATTCATGTAATTTTTTCCTGCACAAATTCTTTTTTATTAGTGTTTTAGTTTTATTTGACATACGTTCAAAGTTGGCTATTTTACAAGGTTATTTTAAATGTAATTGTCTAGTGGCTTCTAGGTGACATTATTTCTAAAAAGAATAAAAAATAAAGTTTAGGGAGGAATTCCATTTGCTCAAAGCAACATATATACTTTTAGCAAAAAAAAAATTGTCTTTTTATCCACTTTGCTTAAAAAGTAGACTTTTAATTAGATTGTGTGCATGTATAAATATGTATCAACAAAACCCTCCATTATGTACAATCATAAGGTACCAAAAAAAAAAAGAAAGAATGTGGGATAAGAAAGTAGATTTTTGTTTTAAACTCCACTTTTTATGTAATTAAAAGGATGAAATAAGTATCAAATGCCTTTTCTTCTGGGATCTGACATTCCTGTTATGCATAAGTGTAGTTACCACCTTTTAATAAAACCATTTTTCATTCACTTACAAATATTTGTTTGTTCAGTTATAGGTAGGCACAGTTTTTAAGATAGATATGATCCCTCTTTTCCTTTTTCTTTTTTTTTTTCTTTTAGTTGTAGATGGACACAATACCTCTATTTAATATTTTTGATGTGATACTGGGGAGCAAACCTAGTGCCTCACGCATGCTAGGCAAGCACTACCGCTGAGCCACAACCCCAGCCCAATCCTGTTTTCTTAGAACTTATAGTTTTTTTTTCTTTTTTTTTAATATTTATTTTTTAGTTACAGGTAGATACAATACCTTTATTTTATTTTTATGTGGTGCTGAGGATCGAACCTAGTGTCCCACACATGCTAGGCGAGTGCTCTATTGCTGAGCCACAACCCCGGTTCAGAACTTATGTTTTAATGCAGAAATAGACAATAAGTAAATTTTTAAAAACACAAATGTAATTGAATGATAGTACTGAGAGGGCCACATCAGTTGTGACTTGAAAATACTTCTGAGAAGATGACGTGTACTTTGAGAATCGCATGATAAGAAAGAGTTGTGCAGAGATGTGGGGAAAAACTTCCTTGTAGAGGACCCTGCAAGCATGCAGGATGAGGTTGCTGTGTTTGAGGTGTAGAAATAAAGACAGTTTGGCCTGTTAACAAGGAACTGAAGTCTCTTGGGAAGCAGGTGTCAGATTGTGCAGTGCCATGATGATAATCTTCAAGTCTTGGGGGGCAGTTAGAATGATTTATGTAGACTGCCTGTGGGATGTGCTTTTTGTTTTAAATATCTTTAAAATTTTACTTTGATTGGGGAAGAATGCATTGAAGAATTAAAAGAATGGAAAGGATAGAGATCAGTTAGCCATTGTAGTGAATCAGGAAAGTAACTGATGTTAGCTTAGCATACCATCTGAGGAGTAGGGATGGAAAGAAATGAATGGAGTTGGAGATAATATTTTAGAGCAGAAATGAAAAGGTATATTACATAAGGGAATGAAATAAAATATTATCAGTCACTTAGGTTTTCTTTTAATTGTCTTGTGATACATGTTGAGGTTGTGTAGATTGAAGAGGAAATACTTTTTTGGCAGTGAAGTTAATAGGAATTAGTTCTGTTTGGATTATATTCAGTTTGCAGTGATGTGGACTGTATTTAACTAATTGAATATAGATTGCTACAAATTTTGAAAGGGAAAAAATTTAAAAAATTTTTTTCCTTTGTCTAGAAATTTGACAAAGTTTATACCAGTACTTTTTTTTCATTTTAAAAGTCTTATGAAAGAGAATCTTATTGATAAAAATGAATTGCAACAGTAGGATGTAGCCTACAAATCTGGATTTAACTCTAAAAGTTATTCTTCAAAGAAAGTGAAAAAGTATACTTTGTGTAATAACTGCTAGTTGATCCTATTTCTTCTAAAATCATCATTTTCCTAGTAAGATTAACCTTAAGTTTCTTAGAAATCTGCCTAAAGATTTGCTCTTGTAAATAAGTTGAGTAAGGAATTTACTTCTTTTAACATAAAAATTATTCTTCTATCAGTATAAGATAGAACTTAACTTTGAAAACAATTGATATTAAATGACAGGCAGTTTTTTGATCCTTGGAAGGATCAGGAATAGCTGTATACTCTATTAGAGGGTCTCATTTTGGGGTCCACCAATGGACTTCCTAAAATTGTTAGAAAAAGTTAAAGTGAATCAGTATTTTATGGGGAAAGAATCATTGGCTTTCATCAGATGTGACTCCTTGAATTTAAGAACTCCAGCTATAGATAATAGTTACATAGAATAAGGTTAAACCTTTCCATTTAAGTAGCAACAGTGTGTGTATGTGTATGTGGGGTGATTTGGTGTAAGAAGAATAAAAAACAAAACAAAACAAAAAATTATGGCCTATGCCATAACTCTTTTTTTATGGTAGTATCTCATTTGTGAAATTTTTAAAGATAATATTTTATCCCCTAGTGTATGTTTTTGGTTAAGTAGGTTAATTTAGATGAATTGAGTTTGGGGAGAAAAATTAATCACTGAGTGCTGCGCAAGCATTTATGATCTCTTCTAAAATTATCAAAGAATAATTTTAGCTTTATGGAATGTAAAATTACTGAACTCTCATAATTAATTAATATATTTGAAAGATTTCTTGGTTCTTGAAAAGAGGTAAGACACTTTTCAGAAAATAGTTGTTCATTACCTCTTGAACGCCTGACCTAGATGGTCTCTAATGAATTTTTCCTTAGTTTTTACAGTAAAATTCATTCTCATTTAAGGCAAAACTGAGTGATCTTCCACCTTAGACATAACGTTTATCTGACCAAAACCCTTAAAGAATTTCTTAGCAGTTACATAGTCTATAAATACTCCATGTGAATTCTTGCTGAGGTCACTATTGTTAGTATTATTTTATTATTTTGGCTGAGACATGGAGTGATCAAAATATAGACTTGATTCAGAACCCTGCCTGGTTTTAGTATGATCCTTTAAATTAATTGCTTGTTTATTTTGCCAGCTGAATAAAATAACTATACAAAAACAGTCAGATGACTAGAGGAGTTGAAAGATTTTTTTAAAGCTCCCTCAATCTTTTTGTCTAGGCAATCCTTAGGTGTCACATGGCCCTCTAGTGGAAGGGATGCTCAGCTGGACCGAGGCAACTGCAGGATATTCTCTGGGAGTTGTTACCCAAGGGATTGCTATTATTCAGGTAATATTTATAGTTTGGATTAATTAGCTGGTTCTGACAACTTAGGTGATGGAATTCTGGAATAAGCAAGGAGATATTTAAAATAAATATCCCTATTTGTGGAAGAGACACCTAGATTAGCCCATTCCTTATTAAATACCATTGATTTTGATATTAAAAGATTGGTTGGGCTTTTTGTTGTTATTGTTGTTTTGTAATAGTTGTTGCTGTTGGTGGTAGTGGTATATTTTATTTTTTTGTTTATTTTTAATTTTAGTGTTGTTTTTTTTAATCACATTTCAAACTTGATAAGTAATCATCTTTCATGAGTAAGGTACCCTAAGGCTTCTTATTCCTTTATTCTTTTTCACATGGTATTTTGAAATTTTTTTTTATATTTTTCTGAAGTAATTTGAATATCTGTCTATACATTCATCAAATTTTGACAAACAATTTTCATTTCCGTTTTCTATTTGACATAGTAGAAAAATAAAGGAGGACATTAAATAAAGTGGAAATGTAGGTATCGATTTTGCCAAAGTAGAAATTCAATTTTAAATTAGTAAAAGCAAAAAGAAACCTATAGAATTGGGAATGTTTATTTCTTAGCTTGTTTAGTGCATTTTAGTTATACTTGCTTGTACTCCCTGGCATTCTTTTTCTTAGCATTAAACCTGCTAGTTTATACCTTGTACTACACTATTTTTATCACTTCTATTCTCTTTGGAAATTTCTAGTTGGGTGAATGAATTTAAGATAGGTCAAGAATGCCAGTACAATAGTAGCAGAATAGAACTTGACATTTCTTTTTCTTCCCTATTCTCTTCCTTTGACTTTTACCAAATTTTACTGAGATTTCTGGCAACTTGGTACTGTATGTAGCAGAACGTTTTATATCAATAAGTATTACTAATCTATACAGAATATGAAATAACTGATAAATTAAGTGATAGCCTCTGATCCAGCAGGTACTAAAATACCTACTTTTTGATTTGCTCTCTAATATGTCAAAATGCAAGCAAAAATAGAATCTATAGAATAAGATGAGACAACACATTTTTTATTGTACTCTGGAAAATTGTTAACAAATATGTAATGGTTTATATACATAATTTTGACTTTAATTGATAGCAAAATGATATAAATGAATTAATAATATAGTTGATTTATTTTTGTGGAAATTTAGTTATTAACTAAAGTATTCTGCTTTTTCTTTTATTTTAAATATAAAATTCTTATATTATCAGGGTGAATCAGCACTTGATCTGGCAAAACAGAGGAAAAACGTGTGGATGATCAACCATTTGCAAGAGGCAAGGCAAGCAAAAGGATATGACAATCCATCTTTCCTTAGAAAGCTAAAAGCTGACAAGGTAAACTCATGACTAAAGAGTTTTATTCTATAATCTTTTAAGTAAGATTCGTGGCCACACTTACTTAGCATGAATATTCAGACTTTAATTTTGACTTTCCCAGAGCA